>NC_091825.1:139149469-139749469 GCF_038994185.2 Dermacentor albipictus | reverse complement strand
CAGCTAGCGCAAGACAGGAGTAACTGGAGATCGCTGGGAGAGAGGCCTTCGTCCCTGCAGTGGACATGAAACTAGGCTTATGAGTCATTGCGAGCAAGCGCCTATCGCAAGAGCGCCCGACATGCCTCACGGTGGATACAATCGCAAGGACGGCGGTTGCGCGCTGTGCAGGCTTTCCTGGGTTACGTGTCAGCGCGCACAGGTAATAACACGGGTCCTCGTTGCCGTAACACGCTTTGTCTACACAGCTATAATAAAGGAACGTTTGCCTTGCGGTTACTGCCCGAGATAAGCCGCGGTGTCCCGATATGGACAAAGTCGCACACGTCCCTGCAAGCGTTACTACGTAGTGGCCTCGCCGCCACATGGAAATGAGTTGTTGATGTCAATGGCTTACGTCCACCTAGAAAAATGGGCAGTTGCACTTACGTAAGTGTAACGCTACTATTTTCAAATGTTTCCATGGCGCAGTGCTCTGCTGCTTGTCTGTGTTGTGCGACACTGTTGGTGTGTATGGTGAGCACAACGGTTCTGCTCGACCTTGCAGTTTGTAGAGTTACGGGGTACGGGCTCCCTCTGCGCTGTCAGAAATGAACCTTGGTCAGACTCGCACGTGGCTGACAGTTCTGGATTGACGATTTACTCATTTATTGTGGGTTTGAAACGTTTGCAGCAAGCGCAATATGTCATCGGCTTCTCCCCAACTATACATTTTTGCATTAATGAAGGATGATGATTGGTGAAGCGAAGCATTTCAGCGATATAGCGGATTGCAGTCAGTTGCAATTAAAATATTATGAATGAATGAATGAATGAATGAATGAATGAATGAATGAATGAATGAATGAATGAATGAATGAATGAATGAATGAATGAATGAATGAATGAATGAATGATATAGCACATCCGTCACAGTGTGACGTGTGGGCTTTAGATAACTGTCTTGTAATGTTCGCAGCTACTTCGCAGATAGCCACATGAGGCAAGAAAAAAGTGCAGACATAAAAATTGAGTTTCCGCGGAGTATTGCATAAATGCCACTCGGAAGTAAGACACATCATCAAAGCCAAATACACACGTAAACACGAAATCACAGTTGAGGAACGTGCAAAAGATAGGACAGCTAGAATATGAGGAATTGGAAGGGCCTTGGGGCGTTTGTATGGAGTTCGATGATTATTTACTTCCTTTCCAGAGAAATTTAGGGCTGGGCAATGATACTTTGCAATTGTATCATGATACGATACAAGATACTTGTGCAACAAGTAGTTGAGATATAGATAAAAGATACCACCGCAGTTAATGTATCCGATACGATATCTACTTTCCATTTGTATCTTAAGATAATTTGATACATTCGCAAATTTCTTATTAGAGGTCTATATAATGTAGCAGCAAACGAGTATGCACAATAAATGCTTGCTTGAAAATTGCTTAACTCCGACCAACTTTGTTTTACTTGAATGAAATGTCCGTTAGTATCTAAAAAAATCTTGTCTTTTTAGCTTAAGGTATAATATTTTCATTCCGAAACAATTTATTAGCCGCTTAACACGAAAGCTACGCTGTCAAACATACGCTTCGCTGTCAGCGGCCTTTGCTTGTCACTATTATAATTGATGAGAGTCGCTGCTCCGCTTTCCGACCAGCTAGCAGGTCGCCGCCTCATTAGAAGAATGTCAATAAGAAGCTTCTGCATGCAGGTTGGCGCAAATAGCGCTGTAGAGTTTACCTCATCCGTAAACGTATTACCGTTTGTCGGGTCGGCGCTAGCACCACCACGTGACTCTGCTCCACCAATAGGGGTGCGCAGATCTCATTGCTTGCCCTCGCTGGAGTGCTCTGGCGGAAAGATAAAAGAATGTCGCTGCCTTCAGTTTTACTCAGGTGGCTTTTAATGGCAGCAGTATCAGTTTGATAAGCGGAGTTCAGGCAAGGTTTAATTTCGCACGGCGATGTTGCGTTAGCTAGTTTCTTGTATCTTAAGATACACGGCACATTCTTTCATCTATCGGAAATACAGGTACTGGTGCACGTCCTGTTAGACGTGTCATGATAGAGGTACGAGATACCCAAATAGTACCTGAGAGAGTAACTAAGATACATTTATCTTCCATACTGCCCAGCCCTGCAGGAATTCATACCGTTTCCACGGTCAGATGCAGCTAGAATACTTGGCATGCAGGTACGAGAGATCACGTCCTCAGTGTAACAAGACGCACAGTTTTGAAAACATTCGACTGCACCACCTGGACGCTTGGCTGCGTATTCACGTCTTGCCAGTAATCTGCCGAGGGGTGCTACACCGTGTTTTGTCGCCTATGTCTAGGATTATCTTTTACAAAATATTTTGGCTTCCATACTGAAACGCGTGGAGGCCCTTGGACATGTTTTGTGTGACTTTCCTAGATGCAGTGTATAGAAATGCTCGTTCTAGCTCCCGCGCGTGATAGACCATCGTCAGAGGGAATCATCTCGGAATGCCGACCTCGCAAGCCGTCGCAGCAGAGGGCTGCTAAGAAAACATTGCTGCTCTTCTTGGTGACAACAAATCTACATAACAGACTTTAGCTATGACTAGTATTAACTGTTGTCATGGGCTGTGATCGCGCGCCGTGATATTGAGATGGCATCGCAAACAGCCCCTTGTAAACTGGTGTCCTTTATCGCCATACGTAGCATTGGCTCTCATGTCAAGAGCTATTTCTTCGCCACTTAAGCAGTGTAGTCTATCACTCCGACATCACTTAATGATTCTGTTTAGTGTTTCTTTATCAGCAAAGCGCAGCGCATTAAGGACGCCTAATGTTTCACATGCACTCGATCGTTTCTCGAGTACGTTCTGCCCGAAGCGCTTTATGGCGTGCTCGCTGGTCGTCAGTAACGGCCGCCAGATAAACGTTGCCATTCATTGAGAAAGCGCCATGGATGCATCAAACGGGGCCACATATAGAGTGCCTAGTAGTTAGACGTTCCACGTGCAGTGAAAGCTGTAGACACGAAAAAAAATTTGCAGATTCCTCGCACCGTGAGAATCGGGCTACGCGAAGCTTCCTTCAGGGCTTGCGCGGTACCCTTTCCTTGTTTAGCAGCCCTTTGCCAGTATAGAGCACGAGAACGAGCTTGCGGCGCTTCAACACCGCCAGACACGTCCGACCGAAGTCTATCGCACGCCTGTTACGCACCGAACCAAACTCTTGTTTTTTTTTATCATTTATTGCATGAAAATAATGTCAGTAACGTCGGACCCGCACACACACATATACACGCAAAAATAAAACGCGTACTATATACTAAGGAGTCCAACGAAACTTCAACATTTGTGTAAGAAAACACAAGTGTCTAGAAGCGTAAGTCATTCCGGAACGGGATCAAAGTTTTCAACCGCGCTACGCACTTCAGTAGCTTCTCGAAAAGAACAAACCTTGTCGAGCTAGGTGGCTCAACGTGTCTGTCGATCATGCCGCTGCTTCATAATGAATAAAGTTCTGTAGCGTGAACAAATCATATCATGTGTTATTTATGATCTTTCCGAACGGGAGGAACCGGATACCGTATGATGTGATAGGAAGTTATTTTTTTTATTATTCCTTCTAAAAAATAGCGTCATGACAAAGAAATAAGTAGTGTTCTGCAGTCCCAAGTTGTTTGCAAGGTATACAATTCAGATTCCAGTGCACATATACTCCTTTTTAATGAAGCCATGCTTTTACTGGCGAAGTTGAAGTGTCCAGCCCAGAGAAAAATGTTTTCGCTGCTGGCGAAATACACTTTGTTGTGACTCGAGGTGGCGTCAGGGCAAGGAGTCCACCGAGCCCATCGACGAATACGTCCAGTTGTAGGAATGAAGGACAAAGTGTTTATTTGACAGTAGTTACACGGCTCCAGGCATGGAAGCTCACTTCCTGCAGGAGCAAGTTAAACCTCAGAGTTCACATCAGGACCTTCGGCCTCGCTGCATGAAAAGTCTCCGCTTTTAATACCATCAGCTTCCCTAGGCGACTCGACTAGGGAATCTGATGACTGTATCGCAGCCAATCACAATCGTCGAATTGGTTGCGATACCCCACCCATGCTGGCGCAGCGCTGCGCAGCACCCGCACCTCCAAAGCTTCCGCTCACCCGAAGCATACAATAATGAACAGGATAGCAAGCTGTGAATTCGCGCTCGGCACCGAGCCTCGGTAGCATTTGACACTGGCCCTTCTCATCATTAGTTCAGGCTGTCAGGTAGTGGTGGGGTTGGGCGCCTTTTGTGGACCCGTCAGCAGTCGGTGTCAACGCTGCGTTGACTTCATGGTAGGCGCTGGTGGATGGGTGGGGGTTGCCTCGTGGCAAACGTCTAATTAACGCCTTTGGCCGTGTTGAGACGTAACAACATGTTACGGCCACGGAAAGTGCGCCTTATAGAAAAAAAAAAATGTGGCTTTCGGTGCACCGGTTCAAGGAAAAGATTATTCGCGGGTGAAATATTTAGCGACGTTCGATCGACACCGACCGAACACTCTAATGTGAATCTGCCCCCCCCCCTCCTCTCCCCCCCCCCAAACCCATTCCACACTAAATGATACTCAAAGTACCTGTTTGTACACGTGAACGACACGGTACCCTTCTGCTACGGTCACATCATTGCGTATCACTGCTTTGTTTCGTAGCTCGCACATGCGTTCAAAGACTTCTTGCATAATTTTATGTAGGGTGTGAAAGTAAGCGAATACTAAGTAGCGCTGCTTTCAAATCAGTACCATATACTCGCCTGGCATGCGCTCTAAGGACTTGCAGCAAGCATAGCGAAGTCGCCACCTTATGTGCGGGGGTGGTCGACATGTATACTCTCTGCGACGTTTGCATATTTTTTATTTCGGGATCGTCCAAACCAATGTTTGCTCCTACGAAGCCGAAATTCGTTTTTCGAGCCGTGAATTCTACGTGGTCCTTGCATGCAGCGCATGCAGCACGGGCGAACGCAGGCGCGAAGCAGCCCTATCTCAGCTCGTACGAGCCTCGTATACGTGGTATCTCGCAGGTGCGCGAACAGTCGTACACATGTTTATCTCAGAAGCGGTCGGGACTATCCATTTCCGCACAGGCGTGAGTGAGCGCCCGCTGCTGCTTTGTATAACAAGGCGAAAGAAGAGAAAGAACTAAAAGAAAAAGGTAAGAGCAGCAGAAAGGAAAATAGAAAGAGAAAACCATCCGGCTCTGTCTTTTTCTCATTATTTTTTTTTCACTTGGAGCCTAGTAAAATCAACTATACGAGACGTCAACAAGGACGAACGTCGCACGTATGGTGGTGGGATGGCGACGGCGACACCAAGGCGCGTCGCACGAGCGAGAACCAGCACGAACCGGTTCCCAGCACGAGTTGTCACTGGTCAGTGTGTACCTGTGTGCGGTGCATGCGGGCGGAGCAGCGGCAACATTCGCAGTTGTTGAAATTGATGTTTAAAGCTAAGCCGCGTGGATCGCCCGGAAAGAACAGCGTATTTGTTTACCAGAGGCATATCTGCCGCAGTAGGAGAGATTGCATGTTCGGTGCGTTCTTTTCCCAATGAAGGCAGCGACGCAGACACTTGTTAAACTGTCACACATACTTTTGTTCGGCGGCCTCATGCGTGTATTGTTGTTTGCAGAATGAGATCATCATCTCTTGTGCATTTTTCAATAAATCTTTAATTACCTCGCAAAATTGGTCTTTGGGTTTTCTATCGTGAAGCAACGAGATCAAGTGAGCAGCCTTGCTTATATTTCTTGTTGAGACTCATTTCCTTATGCGCACTTGCTACATGCGCTGCTTTCAAATGTTAACTGGTTGCTCGCGCGTCACTCTGAGGCAGCAGCGGCTTTGTTGACGCCGCGCAACCAATCTGCATCTGCACAAAGTTGCCGCCGAGCCTCCTCTTGTGCACCGGCGCGACTTGTTTCCCTAACAGCTGGCGACGTCTCGAGCTACGTGTAGCCGTAGCGCGCATAGGGGTTGCCCGACCTTGAAGCCACCACCGGCAGTTTCCGCGTAGCGAGCGCGCTTTAACGCTTCGATCTCGCGTGCGCTCGCTAATGCCTTTCGACGGTTCGCACCGGAAGCGCTCGTTCGTCCTCCTGCGGGCCGCCCTTCGCCAGCCACCCTTGCCTCACAGCCAAGCCGGCCTGACGGGCTTCAGCTGTCCTCCTTCCGGCAGAGAAACAGTAGCTCACGGAGAGGAGGAGTCTGAGAAGGACCCGATCCCTCGGCTGCGTTTCCTGCCTGTCGCAACGGGCTGCGGAAGAGGGTCGCCTGGTTGACGCAGTGCTCGCCAGGCACGTCAGCCGTCAGCTTGGACGTTTGGTTTTTGGCCCTAGACTGAAGAGGGCTCTTCTATGCTGCCGTGTTGAGCGATGTCAATGGGCGTTGTGCAGCTCTCTCGATGTCACGTAAGGGCCAATCTCATCAAGTGAAAGAGAGAGAAAGAAAGAGAGAGATCGAAAATTCAGAGACTATAATCTCCGGCTGGCCGCCCTATACTGATGAAAGGGAAAATGAGTCAAGTTGGAAACGGCACTTAGCGGGACACTTACAAGGCGGCGGCGACGACAGAATCGAATCATTGCTTCTCGTGAATGCTTTCTTCGAGAGTTTGAATAGTCCAGGAGATGTATTTATGCTAACTCAAGCCACCGTGCAGTGCGTATCACAGATACAAATGAGTCTCGAACAAACAGTAAGCGGCAATTTGTGGTAAGCCGCTGTCACTTCTTCTGCGGGAACTGTCTGTCACACTCGATTAAAACATTTGCTCCTGCAAAGCTGTATCTTCATAGGTATTCCGTGGCATTGGTAAAGTGAGCAATCAAATTTCATAAAGATTGCGCGTCACTTCTACGAAAAATACATAAAACGAGAGGCATTGTGGGACTCTATAGGGGACGTTTAGAAGGGCTATAATTGTTGGTGCTTCAGCCGCCAGTATATATATGCCGGAGTACGGCCGCATACACACGTAAATAGTCCCAGCCAACATGATGACAATCGTCTGCAATTCCAGAAAGATGCATTCATAAATTGAAGGAACCGTTTATATTGCTGCACCTTAAGAGTTAATGCAGGCAACACTTAACATCTTCAAGGGCGGGTGCTCTGTCCAGCTTTTGTGTTCATTTACACCCATGTGAAGCCCGCCTTATCGCTGCAAATTAAAGGCAGAGAAGTTCTCCAGGTGGGCCGGAAGGTCAACCAGACTCAAGATAGGTTTACTACTTTAGCCAATGAAGAAAGAAAAAAGGAAATAAAGAAGTAAGTCAAAGGGCAGAGAAAATAGGCACTGCTAGCGCATCTGGGACTGCAGGTGGTAACTACAATCAGTTTACTTCGGAAGCTGCAACGATGACCGCGTTCCTTTCTGAACTATAGCGATTCATGTGGCCGCAGTTCGTGTACATTTCTTTCCCATGTTGATGTGGAGTTGGCTGTAGCAACAGGCTGGATCAGCCTGGCGATCGAGGCCGCCAAATGCTACGCCTGAGCGTCCCTTACATTGTCACTATAGGGTATGTACACTTGCGAGGAAAAGGTTGGAGACCATGACATCAGCAAAAAAAAAAATGAAATATATTCAAGCGCAGCTCTGCGGGTTGGAACTTGTTTGATATATTGTATTGGTAGTGATATATTGTATTGTAGGCCTGTGCTCTTCATTTCAGCCGGAATGCACAGTCTTCGAAAAAAAAAATAAAGAAGAAGCCGGGGCTCCTTTGGCCCCCAAACTTTCGCTCGCGACTGTACAGCTCGACCAACAAACCAGTATCTCTTATCAGTGCAAGACGAAGGCATGAAGCTTGCTTTCGTACTATACCGGACCCTTTTGCGGTATGTTGGAGGTACGCATGAAGAATGTCATTATTTTGTAGCTTCTCAAGAAGAGTGTCTGTTCATGGATGCAAAGCGTGTCTCTTTCAACGCGGTATAGTTTGGGGAGCAGAACCCCTGTGGTGTAACTGGGTACAGAGCGACCGAATTCCGTCTAGAATTCTCCTGTCGGCTCGCGGTCTTCGCAGTGGGTGTTCTGTGATTGTGCACCCCTTCTTGAAGGACCGCGCGCGCGTAGGGCGTTCGGCTTCTACGCAGTCAGAGACCTTGCACTGTTCTGCGGCTGCAGAACTAAACACGCACCATCGGTCTCACCGTGTTCTGACCCGCCCTGTGGTATTTGAGCTCGTAGTGCCGAAATAGCGGGAGTGGATGCAGAGGGAAAGCCATTGCTCGCCGCTGCTGTTGACATAGACGTCGGGCGTGCGCTCTGTCGGCTGGCTGCATGGAGGGATTCCGCACGACGTCATTATGCAAAACCGAGCAAGAATACGACAGCACAGCGGTAATGAAGTATAGGCTCTGGCCGAAGTAGATTTCTGTCAGGCAAGGATGTTAACGCCCTGTTTGGTTACGTCACTTAATGAGTGAATCCTACCCCAGATCAGCGAAAACGATGCACTTAAATTACCGATGGTGGTGACTGCATGACATTGTTAGTGGGTCATCACCTAATTTGTAGCGCAGACACAACGACATGGACTCAATAGGGGCATGTGGGACAACACAGGCACAACGACGATTCCTTCAAGTCGCCTAAAAAAAGTGTGAGGTTGTGATTCTTCGTTCTCCGATTTGTGCTTACCTCGCTATGTAGGCGAGTTCGATGGCGTTTTTGATGGCGTAAGTACGACAGTGAGAAGTGGAAATAAATATACGATTGAAGAGCGCTGTATGTTGTCTCGAGTGCCTTCTATGGCCGTATCACTGTGCCTGCGCTAGAACAAATCAGAAAGCTCTACTCATTCTTGAGCTCTTCATGGTAGGCTTCCACTGTGATTCACAAACAGCGTTTACATGAATGCGACAATAGCGCATCCCATTTCCAAGCGCATAAGCGAAAGTCCATGCGACGCCGTTTAAATGTAGCAGATTAACTCCCGCGAGAACGTAGTGCCATAAATCGACTCGTGCCAATAAATATACCCTCGCTTGGCGTATTAATGCGATGCGTCTCCCTGGCGCACGACCGATGTTTACGTGAATGTGATGCCATGCGCCATTGTCACATTCGTGTAAATGCGGCTACATTTAGCTCTGTTCCCTTCCCTTTCGCCCAAACAAACGACGTCAAATCTGGTTTATGTAAATCCTTCTCTCACACTTTGGACGTTGTAAGTAAGAAGCGCCTTGGTGTTTGCAGTTAATGCACCTAGCGTCGCTCATCTCCGAGGCCTGCATAAAGCGTAGTCTCGTACACCGATACGAAGCACAAGTCTACCCTAATTTAGTAGACCGGCCTAAATCACTTCGCCAGCTTTATGCATTAACTGTGTAAGGTACCAATTCCGCTCACATGTTTTCTTTTTCTTTTTTACGCTGGCATGTTTGCAACGTTCAAAATATTGTGTTTAAAATGCAACCATTTCACCTTCCCTTTAACTGTAGTAACCCCACTGACGATTCCGGAGTTTTCGTGACCGGTTGAAAAGATGCCCTTCAACGGAGTAATTGCATGCCAGATCAGAACACTCAGCACACTAGCACAATCACGCAGGGATGCCGTTATCTGTCATGAGCGATGTCTTGAGGTATGAAGTGTTTCATAACCGCATGTTGCTGTTTGCCTCTGTTTTGCAGCACTTTAGTAATATAGATATTTAGCATCATATGTGTAATTACCAGCCTGCCTTCTAAAGAGAGCTGTCGTCTAGCCTTCCAATTAACTCGCTATTGACTAAATTAGGTTCAAGTTTGTCGTTCAGACCCTTTTTCTTCTATTTAACATTCTGTAGTAGCGTGACATTCAGTGACCGACCCTACTGTATGTGACCTGTACTGTGTGCTCTACTTTATTCTTTCAGATTTGTCCTGTTGCTCTTCCTTTCATCCTTATTCTTTCCTTTACTCCTTCCTACCTTCCATTTCTGTGTTTCTGTCACCTCCTTTCTGAGGAGTAGGCAGGCGTTGTGCCCCTTCCGGTGGCAGTTGCCAGCCCGCTTCTGGCTTTCCCTTTCCTGTCAAATGTATATATGTCTTCAAAACAAATAGTAAAAATTATAATTCACGCTTTACAGACACTACGCTGATCAACATAGTCTAGAGAAAGATTCATACTCAGATGTTCATAAAGATAAACAGTTCCACTGGTAGTCGTTTCGCGCCTTTCTAGCAGACGCCACGTTCTAGTTTTCAGTACCCAGTACGCCAGACAGACTACAAGAAGAAGGCTCGTGTGTCCCATATATATACACACCCTGACGTACGCAGTCCCTTGGGACTCCGTCAGGCCTGCCTCTGCGGACCGACCTTGGCCTGCGGGGGTTCAAGTTCAACCTCGTCTCTAAAACGGGACCGTGCAGCAAGCACATCCCCGCTAGTCTTCCGGATATAGAGAGGGGGCGAGCTCGGCAAGCAGTCTTTGAAGTTGCAAGGGCTGTGCACCGACAAACAGGAATGCCGGGGAGCCTCCCCTTAAGAGGAGCAGCTTTGTACGAGCTACGATACAGAAGGGAATCGGACGAGGTGGAGGTGAAGGAACGCTGAGGACGTACAAAACCAAAAGCAACTGTGGGAAGTCTGCAACGGCACATCTCTTAGACGCCGACAGCAAACAGCTGTTGGGTCCACCTCGCTAGAGACTTCTCGAGGTTCTTGAGATTTCTTCCTACACCAGTTTTGTTTCCTATCCTATGGAGATAAGCCTTAAGCTCGCGACCAAAGCCGACTGAAGCTGTTAACGTGCTTAAACTGGCAACTTGCGTGAACAGCTTTACATAAAATGACACTGTAGCGCCTTCGCTTACGCGAAAGCACCCCAAAGCTCCGGTTTCGTGAACTTTCTTTAGTGTGCCACGTCTGTCACGAGGTGCTAACTTTTACATCGCAGACAAGTGCTTCTGCACTTCAGTGTGTCGCAAAGTATGTTCGTGGGCATGATCATTTTCAGGAAAACTAAGTGACTTGCAGTCGTATCGATTGGCACAGATAATGAGAAGGCCGAAGATAAAATATGTTCAAAATTTTATTGACATCAGTATATATCGACAGATTGCCGGAGTTGCACTTTAAGGAGAGAGCAAGGGGAACAGGAAAGGGGGGGGGAGGCGAGTAACGAGGCGTAAACCCCTTGATAATGATAATGGTCATTGTTGCGTCTTCTTTTTTTTCTGCAATTTCATTGTGCCTAGCTATTCGTTGCATTTATTTGTGATTTTTGGCAACACGAATTATTTCTATATGTACGGATTCGACGATTCGCGGACAGCGCACACTTGTGGCGCAGTTCAATCCGACAAGCTTCTTTAAGGCTTGTTTTATTCTGCGATTATCATTTAGCTCTGCTTAGCTTACTGCGTCCTAAGTGTCCCAAGTCCTTACTGTGTTCCTTAGTCCTATAGGCAACACCATATTATAGCCAACGTTTCACTTGGGGCAGTATGTTTGTGTCCGAAACCTGCAGTCATGTTGCGCTGTCACGCTGCAGTCACGTTGCCGGCCGTGGTTGGTTCGGCATTTCGAGGAAGGCAACGCCAAGAGACAGAAGAGTGTGCCGTGTGCTCTGATTAGCTGTTTATCGCTTGTGTCAGAGCTGTCTGCCTCGACAAGTTGACGCCAGAACTACGGCCCACGACTGGTCCATGAATCGATTTCGGCAAGACATGGCCCGTAATCTGGAGTTCGTAGTGAATTATTGAATACATGTATTTATCAGAGAGAGAGAGAGAAAGGCAGGGAAGTTAACCAGAGGGGAAGATCCTGTTTGCTACCCTACGCTGGGGAAAGTGGGGAGGGGGTGGTGAAGCGATAACAAAGTAGAGATAAAGAAATAAAGGAGCATAGACACACAATCACAGACGGTCACTGTCACCGCATACTATCACCGCACAGCACAGTAACATTTGCAGCACTATAAACATCTGTTCAGGCTACAGCCGCTTGTCCAATTCTGTTGCCCTTAAAAACTGCGACAGTGCCCCCGTCGTCCTCTGCTGCGATGGCTTGTGATGACGGCATTTTAAAATAAGGATAAATCAAATGAAATTGCAGGGAAGCAGTCGAAGGAGTAGGGAAGGAAGCCATCGATCGGCTATAGCTGCGGCTTAGATCACGAACCTGCGGACATATTGCACAACCGGCTGGGCTGCCACGTCTCGGCCCGAAGGTGAACGCCCACACTCTATTTTTGCCGCTGTCTCCCGGAAGCCGAAGCAACGCCATAGAGAGACAGATCCGATGTCGCAGAGGCTAACAACGAATCAATGCATTGACCATATGCAGGTATACAGACCTACAACAGAGTCCTCCAGAGGGAAACAAAAGGTCGTCTTTCTAAGCAAAGCGTGCCCGAGACGTCTGATGATTCCGCGCAACCATCAGGGTCTGGGTGGCAGCCATCTCATGCGCTACGCTGCTTGCCCCTCTTCAGAAGGAACGGCGGCGTCACTGAGAAAGACAGCACCTTGTTTTTCACCCATAGTCGCACACGCTGTTTTCATTCAAACGACGGATGGCCTTGACTGGTTCGAATGTGCGCGTATGCGCTTCCACATGCCTTGCAAAGCATGCCGCGGGAAACGGTAACACGTGGATGTGGTATATGGCCGGCTATAACATTTCAAATTATCTTATTGAAGCCAGAATTTTTGGCACTCGCCAGTTTCCATATAGTTTGCAAGAGTTGCATTTCATGCAGTTGTCAGGTGCCTTGAAGGTACGAATATTTATTTATTTATTATTGTCATTTTATTTCTTTTATGCCTGATATTTAGAATAAATGAGCGCCTTTAAGCAGTGCGGGCTACTCTGTTTTTAGCAGCAGAGGCTTAGAATCACGCCCACTGCAATAACTACAGTACTTTTTTTTTTTGAGGGGAGAGAGAGAGAGAGAGCATAGGCATACACTGTCTGTTTCAAACTATGCGTTTCCGCTCTATCATCAGGTGGGTACGGTGACACTGATTTCGCGAAAGCATTGAACTGCAACGACAGAGAGAATCGCGGCCTTTCTGTCGAAGCAGCATGCGTGGAAGCCTTTAATCGAAAACCTCCGCTGCGTAGGAAGTGCTTAAAGTCTTGGCACAGACCCGACAGCGCGTCGTAATGACACGTCCAAATGCGAGTTTTGCGGGTGGCCGTGGGCTGTTGCGCATTCGTAGCCTTGTGAGGGTTTCCTTTCAAAGAAGGAGGTGCGCTATGCGTATGTGTATCGGGAAGGTGAGCGATACATCTTGGCGGGTATCGTGGCCATGCGGATATAAATACATGTACCGTGCATACCCTCCCATCTCACCATCGAGCGATTACGTTGCGGCATGAGTGCCGCAATTAAGCATTCGAGATGTGCAATTTTATGTGCCCGCCGCGAGCGCGAATTGCTGTCATTAGAGCGACCGGAAGGAGAGGGAAGGTCTCGAAGCGGCGGCGCAACAATTGCCGGGGCTCAGGGTCAGTCAGGCCCGTCCTTACGGATCGCGGTTGTGCTGCTGTTGCCTGTGTTGTGGTTGGCGTAGTCGTACGCCACGGACAACGGTAAGGTACAAGGGTGCTGCAGTTCCGCATCCTTCCCGTTCCGGGCCCTTCCCGGGCTATCGACGACAGGCGTGGCGTGTTGTGCAAAGTAGCTAGAGCGCGTGTTCGTTTCTGCGTGCGTGGGCGTGCGTTTGTACGTGCACGCGCGCGCTCATGTGTGTGTGAGTACGTGCGCATGCTAGTCGATGGCAAATTAAGTGCCGTGAGCATACGCTACTGCAGCCTTTGCGTTGCCCTTTCAGTACTTTCCGAACCTGCCTCTATATGGGCAACGTCGTCATATCTGAACCAACATCACTGGGCCCGTATTCCCAAAGCCGTTCTTACGCTTGAATTGTTCGTGACAATAAATTCCATCCAGTAGTGATGTTGGGCATATCACCAGTGAAGGTGGCGGGCCAATAGCAAAGTGAACTTACGAACAAACACTGCGTGTGGCCCCTGGTTCATGTGTTGTTCCTGCGCCTAATATCTGGCGCCAAATTCACAAAGCTTTTTATTCGTAAGTGCGGCCCACCGTCGGCCGGCTGCCGTCACTAATAATATTTCATAATACATCATGATTGACTGGCATCTGCTCTTAAGAACAACTTTGGCGTAAGAACTGTTTTGCGAATGCGGGCCCTGGTTTTCTTTTTTGAACGCGCCGTTATCTGCGCGCTTATACGAACCATGAATCCGGCGAAACCCTCGAATTATGTTAATAACCTTTATTTCTGTAACTAGGCAGTATTTGGTTATGCCGTAATATGGAACAGCAGGTATTGCGCAGACACGCGCATGGAAAGTTCGATTAAGACGCTTGTTGAGGCCGATGAGGGTACTGAGAGGGGAGGAAAGGAAAAAAATGGCATTTGGCAACTAGCTGTGCTCCTGTGAGTTAAACAGGAAACTAGCTTACGCTTAGTTTTGCGGCTCACTCTAAGTGTGTTAGATGGAAATGCTTTCAGATCATACATCTACATGCCGTCTTTCGGAGTTACTATACGCTCGACTATACTATACAGCTCCACACAAATTAAAATGCGTCTCGTTTCTAATCGCACCCATACCGGCCAAGAAATAAAGCGAAGGAGATTATTTTTGTGAATATCAATATTTATTCGATCGTATTTTGCATTCCTATAAACCAAGTCATTTCGACTCTGTATTTCGTGGCACAAGAATACTCCGGTCCTGCATGAATTACGTTCGCGTCAGCACCTATGCATGGTTTCGTGAAACGAATATTGACTCGGTGTAGAAGAGCTGATGGAGGGATATTTCGTCCGGGCAGAATTTGTGATCGTCTTCTTAGACTCAGTTTTGCCGAGTTTACTGAACTAAACCTCCTTAAGGGCTGTTTACATTTTTGCTTCACAAACCGGGAAACCAACAGCTGACGGACAACGAAAGTATATATGCGTTACCTTCGCAAGTGAAATGGCTCCGTTGCATTAAGAAATCTGTAACTCCCTATGGTGTCACTGAACACGGTTTTTCAGTTGAAATTAACTAATAAATGTGCCTCGGTTCCACTGTAATACGGCCGCAGCAACACAAGACGCGCGCTGCTTGTGACAGGCCCTTGAGCGCAGCACCGCGTTTGTGGTCATGAAGCGGAGGAGTGCTGATCCGCGCTACCCGTCCGGAAGACGGCACACCTGCCTATCTAGCCACCTTAGCCCCGCTGTCTGAGAAACGTAAAGGAAAGGAGAAAAGAAAAAAAATCGTCAATTTCTAGCGTTTTCACAACGCTCGTCTATGATACATACTGTACAGTCGCGATTAATTTGAAGGTAATCGCGCGAGCATCGGCCGGCGGGCCTCCCAAGCAGCATAGCGGCCGATTTCGGAACTGCGAAGATAAAAATAGCGCTGCCTTCTTCCCCTATTATGCTCTTCCAGGCTGCAAACATCACCCCCGAGACCAACTAGCCACATTTCTGTGTTTGTTTCCCTTTCATGGCAATGATCTGTGTGCGTCGCTTCCTCAGGCTAACAATGACGCCTCTGTGCAAAAGCTTATAACGCAATCGAAGTGAATTCGCAAGTTATGCCATGGACGGTGACGGGAGTGACAGCTTTTCAGGGAACAGCAAAAAGAGAGAGAGGGGAGCTATCTTATCTTTCCCTCTCGACCGACGGTGATGACGTAACGTGGCGCTGCTCCTAGTTTTGGTCGCCGCTCGGGCGATCACCTTCAAATTGATCGCGACTGTACATTGCTTACCACGCTTCTTCCCAGGTTTTCTTGCTCGCTTTGCTTGTTTGCTTGTTTTGCCACTTTGTAGCACGCATAGAGCTCTCGCGTATATAACTCTCGGTCATGCCGCTTTTGTACCACAAGGTTGGAAACGCTACGCATGGGCTTGTCATGTAGATATACTATGAGTGACAGAACGTCGCCACTTCGAAGCGAACGGAGTGCACCCCTTAGATGAAGGCCGTTCGCGCAAATTCGGAAACAACGGGAAATACTCCTTTTTATTCCCAACGCCGACGGGAACCGGCTGGACTTCGAAAGAGCAAACCAGGGTTCACTCATACTATCGATCTGCACATAGGCTTCACACCAAGATTGAGATATGTGGATGCCGTGGGATGGCTTCGTGCGCACACGCGAATGGGACTTACACAAACTTGTTCATCATGATTGCCGTCTTCATCATTACTCTGCACGGTGTAGGCGGACACACAGAACTCTACGAACTATATAGGTGTGCTGTCCAACAGGCTTTGGATTTCTGCCAAATTGTCGAATTGCGCCACGTTGGCGTTCTGAACCGATGAGAGAACCCATCAGCCTTGTGGGCCAATCAGTGATGACAAGACGACGAATTTGACAACATGCTGGAATTTGGCGATGTCCGGAATATCACCTTTGGAACTCCCTTTTCTGATGTCTTCCATGCACGGTCTTTTCCGCGTATAGAGCGCTTAGCAGTGAGACTCCGGCGGTCTCATCAAGAGCCCCTTATGGCGGGGTGCAGGCGGCGTCATCGTCAAAAGGAGTCAGGAGTTGCGGAAAAGGACGTGGGTAGGGCTAGCGAGATGTGAGTTGCGAGCGACGTTTCTGTGCCGGCGTGCGTGCCCGCACACGTAGTCAACGTTGCAGCGAGAACCGCTCGGCCGACGCCAGCAGGAGAGAGAGCGCCCGATGACACGGGGCGACGCGCCGGGACCCTCGCCACGGTCCACTGTGCACCGAATAAGTAATGCCGCTACTCGGGAGAGGTCGCCTTATTAGCCTAGCCGAATCAAGCCTCGCCATTTGCATAATTGCACGCGTCAAGGAGTGGGCAGAACCGGACGCTGCGGTCATCCAGATCTTCGTGCGGCCGTAAGGCCCTGCTCGGCGGTGGATTCGCATCGCTGGAGCTGTCACGATCACCTGGAGCTCAGACGATGCAAGTTGAAGGGAGCGGGGCGGGTTTGCAGGTGGAATGGAGTTAGATGCTGGTACAGCGTCTGGCTGCTGCGTGGAGTATTGCGTGATGCGAGATCGTCCGCGGCGCAGAGCGGCGAATGAGATTGATGTCGTCTGAGAGTGAAAGCCTCCGCTGGCCGTGTAGCTCAAGATGATGGCTTCGGAACGAATAAGGTGAAGGAGGTCGAGTGTTGTAGACAGTTCATTGCTGTTGATATTGCTACGGAACAATATGTGCGATCACGAAAAGGCGAGCAGTGTGAAGACGACGACGATGATTAGAAGCTAGCGCGGGCTGTTGCCTCTTGGCCAAGCGCAGCGTATTTTTCTGTAAATATACTTGTACATAGCTTTTCGTCTGCGTCTTCCTACGTAACATATCTGGTGGAGGTGGACGTTTCCTGTACCTCGTCACGGCAATGCTTCACTATGCTTCGCATTGCCTGCGTATTGTAGTGGTTCTGTTGTCTCCTTCACCCTCCCGATAGATCGACCACCGCCACGGTATACACTGTGGTCTTATCGTGATTATCGCTTGCAGTCGTGTTCTGTTTGCCGCCAAGACACTGTGAACTGTCAAGTCTCTTTTGGCAGCTGCCGTGTTCCATCTCTTAGTTATTTACGAGCAGTGACCGTAGTTTTGATCTCTCATTCAAGCAAAAAGTGTATATTAGTCGTTCGCTACGGGATGTACTTACTGTTGTAAGTATACCCTGGGCGCTTGTGCAAAGCCAATGAGGTATCATTGCCCTTGTACTAGTGCTCTTGTCTCAGCGCTATTTAATTCTAAAGCCTATCTTCTGCGTTTTGGGCACGTATGTGAGTATGTTGGACAGGTGGGTGCAAAACATGTAGAGAATAGAATTTATTGATAGGAAAGACAGAGAGGTCGACCTGAGCTAGTGCGCTCTAGTCTGCTACTCTGCACTGGAGAAGAGGGAAGGGGAGTGAAAATATTGGGATGGATGATGATGATAAGAGAAGTGGTGAGTGCTTATGTACATGAGACAGTTGTCTCGCTAAAGCCACTCGTCGAGCTTGGTGTCCTGCAGGAACTTCAACAATACTTTTGTTGCGCGTATTGACATTGCAGTCTCAGGCCATGGTCCGAGGATAACTTCCTCCGACAGTAGTTGTCCGCCAACGCTGGATAGGAAACTGTCTAACGTCCTTCGCTCCAGCATATATGCTGGGCAGTCGCACAGTACGTGTTGCAGTGTTTCGGGCATCTGGCAGTTTACACAATCGGGGCTGTTCGATTGGCCGATGAGGTGTGCGTAGCGACGGGTGAAAGCAACGCCGGGCCGAATCCTGTGTAGCAATGATGTTTTGCTCCGTGTAAGCTTCGGGGGCAAACAGAATTTACCGTCTGGGTCAAGCATATGTAGACATCTGTGAATGTTGTCAGAGTGGGCTCTGTAAGCCTTTGTAAGGTCCTGCATGAGTGTCTTGATCATGGAGTTGGTGTCAGGTCGCAAGTAGGCAATCCGTACTTCATCAGAGGAAGAGGAGGCCGATCTTGCCTCACTGTCAGCGAGTTCATTACCAAAAACACCACAATGGCTAGGCACCCATTGAAAGGTGATCACGCGGCCACTTAACTCGGCACTGTGATAAAGTTCGACGATTTCCAGCACGAGCAGATAGTATGGTCCTTTCTTTAAAAAGTATGGAAGCATGTAAGCATGTAAGCTTCTAAACAATTTAAGGTGGAAAGAGCAGCCTCGATAACTGCAAGGTCGGGAATTCTTAGATTTAACTGACGTTTTACTTAACGCTTGACCGATCCTTTAATGACAAAAAGCATTCAGAGATTAACCCCCTGCGCCGGTTTGGAACTGTTCTTTTATGTTCCTGTAATATTTTAAAAAATATTTTCTGTTTGCAGTTCTCGTAAGAATAAAAAATAGTGTGGGTATTTATAAGGTACACTTTGTCATCTGTACATGATCATCAGCATGTGGAGTTCATATGGCGTTCTTCTTCATCATCGCTTGTGGGGCTCGCTCTTGTGTGATCCGTGCTTCGGGCGTGGTTGGCTCGCCGCATTTCCGACGCGTAATAAACGTCGGGATAACTGCTGCATCACAAGTGGTGGAGGTACGGGGTAGCCGAGGCCGAGATGGTTGAAGTAGAACTGCCCGTTGGCTCTTCCTGCGACATACTGGTGGACAGCGGGCACAATCGGCAACCTGATCGAAGCTCCAGGAGGTTCAGCGGGGAGTCAGAGGACGGAGGACAGTAAAGCACACTCCACCACTTGTGATGATGTGATGTGATGCCTCCGGAACCAGTCACCCGAACCACCCACAAGACTACCTCCATTTTACCATCCGCAAACGAACGGCCTAACAGAGCGATTTCATCGCACGCTGTCCGACATGCTAAATATGTACATCGAGCCAGATCGCAGAAACTGGGACGCAATTTCGCCATACGTTACTTTTGCGTACAATACCATTGTTCAATGCACGACCGGTTACTCGCCGTTTTACCTTGTCTATGGTCGTTCGCCCTCTTTCTACCTTGACGTCTCTTTCTTCGCCCCAACTGTCAATCGCTGCCCATCCTCCTGTGAAGAATATGTGTCCCGCATTCTGCGTTGTCGCCAGCTCGCCCGCATCAACACGGAAGCACGGCATCAGGACCGCAGGCAGCATTACGACGCCTCTCACCACGTTGCGTGCTTCCGCCCTGGCTAGAAAGTACTACTGTGGACACCAGTTCGTGCTCCAGGCCTGTGTGACAAGTTTCAGCTTCGGTTCATCAGCCCCTACAAAGTCTTGGAGCAGACCTCTCCGGTAAACTATCGCGTGGCACCAGTTATTGTCCCAAATGACCGCCGCTGCCGCGCTGCTGAGGTTGTCCACGTTTCCCGTATGAAGCCTTTCACGGGGCGTTCGCCGCCCCTTTGAATTGCGGCCAGGATGGCCGCTCTCGCGCGAGGGGACATTAGTGTGGGCATTTACAAGCTACACTTTTTCATCTATACATGATTCTCATCATGTGGGGTTCATATGGCGTTCTTCTTCATCATCGCTTGTGGGGCTCGCTCTTGTGTGATCTGTGCTTTGGGCGTGGTCGGTTCGCAGCATCTCCGACGCGTAATAAACGTCGGGATAACTGCTGCATCACAATATATTCATTAGCAGCTCATCTCCTGACTGACTGACCGGCAACGGAGTGCAGTAAACCATGACACTGATTTTGATCGACATCTTCAGGACTATTTTTAATTGGTGATCTGTGGACCATGCAACAAATTTGTCGTAAATATATTATACGTACATACAGTACAAATCAACCTAACTTTAATCTGCTAACTTTAGTAGAACAATTTAAACCCACAAAGAGAATAAAAAGCAGACGTTCAGACGATCAAGTTACCCAGATGTTGCATCACAGGGTCAAATAATGCACAGGCCCGCAAATTTCCCCTATTATTTGGCGCTTGATAAAGATAACGAGGAATGTTAACCTCATGGTATCGCTAGGTCTTGTCATAGAGTTGCTTTCTTGAAAGTGTGTGACAGGGACATGTAACAGAAACAGTGACATGCAACTGGAGCAGTCATGCTCGACGCAGAGACCCAATTTACTACGCAGCAGTCGGGCACGGGTAAAACAGCATAACGCTATACGACATAGACCCGCTGCGAATCCCAGCATGCGCGATAGTTCCGCACCACATCCACCGGCGATCCAACACGCGAGCACAACATGTTGCTGCCGCAAGCTCCTGCAGCCAGCCGACAAGGCCGCATCGCACGCGCGTCACCGAGTACGCGGGCTTGCGTCACGTCACCGGAAGCTGCAGTTCGCGCATGAGTAAGCCTGCCGGTGCAGGCGGCAGTTCCGTACGTCATCACGCGAACGACTATACGCCAATTAGCGCCGAGTCGCGCACTGCCGGCGAAAAGCCTGCAACTCGTGCGAGCACGAGACGCGCCTTCCGGAAGGGAGCCGGTATTAACCGATGCGTTCCATTCATGCATCAGGGCGTAAAGGCGCTACCATTTCATTTGATCCCTGCGAATCCCTTCAGCGCACTACTGTTTATCAAGCTGCTTACTTTCTGGCTGTGCAATGCGACCGCATTGTATTTTGAGGACGATTACCACGTAACTATTCCGCCTCCTAACCCACCGCGGTAGCTCAGTGGCTACAGCGCGAAGCCGCGGTGGCCGAATTAAATGGGGGTGGAAGGCGAAAATGCTCGTGTACCGCGACTTGGGTGCATGTTAAGGCACTACAGTTATTCTGAAGTGCCCCACTACGACGTGCCTCACCATCAGGAAGCGATAACGTTAGATGCAGTGGTTCGTTATACTACGCCGAGAACGTGGGAATGCTGCCTTTTACGGAACCTGTCGAAGGCTGATTTAGGTTGCCTTAGTTCTGTGCAGCTACGTTTGAGAAGATTCGGTGGCGCTCATAGAGCCACCAAACCGAAGGAGTTAACCTCGTCGGGGAGAAGACGCCTAGAGGAACGGAATGAAGAGACAATGTAGCTCAATCTGGCTTGTGTTGCCGTACATAAGAGGCCACTTACAGGGTGTATACGTTGCGCTCTCTAAGAACAAAAATGTGAGTGTGCCTGACGTGCGTGTCCGGGTGTTAGTGTGTTACTGATTACAATGAGTGAATGTTTCGAGCGGAGAAAATGACCCTGTTAATATGTAATATTGGATACTTTGTACGAGTTTTCTTGGCTGCTGCACTGCGTTCATGCAAAACAATCACACGAACTATTTTTGGACACTGGCTGAGCATGAAGCCCAGTTCTTTTTCTTCTCTCTTGATTGCAGTGACTGGGAATTTCATGCCGAGTAGTGTCCCCTTTAAGAGGTAAGCTCTTACGCTGTGGAGCAGTAACATCGGCGCGCTTGCAGAACTTTTTTAACATACCAGATTTTGGCAACAGACATTAGTAAAAGATAGTGAGAATGAGAAAATAAGGAATAAAATACAAGAAAGGTTAGACAGATTAACTGTCCGGTTGGCTACACTGCACTGGGTGGAAGGGATGCCATCAGCAAGAG
The DNA here is from genome assembly GCF_038994185.2 of Dermacentor albipictus. Lineage (NCBI taxonomy): Eukaryota > Metazoa > Arthropoda > Arachnida > Ixodida > Ixodidae > Dermacentor > Dermacentor albipictus. The sequence continues at coordinate 139,727,484 of NC_091825.1, read as the reverse complement.
TTTGAATCTGAAACTTGCGCCTGCAATCGCGCTGTAATCTCTAATAGAGACCTTTACAAAACACACTGACTTTCGACTAGAGATTCGTACCAAAGGAGTCCCCGCTCAGAAAACCATGAGAGATGCGGTGCGTTCAGCTCGCCATGGAAAGAGAACACCCGTCTGGTTCAACTGACTAGCTCTTCTGCATCCTATATAATGGCAAGCTTGAAATTTGCCAAGCTTGCCATCTACTGCATATATGTTGTACAGATCCGTCAGAACGACAACGAAAGCCGATTCTACATTGCGCCCTTTCGTCGGAGGATGGGCAGATACGGTCATTCAAAAAGAGACCGCGCCTTCATTCAGGGATGTTGGAAGTCCTGTGACCCAGAAATTTGCTCGCAATCGATCAGCTACGTTCTGATTCTGGTTGTGTCCCGTCTGAGGGAAGGAAAAGTCAGCATTACAGAACTAGCGATACATTAGATCAGTGGTCCTCGCATGCAAAAGGAAGGCAAAATGTGATTCCCCCTCGCTTTTATCGTGCTCTGGAAGCTATGCCATAATGATAACATTCTCGATGTATATACAGTGGGTCCAGCTTTGAACCGCAAATTACTGCTGGCTGATTAGACAGAGCTGCAACTACTTCGGCCCGTTTGCAGTATACAGCGCAAACATACATGTAGTTTGGCGAATAAAATTTTCCCCTCCTCCAATACTAGGCTTTCTTTGCCTTCTCTCCATGTACTTTACACCTGCTCATCCTATGTTCACCCTATCCTCCTATACTGACCGCCAAACAGGTGTCAGCAGACTTGGCTAGACAGTTATATTGTAGCCAGCACTAATTTCCTCCTTCATTTTTCAAATTTTCTAATTAATAAGAAACCAGTTACTGCTACTACTACTTGTCCTCCTCCTCCTCCTCCTCCTCCTCACTACTACTACTACTACTACTACTACTACTACTACTACTACTACAGCTAGTAGTAGTAGTAGTAGTAGTAGTAGTAGTCAAGCGACACGAGCGTCTCTATCGGAGAGCGATAAACGTCCCTGCATCCCTTTCGTCGCTTCGAACTTCGTTGAAGCATTCGATATCTTCATCGGGGATCTCTCTCGGTGGCGCCGATGCGTGCAAACGCGACAGCGGGGACCAAAAGCGGCGCCGGCCACAGGTCCCCCACAAAATACGTCCGTCCACCTTCTCCGCGCGTGTCGAAATGGGCCAATCGCGCTGGTCGTTGAACCTGCCGTCCGGCGCGCCTTCTTCCTCCGTGCACGCGCAGCCGTTCGGGTGGCGCCGGCCGGGCCTCCTGCGAGGACCACGCCGCTCTGACACCGAATCGGCGCGGGTCACCTCGCCGGAGTCGATGCCACCGCGTCGGGCGCCAAGGAGAGCCGCTGGGCGGGCGCGGTCGAGCATCGAACGCCGGCACTCGGCGGACCGCGCTGTTTACGCGTCTCTCTGCTTGCTCTCTTTGCTTTGGGACGTTGGGGACGTTGTTGTTACGCTATTTGTTTGCCACTGTTGTTGTTGACGCGCCCGGTGGTGCGTGTTGTCGTTTGTGTCGCGAGTGCGCGCGCTTGGTGGGAGGAGAAGCGAGCGCTTGAGCTCTGTTCCGCTGGATTAAGCCTCGATGCGGCTCTTGTATACGCCTGTGTGAGACCGAAATTGAGTGCACGTATAGTTATTACGCTCGCGACGCTAATCACAAAAAAGAAAAAATAATTATGCCTTCCGGGTAAGCAAGCCGTGCACTTTCCCAGTAGCACTTCAGGGTACTCGCCCGTACGATAATAAATTTATTCTATAGATATTACATTAACGTTCTCGTGCCCGCTGTGTATGTAGGCTCTCAAGAGGGGAGCCTAATAAATTCCCTCAATACTTCTTTTTGGGCGAGTTGGTTCATCTTGAAACGTATGGGTAACAGCGCAAACTGACGACCACAAGAAGGGAGACACGCACACACAAGCGCTGTGTACACACAGCGTTTGTGTGTACGTGTCTGCCTTCTTATGGTCGTCTGTTTGCGCTGTTACCCATATGTGTCTAATTACTTCCATAGCAGATGTTTCTTCACGCCCGTGTTGTATTTGTGTGTGTGTGTGTGTGTGTGTGTATGCGTGTGTGTGTGTGTGTGTGTGTGTGTGTGTGTGCGCGTGCGTGTGTGTGTGTGTGTGTGTGTGTGTGTGTGTGTGTGTGTGTGTGTGTGTGTGTGTGTGTGTGTGTGTGTGTGTGTGTGCCCCCCTTGTTTTGCTGTTTTTTTTCTTGCCATCTTATACGACATTACCATCCCAATTCACACTACACGCGTGATATTCGTCGCATTAGTGCCTACGCGCATGGATGCCTACCCCCCTACGATTATGATTTCTTATCTAAAACCTCGAAATGCGTAAAAGCATTCGACGCGGGTGTGGGGACGATGCAGGAGCTTGCGTGTCGTGTCCGTAGCACGTGTCATCGTCAGTTCTTGCTAGGATGCCTTCCAGCCAATTTTCCAAGTAGCATAAGCATTCAAGGTAATAGATAACCTGCAAGATGGAGGAAGTTTCTGATATGAAAAGAAAATGCAGTAGCGATTTAGCTGTAAGAGCGAGAAAAATTCGTTATGATTACGGCGCACTTCTGTGAGGTCCTGAATCCATGATTTAAAACAGGATCATCACATTGCAATGTGTTGTTCATGAGCTCATTCGACACACGTCCTGATTTTTCGAGGAGTGAAGTGCAAGTGACGATGATCTCATACATGCAGGGTGTTTCTCTTTTTTTCTCAATTTTTCTTCTTTGTTACTTCTCTTTTAAGACAATGCAGATCTTTTTCATGAATCAGTAATGAGCACAGCGAACGCGCCGTTTTTGCAGACGAGTCCCTCGGTGAGGTGGACGTACTTTGCTGTAATAACGTGAGCTTCAGCAGACTAATGAACGAAAATTCATTACGTAACTTTTTTTATTGGTGCCTTGGGGGCAGTTGTCTACATAGCAAATTTTGAGGCAATAAAATTTTCATCCACGTGCATGCTTTAAAAAATCTTGACTATCACACCCCAATTCGAGATATTCATCATCAAATTCCAAAGCTCAATCTAGGCAATGTCGAGACGAAGCGCGTCCCGCTGCGCATCACACGGCAACGACCCGTAAAGAAGTGTTGGGCGAAGCTTGCATTACAGCAGCAGATCCTGGCCCGACACATAGCGGCGCACGCTTGCCAGGCAAAGCGGGCCGCATCGGCTGCTGCCGCGACTTGGCGATACCTTGGGTTTCCCACGTCTCCATGCTTGTCGTCACGGGGCGTTTCGGTATGATATGATAGCGAGGCCGCCTTTCCTGCACTCCCGCGTCGCTCGGTTTCGATGTTGTCCGAATCTACCGTTGAAATTTGATGATAAATATCTCGAATTAGGTGCGACTTTGAAGATATTTATAACTCAAGGGTGCATTAAAATCTGAATGCCTTCAAGAGAGCTATTCAAAATATATTACGCGGTTTTAGGTGCCGAAGCCACGATCTGATAATGAGTCACGCCGTAGCGGGGACTCCGGAAATTTGGACCACCTGGGGTTCCTTAACGTGCATCTAAGCGTGCACCTAACGTGCGGCCTAGGCCAATCGCGTGAGGCGAAACTGAACGCAAAGTGAACGCGCGTTTCGAACAACAATCTTCGATCGCGCCCCATGTAAACTTGCGGACGTCCCATAGCTCTCGCGCGCCAGCACGTGGCCTGTGCATCGGCACCTTTGTACAGCGCCGGTGAAAGCGCGACTGCCACAAAGAACGGGCGAAAGGGCCAAATGAAACTATTGGCTTTAAAAACTCTCATCCGCTGAAGTGCAGCACGGCACTACAAAGACTTAACAGCATACCGTCTTGCGTTCTCCTCACACATAAGTTATACGCTGCTTTAATTCAGTCCGGCTGGCATTCTCGACGCAACTATGCTTCGGCAGCCGCAGTTTCACGACGCTCCAATCCCGAGAGAGTTGGAAGAGAAATTTGAGCGTGAGAGAAAAAAAAACAATAAAGACAGAAACAATCGTGCCTCACCCTTCACAGGCATGTGCTTCAAGTTCCCGTGAAGTTTCTTCCCTCTTTTTTTTTTAATTATTGCTAGGCGTCCGTTTTACCTTTGTCCTTCCGTGAAATTACCACCGTGGGTGCGTCGCAGAAACTTATCGCCCATTCAGCTTCCCCTCTTTTTTTTATTCACTTTTCTTTTTCAACGCCCCAAGCAGTGAAAGCTCTCGAAAGGTAATTTCTCGCGTGCGCTCGGCCCAGACTCGCTTCGGCGTCTGTCTCGGTGCGCCTTCCGCTGGCGAACGAAGGAGCTCCGGTGCATCGACCGCCCCGGGTAAGCGCCGGCTGACACACAAACAATTAACAGTGCCCGAAACGACGGCGGCCGGGCTTGCGCACGTCGGAGGCAGGGGATGCCCGCTTCTGTACCAATTTGCGGCGTCCGCTAATGCACTCCGGATAAACGAAACCGGGCCAGGACAGGAAATGGGCGACTCGGGAGCTCGTGCCTCGCGGCGGATTGGAGCTGGGCGCCCGTGGCAACACAGAGAGCGCATGCAGCAAAGAAGATTTGGCTGCCCGCCTAATTCTGTTGCTAAATGCAGCCTGAACTATGTATACGACAGATAACCACAAACTATAAACAGCATCAATGTTTCTGAAAGAACAAACAAATAGAAATCACGCTTTTGTTTACGGTGGATGAAAGTTAATACAACATTCTTAAGAGACGATGAAACAACGGAGCTGGTTAGCGTACCTAGCTTGACTGTTCTATACCGTTACCGATGCTGCCTGCCGAGGGCTGCTCGTGAAGTGAGCGACTGCGGGTGAGCAGTAATGAGAAGGCGGTAACGGCAATCACAGAACGATTACGTTATGCTAAGTTTAGTAAATTTGAAGTAAGAAACACTTTCTTTTTTTTTACATTAAGCTTAAAGCTGCCAGTTCTACGCATCCTTGGACAAACTCACCAGACACTCAAGAAGGTTCTTTACTTTAAGTTCCGAGATTCTGGAAATGCGGCACGTCGAGTACATTCAGAAAGTCGAACCTTGCCCCTATCTCATTTATCATGTATTTCAATGATATCCAGCTCCAACAGAGACACGATGACGGCACAAGGACGGCACGTAGGCTGCAAACCTGTAATAGAATTTTGGTTGGAAGCAAAGAAACTGTTCTCTCGACTTCTGCCAAGGACACGCGATAATGGTTCCCTACAACAGACGAAGCGAAAAGTGGAGAACGTGTCACCCTTCAGCAGTTATCGCTGCTAAAAGAAAACGAATAAGAACCAGAAGCAAGGTGTATTGTTCCTAACTGCCACCGGAAGACCACGCGTACGTGTACTGCTAGCGGGACGTCGTCTTGCTGCGACCTCGGTGCGAGGAGCCCTATCACACGAATGCGTGTGGGGATCGATCGGAAGGCAATCCATCAAACGGCTCGGAGACAGCGAAAGGACTCGCCGCTCTCACCGCCCAATCAGGACGCTCGATTCCGCCGGCGTGCGATGAGTGCGCCTAAATCCATGCACCAGCGCAGGAGCTCAAACCACCTACGTGTTCTATAACACCGCTGTATGTTGGGCATGTTGGTACTATAAAGAATACACTGTTGCGCCAAAAAAGAAAAATAATGTCTTGGGAAGGAAGAGTACGAAACGACAGATTGAGCGCGATTGAACTCTTCCTTCCCAAGTCTTTATTTTCCTTTTTTGGCGCAACAATGTATTCTTTAGATCCCAACCAACTCCCCCAGCAACAAGTTCTACTTGGTACTATAACTTGGATAACATTTTTTTTTATTACGCCAGCGGACGACGACAGAGGGCAGGTCGACGTTGACAGCACAATGCGCTATCCGATGCACTATGCTACAACACAAGCGCATTGTGTTGTCAAGGTCTTCCGTCTGTCCTCGTACGCTGGGGGAAAAGAAAAAAAAAATTGTTCAAGAGGCGTGATGAGAGAGACAGGGAAATCATTTAGGCTAACCAGACGTGTGTCCGATTTGCTACCCTACGCAGAGGGAACGAGTTTATGGGATCACAAAGAAAGAAAGGATAGAAAACATTGACAGTGTAGCTTCGTCCGGAGGCGCACATTGAAACTGCAGTCTCTCATTGATGTTTGCCCAGTAGAGCAGTAGATTTTTTTTCTTTCTTCCTTTTCATTTCATGCGCTGTTTTAGTTTTGTAGACGTAAACAGACTGGTTCGTAAAGCAATCTAACTACTTCTTGAGCACAGTTCATGTGCAAAGGTCATATATTTGTACCATATGTTATTGGGCTTATTAAATAGTGAGCGCTCTTCGTGGTCCGCGGCCCACAAGGAGCGCATGTCGTACGCTCTCCATCAAGCTTTGTGTTTTATGGGCAAGGCACGTAGGTTTTCTCGCAGAACATAAATTTACATTCAAAATAGCGTAATAACATGAGCTATCACTTGCCGGGGTGTCACAGTGGCTGGGGCGTAGTGCGTCTGAGCACGAGGTAGAGTGTTCGATCCCCGGTAGCAACAGTGCGCACCCCTATCAAGGCGCATTGCTTAAAACAAACAAACAAACAAACAAACAACCAAACAAACAAACAAACAAACAAACAAACACTCGCTAGTCCTGCTTTTGGTGCACGTCAAAGAAACCAAGGTGCTCAATATTAAATCAGAGCACATCACTACGGTATCCCCCATGGCCCATTATGTAGGTTCGGCACATTCAACCGCACAATTGAATTTAAGATGTATTTTTTCTTTAAGAGAGAGGCAGAAAGAAAGAAAAAAAGAAGCATGAATTGCAGTGACCTTGAACTTAAGCTTAATATTCCTGCAATTCATGCTCAGTTCCATCGGCGCGTATTGCTTTAAAAAATTCGGCAGCATGTTAGACTCCTTTAATACGTGAAGGCGAAGCCCGCTGCACACGTGGTAATGCAATACGTCATACACTTGGAGGGGTCAGACTGCTTGCGAGTCATAACGAGTCGCAGTGTTAAGCAAACGTATGGCGCTGTACAGGTCCACCTCCTCAATGAGACATACGAGCACCTAATGCAATATACCTAAACGGTTCCTTCCTTTCTTTCTTTCTTTCCTTCTTTCTTTCTTTTTTTTTTTTGTTTCTTTCTTTCTTTCTTTCTTTCTTTCTTTCTTTCTTTCTTTCTTTCTTTCTTTCTTTCTTTCTTTCTTTCGTTTCATCATTCATATTCACCGATTGCATCTTTGCTTGCCTACGGGGGTATGAGCCATTCCTGATAATGATATTTTTTGCATCGTCTTTTTTGCATCACTGGTCTAGATGCCGCTTTTTGGGGGGTATGTAGCGCGGGGCTACAGGGGGCTGTATGGAATTTTCGATTGTCACTGGGTACAGACACTCGGTGTCGTGCCCTGGGTAACTTATGGAGCGCGTCTTTACTTTTTCGAGCGTTGTTCACGATTAGCTTACATTTCAAGGCACTCTACAAGAACTAGGTGGCATTTAAGCAAGCTATACGTTCTTTTTATGCAGCAGAAAAGGCTATCGCGAAAGGTGCAACAGGAACCAGCGCAACATGCACCTGGCACCAGAGACTAGCGCCTTCATGCAAGCGGCGCCGGCTACTCGTTTTCACATAGAACGGATAGACACGCAAAATGCAAAGACAAGAAGAACATTGGACAAAACAAGGGTAACTGAAAATGCTGAAGTCAAACTTGACGTCAGATGAGATAACATTTGCATAGAGAAGTCACATAGAGCACACTGGAATGTAAGGTCAGCTCAGGTACACTAAAGACAGCTCACGACAGGTCGCATAAAGACACCATTGGAACGTTACGTCAGTTCACACACATACGCTGAAGACGCGAAACACGGATCCTGAATTCGTCGCGCAGAGCGACCTGCGGCGGCGAGCTCAGCCTTCGGCAACGCTGCACGATACTGCAGGACAGGCTCACATGAACTGGCATGCCAGGGGCACGTACGGTCTGTCGCTGTACGTGGACGTGGCATCCGTCCGCGTTTGCCCAACGCGCCAGGTGAACGGTGAGGGGATATGAGTGCAGTGTCACATCCTGTGCGTAGTGATCGCAGGTCGGCCTTTGACGTCGCCGCCATCAGGGGTTGACTTCTGGCGGGCCAGTGCTCTTGATCTCCTCTTTTTTTTTCTTTTTGAAACACCGATCTCCGTGCCACGGCTCTGATTAAAAGCGACTGTCACTTTCGGTGGTCGTGGGAGACCGTCGGTTGCTCCCGGCTGCTGTGGCGCGGTCCCGTCGTGGCGCGCCGTTTGGAATCAATGTTCTCTTTGTTTTTGCCGCTGGTTTACCCCACGTTGTGGTGTACTTGCCGGAGCACTGATGTGTAAAGGCAGATAGAAGGAATATGCGAAGCAAACGTCCTCAGGAAACGCGACACTGTCGTGGAGCTGCGTTTTGATAATGCACCATCGAAAACATCGCCAGTGCGAAGATAACCACTTTTATCTCTCTGTGTTTCAGAGACTTTGGCCCGTGAACCTACTATATATCTGTTGGGCGTTCGCTGTCAGTTAGTGGTGTACTGTGTTCGGAACACAAAGTCGATTAATTGCTGATCATCTACAGAGTGTACCAGCTGTCTTTAGCCAGTGTTTAAAAATGTGCGAATGCCACGTAGCTGGACAGAACGAAGGTAATTTTGTTTGCCGTCGTTTGGAGATACTCAAATTATTATTCTTTTCATTCCTCCTAATTAACTAATACGTCTTAATAAATCAATCAGCTTCTTAAATATTATTACATGAACATTATGAATGAGAAAATTATAGAGCAACATGAGAAATTCCCGATACAGCTTTCTGTTGCTCAATGCGCGCTACATGGAAGTGTTTGTACGAGCGTGAAAGATGACCGCAAATGCACGCAGAGCCGCGCCATTGGCCGCTCGAAGGACGCTGCTCTCTGAAAGTTAGAACGAGGGCACTCACAAAGATGGTGCGTGCTCGTTTCGCTGCACCCGCACAAAGTGAAAAGGCTGAACTACGTAAAAAGAAAGGGGCTTAGTAGTGGAGCGGGAAATGAAACAACACTTAGAAAAAAAAGAAACGAGGAGACCAGAGAAGGAAAAGAGAGTCCGTTTCATTGAATCCTTTCTATAATAGCCTATAGATCTGTTAAACATGGCAAAACTGTGAAAGGGGAATGCATCGCTACTCACTAGTAACCGGTTTCGTGAAGGTGCCGAAAATTTAGTGGACACATATGTCGTCCACAATTCGTACGGACGAATGATCGAAACAACGAAATCCTGGATATGCTTTGTAAACGACGTTCCTATAGGTGGAAAACTAAACTTCATTCGGGTTGCCCCTAAAGATTAATGCTTTCATTACAACCATGAACGAATAAAGTGTTATGTCAGAGCTACGCTGTTCTGGCACTAAAGTAAAATAGCTAAATTGAGAAGCCGTTGAACTGCGACAAAAACAAAGCCCGTTGCGGGCTCAGATTTAGTTGCTTATTAAGCAGTCTCGTTCAGCCTAATAGGAAATCTTGAGCATCAGCTGGTATATCTCAATATTTACATGCGCGGTAGATTGTTCGAACAACACTAAAAGATTGACGCTTCCTTTTGTACTTGATTCGGGGGCACTGTTAGGGCAAAACATTGTTTTGGAAACCTTTTATGCGGTCAGCCCTCCGACACTCTGGACTCGCGATAAACTGGACAACGCTGCCAGAGCATCACGCAGTAAAAAATAAAGAAAAAGAGAAACACCACCTCACTTGTTCTTCAATTTTGCTTACAGTTATTGCTTTTTTTTGCATTCTTTTTTGTTATTGTTATGTGGAACTGCCTGGTTTTTTTCCAGTCCCCCAGATTCGGTATGTTCCACTAACCTCTATGCTCCACATCTACACCTGCAAGCAGCCAGGACATGAGATACGTCCAAAAACAGTTTTCTTTTTTTAAATTCGTGAGACCAATGTTCCATTGCAATATGAAAAGGCAGGTCGTCCCACTCAGCTGTAGCCTGTGTTATGAATGATTGAGCGTATCGGGATGTGCGGCAACATACACCTTTTCATTTTGAAAGGATGATCACGACGAGGGAGTATAGCAGGCGGGGTATGGAAAAAATAACGAAAAAAGAAAAAGGTCTTAAAGGCCTTAACGGGCGGGAATAAAGTTTGTGAAATGATGTGAAACAGGGTATTGCGCGACGAACTGATAATCTTTCGATGTGAGCACGTCGCATTAACAGTGTGATGCTGATGCCACGTGAACGATTCAGAAAATATAAATCTAGCACCAACGATTTTGCAGGTTTTCAATCGCATGAGCTATGTGCTCTTGGGCCGGGTCCCATAAAACTAACTCGTAATAGACTATTGTTCGAATTAATGTATTCTTGGCTAGCTCATTGTATGTGTCTAAGTGTGTTTCATATCACGTTCGATGAGGCCAAGAAAGCGGCTAGCATGTTTAAGGATCCTGTCCATTTGGCTTTTCCTGATCAGGCGACTGCAGCTAGGGAACTCTAGGTACTGATAGCTCGAAGTAAGCTTAACGGTAGTATTGCTTGACAAGTAAATAATTGGAATTAGATCATCATCGCCCTCACCGTCATCTTCTCCATCCTATGTTTATGTTCACTGCAGGGCGAAGGCCTCTGCCAGCGATATCCAATTGCCCCTGTCTTGCGCTACCTGATACCAATTTGCGCTTGTGAATTTCCTAATTTCATCACCCCTCCTAATGTTCTGCCGTCTTCGACTTCGCTTCCCGTGCCTTGGCACCCATTCTGTAACTATAATGGTCCACCGACTGTATACTATATATATATATATATATATATATATATATATATATATATATATATATATATATATATATATATATATATATGTATATGTATATGTAAACAAAAAGGGGGTTCTCTACCGCGGACTCAGCTAGCTAACCGCGCACTTGGTTACAAAACTACAAAACTAGCTCTGGCCGAGAGCGGCCCGCGAATGTGCCACTGTGGGCCAGAAAACGCGACGCAAAGTAAAGCTCACGCGTACACTCGCCCCAAGCGGCTCCCACGCAACAAGGGCGCCTCGCGAACTTGGGGGAGCAAGCAGACACACAACCTTTCTCTTTGAAATGCCACTTTACTCTCTCTGCGACACAGGCTACTGTACACCGCCAGGGTCGTAAAACGCCGGACTCGAGGCGGAGGGAGATGCCTGCGGTCAGCGAAGAGGGGGTCGAACCAGGGGTGGCGGCGAGGCTGCAGGCATGCAGCCCGCCGCTTGTGGGACTGTCTCCTCAATGTCCTCTAGGCACCTCGATTTCCGAGAATAACAGGGTCTTGTAGTGAAGGCGCAGTGTTCGTTGCTTACATATATATATATATATATATATATATATATATATATATATATATATATATATATATATATATATATATATATATATATATATATATATATATATATATATATATATATATATATCACGCGTATTTCGAGCGCTATCGTTGCGACACTTGCAATAACTTGCGCCACAAATTTAGGGCTCGCGTCAATCATCCGTTGTTGCTTGTGACAATACTTGGATCCTTTCAAGGCCATTTAGTGGCTTTGAAAGAACAGCTTTCAGTGCAGTGAAATACTTTTCTTCACAAGCACAGATGTGCTCGAAATACTTATGACGAGCTTACGTAGCAACTCGCATTCTCTATCCATTTTCTCGTCTTTTTTGTCCCTCTTGCATGCATTAGTGTTTGCCCGTGCTAATGTTTTAATAATGACGTTTAATCACTCACTCACTCATTATTATTATTATTATTATTATTATTATTATTGTTGTTGTTGTTGTTATTATTATTATTATTATCAATCATGTTAAAGACAATTTTTTTTGTATTAGTGTAATTGAGTGTAATTAGTATTGCTTCCAACTTCTTTACATCGCATTTAATCCGGCCTATCAGCCAACTCATTCTCTCCGTCGATCTCCCGTTTTTTCTCCTTTATTTCCCAATACTTGGGCGAATCTGGCAAGGTACGAAAACCATCCACGCTAGGCCGGTCTGTAACGGCCGACGGAGAGCCTTGTATTCCGGGGATGAGACAATGGCTCATTAACGTCATTACCGTTAGCTGAACTAAGCCAAGCGTTAGGAAAAGCTGACTAGCATGGAGACTAGCACTATCTCAATCGTTTTATGAAAATTCTATCGTAGTTCCAAATAATTTTATATTATATATATTGTATGTATGTATGTATGTATGTATGTATGTATGTATGTATGTATGTATGTATGTATGTATGTATGTATGTATGTATGTATGTATGTATGTATGTATGTATGTATGTATGTATGTATGTATGTATGTATGTATGTCTTCTGTGCAAGCAGCATTGTCACTCGGCATTTCTGCTAAATCCCAGGGGGTCGAAATTTCCGGAGTTCTCCACTACAGCGTGCCTCATGATCAGAAAGTGGTTTTGGCACGTAAAACCCCATAATTTTTTAATTTCCGTTAAATGAAAAATAAGATCAAAGCAACTGGAACATTAAGTGATATATGCCGAGCTCGCGCACCCTTTAGCTCCAGCCACGTCGGACTTCCCGCCATCTCCTCCTCCGGCGAGGCGGGTAGAAAAATGTAGTAACGCCTCTTACGTCACGCCTGTCGGTCGAGTCGGCGCATGCGTGCGCAGGCATCCGACCGTGCCCCGAGCTCGTACCTTCCGACACGCGCACACACATATGCACTTCGCGTGTGTCTGTTCCGATCCTCCGCCAGGGGAGCACGATTGGCCCGCGCGTCGCTGCGTGCAGTGAATGGGCTCTCCGTGCGCGAGCAGCCACCAGCGGCCCGGCCCGGCTCTGTCGCGGGCTGAAACGGACGCCCTAGCAACAGGCCTCAGTCACCGGCGCCGAGGCTATTTCTAGGAGCCAGAGCGTATACACACACGCGCACGCGCATGGCAACACATTACAGTTTCTAAGCCCCAGCGCCCCGTTCGACGCTATGTGCATTCACTTTCTCTGAGGCAACGTCGCCTCCTTCCGCTTTTCCCCCGATCCTGCCACCCGTTACCATTTCGAACTGCTTCTTCATCATATGGCTGCCTCCTCAATGGATGCGCGATTGTTGCGAAAACAGTACTTTTCTTTCCTGCTTTCTGCGAGGTGAAAACAAGCTCGGGTTAGTTTCAGGGTAGAGGAAAACGATTTGCCAGTAAACTATTACCAATATAAATTGGAATACTCTGGTGGCTTTGACACATTCGAAAGCTTTGCTTTTGGCTCGTTTTAACAGGACGGTATGGCAGGACAAAAATGGGGCTCCAAAGTTGTTGTTGTTGTGGTTGTTGTTGTTTTCATAACATAGTCACGAAATGCAGTGCAGGCCTGCCCACTCGAGTGAGCTGCATCTCACTCGCGAGGTGGAGCGCCGGTTCGCATACTGGCTGTGCGATTTCACTGACAGCAGATCAAGCTCCTATTCATGAGGAGATTGCGTAATCTCTGGATCGGTTGCGGGGAGCGGCGAATTATTTATTTATTTATTCATTTATTTTTTAAAGACCCTTTAACTCAGCTCACCAAGTGGTGGTAAGGAAGGGGGGAGCGTTCAGAAATATTGATTGTATGATCGATTGATTGATTCGTTTATTCATTGATTTCCGCGTACATAAGCAGACCTGGGGCTATTGGCGACGCCGCAATGCAGGGTTCAGGATGATTTTTCTCTACCCAGGGTTCTTTAACGTGCGCGAGTTCGGCAGCATCATCGCATAGCCAGTAAGCAGCCATGCGGTTAATTGTTTATCGTCATAAAATGAAGAGATAATGGAGAAAACGCCCTGGCCTATGACCGGGGTCTCACCCATTGTAGTCGCCCAGCACACCATGTTTAGTCACTATAGCCTGTAGCATCGCTCGTTATAATTTTATTGGCAATGCCGACAATGGACGCCGACAGCCTACGCATTCCTCACTCCCGTAGCGGTCGACCTGGCACTGAACAGCTTTCATAAATTTTGTGGCACTGCGGCAAATTCCTGATGATAAAGCCATGCTGGCGCAGTATCTGCAGTTCCTATGCGCTGAACAGAAGATGACAAAGACAAAGGTGTAGGAATCTTGTTTGCTTTAGCGGGCTTCATCTCTACACCACTGTTTCCGCAATATTGTAGCTTGCAAGTTTCCTCTTCTATATTTTTTTTTTGGAGGGGGGGGTTGGGGGGGGGGTGCTTCATTTGAGGTACGATCAGTCGTCAGCAAACGGCGCACAAGAGGCAGCCAGCGTACGCGGTATGCATGCTAGACGGGTATCGGGCTAACTCGCTGCTATTTGTTCTCGCGCTTCGTTTGCCTCTGAGTCACGGACTCTGCTGAGACAAGTGAAAGTCGCCGCAGCAGCGAGTAGATAGCAGGACAATTTAGCGGCGTTCTCCCAGCGAAATCAGCAGGAAAAGAAAAGATGCGATAGCGCGGCTGAAGCGAAAATGCACACGGGGACGGCTTCGTGGCATAGGAAAGCGGCTGTTGCTGATATAGAGAAAAGGAGGTTGTTAGTCGTGGTTGCCACGCTTGCGGGAAAAAATATATATATAATGGCATTAGGATGCATGGCGGCGAACGAAGCGCCGTCTCATTACCTCGTCACCACGGAGCCCCGGTTTAAGCGTGATCTGGCGGCACAGCGCAATCTGATGGCAATCGCAGAGCTTTTTTTTTTCCCAATATTCTTCAGTTATACATTGGCGACTCCTGCGCGTTTAGCACTCTCCGGCTTTTTCTTTTTTTTCCTTCAAAGAATGGGCTCGCCGAAACTGCAGGAAGGGAACGGGCGGTTGAGGTCATGCTTAGGTATTGCCGTTGGTGCGAGCGCTTTCATTGTTGCGCACTTGAGCGCGGGACCGTATTCTGTTACGATTCATTTCATTTAGTTTCTTTCTTTTATTTTTTTCTCTCGCGTGTGATATGTTACGCTCAATGGCAGATCCTGACGGCGATACCAGCGTCGGGTGGCCTCGCCCAAGTCAATGACACGAAGCGCGCAAAGAATGGGAAATGAATTGCGAGA
This sequence comes from Dermacentor albipictus, assembly GCF_038994185.2. Taxonomy (NCBI): domain Eukaryota; kingdom Metazoa; phylum Arthropoda; class Arachnida; order Ixodida; family Ixodidae; genus Dermacentor; species Dermacentor albipictus. The sequence continues at coordinate 139,712,400 of NC_091825.1, read as the reverse complement.
GGCCCCTGCATTTTACGGTGCACGAACGAGGTCGCGGGTTCAACTCCCTGCTGTGGCGGGCGCCCTCTGAATTGGGGCGGTATGCAGGAACGCGCGTGTACCAGTAGGCTTTGGGAGCAGCTTAAGCAACCTTGGATATAGTCGGAATTGATTTGGGAACCCCAAAACCGCCTGAGGCGTCTCTGCGAGTAGATAAGTAAATGGGGCTAGCTATCTCTTCCACGTTAGAATTTTGAGAACACGCTGACTCCAAAAACACAACAGAATCACGACGCGAATTTCCTGTGTAACCGTGTTTCTGTCTTTGTTACTCATGTTGTGCTTTCTAGTTAGCGCGTTTTTTCAAAAGTGCGTCTCCCTGGCTCTGAGAGGTGAAAATCGACAATTTAGCCAGTTTTGAACCTTTCATACGTCGTTTACCAACTGAGAGCGTTCAATTGTACCTTTGGTAGCCTTGCCACCATCCTCTGCGGTAGCTCTGTGCTATGACGTTCTGCTGCCGAGCACGAGGTGAAGGGTTCGAGTCCCGGTCACCCTGGCCGGTTGCAGTGAAGGCATAGCGCAAACACATTCATGTACCGTGTTTTGGGTGGGCGTTAAACCTACAGGAAGCCAAGATTAATAGCGAGCGCTGCACTATATGACATTTCTCATAAACCACTGTGCACTTTTGGGGCGTGACACCCTGTAACTTCTTTTTTTTTTCTAATCCATGCCACCTGTTTTAGGCGACCCGTGTTTCCCTGAGTTGGCGCATGCTGGGAGTGCGTGCATCTGGGGGGGGGGGGGGGGGGGGGGGGGCGTGCATCAGTCGTTTTGGACGGATGCCAACACGCGGGCGTAGAAAAAGGGCAATGACTTTCATGGCTCGCTTCTCACCCGCACGCAAAAGACGTCAACGCGTAGGCGACTTGGAGAACAATAGAAAACGAAAAGGAAAGGGGGCAGAAAGAAAAAAGTAAAAAAGAAGAAGGAAAGCGGCGATCAGATATACGTAGTGCGTGTCCCCACGAGACCTAATCGAAATTGCCGAAGTCGCATTGCCCCGCGTCGACAGCAAGAGCAAGAATCGAAGGGAAAAAACGAAAAAGAAGTCGGGAAGTTGCGAGAGCGTATAAAGAGGCCGAATTCGCTCGCGTGAGCGTCTCTCTCTCGCTATTCGGCGGCGGCGTTCGGGTTGGCTGAGACGACGACGCTGAAGAAAACAGCATACGGCATAGGCAGTGCGAAATCCTTGCGCACGACGAACCGAATAATAACAAATGCAAGCGGAAGCAGTGAGAGAAGTCTGTGCGATCGAATAATGGGTTTCGCACCGATGAAACGACCTCCTCGTCCTTTTCGCCTTTAGTTGCGATTCGAAGAGAAGGTAAGAGAGGTCGGGGTGGCGCGGAACCTAAGTGTACGCCCGGGCCAGGCTCGAAAAATAAGTCCCAGGACGCACGCAAGGACAATCATGAATGTTGCACGCACGACTGAGCCCTCGTGACTGTCACGTCTATATGTGCCCAAGTAGGAGCGACGGCTTTTCCCTACAGCCAACGATCCAGCTGCTCGTATATGTCTGCGTGCACGTCTGTATAAAGTCGCATTTGGTAAAAGGAAATACACGAATGTACAAGAACGTCCGTGATGGCTTCCTTAATAAGTGTCTTACGACCACCTGGTGCGAGGTTCCACCGAGCAGCCAACGCTCGAATTGACGAACTCGAGCAGACTCGAGAATGTCAGGGACACCTCCCCCTGCTGCTTTCAAAAGTTAGAAATCGTTGTACACCGGTATGAGAGGCTAGTGTGCAGAAGACCCATGTTGTAGATCATCTTCAATGAAGTAAAGGTGCTACTCTATGTGTGCTCCTCACTATAGCACTATACTGAGGGGTGTATATCGCTTGTACAATAAGCACCTTTGAAATTACGTATCGCAGATACACTTGTAAAGCACGTAGGCGAAATTCAACAGTGCGTTTATGTTTGTTCACTGCATATTATCTTCAGTGTATTTTAAATATGCTTCAGAAGAACTTCAGTTTGTCCTAGTTGGTGTTTACTGCATCATACCACCCGTGTCGTTTATGTGTTCTCTTCCACTCTCCCCATCTTTATTTGCGGTCAATATGATATGTATTTTAACTCTTTGGGCTAAGTTCACAGGCTGCACTCGTCCGTTCCGTTGTGCAAATTAACGCGCTGCTCGAACCAGAAAGAAGGCGAACCTGCCTCTTCACAAGGTTTTGCATACCTATTTCGTGCGCCATCTGGATACCAACATTGTACCTGCGAATTTACTTCTCTCTTCTTCAACTGAGTTTTGCTTCCTGAGTGCATGCTTCGGCACTCGCCTCAAATGCTTCCTCGTGATTTCAGTGAGAATACAACCAACTGGTTCTTTCTTTCTTTCTTTGTTTTTTTTTTTTGAACTGCAGTGGGTGCACCTTTCCTGCACCCAACGTTACTCTCACCTCTCTCACTTATCCTTTTTCATAAAACGTTGTGCTGCCCACAGATCTATTTCGGGCCTATTTTTCAGTCATCGAGAATCTTCTCCGCAGGTGATTCCTTGCCTATGCTGATATGCTATAGTATCAGCCACATTGGAACATACTTCCCACTCGCTTTCGGCTAATCATTTCCCGTTGTCGGTGCGTCGATGTGACGTACCTCCATAACCACTTTCTTACGTTGTCACGAATGAATTCCAGTAGATGCAGGTGCATTTCTGTTGTGACGTAGCGCCGAATATACGACCGCCATCATTCAAAAAAGCCCACCCCTATTCCCATTCCACCATGTGAAAGTGGATGCAGGAGAAGCTGTTGCCTACGTAAGACGACATTGCACTAGCAACAGACGTGACGTAGGTCACGCGCGCACGCACGTGTGCGGAAGTGCAGCATACACATCCTCATTCTTCTAGCCCTCCGCCCAGTGCTAGTGCCTTAATTATTGAACGAATTCAATTTTTCAAAGCAAACCGCGTCAGAAAACTCGTAACGTGCCACTTACGCACAAGCTGCCGACATGATAGCTTTGTATTTCAATTCCAAACATATTCCTGTTACGCGAGAACTCAAGGACAAGGCCGTTTTTCAGCTGCCGTTTGAGTCTGTCTGTGTGGCCACGGCCGCTAGATGGAGGTACTGCTTTTGGGTGAGCACAGAACGTGCCCACGAAAAACCCCGACCAACTAGAGGCTAACAGCTTCGCTGTACATTATCTTGGGTTCAGGGCCATCGGATCATTTACGACGCTGTGTTACAAGCACAGTGTTCACGGTGAAATCAGGATTGTGAAATAGTCACAAAAGTTGACTAAGTTTCATCTTGTTCTTCTTGATCGTCCTTGTTCTTCTGGAATCGCACATATTACTGTTTCCATGTCTTTCGTGGCTCTCGTGTTCGCGTTCACAAATACGTTGCTTGAAGCCTAGCACTCGAGGGGCACTCCCAGGAACAGTTCTTGTTAACGGCCAGGAATGTTTGTCTTGCACGCGAAATGGTGTCGCTGTATAATCGCTGCTTTTATTATGATTATCGTGTTACGCAGAGTTTTTTGTAACAGAACGGGTGTATGCGGCGCCACGTACGCGCACCAACATACCATTTCATAGAATCAATGAGTACAAATAAAACGAAAGAGCACATCGTGCATGTATCCCATGCAGTTGACGCATAACGGCTTCCTTGAAATCGACAACAAAACGCCGTCAATAATAACAGCAACCAGCGACTACAACGTCAGCGTCTCCTACGGGAGCAGCTGCAGTTAGCTGTGGTAACTGATAAAAGCGCGGAACCGCCCCCCCCCCTCTGCCTCTCCCTCCCCCTCCCCCCTCTCTCTGTGCCGCGCTGTTGCCGGGCACGTTTGTGGCTTGGGACCGTGTGTCGCGCGGCGGAGCGCTTCGGCGCCGCGTTGACGACGCGGCGGCGTCGAACGCGTTCGGCGGTTAAGTGCGGCCGCTGACGGCTTATCACAGCGTCACGCGCGAAGCCTGCAGTGAGTAGGCGCCCGCGTCGGTGCGCTGCGGAACACAGAAATCGCGGGGCTTCCCTGCAACGCGAGAGGAAATTGACGTTGGCGACGCCGACTTCCGCGTTCGCAACGCTGTATCTGCCTCGCACATCGTTACAATTAAACAGCGGAATAGGTTGGCCGATCAATCCGTTGAATGTAATGGGATTCCAAAAGCAGCGCTGTAGCTATGCGAGACGCCGCAGTGGGGCACTGCGGATTAAATTTGAAAATTTGAGCACTTACTGTTAAGTAAAGTGCGCATCTAAAATGTAAAGGCACGGCCGCTTTCTTTTTAAGCTTTCATTGAAAACCTGTTTACAAACCTGATTACAAAGCGCTAAACCGACAGGTTTAGCGCTTTGTAAGGCGCTTTGTAATAAACAACGCTTCATAACGTGCAATGTAAGGACAGAGACCTGCTAATTATTAGGAAATATTTAAGTAGGCATCGTTCTATGTCAGTTGTGAAAATGATTGGTCTTTTATTCGAAAACTACTCGAAAAATATTCAATTCCATTCTCTTCGAGCGCGATTCGATTCGTATTCGATTTAGTATCGAAAATTACTATTTACACGCCCCTAATAACTTTTAATGGACGGCAGGTAATTTTTTTTTTTAAAAGGAAACTTGACATATAGCACGCACTGCTCTGCGCCGTCGAAATGCCGCCTCTGCGCACCAGCTTCTCGTTCAAAACTCGTAACTCCGAATCAGGTCAGAAGGCGATTGTTTCACCTCGATCGGTAAGAAAACGCGCGACGTAAGTTATGATCTCGCTCGTTTTACAGCCGAGGTTACACACCGAAATATATGAGAAGCTCGTGGGGGAGGCCCACCCAGTGGGTTGGCATCGGGGCTTCCGAATCTTCCGAACCGGCGAGGCACCCCCGGGCCGCGAACGCGCAGGCACCCGCACAAAGCAAGGCAGTCCACGCTCTGCTAATCAATTGTATGGAAATGGCGTGGATGCCGGGGCAGGAAACGGGCAACGTGTCATTATGCCGCCGCGAAATACGCCCGACGTGGCTTCCACGCGCAGGACTTTTCGCGTAGACGTCCCTTCTTTCCGTGAAGGGAGCGCGAAATGGATTTTATCGCTAGCTAGCCGTGGCTTGGCCGCGCCCAAGAGCCTCTGCGCTCACGCACCAAGTAGCATAAATTCGCTTTCGTTGCTTCTGCGAAAGCGGCTCTTAGTTTTCGTGGGTCGGTATAGCGTTTATAGATGGGTGTAGTTTATCCGCCCTGCCCGAGGCCGTGTTTTTATCTCAAAGAACCAAAGGGCTTCTAACTCTTACCGTTTACATAAAAAGAAAATAATCGGTTGATGGAACAAGACGAAAATTTAACGTGAGAACAAACCGCACGATGCGGGTTATATTGTCGGTGATATTGCGTAACTGGAAGGACGTAAGAGCGGCTTGTGCTGCCCGAGCGACTTCATCGCTTGCGCGGGTTTACGTCACAACGGGCACTAAACCGGGTAATTAAAACTCAGGCGAATTAGCCTTGTATTGGGGACGAGAAAATAGATAACATGTTCGGCGAAGCAATGTCGCCGTCGCGTAACTCGATTTGTGGTTTCTGGTCGTGGTAGTAGGGGAGCCAGTAGGCTTAAGTAAAAGGTCGTCTGCACACAAATTTAGCAACAGACATTTGGCTCAAACAGACGTTATAAGCTTTGTAAATGTTATAGGCGATTAACAGTTAGTGCTTGAAACATTGGCATCGAGATTTTTTTTTCACAATTTGCGTCAGCTACGCGTTTCTGTATTCTCAGCAAATGATCAAGATATCGTTTGCTGAGCATTTAGCTTCTCGACAGGACACCGACAAACTACTCACCTGTCATGAATGGCATAGATCCCAAGACGATTCTGCGAATGGCCTTCCTTGCGTTCGACATGTAGGTCTACGCATAGAGTTTCTCACTATAACACCTAAAGGGTAATCCGGCGCCACCGTCTATGGGAGTTTCTTAAGGGGGCACCGTGCCGTCATGGGAATGACGGTATATGTGTCTGCGAGGCTCGTGTTGGCTGGTGTTGTAAGAGGCTTCGTCTAAAACGTGGATATGGCTACGCAAATAACGCGTTCTCAAAGTAAAACCTTCATAAAATGTTTCCATTCACGCATATTACATCTTTACTCACCCACGATACATGACCAAGCGAAGAAAAGCAAGAACAGACGACTAAGTGTTTCAAAGCGAGTGCGAACCTTGTCATCTGTCCTCCAACTTTAGCGGCCCGTTGATACCTTTTACGTAACATGTAGTCGTACACACAATACCAAGTTCTCATAGTTAAACAAAACATGTTTTCGCGTAATAATAACGCTAAAACAGCTTTTCAGGTGCTGTTCTAGTAGAAAATAAATCATTGTGACAGACGGAACGGTGCTCGCCAAGCGCGTCTTCAAGGCGTCCTGTCTCTACGAGAACGATGCCAATCCGAATCCACAATATACCGGCATTCCCATGCATACCACAGCGCAGCAGCGCCAGATTTCCCTCTAGGTGATGTAGTGAGAAACTCTATGGGTCTACGTTGGCAAGAACGACGCGCATTCGTCGAGCCGTCGTTTAGCATGGGTGTGGATTTGGGTAACATCCGCACGAATGCATTGACCGTTCCAAAGCATCCATACGGCTAAAATGACATCCTGTCCATCGTGCAAGAAATAGAGAAGTGTCCTCCTTCTTTCGTCTCCTCGTCACACGCACTCGCACGCTCTCTCGTTTTCTCCTTCTCTTTCATTTCTTTTTTTTTACCCGCTATGCGAGATGCAAGGCGGTATAATGATCCGAGCACGTTGTATCACCGCGTTGTATCATCTGTCCTTCTGCAAGACATGCTTCGTCGTGCGGCAATTTATCAACAGCCTACTTGAGGAATTAGTTGTCAATCAAGGTGTCACAAACTGTTAAACAGTTTGTGAGTTTGTGAATCAGAATCAAATTTTATTACTGCATACGAAGTTATTACAACAGGTTATATACAGGAGCAGGTCCCGGAGTCAGAGACCGAATTTTGACCTCCTGTACATGACATATAGGAAAGGAAAAGTAAACTTAGTTAACGCAGCGACAGTAATAAATACAACTATAAAAACAAATTAGAAAGACAGCAATTATAAAAATAGTAGAACATGAAATAAATCAATTAGGCAACATATGGAAACATGAAGAAATTGAACAGAAAATGGGCTTGTTTAAGCAGTTTCATACGTAATTAATACATGATATAAACTTTAGTATTAACCAATGAAAATGCAAACGCATGCATTATGCGGCATATACAAAAAAATTTATGTAAAGCTCGGTTGGTTCATAAGTAGTGCCTTGAAACGGCCGCGGTGGGGAGGGGCGAAGGAATTCACTTCCCACTTGTCTTGATGAAAAAGTCGCTCGAGTCCAAAATGAAACATAGAGCCAACGATGCGCAAGCGTATACTACTGCATGCAACACCCGACGAAATCAACGGGGCACAACGTAGTGCTACGCTAATCATGCACCAGTCTAGTGCTGTTGGCCCATCACTTTTTTTTCTGGCAGAAATTGGTAAGCCGCCTTGTGGCTAACGACGTTCAATCGTCGTTGAACGAGATATTATAATTTCCATTTAGCTTGAGGTCAAAGCATTCGAGGGAACACACGCCGAGCAACGCTACTGCGATACAGAAGCTGTTCTAACGAGCTTTGCAAGCGTGCATGATAACTGAGCTTCATCATGACTCAGCAATGGGACGCGTGCATTGGAAGTACCATATTTGCACACCTGGTGAGCAAGGGACAAGAAGCAAGTGACAGGGGCTGCGGGCCACGTTAAGCTCCGCTGCGAGCAGCGTTTTTGCCTTTGGGGAAATGAAGAATGTTTGAATGAATAAAAAGGGGAGGCGTCCGTCGGCTTTCGCCGATAACGCATGGTCACGAGCGACCTTCGAGTAGACCTCTGTTGTTTGCATTCGCCATGCGTGTGCGGAAGAACAGCTGCGTCTGGGCCATTTTTAACGCGTCAGCGTTAAGGAGCTCGTTTCACAGAAAAGCCGGTGTCGTCGGCGTTGGTGGCGTTGGCCATGCGCGAAAAATCCCGGAAGGCAATTCATAAATGAAAACAACTTGCAAAATGGGCTGGGCGGGAATCGAACCAGGACCTCCGGTGTGTGAGACGGAGACGCTACCACACAGCCAAGAGCTCTATGGTTCAACCGGGACAAAAGCGCCTTTAGTGAATGCGGTGTTGCCTTAGAAACGCGCCGTATAAAGTTATACCGCGGTGTATATCGGTAATCATGAGCATGTAAATTACAGAAGTCGCAGTTAAACGAGTAGCGAAGTACGTTTCCGCTACATTTCTTCTGCGCTTGGCGCACACGCAGAGCCATCTTGCAGCAAACACAGAAGAGCCCCTCCTCGCAATGTACGGCGTTGCCCCGACAGGTGGCGCGCCACCCACCCGCTTCTCCCCTTCGTCTCGTTTGAGCGCATTGGGGCCGTGCGGGGACCGGTGCAAAGATGCCCCAAAGTTGTGCTGTGGACTTAGAAGTGTTGTATGTGAAAACTATGTCTTTGTGTGGCTCAAGAGCATGCCGAGCGAATGAGTGGGCGGTGCGAACGGTGTGTGATCACGCTATCGCGTTCCACTCTTGAAGACGAAGCTTAAGCGTCCTCCAATTTTTCTACTTAGACAGACAGACAGACAGACAGACAGACAGACAGACAGACAGACAGACAGACAGACAGACAGACAGACAGACAGACAGACAGACAGACAGACAGACAGACAGACAGACAGACAGACAGACAGACAGACAGATGGACGGACGGACGGCCGGACGGAGCTGTAGTGAAGATATCTGGATTAATTTTGACTAGCAGGGGTTCTTTAACGCGCACACAACGCTCGGTACACTATAGCGTTGTTGCGTACCGCCCGCGCCGGGACGTGGTAACCGAAAAACCACTCATTTTTCGTGAACCCTGAGGACAAGAACAAGAGGGAGCTTGGACACGTGTGCCATTCAGGCTCGATGAAAAAGAAAGCGACGTTACCGAAACGACGCAAGAGAAGCAAAATTTACTGTAAACCCAGCTAGCGTAACCAGGTTCATTTTTCTTCTGTAATAATAATCCATCCTGGCTCGTGTTCACTATTCGCCCGTCTTCCTGCTTCCTCCTTCACCGCTCTCTCCTTGCACGGACCGGCGCTCAGCGAACACGACGCGACGTGACCAGAGAACCGAACCACGTTTCCGCGCAGTCAGCAGCACGTCCGTTCGCAGCGGTTAGCAACGCAAGCGAGTCGTTGTGGCATTGTTCTCGGCACATACGCCATGACGGGGCGTCGGGGTCGCTGGTTAAGTCAGCTTCTGTACCGAGTCAACCGACTGGCGGTGCGCGCCAGTCGGTTGACTTGCACGCCGCTGTAGTCGTCTCGAATGAACACACCCGTTGGCTTAGTATGCCATGGCAATGGGTACATCGATGGCGTTCTGTTTTCTACGCGTGGTCGTAGATCTGGGGATATTTGGGGCCTACTAATTGACTACACCGCACGCATTACATGAACTTTAGTGAAAAGTGGATTGTGCTAAAATTCATCGCAATATATAGATGAATTATACAATTGCGTTTGAGAATTATTGAAATTATGCTTTAGTTCAGACATGGCCTTCTTACAACGCTGTGAGGTAGGCTTCTCAAAAAAGTTAGAAACGAAAGCAATGAGAATGGTAGAAAGGCTAACAGAGAGAAAAAATTCAGTTTGCTATACCGTACAACTGGGGACGTGGGAGGTGGAGGTAGAAAAGTAAGAAGGAAACTGGGAGATATAGGCAGAGCAGCGACACACAAGTAAAGCTGGCCACGATCACCCCTCATGATTGCAGCCCAGGATCATTTACAGCGCAGTGAACACCAATAAAACCCAAAGCACTTGTGCTATATCTCAAAGAGTTTCCTTTTCTCAGAACTTTTATGATATATTAATTTTTTGCCGTGGTGTATACTGTGGGAAGGGAAGGGAACAATGGAACCCGTATCTGTACTTTGTGTCTCACTTCGTCCTCGTTTGCTTAGCGCCGTAACCTCTGAATTACAAAAGTATTGAGTAAACTGCCGTTCAGTCACGACTTCAATAAATAGTCAAAGGTCAAAATACTTCAATTGCGTGACTAAATTTTCTAGGTGCAAAAGAAATGCGCTGCATCGCTCTTTTCTTAGAAGAGTTACCTCATAATAACAATGTTACTACACTAATGTCGCTGCGATACTGTATACAGGGACACTGAAAATTGTTAACCATCATCTTGTGCTGTGAGCAGCAGTGAATATGCACATCTGCCCTGTCTCTATCTCTCTATTGCATTTTCATCTTTCTACCTATCCTCTCCCCCCGCCCCCTTTCCAGTGTAGAACAGCAAACCAGATTTTAACCCCCTTGCCTGTACTCTTTTCTCTTTGTCTCTTTCTCTGTGATGAACACTGACTGTGACTGAGGGAAGTAGAAGAAGCCTTGATGTAACGACTTTATTTTCATTTGCCCTTCCTGGGAGGTCAGACCGGCGTCGGCGTGCGTACGTTTCTCTCCAGGATCGACTGGTCATGAGCGTTGAATAAAACATACATGAATACACGAAAATAATCCTTACGTTCACTTGTCTGAGATCAGATAGAAAAAAAAACGGACCTCCACTTCTGACCTGCGCAGCCTACAGTCCTCACACCGTGTTGGACTGACGTTTCAGCCGGCTGCGTGCTCAGGCGCTGGAACTTGCATTGAAACGTCCGCCAGCTTGTCGGAGGAACTTACATTGGTTCATTCAATGTTTATCGAAACTCAAGCAATTTTACTACGAACTAGTAGCTGATGTCTCTATCCTTTCTAGATACACATAGCAATATCATTATCGAAATTACCTGCGAAAGTTTTCTGAGTTGAATGTACAGGCACCGTATCCACGTTCGTCGCTAACAGAAAAAGCTGTTCAGGCGCTGGTGCGTTAACTCAAGTAAACCGGTCTGAGTGCTCGTTTATGGTCCTCCTGTGCATCCTCCTTTGTGGACATTGTTACCGCTGTCTCTGCATTTTCACCTTTCTATTCCCCCTTTCTCTTGCTCCTCCTTTAGGGTAGCAAACCGGACGCTCGTCCGGTTGACCTGTCTGCCTTTCCTATCTTTGTTTTGTCTCTCTCGTTCTCTCACGCTATTTGTACTGGGGCGCGGTTTGTACCAAAACCTCGTTAGAGTATAACGGTCATATTTCAAACTGCAAACTACAAATCAATAATGTTTAGTGACCCTAACAAATACCACCACAATAAAGGTAAATGAGAACGACCTTAAATAATAAAGGGGGGGGGGGGGGGGGAGAATGCAATATAGCAAATCACTTCGCCACCACTGTAAAGACTGCGTAAGCTGCTAGTAAGCTTTACGCACAGGGAATACTAGAAGCTGAGCACCATGTTTATTTTGCTCGCGGGCTCGACTCCAAGTTGCGGTTCAGAGAACCCTCGGCTTCTGCGCAGAGGGCGCACTCACGGCGCTAATATGAAGAAACCTGATAAACAGGGGAGCCTGGCGCGGACAGCTCAAGTGAGATGCATTTGCCGTTCAGTCCGCTTCTCGGTCTCCCTAAACGAAAGAATCGTGGGAGACAGAGCGATACGCGCGGGCTTCGCATAGCTTTCTCCCGCACGAAGCCATCCATTCTCGCTGCACTCGCTTTGGCTTCTAAAACGGGAAGGGATTCGTTTTGTGCGCTCGGGGATGAGTGAGGACGCTTACTGAACGATCCACTATTCTGAGAGAAGACGTTCCTGCGGCGAGATATGGGCGGCATCATGGTGACGTTTGCTTTCTCTGGGTTTGTCAATATATACGGTCGAGCGAGCGCAATCACCGAATTGAGGGAAGCTCAACGAAGCCGATTCTTGTTGCGCAAAGCTATGGGTGGTTTGTTATTGCTCGCTAAAAAAAAGGGGGGGGGGGACCTAGTGGTTCGCGGTGGTTGCGCGAGCTTATTCATTTATACAGCTTCGCCACACAAATAATGGTGCGGCTAGTGGCATTAACGCTTATAAATGGAAAGCGTCTGCATGTCGGGAAACGTTTAAGAACATACGCGGCGTATTATTTAATTTCAGCCGCTGAACGGAGAGAGATTGCCTGAGCACTCATAAGCAATAATGATGGAGACGAATAGCGGATTCGGCGCCCTTTATCCATAACAAAGTTCTTAAACGGGCTTAATTTGTTTCGGCATGCGTAATGGATGCATGCGTGCCGGATATAATTCGATTATTACAAATGTGCGAGCGTACTGTGTTGCTCGGCCTTCACGATACACCGTAGCTTGCCAGCTGTAGCACAGGCTCCAGTGCACAGGCGCTACTGCCCTAACCAACCGACCTCAAATATTGTGTTTGCAGCAGATATTTCGTACTAGTTATCTGGTTTTATGCATGGCCGCATATGTACCTCATTGGTTCTTCGCACAAGCAGGGCTCCACTGCCTGCGTATAATAAAACATGGCATAGGCAAAAGAGCTACGTAACTTTATTGACTTTCAAGGCGTGTGTATTCTGTTCTGCTAATAGTTACTTAGGAATTGGCAAATCATAAAAATTGAGAGCAAATAGAGGAAGAGTATATTAAACGCAGGTGTTCGTACGATTAAGGGGCATGGTAGCAGGCACAATGCGCTGCTTTACTGTGCATTTTTGCAGGAGCGAAGTGATGTTCAACAAAGTCCTTAGCAAGGATCTGTGACGCGGGTCATATATCCACAGATGATATAGTCACGTGGGAGGCGATGCTGTATCCTCAGTTTCGACAGGTAGCGACAGGTCCACAAGAGCTGCGGTAGATCTGCGAGGCCAGAAAGACTATAGGGCAGAAGGGACAAGCCGCGCCGAAGGCTGGCTGACGGTCCGGAGCCTATAGACAAATTGCAGCTGGTGTCAGTGTGCTTGACATTCAATTCCTGCTTACACAAATGTGCGAAAACAAGAGATAGCCATTTGCAAGATGTAGCAGCTCGTTCGACGTGCTGCTATTTCCAGCTGCTCCCTATTCCCATATTTCTGGCTGCTACAGTTAATTTGTGGGTAAATTCAGAAAACTAACACTTAACTGCATACATTGTCAATTCCACTTCCGTATAGAATGATCGAGCAGCAGGCAGCGGAAGACGCCATAGTCCCCTAGCCCTAGCGGTAGGCGCTGAGTTCGACATCTGTTTGTCACGACCTGAGGAAGCACGCATACAGCACTACCATGCGGATCATTGTGGCGGCTAGGGCCTCTACCTTTCTTTTCCGGGCGGTGGGGGTGAAATCGCCCGCTCGATCGCTGGTGGAAGTTTCATTCACACTGTGCAACACACGCCGATGATGGGGAATGTAGTAACACATTGTAGTAACAGATTGACTCTTGTAAACAACTACAGTCATTCCGTTGTTCGATGCCAAACGCAGGTGACGTAGTGGCATGCAGGATTGACTGGGCAATCAAGTGGCGACGTTGCAAACGCTTGTTCCCACTAACCATATGGCATCGCATTCTGCTGAATATCTTATTGTGTTCTGCTCAGCGCAACAGTTTTGCTATCGTATGGCTAGAACTTTAATTGCAAGCTCAAATATACACATGCTGAATGCCGAAAAAAACAGATAGTAATACATGGTTCAGAATGGCAGGTGCGCCAACTCGAACACAAGTATAAAACGATAAGGACAACAACTGTTGTCCTTCTCTTGAGTGGTTCTTCTGTTTCCACCTGTGCTCGCGTTTGCACGCCTGCCTGTCCGCATCATGAGACACTCAAATTCATTGGACGCATCGCTCGCGACTCGGGTGCGTGCAGCACGACTATAAGGAACGATCACACTGAAATTCCCCCTCACGACGTGCAGATATTATAAGACATTACGTTGTTGAAGTTCTAAACAGTGAGAAGCCTAACTTCGCCTTTAGTCGATAGCCACAGATAGAACGATAAGAGATAGGGAAGACTGCAGTTTAATTTAGAGAACCAAGCGCGTAAAACTGATATCCTAGTTGAAATAAGGAGCAAGAAGTGTAATTAGGTTGGTCACGTAAATGCCTGGAGCATATAACCGTTGCTTTGATAGAGCAACAGAATGGATACCAAGGGAAGGCAGTCGATGGGGGCAGGGTGTTCAGCGGTGCAATGAGGAAATCTGCAGGCATAGCACGAAACAGGCCACTGCATGAGACAGGCTTAACTGTAGATCGCTGACAGAGGCCTTCTTCCTTGCAGCGGACTTTTATACAGTCTGAGAACGGTCACTCACGTAATAGTAGACATATATCCGGTTCCAGTTCGTATAACGTTAGCTTTCTAGTTCTCACGAATCAGAACAGGTGCCTCACCTACAGAGTTTGGAGCAACGTAGTCACGGTTAGAAAGTTTGCATAAACATAACTGAAGAGGGCTCGCCCTTAACGCACTGGCGTGTGAGCATTACAAGCACGCGCGGTACCATCACCGCGGTTTCGCAGCGCCTACATTATATTCTCGGTCAGTTAAGTTCACTGCTTCGGGTACGCTGCTTGTGCTCGCTGGTGTGACAAAACGGGCATATGGGATATTCGTACTAGAACGCTGAAGCATCAGTGGCAATCTCAGTATTGCACTACGTGTTTCCTTCTCTCTCTTAGAAGCGTTGTGTGACTATAGCTTTCGGAGAATTCATTCTGTAATTGGTTCTCCGGACGGCAAAGTCGCGTGCGCGTGGTGCTGCACAAATTTGGTACATTTCTTAAAGAGCTGGAGTTGGCGAACCCTTGCACGACTTCAGTTCCAGTATCGTTGCACACAATTAGCGTCAAAGATGAAGAACGCAGTAGAAAGACGAGGCACGAAATGAAGACAAGCGCGAAGCATTCGGCATTCAACGTGCGAGAAGTGGTGCTCAATTAATGGCCACGCTTCTGGTTAATTTGATGCAAGGCGCCAGCGCAGCATCACCCTCCACATCTGCCGCAGCGGCCGTCGTAACTGGCTTCTTCCACGCCATCTTTCTGCTTCGTCCCATGCTGCGCTCGCCTTTGTGCATGCAACGAGCTGAGCTCTGGGAAAACGAAGAAGCGCCGACGATGCGGTCTCGAGATGCTTGCTTACAGCGCGATAAAGTGGAACGAGAGAGGAATAAATGCGCGATGATTTGTGACCCTTTTAAACCGAGGGCATGAAGTGAACCGCGAGGTCGTGTCTTCCCTCTACACTTTATAAGCTGTCTCGAGTTAAAGCGGGCGACCAGCGTTTGTCGAACGAAAGCACGCAACGGGGAGTAAGACTGCGCCCTTATAGGTGTAAATAAATAACAATAGGCGCGTACACGTTCTCTCTCACTCGCTGATCTGCGCACAACGACTTCACGGGGTGGGATTTTGCTCCCGCTTCTGTACCAATCAACCATGAGGCTATAGTATATGTGCCAGGCATTAAAAAGAGGGCAATTTCACCAAAAAGCGTGGAGCCGAGAGAAGTGTACACTTTACACCCTACTATAGGTGCAAAAAATTTAGTGATTTCTCGGGCACACCCGTTGAGTCTAAATATAGTTAACTGCTAATAAAGAACTTGCTCGTTACGATAAGTTAGTTTCAAGATGAAAGCAAAGCAAGATGCACCCTTTGCAGCGTTCAACTGCGGCGAAAATACCAAAATAATAAATATAGCGAGTGCAATTCCACGCTCCTGTAACAGTCCGCATTTCTTAAAAGGTTGGTTGTAGTGAACGCCTAGGGCTTTTAGCACCTCTCCCAGTTTGATGTTTCCAACTTACAGTCCGATACAGACAAAGCAAGTCGGTGTAACCGTCATAGGCTACATTTGTTAGACTACGTGCATAATTCGCTCTAAAACGAGTCCGTTCTATACAGTTTACTGTATTGGCGACAATTCTTGGCTCCGTTATGAGAAATGGCCTCCGCGATTACGTTATTACTTACTGCTGTCTATGGCTCATCGTAAAGCGACGTAAGCGCAACTGATTTAAACAAAAGCTGAATGTCCGCGAGCGGACGTCAGCAGAGTGAAGTTACACTTCTCGCTGTAATAGTGTAATCCGTAAAACTCCTACGTAACCAACGGCTTCCCAGTACGTGTCGGCCTTTCGATCGCTCCATTGGTCATGCCGCGGGAAAACTGAGAGCGCTATAGGGTTTAAGTTAAGGCCGACCTACGCCGACAAAGAAATACACTAGCACAAAAAGAAAAAAAATGTTTAGCGCGTATACGTGTGCTTCATCGCTGGTCCCTGCCGGGGCCAACGGCCCGCCGGGACGTATCGCTCGGTTCGCCGCCCACCACGCGGCTAACTAAATCATCTCGGGTTAAGTGAGAAACGACCGCGCCGCCATGAGCCACCGCCGCTCCCGCTCCCCTGTTCGACCCGAGGGGCGAGCGAAAGGACAACGCGAGCATACATTATACAAGCGTCAGCCGAGAGGAGGTGGCCTGCAACGAGTCACAAGATTTACGGTTCTTTGTTGTGCGGCGCTCTGGCCTTACTAGCGCGGCAATCGTACTCCCTCGAGCCGCCGTCGCATAGCGCTTCCTGGCCACGCCGTCGTCGCGCAACTGTTCCCGAGCCGTCTCAGTATTCTTCGGTCATTTATCTGGACCAGGCAGCGCTCTGTGGCATGCTTCCGGAGGGGGGGTGGGGGGGGGGGGGCTCTGCGGATGACAGGCTGGCCGGAATGTATAGTGGTACAGTATAGGTATCGTAAACCATGCTTCCCACACTCCACCACCTCACGATTCACCAAAAACATATGACATCGCGTTACATATCTTCCTTGCGTTATTATTGTTAGTGTACCATGAGAGCATCAAGCCGGAAAATACGTTCATAGAACACACCTAAGATATCACGCGCGAAACCTCTTTAGCGAAAATTTGCGAGGGAGTCAGGCAACGTCTGAGAATGCCTCAGCAGCCTACCCAGCGCGGTAGCTTAGTGGCTATGGCGCTGCGTTGTGAAGCTCGAGGTTAAGTTCGAAGTGTTAAGCTCAATCCCGGCCGCGGCGACCGCAAAATCACTCATGTACGTACTTAGATGTAGGTTTCACTTCAAAAAACCCTAGGTGGCCAAAATTATTCCTGAGTCCCCCAGTATGGTGTGCTTCATTATCAGATCGGGGTTTTGGCACGTAATATTCCAGAATTTCGTTCAGTGACCTGACCCCTTGTCCACTGCACTGCATGTCACATCTTCGTAGGTGAGGGCACTTTATGAACATATGGTTAACTTCGGTCGGGGCGTTCATGGCACAATATATATATATGTGCATATATATGCCTCTTCTACCTGCTCCTTCCATTGCAATATATAGACGCAATGGCTGTGCTTCCAAACTCGTCGTAGACGGCAAAGTAGACGGCTAAGCGGACTGCGGCCATGTTAAGTCTGGTTCCAGTTCTCACGATGACGTCAAAGCAGACAGCTTCGCGAAGACAGCATCGAAGTCAATAACGATGCAGGTTATTTCCCTGTCCAAACAAGATGGCGGCTGAGCAGGACGCTTGAAAAGCAGACAGGAAGCTTGTTTGCGCACAAGAGAACGTAGACACGCTTTCCTGCGCTCTTATATAAGTCATAAAACACATCGTGTTTTTCATATGTTCGCAGACACAGAGACATAAGATCTAGAAATAATACGTACTTTTCTCGGCTTTTCTTTTTTTTTTTCGTGACGAGGTGGCGCTACGTCGCAGAAGCGTCCTCCATACGTCTTCCAGGCGGTTCGGAACTCATTCCATGCCACGGCCTCGAAGCTGTCTCGGCCTTCTCCTTAGCTGTCTACGTAGCCTGTCTCCGATGCGAGAATTGGAACACACCCTCTGTATAGAGACTGGAGTTGCGTTCGGGGCCATGGGCGCCGCCACGCTGTATCGCGTGCAACGGTGCGTACGCGGCCCGCGCGGCCGAGTGCATACTCGGCCCGCGCGCCCTGTGTTATTGGAAGTCACGTGATGGGCGGCGGGTGCCAGGTCGAAAGGGTGGCCGTGTGAAAGCGACCCGAGAAAGCTGGTGGATTCAGGCGCGCTGTCTTTCCGAGCGCCCATTTTTTGGAGGCGGTGTAATCTGCCTAGTTTTTGAGGAGCAGCACCTGTCCGAATGATGGAGACAGTAGCACGGAACGTCCGCTTGGGGACAAGCACGCGCGCTTCACCGTCGTCGCTCATCGCGCCAGCGTTATGTCTAATTAATTAAGTACTAATTAATGGTCACGGAGCAAGAGGAGTGCCGGGTCACCTGATAAGACATTTTAAGCTGTGTCCCGTTGGGCCAGGTGCTTTGTGGCAGAAATCATAAATGACGCGACAACTTGTCACTAGCATCCAGAGCTGTGTCACCGTGTCACCTGCAGCGTTTCATGCGAGGCGAGGCGTGTGGCGTGGTAACGTGGGCTTTCGGTTCGTTGACTAATTCGCTTGCTGTAAAACTGTGCTCGCGTTTCCGCAGTCGCCCAGGTTGCGCTATGTGCGTGTGTGCTTTCGAGTGCCGCCTGTCATCTGCCGAAGTTCACGATATATTTCATTGCTCTTAGATGCATGAAAATTTACTACAGTAGGCGCCAGTGTCATGGTAACGGCTGGTAAACGATCAGCCTCTGTAGGTCGCTTTGTTTTCACCGAATCCACATTTGCTAATAACAAGCTGCAATGAAAATCTGTAAACAATTGCCTCACATTTGCGGGCAAGATCTGCTGTATAGGTTTGGTTACGTGCGTGTTTTCATATCTTGTTGGTGTTCGTCAACTGTAATTTAAGGAATATGCTTCGTCTTGGTTTGATGCAGGTTTGATGCATGCCATCATATTTTGGGTATGTTTGCAATGCATTACACCACGTAATTCTAGGGACTGATAACAGCAGTGTCATGAACATTAGTAAGGTCACACTGCACTCTCTCAGATACATCAGCAAGCTTTTGTTTTCTGCTCGAACTCTGCATAAAACAATTGCAATTTTATTCGAGACGGTTGCGAATGTAGTAGCCGAACTGGTACCCATGCAAAACGCGTTTCATATTGTGATCTACTTAGATTAGCGTAGTGCCCGCAAGCACATCACGTGCCAATAAGCCGCTGCTGCTCACGCTCAAACTGCGCGCTGTTATCGCCGTTATCTGCGCTAGTGGAACAGCGATAAATAACTTCAGCGACACAATATTTTTTTCATTCGTGGAAATAAGCTTATCGTGTTTTTACTGGTTGCAGTCGCGATCGAAAAACGCGCCGCAGACGTACACCACTTCAAGCGGCGACAACGGCAAAAGCGCGCTTTCCGTCTACTTATCATTTTGGCAGCTGAAAGGGTTCTTGACACGTTCGTTGCTCGTCTTGAGCCCCATGCGGCGTGCACATATATGGCGTAAATTGGAGTCTTTGGGAAAACAAGTTTGTTTTTCTAGTGAATACAGCGCCAACCGCTAGGGAAGAAATAAAGCTATAGGAGAGTGCTTTTAAAAGCCACGAATAAGAGATATGGTAAGTGGTGGCAGTGAGCACGGTGCAATACTGAGCGCCTTTTATCGCTGGGACATCAGTTGGCCGCGCCAGATGCATTGCAAGATAGTAGTACCGGCGCTCCTGTTTATCTTTTACTCCGCGTCCGCGGTCATCTAGTGAACTCTATTCTAGAGTGGTTTCTTGGGCTAGTTGGTAATTCATGATAAAAAATAACGTACAGCGCCAAGCACAAGGACTG
The DNA here is from genome assembly GCF_038994185.2 of Dermacentor albipictus. Classification (NCBI taxonomy): domain Eukaryota; kingdom Metazoa; phylum Arthropoda; class Arachnida; order Ixodida; family Ixodidae; genus Dermacentor; species Dermacentor albipictus. The sequence goes on along the minus strand of NC_091825.1, from coordinate 139,692,635 downwards.
CGAGAGACGACATACACAGCGCTGCTATATGTCGTCTCTCGCAGTACTTGTCCTTCGCGCTGACTTCATTTTTTATCGTGAAATCTATTCGTATGCGTCTATGGGTGCATACCACTGCACTCGTTTATTCAGTGAATGAATATTAGTAAACTACGAGCCTTACTTCGTGTGTAAGCGTAATAATTTTGTTAGCGCTGTGAGTGATTCACTTTTCGAGCGAAATTTTCGTTTTGTTTTGTTTTCCAGGCGTTCCTATGGGCGCGGGGTCATAACGTTTGCCATTTATGAATGTTATCTGCTCCACTGTTTCATGGCTTCTATTTTGACCACTTGCTGTCTCCCCTAGGAGCTTCTTTTTTTTCGTTATTTTCTTGGGCTCCCGTTAGGTACACGGTCCGGGATGTACACGTGAGGGTTCTCCACATTGTGGCGGCTTCCTGAGATTGGATCCTTTGTCAGCCACGGATGGTGCTGGGTATGTTTTTATTCTTATGGATAGGGGCACATACGACGTTCCTTCGAGTTAGAGACACTCAAGAAAGAAGAGAAAAAAAATCCCTAGCAAAGCTCTTGTGGAGATTACACTGCACTGGCCCAAAGATGATCTTCCCTGTACAGAGAGAGAGAAAGAGGAAAAAAAGCTATAGTCATGTATACGTGAGAGAAAGTGCGAGAGGATGTCTGTGGCAAATGTTTTATCATATGGAGTGAAAACTTCAGGACCAGTATCTACAAAACGTTATTACGCTCATTGCTATACATGTTGTTAGGGCAGGCGCACGGCCCTCTCAAAGAGCACGTACGAAAGAAAACATCCGTCAATACAGCTCCTGTTCCTCACTGCTCAGACAAAGGTAAGCAGTGCAGAGAGCGTTACTGGAGATCAACTATATTCGTGCGCTATTAAACTATTCAACTGATCATGTATGTACAACGCAGAGCAGCACAGCGAGAAACGTTGCGAGAAATGACCTTGGCAACTGTCTGTGTGCCTGCTCGTTACATTTATTTGCTCTAACGATATAAAATTGAAATAGGGCTTGGTGCCTTTAGGCTTCGCCGCCTACTTTGGGCCACAAAGAAAAAAAGGAAGATATAAAAAAGCATCAAATAACACTGAACACTGCCTATAGGGCACGTACATCTATTATATCTTTCACGCATGAACACTTTTCTTGTACTTATGTTTTTTCACGTATTCTATTATGGTCAGTGCACTTAATATAATTTATTTTGTCCTTTTCAATGGCGTAGGAATATTGACGTAGTACCCATGTGGTGGTGGTGGTACCCTTGGTTCGGCTAATATTAAGTGATACAACCGAAAAGCTAAAAAAAAGGTATTTGAGATTAAACATCTTTTCAGATGGGTTTAATATTAATAATTCGGCACTAGCGACTATGTGCCTACTTCAGATAGCAATGCTTCATCGACGAGATTCCTTGTGGAAAAAATAGCTTGAAGAATCTTGGCTACCAAATTTACAGCTTTACAGCAGTCGTTTTGGTGCAAAAATTGCCGTCATCAACTTGGCATCATCGTCACCGGTGACGCACATTTTGATTGCTAAACCTTCACTGAATGTGCCGGTTTCTTTGTCGGGACGCGCTATCGCAACCACATGCATTTTTCCCCCATCTTTTTTTGTTTAGTTGCTTTGTGAAGCCTCCTCACCTATGTGCTGTGCATCACAGTGGGGACGAAAGAAACTTTCCCTTTCAGTTTTTGGATTTACTCCAAGATGTTCTGTGTTCAACCTTTCTCTTTCCATACTCGCGCAAAGGGGGCTGTATACTCACTGTCGGCAACACTTGTTTCCGTTTCGTTTTCCGCCCGTGTATTCATGTTCTTTAATGTGTTACTGTGTATTATCGTAACAATTATTCTTTTTATACACAAACCCATTCCTTGTTATGTACCCTTTCGCTGCCTTTAAGAAAATGAAACTTCATTCATTAATTCGTCTTTCTGGCAGGAAACAGTATGTTCGCTAGTAAACACAAACTATATGCAATGAACCATTTATTCTTATGGTGATATAAGGCGAATTTCGGCACTCACTTCGGAAAGTTAACACTCTCAGAAAGCGCCTACCTCGCCAAGCTAATTACGCCAGCCGTATAGCTGGACGCACCATATACTGGGACGGATGTCGCAGCTGCAGCGCATATGACGTTCACACTTCTTGGTTTCTCCTACTTCAATCCAGAAGCAGTTCCAAGAACGTCTACCAGGGGCGCTTCATGACCGCGCAGGTCTTGCGTACAGGAGGTGCAACCGAGTGGCAACAATGTATCCAATGTGCTGCTCACAAATGTGTCACGCACGCCGAAGCACCAGAGCCTTCCAACGACTCGACCGCTTTTTTTCCCACTAAGAATAATTGCGTGCTCGTCGCAATTAAGCCTCCTGCGTGCGGCACCGTTTTGTGCTATTACTTCTAATTGTCTCCCGCTTGCCTTAGCAGCCGCATAGGCCCAGGATTCAACGTCCCTCAACACTTCTCATCGTCCCCGTGCGTGCTGGTGGCACTGAAATTTAATTTGTGCTCATCCACCGTGTGAGGAGCTCGTGTCACGCACATATGCGTAATGGTTCGCTTGAGGGGAGGATAATTTTGCTTTTCTGTTCTTTCTATACGGTGGAACACGGAGCCGCGCAACCAACTAAAGGAAGCGCACGGAAGGAAGAAGTGTTAACGCCAAGAGATTATATCGCTTCTTTTGAAAAACAAAGCTTGGCAGCGACCTTCCCCGACGTGCCCTGCCTGGTTCGCCAATACGCCTGCCAATTCTCTATAGATATAAATATACCGACGAGCTCTGGTCGTATTTGCATTGGGCGAAGCCATAACCCTCCATTCGCGACGGCCGTATACACGCACCTGAAGAATGGGCGCCTGCCAATTGTGATCGCGAGCGAAATGATATGGCAGGCGTCGGTCAATGACATGCATTGAAGTCTTATACGAACAAAAAGCCCGGCGAGTTTGGTCTCTGTTTCTGTGTCTCTGCGCTCTTGTTCGCGAAGCAGCATTCGCCGGGCGGATAGATATTCGACGCTCCAGATACGCCCCGCCCTGTTCACGGCGCGTTGTCTTGCTGTTCCGCCCGCTTGATTGCGAGCCCTGTACGTCGTACGCAGACGGTGCCTTTTTTTTTTTCTTACCATCGTGCTCCGTGGAAGTAACGCCGAGCGCACTCACACAATAAGATAAGGCACCAATACCCAGACGTATCGGGAGAGGGGTTGCTAGTATAGCAGGGAAGACCAATCGAACAGCCTGCAGGCGATTAGTTCGTTCTAGCCCATTAGGTTTCATCACCTCTCTCGCCTTTCGTATCTGTCCCTCGCAGGCCTCGATGCTACGAGGGTTTCGCAGCATCAACAGTTCAGGAGCACGCGGCAACCTATCATCATCGTTACCTCAAGACCGCGCGCGCTTGCAAACGCCATCGCAGACTTTATGTGTTTTCTCGGACGCGTGCTTGATATACATGGCGCTGCTGGCAAGAGAGATACGAACCCGTGGCGGACGCAGTGCCAATGCTTAGCGTCTATGCGCAGCTCTTCCAGCCTGGAAGATAAATGGGCGGAAAATTTGATCGCGAGGAGAGATTAGGCGTTGATGGCCCGGAGAGTCCCGCGAGCCTCTTACTCCGTTCTGGATACAGAGCCGGCATGGCTGCGCGATCTGCAGCTCCACCCGTTCTAACAAGGTATTCAGTTCCCCAATGACGGCAGGCAACCGGTCTGGAAAAGTCAGGTATGATTCATTATCGTCGTATTCGTAAATAAACGTGAGGAGGCAGGCAGCGGGGGGGAGGCTGCATGATTGACGATGTCTCGTGTAAGGCGCACTATATAGGCTGGTTGCTCTTGGTGGGAGCTTACAGAAGTGCAAGACGTGTCTGCAACCACACTGCTTTCTTCCGATGTGATATCCCTCCCTTACACGAACTGAGCGCAGTTAGTCAGGCACGGACCTGGCGGCCGATACGATTTAGAAATTGGCTTGACGCGGAAATGATGATTCACTTGTAGCAACACGGGCGAGGCTGAGAAATCCAATTTTGTCTCTCACAGGAGAGTGGAGAGTTGGGCAGATTGGTATAGATTCATTTCGGATAGAAGCTCAGACAAGCAGATCAGCACAGAAGACCTAGACATATCGAGCACTTACTGAAGCTTGTTTACTCGATGGAGGAATAAATATATAGGAGAAATGCGAAGCCTAAAGAGTGGAGGCGAACAAACAAACAAGAGGGAAGAAAAAAGAAACATATTACGGGGATCCCGTTCCGTTAACGAACGAAACTTCGCATTCTAATAGCGATAGGAACGGGCAACTCGAACCCATATCGCAGTTCTTCCTAATGAAAACTTGACTCAGCAATGCCCCCCGGTTCTCGGGTCATTACTAGTATACTGAATTGACATGCGCTGACAAATGTATAATGCCGGAGCGGCATTTAGCACGTTGTAGCGCTAGCGCCGGCGTACACTGTAGAAACCACCAGTTCGCATCAAAGTACACCTAGTAGCAGGCGGTATACGTTACCTTGAATCTACACACAAAGACTGTGCACACTGAACAAGCCGTGTGTATATATATATATATACACACGTGGTTTCCCTTTGCCCAAAATCAAATCGCCACTCTTGAGGCTGTCCAGCGAAAAGCCGCGCGGTTTATCTGTAACCGATTTCGGCGCACCGACTCGCCTACTCAGATGCTATACGAAATCGGCCTTCACACACTAAGCAGTCGTGCGATGCTGTACCGACTCAAATTTTTGTATCTCATCCTGCATAATAAGGTACATGTGGATTCTAACACCTATATTTCCTATAACACATCAAGAGAAACCCGTCACAAGCATCACCTAACACTCCAAGAATATTCTTGCACTAACAATACATTCAGCTTCTCGTTCTTCCCGCGAGCAGTTCGCGATTGGAATGCTTTAGCCCAGACATTGGTCGATCAGCCTACTGTTGACAAATTTGTTGAAATAGTTGGCGCAACAGTATTGTCAATCACTATCTAAATGACATGTTATCATTGTCTTTATCATTGTATTGTCAAATATTTTTGGAAATGTGTGATGTGAAATGATGTATGATGCTATCAATTGTATAACCATATGCTTATCCTTCTTTTGTCTCTTGCAAAATATCATATGACATTGAAACAAGGTCTTTGTGCGTTATGTTTTTGCCATATTATTGCTCTTAACATAGGTCCATGAAACTCTACTCTTGCCAAGTGCCCTTTTGTATTCTTATGTATATGCCTGTACTACTATGTCTACAGACCCTTCTAACCCACTCCTGTAAAAATCCCTGATGGGATTGACAGTATCACAAAATAAAATAAAAATAAATAAAATAATATATATATATATATATATATATATATATATATATATATATATATATATATATATATACATATATTCGAGGGGGGGAGGACATTACTGGGGTACGTGGAATTGACCAATCAAAGTGTGCCAGAAGTCATAGGCACACGAGTGTTTCTGCAGCTTGCCTTTATTGGAATCCGACAGTCGAACCCAAGACCATATACGCCGAGCGCGGGAACACCGTGCAATAGAGTTGACGAGGAGACAAGATGGAAAATTATAGTATCCGCCACGACAGTTTAAACGATAGTACATTCTGCTGTGGAGCACAAGGTCGCTGATTGCCGCGGTGGTCGTATTATGTGATGATATCGAAATGAAAAAAAAAGAAAAAAATGCTCCTGACGTGACTATAAGCTGCACGGTGCAGAACCCTTGGTGGTCAAAATTAAACCTGAAGTTTGCGCTTCGGCGTCCCTCTTAGTCGACTGTGCAGTTCCGGGCCGGTGTAAAGGGGCCCTGAAACAAATTTTCGAACATCGTAAGAAAACGTGTCCGATCTCTCGTAGAGGCTGCTGTGAACGTGTGAGCCAGACGTCCTAACGAGCATGGGAAGAACGGCAGGTTTCTTTCTTTTTTTTTTTGCTAATCTTTTCTTTTCCGGAGGAGAGGCACCTTTTTTGGGATCAATATAGACGTCTTAACGATTTACTTGTACACGTCACACACAAGCAGCGAGAAACTAATATCACCACAGACCTTCAAGACATTTACTTCAGACCGCAGTGAGTTTTTCAGCGACTTAGATATTGCCGATGTGACAAGCGTTAGGAAGTTGTCTGAATAAACTTGTGTAAAGCAACTCCTACCCTTCCGACATATGGCGTCTAGGGCTGCCATGAAGAGGGCGGCGCTGTAGTACCACCAACTTTTTGGGGGGTACACATTTTCTTTCAGTACTGCGCTCCCCCTCTTCTGACATCTTATTTTTCGTAAAAGTTGACAGAACATTCGTAAGACCGTATAGAATCTGCCCAAATTCGTAAATGTTGTGAAACAAAATAATTCGGGAGAGTTGGCACGCGTGTATTCCGCTTCGCCTGCGTTCTGTATTTTTGTGCTGCAACTTCCTTCCCGTGACAGAGAAGTCCTTTTGGCAACAATGATACCCGCTGACCTCCACACCTTTGCTTGTTTATAGTTCTACAACAACTGTGCAATGCACTTCCGTTCGGATTCGAGTGCATAGCCAAGCGGTGCTCACACTCGCGCACAGCGCCCCAAAATCGGGACAGCCCTAGGCGTATTTCTCACGCCCCGTTCAAGCGGGGCGCCGAGAAAGAGTAGCCTTCCGGACTACGCCGTATCATCGCTTCTTTGAGAAAGAAAAAAAAAGGAGCAGCCATTCGGCACGTAAACGGTGCCTCATTAAACGTAGCAAAAGAAAGAAAAGAAAACGGCGCCTTATTTTGTGGAGAATCTCCGACACACTGGCGACGCCAAGGGAGATCTCGCATGAGTTTTCATTTTCTCACGCGCCTCGTGCATGCGAGGCGAGAATGCCGCAGGCGCCGCGCAGTTTCCTGTCCCCTATATCGGACCTGTTGTGCAGTTGTGGCAGAGGCAGGGATGTATAGTCATGCGTGTTCTTCGTTATCGTTCCAATAATCCCATGTGTCCTCGTTATCGGCCTGTTTTCTATCTGTCAAGCAGCTCGGGCATTAACTTCCTTCAGCTCCCTCTTCTTTCTCTTATTTTATTTCTTCTTATTATTATAATTTCTATTTGAGCTCAAAACCTGTTTATATCAAATGTGTTCGGTGCTTGCACGACCGTCAGTTTTATGAGACGATGTCATAGCTGTTGGCTTGCCACCGCATTCGTGAACAAACCTCTAACCTCTAGTTTGTATCGATTACAGAGCGTGTTGAAGGAGAGCGCAGCCCTTTCAATGAAATCGGCACTGCGTTTCAGCAAGGCTCTTTGACGATTTTTGTCATGAGAAGTTGTTCGAACAACGCTTCTCTCCTAGCGAACTTTGGAACAGACGCTGAGAGAGCGGGTTTACAAAATTATAGCGCAGACATTGCAGAAAAGTGGTATTCACTCCCTTTAGTCGAGGGAAATCCTGCCTTCCGATTTCTATGGGTGAAATCATGAATGGAGAAATGTGTGAAGAATATGGGCATCACAGAATACTGGTACGATGTGGGCTACTTCTGTATTCAGCCCCATGCAGAGGTCGAGATGGAGCGCAAGCCTCCTCGGAAAGTGTAAACAGACAGTCTTAACGAAAGAAACCGAGCCCGTACAATACCTTGACCGCGATGTTCACTACGGATATGCTATCGCAGGCAATGCGAAAGAGAGAGTTTTGTGATTGTAAAGAAGAACAGGCGTTTTTTTCTGCAACCCCTTAGGGAGCACGTCTCAGCGACTCGGACAAGGCGAAGGGGACACAAAGAGGAAAGAGGAGGGAGAAGATCATGCTTGCTGCAGGGCCCAAGGGTTTTCAGGGGCAGACAGGAAAGGGGCACATATGCTCTTCGCACCAGGTCGCCTCAAATCCAATATCGAGCAGTGTACGCAGCAGGCACCGTCGAAAGTGGAAAAGGAGAAGCTGTTGCCTTAACTGGTGGCAGTCCCACGCAACCTGAATTACTATAGAACGCAAGGCGCATGTTATCGATATAGCTGGCCGCAGTTGGATTACGCCTTTGGATATCGGAAATACTAGTAAGGTGTTCGAGTGTGACGATGAATATAGCATCCTGTGACAACGGCCAATGATGGTGTGAATTTGATTTAAAAAGCAGAACGTTCTGGGTGAGTTGGTTGTACATAGTTCTTATTGCAAGTCATGCAGTGGTTGTTATCCTATCTTTAACAGATGCACGATATTATTTTCTCACATAAATCGGTTAACCAGGGCGATAGTTGAGGCCAGAGGAATTCTTCGGCATGATCAGAGTTGTGTTAGCATTCAGATGTCTGTAGCATTAAGTGATAACGAAATAAGGTGTCTGGACTGTCAAAAGGTATGACAGTGACAAGGTTCGGTTTCTCCGGCACATGTGACTATGCAGGTTTGCACGTGGTTTGTTTGGTTTTTGCTATCGTGTTTGTTATGTTTTTTTTCTGATTGTGGAAGCGTGTATATATGTGTGTGTATATATATATATATATATATATATATATATATATATCTGTCGCTGTCACAATAAAAGCCAGTTGAAGTTTGCGCATGCCGTGTGTCCCTTCTTCGTTCGACGTCCTGTCTTTGTGCGCGAAAAAGTCTAATACGAACCATGAATTTGAGTGTTGATGTAGCGCCTCCCTTTCCGCTTTGTTTTCGATGGTGGCCGCCCCCCGTGTGGCCCTGTATAGCTGGATTTGAGGATATACTTCATCCACGCGCTTCGGGGTTCCTTTCATATTGCTCTCGGTGTTACGTTATGAAAGCCTAAATATCCTTCCTTGACTGCCACCATTCGCAGTGAAGTTGGCTTGGGAGAGGATACCAATGCAAACAACTCTGAAAACAGAGACCTTTAACGACAGCGTCTTTTCCCGCATGAACTGCCCGCCGTGCCGACACTTTCTGCGCGTTCTAGTGTTTGTGCTACGTCCTTTTCATGTTCCCTAATTGGTCCTCCCTTGAAATCTTGAGACGTCCACCTAGCTATATACTTGGCAGAGGTCACTCTCGCATAATAAGGGTCAGAAAATGTCGTCGTGCATCTAAAGACGCAACGTCGCGCGATGAAGAGATAACATGATTGTTATGCTTTCATAAAGATACGCCGCTCATTAGTGAGAGAAAGATAAAAAGAAAGAAAGCAAGTGACGTTTATCTTTCGTATGAGCCTCCGTTCTCTCGCTGTGCCCTTCTTCTTTGGCAGTGAAAGCAACGTTTAAGTATGCATTTCTAATTCGTCCCTTGCAACTGTGCGCCTTTTGTGAAACCTCCCAAACCCGCGTGTGATATATAACTGTGTACACGAGTAAACGACGGCGATGCATATCCTATTTCACTTCTTTCCGGCGCTTGCTGCCTGGTCCTTCGTAAAGCATTCACAGCAAATGATCGTATCTTTGCATGCTGGTAGGAGTGAGTTTTAGAGAAGCACGAACGTGAAAAGGATTAAAAAAAAAGAAAGGTATTACGTATTCTCGCATCGCACCCTCTATTGCCGGCAGGAAGCGTTCGCAGCGGCGTGTGCCAGACAGCCATAAATCGCGAAAAACTGCACGACCGAGTGCGAAAAAGAAAACAAAGAAAATACCGCGTTGCGTGCGACCGCCCAAGATGCAAATGAGTTCCTTCCGCTATACGCAGAGTGCTAGCGCGTGGTGAATGCAAAGAGCTAGAGAAGAAACAAGAGTAAAAAAAAAACAGAAAAAAGAAACAGTACAAACACAAGCACAAAAAAGACCGTGTTGACGAGACAAATGAGCACCCGCGCGAGCGTAGGCTGGTCCCGCTGCGCCGACGCGGCAAAACCGCGCCGTTTCGACAATTCACCCGCGCGACCTTCTCACACCACGGATGCGTGCAGCGGCGACGAGGTGTTTGCGGAAGAAAGGCGACGCGGCCCGCTGAGGCAACTCGGAGTTGGCCTCGCGCCTTCCGCGGCGACCGATGAAAAACAAGCTGTGTGCGTGTGTGCGTGGCCTTCAAGCCGTTCCTTGCGCCGAAGATTTATCTTCCGTATTTTTCTCGGGGACGGGCGGTTTCGTGCATATAGAGACAGCCTCCTTCGCTTATCGATATGCTGTTGCGCGTGCAAATATGTGGCTATGCAGAAGCTCTGCTTATCTGTGACTGCGAATTGTTATGCGCGGTCTTGCTTCGCGTCGCCAGAATCATAACGACTTCAGTCATGGTCGTCGTGGCCACAATACGCAGCTGCGCGTTGACCAATGGCGAAACCCCGCTGTGAGCGTGTACATTGTTAGTCTGTACAGCGAATCTTTATTGCTTATATTATAACAAATCAGTAAATATTTCTTTTCATGTATTAAATGCGAAGCATTTCTCGTCCTTTTGTTTCATCTATTCCTCGTCCCTGTTTGTTTGCGCACAAAAAGTTTTAAGATGAAGCATTTCTTGGCGAACATTTGCCGCTTTGACAGTATCTATCTATCTATCTATCTATCTATCTATCTATCTATCTATCTATCTATCTATCTATCTATCTATCTATCTATCTATCTATCTATCTATCTATCTATCTATCTATCTATCTATCTATCTATCTATCTATCTATCTATCTATCTATCTATCTATCTATCTATCTATCTATCTATCTATCTATCTATCTATCTATCTATCTATCTATCTATCTATCTATCTATCTATCTATTCGCCTACGTCTTGGTGCTCTCATGGTCGCTTCATTAATTTGGTATCTACCCAAATTGGCATAGTATGACAAGAATGGATGACGAACATAAATGATAGGTCATGACATGAATATCATGGCATGTGTGTCATGTAGGTCATGAAACAACCGCTTCCGTCTTGGTTCTCTCATGGTCGTTTCGTTAACTTGGCAGGCTCCCCGCACACTACTTCGCGCAGGGCGTGGGATCTGCCGGCTTATTTCTAAGCGTCATCATGTCCGGCGTCATAACAAGGCAGCGTCATATTCGTCAGCCACACTCCGTGTGAAGCTATGAAGTAGATTCAGCTTTCCTCTCAATGTTTGCAACATTGAAATAATGCAAATAAGAAAGATCATGCTCTGTTAATTTACATCGCGAGGAGAAGGAGGATGATGGAGAGGTTGGGGACGAAGCGAGAGTAAGGGAAAGGCGGGAAGCTCAATCAGGCACCCAGACAAGCCTATTGTTTGCTACTTTACACACAGTGTTCCTACAGGCCATAAGGAAGCGGTAGTAAATTCTTCCTCGAAAAATCACTAGAAATAGGTAGAATCTCTGTGCTGGCAAAAGAGATATCTTAAGCGGAGTTCTTACCGCACGTATTTCGTGCTTACACTTTGTTCTACCGGGTGTCATATGGGAAACAACCAACACATTACAATAACACAGAACTTTCTGCCGCAGTGTGTGTATTTCCAACATCATGACTATTGAAAAGACGCTTGTTCTAATCTTCAAATCAGTTTTGAAAGGGTTTCAGATGACACCTGGTACCTGAAGTGTCAATCATGTCTTCAGTGTACCTTGGCTTAAGCGCCCTCACTGCCCCGCCCCTCACACCCCCTCCCCTTTTGGCCAAAGACACATATCGCTTGTTTTCATGAGCCGTAAATGTTTACGCAGTAAAATGTGGTAACAATCAGTAAAAATAGCACACTCAGAAAATGAACTTAAGTACAGTATTAAAAGAACAGTACATTTTGGAATAATACTACTGGAAGACGCCAAAATCTGTACATTCTGAAGCTTTATTAATTAATCACCGCCCAATCACTCCGTACAGGTGGTTCACTACCGAAGCTGAAACGTGCGGTCCCGGTGTTTATCACTGGGTTAATCCCGATGGTTCATTAAATGACGACTTGGTAGGCTGCCGGATCCTCGGTACGCAGTTGCTGCTTGCGCTCGGCTGCACGAGCCTGTGTGCGCGGGCTACACGGCGTATGCGAGCTCGTGCTCAGTTCTATTCGCAGCGTTGCCGATCGAAAGTTGCCTGTTCCTCAGGGGCACTTATGACGCGCCGCCTATCCATTTCGAAGCCGGAGAGAAACTGCTGTGTGCGCGCTCTGCGGCGACGGAGACCAACGACGTCACTACTGGCGCAGTCAATTGCGCGCCTCTCTTTCTCCTTTTTTTCGCGCATGCGCATGGGTTTGCGCCGGATGAGTTTTCGGCGTACAGGCGACGGACGGACGAACGGACGAATCGGCTAGCCATATACAGCTTCGCTGTAAAACGTGAAAGAAGTAGTAGATCTACGGATAACCATCAGCAACACTTCCTATGCCGGGGAAAGAGTATCTTTTATTTTATGGTATTTAGGAGATGTCGCATTTAATTGGCGCAGGCTACTCCTTTTCACATAGGGATTCCAAAAAAGAATAAATCATGATTAAAAATAATCAAGTCATTATAACACAAATTCCAGTCACATAAGTACACTAATGCCACACTATCACTGAAAGTCAGCTCTAAATCATAAAAACACAGAGTGCCGTCACATAATTAGACTAAAATCAGGGCGCATAAAAAAGCACGGATCTTATTCATATGAAGGTGCATATTACCAGGCATTCAATTGGCCAAAGTCGGGTAAAAAAAATTTTAATGACAGAATGCGGTTAGTATATTTCAACACTCTACTCAGCAGTTTTCGAAAATATTACTAGCTTCTAGAAATCTTTGAAGGGCCAGTAACACTTCGTCTTGGCAATGAGTATATTGGCTAAGGGCCTAAGATTTTCCTGAGGCTAGAGGGCCTGCGTTCTAATGCCACGAAATCACGTGCTAAGCGTTGTCTGTGTGTGTCGTGTCGCGGACATTCTACCATAGAAGATGCTGTACATCCTCATCCGCGTGGCCGCAGGTGCATTCCGGACTATCATCTCTTGAAATTTTATGTAGAAAGTGTTTTGTGTACGCTGTACCGAGGCGACAGACGGTGAATGAGCGTTTTTCGAAGGCTCTGGTTGAGCAACAGGCCAGAGCATGCTAGCTCAAGCTTACCTCTCTGCCTTTCTAATAAATTATGTATCTATATCTGTTTGTATATAGTGTGGACGGGATATTAAATTGAAAGCGATGGGCCAATGTGAAATAAATGTGAAGATTTCGAGTTCTGATCAAACCATGCCGCTTTGCAACCATGGGTTGAGCTCTGTCTTAGTATGTGCCGCAATTTGCCTTGCGTTAGAGGGAGACCATATGTAGCGTTATTAGCATGCGCTTGTCCAGCTGCCTTGTCTGCTGCAACATTCCCAGCGATATTGAAGTGGCCAGGTAAGCATTGGAACATTACTGTGCGATTTTCTTCGCTTGCTCTTGTGAGTTCCTGAAGTGTGCTATAAATTAACGCCATGTATTGCGAATTGCTGATGTCAACATGGAGCGAAGACAAAGCTGCCTGCGGGTCAGAAAGGATAACCCATTCTTCCCTTTCTACATTGAATTTGTGTATCGTAACAAAGACAATATTGCATAAAGCTCTCAAAAAAGTACAAATGGAAAGAAGGGAGATAGTTGGAAAGAGGGAGGCACTCGCAGCGGGCGCACGTTGGGCTGCCTATCACGCCTACGGAGTCGGTTAACTGGGGCCTCTCGATTTCATAAATTGCCGCAATGGCTGCCTCGCTGCGTGAAGATGCATGCGACGCACGAAGCCATAGTCCAAACACCTCTGTCTCTGACAATAAGCGGGGAAGTACAGCCGGTTTAACAAAGTCCCGAAGGATGTCACGCTCGATTTCAAAACGAGGACAAAAGCTTTATTGCAAAGTTTTGTCGCAGGTAAGTTCTCTGAGTGCAGTACTTCGATCGCTATCGTCAGCGTCCCTAACAGCACTGCAATTATCCAAACAGGGAAGGGCGTACCGTGCTGGTTCGCATTGCGAAACGCTAGCGCCGGCAGAAGCTGAGTGCACTGCCGCGGTGTGCCGAGGCACCGTAACAGGCTTCGCGCGGCTCGCCCTGTGTGTTCGCTGCTCGCTGCGACAGCGTGGGAACACGTGTGGACGCGCGCGCCATGCTGGACGCCCGTCCGTCGCTCGCCTGACCAGCGGTGCGCGAGCTTGTAATGCGTGCGCCTGTGTGTGTCTGCTGCAGCGCCCGTGTCATTAATTACGTCCCTTAATAATTCTGCCCTGGGCGCTTCTTCGCGGCACCCACTGCTCGCTCGAAGTCTAACCGTCTAACCCCCCCCCCCTCCCCCCCCCCCCCCTTCTCGTCGAGGTGTTTCGGTGCGCCGTGCCCGCAGCCTCCGGGCGATGAATATTCATAGCCAATTGGCTGGTCGCTAGGCGCACGCTTCGTAGCGCTGACCTGGCTCTGTGGGACAACGGCGTGGAGACTCGAGCGTCAGGAACTGGCGGGCAAATGATCGAGTGCGGCTTCGCTGCTCGACCGACGCCATTGTTTCGCCATTCCCGCTCACTTTTTTTCCACTCTCCTGTAATTCATAGACGCCGTGTAAGCAATCACTCGGTTTTTTCGTTACACGCGAACTCCTCTTATATATATATATATATATATATATATATATATATATATATATATATATATATATATATATATATGCACACGCGCTTGTGCACCGCCTCAGGCTGTTTTTCGGTACAAGTGACGTTCTATTCACATACGCCTCGTACAGCTGGACACTGCTATCGTGTACGGCTTGCACGACAGAAACTGGGAACTTGTTTCTCAGGGGTCGGGTGGTGTGACCAGTGCCCGTATTTTTTTTTTTTTCGACCCTCTGTCGCTGCATTTCCGCCCGAGTATAGGCCTAGTCCTTCGATCTAGGGAAGGGAAGAGGGGGGTAGAGAGAGATAAGCGAGCGAGAGAGAGATAGAGAGATAGAGAGAGAGGGGGGGGGGAATTGAAGAAGGTGCAGTGGACGTGACTTGCAGACTTGAGTGAACGGCAGGGCGCGATCACCGATGAGTGTGTACGCATGAGCTCGCTTCTCGTGCGGGGAAGCCTCTCAACTGGTAATCGTACCGTCGATCGTATATATATATACCACGAAGCAGAGCACAGAGAAGGGGCGATTCGTTGATATACTATACGTGTGCATAGCTTAGTTCAGGCTGAACAAACGGAGTGGTGCACACGTTCGGCGCAGTCATTTCTCGCGTACGCGCTCGTTCGGCCGCCGGACACTGATTGTTTCTGAATGGAAATGCATGCGCCCGCTTATAGGCCGCGAGCAACATCTCGAGCCGCGCTCGATTGCGGTCACCGCTCGAGTCCAATAAATGTGGTCGCCGGCTCAGCCCCCCTTTGTGCAAGCTCCCCGCGCTCATCCTTCTTCAGTGTATACTTGCCTCTGTGCTTCCTGTCGCTACAGGCATATAGGCGTTCGCGGTTGTTGTCGCGAGTTACCAATCGATTCCAAATGCTAATTATCGCCCTCTTTCCACGTCACGATCACCCAGTTTTGATTTCGATCTGACGCTAATCTGGGCGAGAATTCGTTTTGCCCGCCGAGGTCTTTTGACTTCAGCTGTGTCGGTGACCTTGTTCTTCGCAAATACTCGGCCGGTATAAGTTAACTTGCTGCATTGCTTATCACAATCTGCTAAGGCAAAAACAATATTGAAGGTAAGCAGCACGATCACAGAAAAAGAACCTTCGTGACAACTTTAAGTCAATTTGGATCAGAATAAGATTGTAGGGTGACAAGAACTAGAACGCATAAATCGGTCAGTCTAACCAGCTTGGTTTGACGCCGCACGCATTAACTTTGTTGAAGCATGGACAAAAGGCTGAAGAAAGTAAATAAGCGTTGCATATACGTTTGCTAAGTTGTTGTTGCAGTTAATTTTCTTGCCTCATAGTTCGTATGATGGAGCTGTGTATAATGGGGAACGCCATTTAAACATCAATTCTTTAGACTGCTGCTCCTAACGTTGGTCCTTCCTTTCAAGCGCGAAGCCGATTAGACGAGGAACGGCACTGAATGTGAAGTGATGCGATTTGGCGTGAGGCAAATATTAGTCTTTTCATACTTATCTATAGTCTTTACCTATCGCGTGATGCGCCGGGGCATATATATAGAAACTTTATTGAAGTGAAGGGCTGTAGAAGGAGCAGGTGCGTGGTACCCCCAGTCCAGGGCTCCACTGGCTAGTCGCTCCTCTCGCTCCTCGCCGGCGAGCCGAGTCTTCCATTGCTCCCGTTGAGAAAAATTTCCTGGCAGGCCCGGTTCGTTGATGTCTGAGGGCCGAGATCCACATTCCCACGATATGTGGGCGAGAGTGGGCCTGCCTCAGCACCACGGGCACATGTTGGGCTAGGCCGTGGGGTACATGGCGAGTAGTCGGCATAGATTTCGACACGTGTATCTCTGGATTTTTCGTAAAGCGTGGGAGTCACCGGCATCCAGATCTAGGTGGGGGAGCGCGCATTCTCGTCGCTCGCGTCGATGGTATTCTAGGATGTCCCGCGGTCTGTCGGGAAACTGATATTGGGATTGGGGTCGACACGCACCATAGCCGCCCGGTGGTTAAGTTCACGAGCTGCGCTATCCGCTCTTTCGTTATCTGCCAGCCCCTCATGGCCCGGGCACCAAATCAACTTGTGCTGGTGGGCTATCTTATCACCTAGGATTTTATGAACGCAGCGTGGGACTCTCCCCATCATAAAGAGCCGGCATGCTATACCTGAGAGTCCGTGATCTCTACCGTGTGTGAGCCTAATATGTCTTTGGCATGGAAAGCCAGAGCAATCGCCATCGCCTCTGCGTGTCCGGCGTGTGTGTGGTTGCAGTTGCGCAGGTTGAGAGACCAGCTTCGCTGTCGTTACCTACTACCGCTAGTGCTTATCTGTTTTTCCCACAGCATGCCGCGTCGGTAAAGACCCCCTCGGAATTATTCACATACTATTTTTGTATATTCTGGACTCGCGCTTGCCAGCGGCCTTGATGGTATTGGGGGCTCATGCATTTGGGTATGGGAGCAATTGCTATGTTCACCCGCACTTCATTTGGTAGATCCGTTAAGTCTTCGTTTGTGTACTGTGGGTGCTGGGGGAAGCCCAACCTGCTTAATATTGTGCTGCCCGATCGGGAGTTGCTGAGGCGCTCCCCTTGCGACATCCACACTGCCGCCCGCAGTTCAGCAAAGGTATTACGTAGGCCTAGCTAGTAGCCCTTCGGTAGGTGTCCCATTTGGGAGGCCCAGTTCCGCCTTGTAGGATGTTCTTATCATGGAACCTACCTGCCCCACCCCATCCTTATGGTAGACTACATGTAAGCCGGCTCACAACGAGGGCCTGTGGGTGTCTAAGCGTCTCAGTTTCTCGAAAGCCTTTCCTTTTGCAGGTTACCCTATGTATCATACAGGATATTTGTTTTATCGTTGTTCTTAAGGTCTTGATGATGTGATCAGCTTTGCCATTTCTCTGTAGTCAGAAGCCGAGTATCCTCGCTTTCTGGACTTCGTTGATGCGTTGGTTATCCAGGAAAGGTCTACGGTCGCTTTACTTTTACATCTCCGTCCATGTAGTCTTATAAGCTCGGACTTGGCCGGGGCACATTTCATCTCGCTGTTCCGGACGAAGAGCGAGACTACTTCAACTGCCTTTTGCGGTATTTGTTCTTTTTGGCCGAGTGAGCCGGATGCTGCCCGCGGCGTAATGTCGTCGGCGTATATAGCATACCCTACCTAGGTTGGGTATTTGGTCTACGGCTTTAGTAAGTTTCGTTATACCTGTATTAAATAGGAGGGGTGATAGTATTGCACCTTGCGGTGTGCCTTTGTTCGGCCTATCTATCCACTGCGTTAGATCTCATCTGAAGAAGGCCGATGGTGGCTGTGGGATTGGTTAGAGATGAGTTGATGTAGTTGTAGACCTTCATGCCACAGCCAATCTGGTTTAATTCAGATAGGATGGCGTCATGCTCCATTGTGTCAAAAACACTTTTGAAATCAAGTGGCAGAGCTAAGTGCTCTCCTCCTTTGGATAAGTTCTGCATGACTTCTTCTGTTAGTAAGAGGAAAACATCGTGGGTGGACAGGCCCTGTGTGAAACCTAACATGTTTTGGGGAAACATTTTGTTCGTTCGTGTGGGCGCTCAGTCCTCGGACAGTGGCCGTGATCGTCGCTGGCGCAGAAAGCAATGAGTGCTTTGCTGCATGTCTCTGCATACGACCCTTTATACACTTGCTTCATGTCTTCACTTACATGTGCGCGCATCTAGCGTTCTCTCTCTCTCTCTCTCCTCTTACTTTTCCTCCCTATATATATTCCCTGCCTTTCCTCCCTCTCTCTCTCTCTCTCTCTCTCTCTCTCTCTCTCTCTCTCTCAGACCGGGCGGCTAAGGACCTGATAGGATACTTAAGCAGCTTCACACTTGGTTGAGCCAAGGAAGACGTTGATGAACCAATATCAATTAATTATAGGCCAATTAGGCAGTGCACACATATGAAAAAAAGAAAAAAAGAAAAAATATTGAGTGTAGCACTGTAAGTTCCAGTCAGCACACTATATGCACCGTAGCGTTTCACTGCATATGCGATTTGATCGTCTTTACTGAAAGCTTCAGGGAAAGTCATCTGCGTCAACATACTGTAAAGTGTAAAGGCAGCAATTGATGAAGTTAATCGTTTAGTTCCATTAGATACGTTCACACAGACATAAGGGGAACTTAAAACGTTAGTAACACTATTTAGTTGCAAGATGTATACGCAAGTATTCCACATTTGCGCTACATTGAATGATACAGTCTATATCAAGCTGCATAATCTAGATCGCTTGGCTCTATGGATGGAGTGATGTACAAGCGAAACGTATTTCTACTGCGCCGCTGTTCTCGAGGTCTGTATCACAGAGTGGGTTCGTTTCTAGCCATGTGTCTATGGGTCAAGCCATACGTGTAAAACGTTTTACCGTTGTACCATGAATAGCGGCATGAAGAGGATTAATGAAGTTGGTCGTTTGAAGGCACTTCATTTCGCTTGGTGGGGACGGAGAGCAATTAAAAAAGAAAAGAAAGAAAATAGCTGAAGAAACTTCCGAGTGATAGCAATCTCGCATTCGCGTTTAACGCAGAACAGGTGTAGGCAGAGATAGAGCGGTACACTTTTCGCTTCCGCTGCATGTTGCGTAACAGTCGCATCGCTCATACTTGGCTCACACCTCCAGGAAGGAGTGTTCACGGCGGCAAAACACGTGTATTGGCTCAACCGGTGGCTCGGCTTAACGTTCTAACGTGATAAACGATGCAAATGAAAGGATTACGCACACGTCGTCAGTTTAAAGCTGGAAGCAAAAGGCACGGCGCTGGCGGCCTTATCTTGAAGAGGTTAAGCGAGTGGACTTCGGTAGGAAACATGCATGTGGTGCTAGTGGAAGAAACTCTAGATCTAGGCACCTCGTTGCGCGACGCCACAGTGAACGTATACCGCGAAAGTGATCGATTGAGAATACAGTCCCGTATAGCTTCGGCCGGCCAGGCCTGGATCGGCAGATCCTCTCGCTTCCGCGTGTGGCCCTCAGGCACCTAACCCGAGCAGCTGCGCGCACGCGCAAGCGCCCGGCGTCAGCGTGAAGCAACGAGCCACCCGTCAGCCTTGACCAGGACATCGCGCCGCTGCCCCACTGGGGTCGACCACCCGTCCCAAGGGGAAGAGAACGATGGGAGGGGGGAGGGGGGCGAGACAGCGAACCGAACGGCAGTGCGCGACGCTCAGCGCCGGCCGTCAGAGCGAAGCCGGCGGGCAAACAGGACGCCCTTCACCCGCCTTCCTGCTTCTTTCCTTTGCTAGCTTTACAATACTTGTTCTTTTCTTTTTGTGCTTGTTTGTCGGCGCTGCGCGGCAAACAGACAACGCAGCGCGCTGTTTGTCCGTCCGGGCGAGGACAGCGAGCAACAGCCGTCATCGCCGCGCTGAAGAACCGTCGCTGCCTCGCCTGGATTCGCGGCGTGCGGCATGGCTGTTGCCGTGCGTTTCGAGCGGCACGAGCGAGCGAGGTACGGAGCGTGCATATGTCCAGTCGCCCGGTTAAGATTGAGAGCCGTAACCTCAAGCTTGACGGGAAGAAATGGACAGCCTGGGTTGCGGGCGCGCCTCTCTGCCAGTCTGCTTGAAACGCACGTTAACGTGTAGCTCTGCAGGTTACGTTTGATCGAGTCTTGGGCGTGAGTAGCGAGGTTTCTTCATTCTTCTTCTATTTTTTAAATTTGTTTTTTTTATTCACACGGACAAGCAGAGAAGAAATGCCAAGATCGTGACAGCTACTTCATTCGTGTCTTCCAAGAGGCCATCTATCTGTCCAGAGACTGTGCCTTGCGGTCAGCACTTGGTCGGCTTATAGAGAAGCTGCCCTCGACCTGCTGCTCTTTCCTTCATCTGATCATTTATTATACCTGTAGTAGCATGCCGAGCGTATCGCTAGGATAACCTCTTCAGGTAGCATTAGTCTGTCTTTCCTAAGTTTTATGGCCTTGGAGTAATTTTACAGTAATACAGTAACTTTAGAGGCTCGATTGCGCAACATTTGGACGACACACACAGAAGAGAAACACACACCACATAGCGCTTGGTGGTGCTCTGTGTGCTCTGTGCTCTGCGCTCTCTGGAGCGCTCTGTGGTGTGTGCTTTTCTTCTGTGTGTCGTCCAAATGTTGCGCAATCGAGCCTCTATTATGCTATACCAACACGCCCAGTCCTCAACCTTGGCAAGGATACAGTAATCTATCCACGAGTTATAGCCACTCAATCGCCTTCTTTAGGCAGGCATGCCTGTGGTGCCGTACACATATATATATATATATATATATATATATATATATATATATATATATATATATATATATATATATATATATATATATATATATATATATATATATATATATATATATATTGTAGCGGGTAATATGCATGTGGCACTGTAGTTGTAGTGGGTAATATGCATGTGGCACTGTGCGGACTGCCACCGCTGCGGCGCGAGACACGAGCGCGGGTTGTTGGTGCGAAGCGCTAGGACTCGTATCTAGAGCTACTTGCGATCCCTCGAACGAGCTACATAAACCCCACTTCATTTGGTGGAGGTGCGGGGTAACCTCAAAAACTGGAACTCCGAAGCAGGACGCTACCGACTGCTGCGACCATGCCTGACGAAACCACCCAGGAAGATGCACCCCAGCCTCCGACGGTCATCGTTTCCGGTGCATTGCGCCAGCGTGATCCTGCCATCTTTAGCGGCACCGATGATCATGACGTGGAGGATTGGTTGTCATCTTACGAAAGGGTGAGCCAGCATAACAAGTGGGACGACGTCACAAAGTTGCACAATGTGCTGTTTTACTTAACCGGCGTCGCGAACCTCTGGTTCCGAAACCACGAACACGATTTCACAACGTGGAGCAGATTCAAGACAAGTTTCACAGAAGTGTTCGGGCGCCCCGCTGTGCGCAAGCTTCGCGCAGAACAACGCTTACGGGGGCGCGCGCAACATCACGGTGAAACGTTCACAAGTTACATCGAAGATGTCATTGACCTGTGTAAGCGCGTGAATCCGTCAATGGCGGAACAGGACAAGATAAAACACATTATGAAAGGCATTGATGAGGACGCATTTCAAATGTTGCTAGCGAAGGATCCGCGTACGGTGGCCGAAGTTATCAACTTGTGCCAAAGTTTTGACGAGCTACGGAAACAACGCATCTTAGCTCGGCGCCCACCACCTACGGAAGATTCGTTAGCAGCATTGGTTATTGGCGACAACCACGCAACTTTGCTGACGCAAATAAAAGAATTTGTGCGCGAGGAGGTCGCGCGACAGCTCTCGATTTTGCCGACCACGGAGAAGCCTTCTCAATATTTGGCTCCAGCGATCCGACAGGTAATTCAAGAGCAAGTGACCGAAGCTCTTCCACCTCCGTGTCAGCCGGCTCCCGTGGCCGCGCCTCTGACGTATGCTGAAGCCGCTGCACGGGCGCCTCGTCTGCCGGGATTCTCTCCTCCGCCTTCAGCGCCTCTCCAGCCGGTGTTCTCTCATCCGCCCTCGCCTCGCCAGCAGGTCGCTCCCTTTTTCAGCGCACAGCAGCAAGGCACAAATCCTTGGCGTACTCCTGACAACCGCCCAATATGCTATGCCTGCGGTACACCGGGGCATGTAGCGCGCTTCTGCCGCCGGCGCTTGCCGGCCTTCGTGGGCACCGCGCGACCACCCAGCTCCGGATTCCGACCATACCGTATGCCTCAGCGACCACCATCGGAAGTCTACGCTGCTGATGACATACCAGCACCGCAGTCACAGCTCTACAATACTCGTCGCTCGCCTTCCCCTCGTCGGCGCTCACTCTCACCCATGCGTCGTAGGCCCAGTGCCAGTACTACTGAGGCGGAAAACTGATTTCCGCAGTTCCTGAGGCACGAACTGCGTCATCGTCGGAACATCAAAGTCCTCGTTTTTCCCCCGCTAACGTTATTGAAGTGTCTGTTGATAGCATCAAATGTCTTGCCCTCGTCGATACAGGTGCTGCTGTATCTGTGATTAGTGAGAAACTTTGCCGTAAATTACGGAAAGTGACCATGATGCCTTCGGTATTATTGCTTAGAACAGCCAGTGCACAGCAAGTTCAGCCAGTCGCTATGTGCACTGCCAGGGTGTTGATTCGAGACATTTTGTATCCGATTGATTTCTTTGTGCTAACTTGTTGCTCCCACGATGTGATTCTCGGTTGGGATTTTCTGTCGCGCCATCACGCCGTCATTGACTGTGCACGTGCTGAGGTTCAGTTCTCCGTTCTGTGCGATATGCCATCTCACGACGTTAAAGTTCATGATGTTACCAGGATCTGTGTAGCTTCCGATACTGACCTTCCCCCTCACAGCGCGGTATTTGTCCCTCTTTCATGCGCATCGCTTGCCGAAGCGACGGTCATGTTTTCACCCGCTGCCGTCTTCATTCGCCGCCAGCCTATATTGTTGCCTTTCGCTCTCCTCACGGTGCACCATGGGGCTGCAGAAATACTGATTTCTAACCCAAATTCGTACACTTTGGCTTTGCACTGTGGCGAGACTATTGGTACCATCCAGACTGTGGACGCTGACGTTATTGTGCATTTCCCTGTTCCCGACGACGTGGATACTGCCAACGTAACAGCACTGGCACCCCATGTGCCATCTAACCGAGTACCACCGGATGTTTTTTGTCGCTCTATTGCCGCTGACCTCGAGCCGACACAACGTGAGCGGCTTATTACTCTTTTAAATGATTTTCACGCCTCTTTTGACTGCAACCAAGCATCATTAGGCCGCACAAGTACCGTCTCTCACCACATTGATACGGGACATCACGCACCATTACGCCAGCGTCCGTACCGCGTGTCATCCACCGAGCGTCGTGTCATCGCCGAGCAAGTTGAAGACATGCTTGAACGTGGTGTTATCAAGCCATCCTGCAGCCCTTGGTCATCTCCTGTAGTACTCATTAAGAAAAAAGATGGCTCGATTCGTTTCTGTGTGGACTATCGTCGCCTCAACAAGATTACACGAAAAGATGTCTATCCTCTACCGCGCATAGATGACGCCTTAGATTGTCTTCATGGTGCCGAATTCTTTTCTTCTTTGAACTTGCGATCGGGCTATTGGCAAGTGCCAGTGGATGAATCCGACCGCTCCAAGACAGCTTTTATTACGCCTGATGGCCTGTATGAGTTTACCGTAATGCCATTCGGCCTCTGCAATGCACCCGCGACATTCGAAAGGATGATGGACAATCTTCTACGAGGCCTCAAATGGAAGACATGCTTATGTTATTTAGACGACGTGGTAGTTTTCTCCCCTGATTTCACCACTCACCTCTCTCGTCTACGCGAAGTCCTTACTTGCCTTACCACCGCCGGCCTTCAACTTAACTTGAAAAAGTGCCGCTTCGGAGCCCGCCAGCTGACCATACTTGGCCATGTCGTGTCCAAAGACGGCGTCCTTCCCGACCCTGACAAACTTCGTGCTGTCGCAGAATTTCCGCGGCCGACTACAGTGAAAGAGCTCCGCAGTTTCGTCGGTCTTTGCTCTTATTTTCGCCGCTTTGTGCGCAATTTTGCCTGCATCATCGCTCCCCTGACGAAGCTCCTGGCTGGCTCTGGTGACCTTCGCGACTGGACTCCGGCGTGTGACCAAGCCTTCACCACTTTGCGTCGTCGGCTTACCTCACCGCCTGTTCTACGCCACTACGACCCGAGTGCACCGACTGAAGTTCATACCGACGCCAGCGGCGTTGGTCTTGGGGCCGTCCTTGCACAACGGAAGCCTGGCTTTGCAGAATATGTGGTTGCATATGCGAGTCGTGCTCTCACGAAGGCAGAATCCAATTATTCTGTCACGGAAAAAGAATGTTTAGCTATTGTTTGGGCCTTAAACAAATTTCGCCCTTACTTGTATGGCCGTCCGTTCGACGTTGTGACAGACCACCACGCGCTCTGCTGGCTTGCGTCACTGAAAGACCCGTCGGGGCGTCTTGGACGTTGGGCTCTTCGGATCCAAGAATTTGACATTCGCGTCATTTATCGATCCGGGCGCCAACATTCTGATGCAGATGCGCTCTCCCGTGCGCCCATGCGATCCGACGAAAGGCCACCTTCATCCACAGAGTGCCCGGTTGCTACGCTTGCTGTTACTGACATGCCGTCTGAACAGAGAAAAGATCCGTGGATTGTTTCTCTTATTGACATTCTTAGCAGTTCTTCAACGTCTACATGCCCTCGAGCCATTCGTCGCCAAGCCACCCACTTCGTGCTACGGGACGCCATCTTGTACCGCCGAAACTATCAGCCCGACGGTCGCAAATGGCTACTAGTCATCCCTCGCCATTTGCGTTCCGACGTATGCACGTATTTCCATGCAGACCCACAACAAGCTCATGCTGGCGTCCTGAAAACCTACGAGCGGCTCCGCCAGCGGTACTACTGGCGCGGCATGTATTCTTATGTCCGCAAATACATTCGGTCATGTGCAGCCTGTCAGCGACGCAAGACATCTTCTCATACGACAGGCCCTCTGCAACCTTTACCGTGTCCTGCACGTCCTTTTGATCGGGTTGGCATCGACCTTTATGGGCCTCTTCCATGCAGCGCTACCGGAAATCGTTGGATAATTGTCGCAGTAGACCACCTGACAAGATATGCTGAGACTGCTGCACTTGCTTCGGCTGCTGCTCGCGACGTCGCCGCATTCATCTTACGGCATTTCGTCTTACGGCACGGCGCACCGCGAGAACTGCTCAGTGACCGAGGCCGCGTCTTCTTGTCCGAAGTTATTAATGAGCTACTCGCCGCGTGCCGCACTATTCACCGCACCGCTACGGCGTATCACCCACAAACTAACGGTCTAACGGAACGATTCAACCGCACCCTTGGGGACATGCTCACCATGTATGTTGCGTCGGATCATTCCAATTGGGACGATGTCCTCCCTTTTGTGACGTACGCATACAATACCGCCGTTCAGGCTACCACAGGCTTCTCACCATTTTTCCTTCTTTATGGGCGTGAACCATCCACTACCCTCGACACCGTACTACCATATCACCCGGATGCCTCTGAATTCACCCCTCTTTCCGAAGTTGCTCGCCATGCTGAAGAGTGCCGCCAACTGGCTCGCTCGTTCACGTCGGATACCCAAGGAATCCGCAAAGATCGCCACGACAACGATCAGCCCACACAGTCCTTCGCCGTGGACTCTCACGTCTGGCTTCGGCTGCCCTTCCAAGCTCCAGGCCTTAGCCCAAAGCTTGCCCCGAAATATCAAGGTCCGTACCGGATCGTCGCGTGTACTTCGCCTGTGAATTATGTGGTCGAACCGGTGACGCCATCTTCGGACAAACGCCGCCGTGGCCGCGAGACTGTTCACGTCAGCCGCCTGAAGCCGTACCACGACCCCCTTATCGTATCATCGCCTTAGGTCGCCAGGATGGCTCCTCTTCGCCCCGGGGGAAGTTGTAGCGGGTAATATGCATGTGGCACTGTAGTTGTAGTGGGTAATATGCATGTGGCACTGTGCGGACTGCCACCGCTGCGGCGCGAGACACGAGCGCGGGTTGTTGGTGCGAAGCGCTAGGACTCGTATCTAGAGCTACTTGCGATCCCTCGAACGAGCTACATAAACCCCACTTCAATATATATATATATATATATATATATAGAAAGACAAACAATGTAGCTGAACGCTATTTCGCGTTTTAAATTTTGTCCACTCGTGCCCAGCCTGCTGCCGCCAGCACATAGCAGGTGCGCGGTATCTATATATACGCTGGTACTTCCATGACCGCACCACATGGCTCTCACAAGAACGAGACACAACGTAGAAGCGGCGCAGTGAGACTCGGTAACAAGTATCAAACACGCTAAGAAACAGAAGTCTGCGCACAGCGTACTGCCGGCAAATAGAAAGCCCAGATGCCTTATTTGGCGTTGACGTTTTCCTCATTCACGCCCCGCCAACGCTCACCGCGGTGCTGATGCCGGCGCCATCGCCTGAAGCTAGCCCAGCTCTGGGAGGGCTTCCGCCAGCCTCGTGTTCCACATGGAAGTATACTCCATCACTTCGAGCCACGCATTGCACCCCCCCCCCCCCCACACACACACACGCGCGCAGCGAATCGCACCGGAAGGTATTCTCGTCCCTGCACCGTGCGCTCTGGCGCGAGGAGACGGGAAAAAAAAAAAAAAAAGTCGTGCGGGAATAATCGACGGTGCTTGTCAATGCAAGCGAACAGTCGAACGCTTCTACAAAGCTATTCGCTTTATTGAAGGTGAGGTGCGCTAGAAGGAGCATATTTGTTGCAGGAACGATATTTAGGCAGCGCTTGTTGCTCCGTTGCGTTATTCCGCAGAGAACAGGGCCGTTAACTGGCACATCTGTAGCAGCATAGCATAGAAGAGACCGAGCACTTCACCACGGCATCTAAGGCTTCAGGCGCCCCAAAGCTTTCGTGCGAAGGCACATGCGAATCAAGCTGGCATATGCCGCCGACGAAAGCGCCTCATAACTCGGTTCCGCGAGAGCACGCGTGCTTTGCATCGGCGCTCCGACCACCAACCAACAAAAACGGGCGAAAGAAAAAAAGAAAGAAAGAAAAAAAGAAAGAAAGAAGCTTTTCGCTTTAAAACATTCGTCTCGCTTCTTTCTTATATTTTTCATTCTCCCTTTTGAACCTCATTCGCTTTATTTACCCATTCTCGTCATTCTCTGGGCGCATAAGTCGTGCGCTTGACTAAAAGACCAAGGTACAAATTCGAAGTGCAAGCCTCTTGAAGTGCAGGTAAATACTATTGCTGCACGTAACTACTATATATCAGTCTGTGTGTGTGTGTGTGTGTGTGTGTGTGTGTGTGTGTGTGTGTGTGTGTGTGTGTGTGTGTGTGTGTGTGTGTGTGTGTGTGTGTGTGTGTGTGTGTGTGTGTGTGTGTGTGTGTGTGTGTGTGTGTGTGTGTGTGTGTCTGTGTGTGTGTGTGTGTGTGTGTGTGTGTGTGTGTGTGTGTGTGTGTGTGTGTGTGCGTGTGCGTGTGCGTGCGTGTGTGTGTGTGTTTAAGTCTGCCGCATGGGGCCCAATGTCAATACTGTTTCGCTCTAGTTTCTTTCTTGGCACCAAAAAAGGGAGGGGAGGGGGCGATACGCGAACGGTGCCTGTCGTGACGAAGGCGAGGCGTTAACATGACGGCCGGCGTCAGGGATCCGTATGCAGAAAACCTTTGAGGTGATATCAATTACCCCTCGTTTCATTGACGCTGCAGAAGTTCCGGTGCGTGTGCGTTAATGAAACGTAATCGCATTCGGTAAGTGGTACGATGAGTCAGGCGAGGGATGCGCTAGGCGACAGCATCCTACGGTGGCCTGGCGCATCCCATGCCTGGCACTTGGAGATCAGTAGGAGAGGCCTCCGTCGAGCAGTGGGCGTGAAAAGTAGGCTGCTGAAAGTGAACTGTCATGTCGCTTTACGTTAGCTTCCCCCAAAAGTTACTTTTTCTTTGCTGAAAGAGAGTGTCGCCAAGGTA
Source organism: Dermacentor albipictus (assembly GCF_038994185.2). NCBI lineage: Eukaryota > Metazoa > Arthropoda > Arachnida > Ixodida > Ixodidae > Dermacentor > Dermacentor albipictus. The sequence continues at coordinate 139,664,596 of NC_091825.1, read as the reverse complement.
TCGCACCTTACATCAATCTCTGGCGGTGGTTTAACCGGCCACGCAGTGCCTCTATTGCACACGTTACGCATCGGGTGCGTTAATGTACCCGATGCGTAACGGCGCGCTTTGCCGCCTTCACCGTAGGGAAAGCTCGCCGAACTTTTTGTGCCCGGATTGTCGACGATACAGCAGTTGGCATTCTGTACCGATGAGCGAGGTTGAACAGCTTTATCTTACTCAAACTGCGTCCAATAGTTTTTGTTGTTGTTGTTGTTATTGTTGTTTCTGAAAGGTCGCGCTTCATTCAATTTGAGCCGAGGCTCACAAAGTTGTGCTGAAATTCTTGTCAATTTAGGGACTCGACGCTCGCCTGTAGTGCTAATACTCCGCGTGTGGTGTGACGCGTTGCGGTGTGCTTTCATCTTATTTTTCCATGTTTTTCTTTCCATATTTTTTTCGAGCGGATATGCATGGTGTCCCTTCGAGGAGACATTTTCCAACCTGATTCCTTTTCTGTTTGTCTACGTGTGGTGTGTATAGTACCATATATGTCCCAGGTAACGTTAGCCGTCCAAGCTGTTCAACGAGAAAAAAAAATTAAAAAAGAAACAAGCCCAAAGGTTCGATTTTAAGACCTATGGTGTTCGGTCGTCAGGTCATAAGATCAAACTTTTCACCGTGTCATACTCCTTTCTTTTTTTAATATCTTGGCTAACGTTAGCTCGCACATCCTATATGTGTTTACATGATTAATAACAATAATAATCACCAAAGGTTAGCAAAATGAGTGGAACCCGCTCAGATTCACTAACAAATTATGTTTCTTGCTTACGGCCTCACTCGGATGCCCTGACTCACCACAATTCTACTCAGCCGGGCTCACTCAGACTCACGTACGGGTCGATCTGAGTGTGAGTGAGCCTGAGTGACTCGACTCATGAGTCAGTTTGCAGACCTATGATAATGACTTGTCTCTCGTACTGTCTATTTCGGACTAAGCTTGAAACGCTACTTCGCGTTACTGTACGCGGCTTTGAAAGGAAAATCCATTGTCTGGCGAAAGCCTTTGTGAATGCAAAGCTAATGAAGGGAAGCTAATAATACGAACATGAAGTCACGTGCTCACTCTACGGCGCAGGAAGCCAAAGTTTTACTGAGCGCGCGGTTAGAGAGAGCCCGCCAGGTCAACCGCTAATTAAGTGGTGCGCGTTGCGGTCTGCTCGAGAGAGGAAGTGCGCGCTACGAAGCCTATCACTTATTTCAGAACTTGTAAAATAGTAGCAGTCAACGTCTACGCTATTACGTTACGAGAAGAAAACACTTATGGTGATTATGATGAGGATTACGACGACGATGATGATGATGGTACTGATGATGATGATTTCGACATGATTGTATGTTTCACACGCAAAGCTAGCCCACACTATGAAGTTTGCAGTTTATGCGAGCGGATCGAGCAGACACCGCTTGGACATGAGATCTTTCCGGCAACATTAATCACATGCCCGCAATTACGCCGTGACACCAGCAGAGACAGCTTCCCGTGATCTCGTAAGTCACCTGTGGCGATGGAATTCACGCGCAACCGGAATAGCCAACATGTACATTGATGCGCAAGTCGTAGGGGCTATCGTAGGAGACGTGCAACAGCGCAGCTATGCTGGTGATGTTCAGATAAAGGCCAATATGCTCAGCCGTAGACGAGATAGGCCGACCAGTGTTTCCTTTCTTTTCCTTGCTTTCTCGTTTCTTCCTTTCTTTCTTTCTTTCTTTCTTTCTTTCTTTCTTTCTTTCTTTCTTTCTTTCTTTCTTTCTTTCTTTCTTTCTTTGTGAGAGCATTACCTCTTACTGTGTGTTCAATCACCCTTCTGCACACGAGCCATGTATTGAGGTCAGAAAAACAACTGCTATTGTCGGTGCCCTCACTGTCCTGTGTTAAACCTCGCACGAACCTGCTGTTATACCGTTACGGTTGTTTGCTAGTTTCGGGGTCACCCAGTAAGCGTACGTACAAAATCTAGCCCAGCTATCTTTTTTTTCACCTTTCCTGTAATTCAAGCATTCACGCCTTCGTTGTGATTATGTTCGGTTTTAATGCAGGCGCGGAAGCGCTGCTTTGAAATTTTGTGAAGAATACCTCAGCGGAACGTAATGAAACACTGGATAATCCATTTACGCAGAATTCGCAGCTAGGATTAGCTCCGGCGATAAGAACGCCCTCACTGGGGAACATGCTTTCATCAATGCTCGCGGTTCTTTGCGTGACCTCTCGTCGTGGAATGAACATGCGGTGCCTAAAGTGAAACGGCATGGTAATAAATTTAGGAAATTTGGTGCACACGAGTGTCTTGCGGCGGTAAATGAGCTTGTATGTCATCCGGCGTACGTGAAGCAAACACAACTTGGCGATTTCAGTTTTCCACTTGATAAGAACCAATGATAACCCGGGCGTGCGCGATCTGTTCCGAGTACGACGGCATATAGGGAATGTCAGCCTCGGCTATGATAGCAATCTCCATTGCTCCTGAGAGTATTTGGGAAAACGACTTAGAGGCTGATTGTTCACTAATGATATAAATTTGCAAGTGAGATCAGGCTATATGTAGCTTAGGAGTATTTCTACGCTGAGTTGATAACAGGTCTCTCTTTATAACCGACAGCACGGTGGACGTCGTCATAGTATTCCTCAGTGCGCAGTTAGTAATGTTTGAATTGCCTATAAGGTCTGGACGGCCATACATTAGAATGACCGAACAGTTACGGTTCTCCAAAGTGGACATGGTTATTGCACCGCTGCTGGAAGTATTGTAGGCTTTCCCGGTTTCATAAACGCGAATCGAGGTCAACTGCTTGGAACCACAGGGTCATTAAAGACTATTGAGAGGTCAGTCTTGCAGCTTATACGTTTTGCTGCTTCAGATGCGAACGATTACGGCAATGTGAGTGGAAAAGGAGCGCAAGACAATAACGCTGTCGTATAGACAATCAGCGAGCCAAGCAGATCAACCCCAAGGCGCACTCGAAGCAACCTGTCTATGGCGAGCAATCTTTTGTCCGGCCCTGCTAGAACGGCGCAGTTCGGTACTTCGAGAGGCCTTTATGCAGTTCAGTGCCGCACGTGCCGGGATTTTCTTACTCGTTGCCTTCTGCTAGCGATCCTAGCAGACGGACGTCCCCGCTCACGCTATTAAACGATCACGCTCCGTCTGCCCTCTAGCCTCAAAGCAGCACGCGCAGTGGCCCCCATTTGCCAGAAAATGCTGAAGAACAAGAATACCGCGCTCTGTACTGTACGAACGCTTGCGTTGCAAAGCGCTGACGGCGTTATTAACCGCTGCTCGTTAGTGCCTATGCAGGCTATACGAGAGGCGCTTATGCGCGGGCGAGCATGACTCGCATATTGCGAGTGACGTCCTTCCGATTTATGCCGCGCTGAGAGAAGGAAGGACTCGTTCCGAATCGAAAATAAAAACGAGCTCGCTTGACAGGCACAAGACTCTCATGACGAATGTTAATTATACGGTGCGCCGCTGCGGTGCAGCGCATGTACTCAAATTGCCGGCGCTGGCAGGCCGGCAGTGTGCTTCTTATTCGCCCGGCGTCGTTCGTGTAGTAATGGCTGACCGCGGACCTGACTCTCTTGTGTGTGCGCGAGTGCGCGGACGTTATAGCCTTGAGTGGTGCCTCTCGCGCTGCGTATATGTACGCGCCCTCGGCCACCGACTGCGAGCTCGGCGCCAACTGGTTAATTGCATTACCGTGGATGTCGACATGGTCGTAAATATGAGCCTAACTAGCAGACGCGTACTCGGGAGCAGCCAGAGGCGAGAGAGACGTTGAAAGAGCTCGTTGGAAGAGCGATACGGAATGGCGAGTGAATCACTGGCGGGAGGAAAAAGAAAGTTAAAAAAAAGTCACAGGCCTGCGAGGCACACGCAGCACAGTCGCAGCGTATAAACTGGAGGAGCGGTTCCATAGGAGCTCTATTTTTGGCGCCACGCACTGGAGGGTCCGTGCTTTGCGAGGAGGCGCCATAACGTGCGTATACCGAAGAGAAAACACAGGTATCGAGAGTATGCGGCGCACATGTCACATCCATTACCCGGGGCACGATACGATGCTGTTGATCATGCTGATAATTTGTTTGCATCCCCTTTGAAACCAGGTGGTGTCAGCTAGTCACCTAGCCTGCTTGAGTTGAGCAGGTCCAGCTACATGCCACATGCAAGTGCTGCGTGCAACGGCTACATGTCGGCTCTACACGGCGCGCATCTCGCATCGCGTGACAAGTGGCACGGTGCGATGCAAATAGTGATGATGATCGATAATGATGATGATTTATTGTAATACCTTTTGAAATGGGGGGGGGGTGACAAACAGTTAACTAGCCTGCTTGATTTAATCAGTTATCCCATCCATTCTAGGATTTTTTATACATCTTCTTAATCTTTCTTTCTTTTCTTTTTTTTAAGATGTAGTCGTGCGTGGCGTCAAGTCTGTGTGCAGCCAGATAACGTACGTTGAGAGAGCAGGTGGCAAAGTGGTGGAGATGATCGAGTAGTGCAAAGCAACATTGCACGATTGTGTCGAGGTGATGTTGTTTGAGTCTATGGAATTCCTCACGAAGTGCTCGATCTGGGTTTGCTGCCGCGTAGTTAAGCGTAAAGTCGTCTTCGGCGTTTTGATGTAAAGTCCATAAGTTGAAGTGGCTAGCCGCGTTTTCGGCTGACCGCACGTGAGGTTCCTCGCGCAGAAGCTGTCGTGTCTAATCTTCAGCAACACGCACTAGAGGGTCTTCGCGGCGAAGTCTTTTTGCGTCGTTTTCTCGAGAACGAGCTAAACTGTCCGCCAGGTGAGCTGAGGTTATCTGCTGAGCCTGATGTTTAATTGTCTGGTTGCAGCCGCGCGCGTAGCTTTACGAGTCACTTCTTCAGCACCTGTTCGTATTATGCCAAAAGGCGGCATAACGCGTTGCGAAAAGGCAACAGAGATAGTGAGGCTACGCGGTGCACATGTCACATCCCTTGATACGCGTCGCGATACGATGCAAGTGTAAACTTGAGGTTCCGAAGCACTCAGTTCGCAGGAACAGTTGTTGTTGTCGTTCTTGCGTCATAACAACAACAGTTGCAAGAACGGACTATTTAATACCGCGTGCTAGTCACTTCTTCTTCTTCTTGTTCGCTATGTTTCTTCTAGACGGCGATATGTTATCTTTTCGTCATTGTCCTTGCCGCACTACAGACGCGGCATTTTCCTCCCTTTCAAAGGATGCAGTGTTACAATGTGAAAGTTAAACATCTGCATGCACGAAGCATTAAAACGCGAACCATTTACATAAGTATGGCTTTATACGCACCACTATATGTAACTGCGATGCATAGTGAGCACGTATCGACGCTACGTGGCGCGCCTGTGACATCGCGCGACTTCTCGCGCGCTAGGCGATAGCTCAGATGGACACCGAACACTGGCACGCCAACGAAACGTCTATTGGAATGAGCCCATATCAGCTTACACTGTAAAGAAAAGAAAGTTTTCTCGACTTTATTCTCTGAAACCACCAACTATATAGGATTTGCATTCGTTGCAGTGTTTCTGTAGTTAACTGGGAAGATTGGACGCCAGAGAAGGCCTTCATGCTCAGGCGTGTACCGTTTCCGCTTGGTAGAACACGGACGCTAGTTTGACGTGTCAAAATGTGAGCCGTTGAAAAGAGAAAGAGAACAGAGACATAGAAAGCACGTATGGGGATCATGAAAGCATCTGGTTGGCTGTCTCACACCGAAGGAAGGGTAAAAGAGAACATGAAGATGACACAAAGAAAGACGCGGTGAAAACGAAAAAGATTAGCAAAAGAAGCAGCGGCTGCTAAATGTCACTTAGTCATGCAGTGACGGTTCTCCCTTAAATGGCGCAATTAAACACTTGCAATGTTCTTGCAATGTTCCACAGGCGTGTCATGTGGGAGTACAACTCAGACTAACTTGCATGTACAAACTGGTTATCATCCAGCCGGGACACAAGCTTAATAATGTACTAGGTAAAATAAATATAGTGCATCACTGCTACCATTGTGTGGCTGATCCAACTAAAGAAACTAGGTGATTGAATTTCAAAGCGTCGCAATACGCAGCTGGAACATTATACTCGCCCGTATCCGCGCGACCTGACCGACGAGGCCCGCGTGATGATTGGTTTACATGCGAATCACGTATAATGCAACTGGGCCTATCTCAGTGAGTTTGCATGCACTCTAAACACGATTCGCTTCGTGATTTGCGCATCATGACCACAAGAAAGTCACATCTGTCATAAAATCAGTCTGTAAGAAAAATTGTATACTCTGGTCAGCGCTCTTTACGGCATCCAGTTTCCAATGTTTTGCCTTCATTACTTTCTGTCGCAGTGTTTGTTTCCCAGCAGATGTTACGCGAGCTTCAGCCTCAGTTGCCGAGCGCCCCTCGCACAAACTTGCACGTTTGAGGGCACGACTCGGGCAAACCGGCGGCTACCCGCGCGAGTCTCAACGCCCTGCCGTTCGCGCGCGCGGCCATTAAAAACGCATTCAGAGGGCAATGCGAGCGCTCCGTTCTCTCCCGCTTTCCTGTTCGGCGAGCTGCGCACAGACGGAGCCAGCGACCGCTGATTTTGGGCAATCACGCTGACCCATTCAAGACTCAGGTGGATGCGCTGTGTGCAGCGACCGCTCCGCGCTTTGTGAAGATGCGTTTGTAATGACCTACCTCCATCGTTTTTTTTTGCACGGTAGCCTTTGTGTGCTTTCGTTGGCTGATGCTGGCTTGTTTGGTCTCCTGTACCACCGTAAGTGAGACTGCTTCCCGTGTTTTGCTAGTCTGAACAGGAGGTTGTCTGTTGGATTGCCTGTTTGTTTTCAAGTGCGATTCGTTCGGCTTGGGTAGTGCACGTTTATTCTGACGCTAAAGCGATGATCAGCTGTACCATCGATAGACGATAGATCTATCGCGCTTTATAGACGTGGTAAGCAGTAACGTATGATCCGGTCAAAATGGGTATAACGTCCCTATGCACGCGCGTGCCTCGAAGACGTACGTATAATGCGGAGGAAATTACCTCGGTTGTCCTTCTGATCCCAGATGTTACGCCAGGTAAATGTGCCCGACTTCCGTGTCACTGACCGGGGACCACTTACATCACGAGCACGATTCGTTCTTAGTTATCCTTGTAATCTCTGTCTCCATCTCTGACCATAAATGATTACTTCGCCTAGCGTGGGCCTACCAGTCAGTTCTGGGTCAAACGTTTGTGGTCAGCATTAGCGATGGTCAAAGTGCGCACAATCGCCCCTTTCTTTTTCTTTACTTTTCTGCGTCACTGCAGTAAAACGAAATGATGTGCAATGACATGTATTTGCTCAAATCTTCATATACGACCACCTCTACTTAAACACTAGCTATTGTTCAAAATATGGAGAGTGTAAAGGGCATCGTTAGTGTTTCGAAACTTTTACCAATCAGACACGCGGTTGCCTTAATGAGAAGCTTACTCAGTGACTGATTCGGTCTTTAACAAGTCAGGCGAGCTTGAAATGTGCCGTTACGAGCAAATGAAACGTGGACACGGTTATTTAAAGGCTAACTAAAGATTAATATGACTGTAGTTGAACCAAATGCGGGTATGACTTGTCCTCACCTGAAATTAGCATCATTTGTTCGCGGAGATCAATATCAGACTCTTATGATCCGCAATATTTTCTTTTAATCGAAGCTTTCGTTGCCTCTTTCTTTTTTTCTCTTGGCGGGTGGTGGCAGCTGCTGCTGCCTTGGCGAGTTGATAGCTTGAGTTGATGGGTACGTGCCACTGTGTGTGTGCCATCGGGTATGTGCATAATAGACCAGTATAACAAGGGGCATGAAATAGAGAAGTTGGCTACAAAGAAGTCAAGAAGAAGTCGGCCGCGAAAGCAGCCGATGGTTTGGAAAGAAGTGAAGAAAATGAAGCCAGAGCGCGCACCGACCGATCTATCCTCGTTTGAGCTGTCCATGACAGTGCATTTTTTGCAGAGGGACTGAACACTTGTAACTGAGGTGGAGCAGGAGTGCTGCTGCAAAAGCTGCTGGCGATCCACCCTAAGGCCACCCGAATGCCAGCTATCAGGTGCAGTAAGATGTGAAGCCCCGCATGTCACGTCTGGTAAAACAACGACACCTGGTAACGCAATGGAATAGGAGAACCAAGTTAGGTTAGGTTTGATCAGATTAGCTTGTCGATGTGCTGATCTCTCCGGAAGCAGCTGATTCAGCCCACAGCAAATGACGCAGAAGGGACGCAGTGATATATATATATATATATATATATATATATATATATATATATATATATATATATATATATATATATATATATATATATATATATATATATATATATATATATATATATATATATATATATATATATATATATATATATATATATATATATATATAAACGAGAAGAAAGGGGGTTAACCGAGGGACCCGATATTTATTAGTCGTATAATGAGAAGCCAACAAACACTGACACCAAGTACAACATAGGGGAAATTGCATGGGCTTAATAAATGAAATAAAGTTATGATAAATTAATGGAAATTAAAGTGGATGAAAAAACAACTTGCCGCAGGTGGGAACCGAACCCACAACCTTCGCATGTCGCGTGCGATGCTCTACCAATTGAGCTACCGCGGCGGCGTTTCCCCATCCACTTTCTTGGGTATTTATGTGTACTAGTAGAACCCTGGGAGTGTTAGCCAGCGCCCCCACACACACACACGCGACATGCGAAGGTTGTGGGTTCGGTTCCCACCTGCGGCAAGTTGTTTTTTCATCCACTTTAATTTCCATTAATTTATCATAACTTTATTTCATTTATTAAGCCCATGCAATTTCCCCTATGTTGTACTTGGTGTCAGTGTTTGTTGGCTTCTCATTATACGACTATATATATATATATATATATATATATATATATATATATATATATATATATAGAGAGAGAGAGAGAGAGAGAGAGAGAGAGAGAGAGAGACTGACTGACTGACTGGTAATGTCTCCAGCACATGGTGGGCTTTATATAGTGCGCTACGCTGACCATCCACACTTCTCCGGCCACTTTGTTTCCTCTTCGCCTCGTGGGCGGCTTCTGGGGGCAGAGTCGCTTCTCACGACGTGGGAAACGCAACATTGAGGTGTGCTCATTGTATCGCGTAAGAGGGGAGCCGCGCTACGGGGCGGCGAACCGAAACCGACCAGCCACACAGCGCGGTCTTGGTTCTTCGAGTACTCGGGAGCCTGTAATTGGGGATGCGTGGCCGTTTCCTTGGAAGGTAGGCGTTGTGCCGCTGCGTTTCGGTCTGTGATAATCCTTCATTAGCTGAAAACGGGCCCGAACGGAGCGGAGCTTCTCAACCGTGATCGACAGTCAGTTCGACAGCTGCGTGAGAGTTCCGTTTGCGGACGAATGAGTAAGAAAAAAATTATTTTCGACTAGCGGGGCTCCGAAGGAAAGTGCTACGGTGACACCTGTAGGATTGGTATATAACTTAGAGTGGTCGTATTAGCAAATGGGTCAATTTTGCAGTAAGCAGAAGTTTAGAGTTTTCCTTCGGTAAAGTTAAGGCCGCCTTCGCTAATGATAGGTCCACCACCAGCCTTAGCTGTCGTTTGCTTTGGCGAACACGTTTAGCGTAATTGTCTTGTGAGTGCTTGCATATCGGGGCTGAATACACAAAGCTTTTCGTTCGTAAGTGCTTTCTGCCGTTGGCAGGCCACCTTAACTAGAATTACAATGAGACCGTTTTGTTGAATAACACGAGACGGAAATAGCAAGCCCTGCATCGTCATCCTAATATTTGCGAGTCAGTAACTAAGGAGCAAGCAAAGAGACTCGGCATACGAAAAATGAAAGTTGAGTGATGACGCATGAAAACGCGCGCACAATTACTACTAGCCCCTTCTAAAATTAAATTAAATTGTAAAGCGTGCTTGCGGCTGCCAGAGGACCTATGATGCTGCTATAGCCTCAACGGTTTTGTATCTGGCTTATTTCGTCACTGCGCTGCTTCTGAGAAAAGTGTCTGTGTGTTCTCTCTTTTGCTCATCTATTCTCCCGCCTGTTACTAAACCCGATGTGATTAGTGGATCCACGATCTGAGTATACCTTTGAATTTTCTGCCAACTGTTGTTTGTGCTCCCCCCCACCCCAATGAACATGCCGGCTGACAGTATTGTGCATGCAGCAAGTCTCTCTTGTCCCTCCCCGCAGAGGTTACCTCGGATCCAACCCTGAGCTTTGATAGCCGCTACAAGGCAGTTACAACACATCCTGTTAGATGCAAAAATGAGCAGTCCAAAACGACGTGACTCACAATACAAGAGTAACAGACAGTTTATTCACTAACAAAAAATTTGAAAATAACTCGAATAGCCACTTGAAACCTTAAAACAACAGGAACAGCGAAGTAAACTGTACTTATGCAAAAGTTTACATCAAAAATGCAAGTAATTACAAAAATTAGCCCCCCCCCCCTAAAATTTCTTAGGCTAATTCTGGTAGAAGGCACTGACTGCATACTTTATTTTCTGGGATAACGGTATGCTGCGGTTCATGAGATGAGACCACCTGCCATTGTTTGTCTGTAATACTATGTTGCCTGCAAAAATTGTCCTACGGCGAGCAATTGCCTTGCTGACAGTAAGTGCGGTATGTTGTTTGACTTGGCAGAAAAAAGAAAGTCAAGAAAAGAAAAAAAATACGCGTATCCAGTTTCTGGACTCGCTTCAAGAGGTTCGCTTCCGTCGGCGCACAGTGACGCGTCTTCTGGCGTGAGGCGTCCTTCAGCGTCTTATTCAAGGCAGGCCTTGTCTGTATTACGTCGTCTGAAACACTAATAAGATCAAGCTACTGGTTCCTGTGACAGTTTGTACTTTGCATTGTATTTGCACGGTACCTTGGTTATCCGATCGCTGTGGAATTATGAGTGATGGTCTTGACACGTAAGAAAAAATGTCCGTAGATGTTGACCGAATGAGCAAGTTTCGGCTTCAAATTTTCACTAGCTTGATCTGGAACTTGAAGGCTTTACGTAAACAATCGCGTGGTTACTCAGTTTCTACTTGTCCATGCTTTTACTCAAAATCAAATGTGATGCCGAGAAATGTCGCCTTGGATTTGCTTCAAGCTGTCCTTTTACAGCCAGAGATTCGAAATCTCACGTATGAGAAGCTACAGTGCTAGTTTAGATTATGTGATTGATTTTGCGGTGCAGTGGTAATACCAAGAACTGACGCTGAGAAGAGGTTCTAGAGGGGGAGCAAATTCCCCTTATGTAAGGCAAGTCTTGGCACTTTTGCACAAGACAATCCAGCGCCACCCTTGCTTTTCGCTATAGTATTTAACATTCTGTACATTTGTGACTAATTCTATTTTCTAGGATTTGGAATGGACGCTTTGTTGCGTCCATACGTCAGTGAAAACAAGGCACATCTGTTTGGAAGCAGAGAATTTGAAATTAATTCCGATAGTACCGCGGTTGGATCGGTATATTGTTCCGGACACTTGCCGGGCTACTACATCACGGGCCTGCGACGCACATGTTACACGTGTTCTTGAATGCTGCAAACGACTTGGAACATTGTATCAGCACTTGAACATCGTTACCCTTGCGCCGCTCACTCATCGTCACCAGTGCAGCTTGAATGGCGTCAAATTTTACTATAACATCCGCTAATGCGACAGGAGCAAACCCGTAAACACGCTTCAAACAAACATATGATGTCAGAGTATCGATTAGCGTCCCTTCTGGCTTATTTCTGATACTGGCAACTGAAATAGTTTAAAATTCCAGCACTCGGAATGAAGGTTGCTGCATCCACTACTGCACTTCTCTGTGCCGCTTCTAGTGCAAAACTATATAAGTGTATAAGCACGTGCGCGTGTTACAGCCAGCGTCCGTTGTTCTTAACGTGGATGACGACAAGGAAAGCATAATCGTGAAGCTGCAACTAAAGCACCAAGCGCAGTTGTTGAAACCGATGGTCGCCAAGCCGGATTGGATTAACATATCGGGCTAAGGGGGATGCAGCCTTGGGCCCTCGGTTTCCAAGGGTCCTCTTGTTTCACTGATGGGCAGCTTAACAATTTTAAACTGCCTCTCACAAAGGTCCCATCACAAATAATGGTTATACACCAGAAGTTGTCACACGTACGCTCGTCCAGGGAACGTTCTACGAGCGCGAAACAGAAAGTTTTTGCCCCTATATATTTTTTTAGCCGAATTCAGCTTTAAATGCGAAGTCAACATATTCATTCCCAGCGGTGGACCTTTCTTGGACCGGTACGCCCTTATCGGCCGGTGGTTACGCAGCATGGCGCTGCTCTCAGTTGTTGAAGATGGCGGTTGTGCTTCACTCGTCCGCGTCGTATGCGAGCACGAAGTGTGATCCGTTTTCGACGGAGCAAAGGACGGACGCCCATGCAAATCCACTGATAAATCGAGCCCACGTATGTGTAAAGGTGTCTCGCTTTGAGAAGTGTGAGGTTGTGGTGCTGTGAGTTCGCAAAAGGCCGTGAACACCTGCGTGACAATGAGCGTTCGGGGAGGTAGCGTGCGCCGCTGACTGACGACATTTCACTGGGAGACTCTGGACCACCCATCATACAGTCCGGACTTCTTCCTTAGGGATTTTCATGTTTTCGGTCCGTTGATGAAGTTGCTGGCAGGACAGCGATTCACGTGCAACGATGAAGCCAAGACAGCAGTCGGACGGTGGTTCCACAGTCAGCCGGATTGATTTTACCACAGGGGCATCTCAAATATAGTGCTGCGATGGGACAAATGCCTGCACCGGTGTGGGGACTACGTGGAAAAACAGGTTAAAGTACGTTGAATAGTACGCATACTTAAAATTACCTGTATATACCTTATTTTGGCTAATAAAATACAGGGGCAAAGACTTTCTGATTCCCCCTCGTACTGCCAGAATTCATCTGACTGAGCTCGTTCTTTTCACTTTGCCTTTCTATTTTGACTTGATCCCACCTATCATTGCTAGGACGCTACATTTGCGTGTGCCCCCTACAAAAAGAAAAGCACCATGCAACCACCACCACCAACACCATCAACATCACCATCATCATAGTCGTTGTCGTCGTGTCCCGCAATGGGTGTAGTAGTGGCCGAAATAGAAGCAATAACATGTCAAATTGCAGCAAATTTAAGCCTGGCTCATAAAATTTTAACCTGACACTGCTCCCAAGAGTCAGCGTCGCCGACTTGGTCCCGTCCTCATCACTTCGCCTTTCTGTTTCGTTGTGCGCTTGCTTCTCCTCGCTTTACTCAATGTTCTCGACCAGCAGTACGTCTATCTTCTACTTAACCAACTAAATCAGTCGTCTCTCTCTCTTCTACGTCGGGCCTGCTCAAAGGCTTTTCAGAAGGTTCTCTTCTGCGAACCAAAGCTGGAAGATGCAGTCGGCGTGCCCACTAACAAGGCTCGAGGAGGGCAAATGAAACGCGACCTTGCCAGAACATGACCTGGACTAGGAAAGAAAGCGTCGTCAGCAGCGGCGGTTAGGTTACGTTTCGGTACAGCTCCTCGGTCCTTTTTGCGCGCCCATCTCAGGGTCCGCTGGCGGTTGGTCTCGCTCTGCGAGAGTCGCCTTTTCTCTTTCGTTTTTGGGAAACAAAAGAAAGGCCAGCAGGGCGACTTGGCAGCCTTCCTACCCTCCATTGCTCTGACAGAGTCGTCTGGATAGACAACGGGGACTGCTCATTGTTCGGGTGTTCGCGAAAGACGAAACGATCCACTGAACAGCGCAGAGAAATAGAACCGTTCGCTTGTGAGCACGCGTTCGTGCGTGACTGTACAGTATGGTATAACCGTGAAAGCAAGCACCCCGCTTCTGCAGGGCTGTTTGCAGTCTATGGCAGGCGACCGGCCTGCTAGGGAAGTATACGCTGAAATTGCACGTCGTAGTAACAGCCGGAGAATGGCCAGGGGTGTCTGCCTCTTTATGACCCACTCACGCTGCAATGGCGAGTCGTTGAGTCTTCGCACTGCTCTCTGTAAAACGCATTCGCTTCACGCTTGACTTCTGAGAACTACGCGTGGACCAAGACAAAGAGAGTACAGTCGGCGTGTGTGTGACGCATGCGACAGAAGCTCTCGTAGTCTGATCTATTTCCGTGCCTGAAACGTGAAAGTACAAAACATTTTTGATAGCCAAGATTTTAGAACAAACCCTGATTGAGCTATGCCGGAAGAAATAATTGCTTTATTTATTTATTTATTTATTTATTTATTTATTTATTTATTTATTTATTTAGAACGTCGGCAACAAGTTGAGCACGTCGCTATTACCTGCACAACAATAAAGTACGCATGAACGATGGCGATGCACGATGCACGATGTAAATAATTTTAGCATTTCCATGCTAAACGCGGGAAACCGTTTGTAACACAAGTACAGGACGGCACATAAAAATGATATCGATCACTTTCCGTGTCGTTGAACATAAAAGAAAACGGTCTTCTTTCACACGCTTCCTACGGGCTTCATCTTACAGAAATGTACATGTGAGTCTTTAACCACGATATAAATTACTTAACCATATGCATGCCAGTGGACTTCAATTTCTCGATTTCGGCGCGTTTACGAATGCTTCAAAAGAGATATCAGTTTTTCGATTGACGAACTCAACGTTATCATTTCAAATTGTACGTGTAATAGTAGCCATTCTGACGTTCTGAGGGAGCCCGTGAGCCAAAGACTAGAAACCTCCAAGCAGTTTTGGCCAGCAACCGAGAGTCAGATTGAAGACTCGCTCGCGCTTGTTCAGGTGGTGGGTTCGCACAGGAAGCTAACTTTTTTTGTTTCGCTTCGGCTCAAGATACGTAATCGGTCTCGTCTACTAATGAGCGGCCAAGGCTGAGGGAAGGGTGGGAACGTTGGCCCTTTGCTATGAGAGCAGAAAACAAGCGACGCGGAAAGAAGCAAATTAAACGGCGGAATTCTCGGAATGCTGCCTCCCATGGCGAGTTCATTCATTTCCAACCCAACAGAGCGGAACTAGAGCGCTCACCGCCGACAGCATGCTTTCAAACTGAGCTTTCTTTGTACATGGTGGAGGGGTGTTTTCATCTCACGAAAATTCCCACCTGATCTTGATGGGAGGGGGGGTGGGGGGAATAATGAACAAGCCACCATATTAGGCAGACACAGCTGAAGCGTGGTTCCTGTCGCATTGACGCGACGTATTCTGGCAGTTGGGCGGCTTACATACTGGGTCTTTCCGTTACGCGAGCAAGGTGCGAGCGATGAGTTTCCAAGGGCGTGCCAACGTTGGCACACGTAGGACGCTTTAGGAAAACTACACGCGTAACAGCATGACACCGTACGTCATTTAGTTACAGCAGGTATACCGTGCTGAAACATCTTGCGCGAATAAAGAATACGGGAAGCCCAAAATTCAGCCTCACGCAGGATATGGGTTGAACTTGTTTGCTCATATGCATTGGCATTGAAGACGCACTGCGATGCTAAAATAGACAAAATTTTTCGGTCCACAATAACTTGGTCGATTATTGCCATTAATCTATAATATTATTCTTTACTTATATTAGCAAAACGTTAAGGTACTGCTTATCTTCACGGCATTCCGCGCTGACTTTCACGAGCCCGTACCTTACATAACGTAACGTTAATCTTCACGCAACGCCCTCCTCCTCATTGTCCGCAAACCTGCTGCAGATTTGAGCATGTATATCACTTCCTTACCTATTAGCTCAAGATTTCCTGTCACTGTGACGTCAGGACCTGCATAGAATCCCTCGCAGGAGCCAGATTTGGCTCATGTAAGGAAGCAAATGAAATTAAATGTTCATATGGCAATGACATTATGTTCACATGGGATTAACACCCCATGTATCAAGGTGATTCAGCAAGAACCTCCTCGGAATATCTAGAAAAACGAACCTCTCACTCACTCACTCACTCACTCACTCACTCACTCACTCACTCACTCACTCACTCACTCACTCACTCACTCACTCACTCACTCACTCACTCACTCACTCACTCACTCACTCACTCACTCACTCGCTCACTCGCTCATTCACTCCCTCTTTCGCTCATCGCAGGTTTGATTTTGTATGGGAAATCCAGTACAGAGAACGCTTAACTGGAACAGTAATGCATGTCGCGGCACGCGTTTCGAGTTCGCATTTCTTGAAGCTGGTGCTTGCTGCAAAGTTCCGTGCAAATGGTTAGGATTTGAGTGCTGGCTGATCGTACGTGCCTCCGAAATTACAACATGTCCCCCAAAGTCATTTAAAGGCATAATTAGAGAAATTTTGTTAATTAATAGGTATAATGACAATTATCGCTCATTTTATTTTGTCCGTCATGTCTATAAAGTTATGTTATCGAAAGAAAATTATCCGGGGCTATTCATCGCAGAAACACGCGGCACACAACTCGCGCCGTCTTTCGGAGGAAGAAAAAAAAGACGAAGAACTGTGACTGCGTCGCCATGGTAACAACAATACACGTATACATGAAGCAAGCTGCCGTCTGGCGCCTTCTCACACGTGCATCTGCCTGTAGACTCTCAGAAAGGACATAATCTTTTTTTCTCTCTCTCTCTCTTCGAATTTTCCTTTCAATGGCTGCAAATATCTGGCATGTAGGAACTGCCCCTATTATAAGCGACCTATGGCAACACTACAAAGACCTATGACGCAAATGGAGACGAAAGCAAAATCATTGACAGGAATTGCGCTGACGCCGCCAAGCGCCAAGGGACGAGAACGAATGCGTACGCCCCCGCAAAATCCCATCGGCTGATACACATTCAGGAGGCGCATTGCCTCCATACCGCGTGCACGACCCGTCCCACGATGCGTTGCCAGAATGGAGGCCGCTGTTTCCGAGAGTATAGGCATCTACTTCCACTTCTTCTTCTTCTTCTTTCACAAATCCCCCTGTGCTTCCGACGCCTGCATGCAGTTCAAGTTTCGCAAATGGTGCCGGCGAATAGCGCGTTGCGACAACGGTTACGGCACAGCAGAAAGGCAAACACGTTGTGTGCTCGTCCACCGTCTGGTTCCTTTCAAGTCCCGGCGTCGCCATGGCAACGCAACGACCTGTACAACCGACCGACCTACGCGGTGTCCGATGTGTCAGTCGGGCAACGATGCAAAAAAAAAGAAGAAAAAAAGAAAGACGAAAGCCAGCTATAGTGTTGCTTGTTCTCAACCGGGACTAACATTACCTTTACTATTACCCGCGCGGCCAAAAGCGAAAGTCGCCTCTGCCCACCTGGCGATTATAAGTTGCTTGGAAAGAAATTCTGTGAAGCGTGGAACGGAAACAGAGAGAACGGAGAGTTTTCCACGTGTCTGACCGTTGTTGGGTTAAGTTTTCTTTCTACCTCATTTTCCGCCCGCCCACGTTTAAGAGAAATGAGGACTTTATAAGAGCTGGAGTTTGCGTCAGGTACGTGTTACGAAACAACGCATAGATCTCAAGGACTAAAAGTTCTCTTTTTGGGGGGGGGGGAATTTGTTTAAAGCTTCAAATTATAAGTTTTTGACTTTTCATGATCGCCGATCAAGGTACCGAGTGTTAGTAACCACCGCGTGCTGTAAAGATGCTTAAATATGTCAGGCGAACCCAAATCTTCCGCAGGGTATAAAAATTACGTTTCAGTGCGAAACACCGCCTACTACAGTCATACTGCGCCTGTGTGTCTATCTGGCCTGGTTTGGCACATCTTCAGCGAGAGAGAAAATTTGCCCCATGGTGGGATTTGAAAGAGGTTTCCCCCGAGCAACAGCCTGTTTCGCAGATTAGTACAGACTCCCTTTCTTAATTCGAGCACCTGTGCAACCGAAACGCCATTCGCACCATGTTGACTTTCAGCACGTCCTCACGCACCTTGTGTGCTCGTATTGTTTATCTTTATTATGCTTGGTAATGCGAACTAAACTACTGAAGCGAGATTACTTATTATTTCTTCGCACATTTCCCTCACAAATTCTTGTGTATACGGTATAAAAAGGCCCCGATCGTACAGCACGGCATCGTGTCACTTAGCGATCAGTCTTCAAGCAAGCGGCGACTGATTGTCGTTGGAGCCTTTTCGGCTCCGCCAGAGCAAGCTCGATTTACAAGTAGCACGCCTTCCACGGAAAGCTGGAGACCATGGATGGCGACAACAAGAACGGAAAACACAAAGAGGATGCGAGCCTTTTGCGAACAGTTCGGCCAATGCAAACTTAGAAAGGGCGAATGGCTGCCTTGTGGGTGGGTCTGTTTGATCTGGCTTCAACGAAAGCCGAATACCCCGACAGCACAGTTGCCGCGATAGCACTATGAGGCACTGTTAAATAGGGGGGGGGGGGGGGGGGGGGGGGATTTTCGCCCACATATCTCCGAGATGACTTCAGACAAGTAAAATACAAATAACCAAGAGGAAAGAAAGAAAACGCGCGACCATCATTCGAGGGGAATTGCTCATTCGCTTTTACTTGGGCTCCTCCTTGAAGGTACTCATTACGGCCTATTCCACGTTCGAGGGCCTTCGAGCGTACTGCTTCTCAAGTTGCATCACGCAGACGTAGGATGAATAAAAAGTGCTCGAAGTGCAAGGGGAAACAAAGGAAAGAAATAAAGTAACTAGGCCGTTGTTTACTCAGCACGAAATACTAGAAGAAGCGGAAGTCGGAAAAAAAGAAAGATAATAAGGAAATCAGCGTGAAGGAGAAAGCAAGAAAGCACCAGTTCACCGCGCTTCGCCTCGCAACGGCGTCAAGGTCCGAAGTTGCCCACGACGTGGAAGAAGCCAGTTGCAAGCCGCGCGTAGCCCGATCTCACTGCTGCCAAGCTACGGCCGTCGATCGATGAATGTCTAGTAATGCGTACATGCACAAGTCGGCGCTGGTATAACAATGCTATCTACTCAAATTCCCGCACAAAGAAAGGAAAGAAAAAGAAAGCTGAGTAATGAAGGGAGAGCATAACGCAGCCCTTGTGAAACATACAGCAATTTGAGCTACAGTAAATATAAGTGGTGCGAGAAATTTTCGGTGCCTTCGCTATAACGATCGCGAGTACCATTCTGTGCTGAAACTCAGAGATCTTGTCGGAGTTGAAAGTTAAGAAAATGGCGGTGGACCAATCGTTATTGGGTGCCCGCTATAAAACCAATAAAACCACAAGTGAGGTCGTGTAAGGTGACATAGATTGGACCTTTTTTGAAGCAAGAGAAGCGCACAGCAATATTAGTACACTTTTAAAACACTGCAAAATCAATTACTAATAGCTTAAAAGTAAAAATCACCCCCAAGCATTCCGTACAGATGGATAACCAGCAAAGTTGAAACGTGTGGCCCCGGTGTTTTTCACAGGGTTGATCCCGACGGTTCATTAAGTGGAATTAAGTGGTGGAATTACTTCAGCATGAATGAGAAATCGAGGCAGCAATTCTGTAGCGACGCCTTTCACTTTTCCCACTAATTTTCGCGTTTCGTCCTCCATTGGTGGTCAGAGCATCGAGCGATGCTCCGTGAATGGTGCATGATAAGAGTGGCATAGAACGGAAGGCATCACTACAATATGGTGGCCCAATGAGGAGGAGGAGGAGGAGGAGGAGGAGGAGGAGGAGGAGGAGGCGATTTTAATGAAAGGAGTGGAGGAGATGCTGGCCTGAAGAGCGCGTCCTCTGCCTGCTACTCCTCACTGGGCTAAGGGTACCTGGGAGATCCACTGAAAGGTAGGTGGCAGGTGATTATGATACGGTACAATCAGCTACTATATACATGTTGTCCAATTCGCGAGTGCGCGCTTTAGACACACTACACGCAGGAGTAACCTCATCTAGACAAAACGTTATCGCGCAAACACATTTTGCACTGTCTTCACGTCCTACAGGTCCTGAGGCGATCGCCTAAGCCTGTCTCACATAGAAAGTTCAAGAGTGGCTTTATGGTGCGTTGGGCATGGTCAACTCTTCTGCAAAATTTGTCCAAGCACTTGCGCCATTTCTCCCCACGTGTCCCACATGGTATAACCCCCACGTGTCCGAAATAAACCATCAGCTAGCTCTACTTTTGCTAGCATACAGGGCTGAAACTTGAACGTTAACAAAGAAGCTTCAGCTGAAGCTAAGAACTGCGCAACGAGCGATGGAACGAAAGGCGTGATGTTAGAAGACAGGAAGACAGGTGTGGGTTATGGAGCAGAGGAATGTAGGCGATATTCTAGCTGAAATTGATTGGAAGCAATTGAGTTGAACAGGCCATGTAATGCGTAGAACAAACAGATAACTGTCGGTCTATTGGAATTAGAGAATATGTAATAAGAGAACAAAAACCCTGCAGAGGAAGGTGGTGAATTAGGTGGTGTGATTAAATGTGGAAATTTGCAGGCATAACTTGGGATCAGCTAGACCAAGACAGGGGTAATTGGCAATCGTCGGGAAAGGCCTTCGTCCTCCAGGGGATATAAAACAGGCGGGTGACAACTATGGCGCCAATGTTGATGGCAGTCAGTACTTCGCTATAGTGTAGTGCTCTCTTTCTTGCGTCTTTGTTTCTGCTCTAAACTTTCGACATCAACACTTACCAGCTTCTCAGCTCACTCTTCTTATCAAAGAAGAGTTGAGAATATTAAGAAAACGTCGAAATGAATGCGGAATAAAAATGCGTGGGATGGATAACAGGTAGTCGGTTAAACTAGCAAAACGCGTGTCAAGGGAAGGGAAGCACGGCTACTGATGGCACCGAAATAATTAAGGGTATGAGATTTAGAAAAAAACGTCTAATATAATGTTGTATTTGGTCAACGGAAGACAGGTGAGCGGTAACTTCTGGCGGTGGCCTTTGTCTCACAGTAGACGGCGTTATTGCTTAGGATGAAAACGCGGCTAAGGATATACACCCCTCCGTATCGCACAACAGGGGGAAGAAAAAGAAAGACCGAGTAACTCGGCGGCAACGCCCATTAGGCCGCGATAAGACGGTGGTCATGCTCCCTGCGCTCCACACGTTGCTGCGTCCCACTCGGCGCTGCTAATCGAGAGCCGTTCCACATTTCGCTCCCTCTGTTCAGACGCCGTAAAAGAGAACAGACGCACGCGCGATGGTAAAAAAATCAAGACGTCAGTTGCGTAACACGGAACCGAGCTAATACGGAGAGAAAGCCGCGGGAGCCTTCAAATCAGGACGCTGAGGTTGGGTGGTGTCGGCTGCCAGCGGCCGTCCTCAAGGGCCTTCTCCACCCTTCGTGGTGAATCGAGCTTCTCAGAAACAAAAGGCCCGCTACGCTGCCGGCTTCGCCTCGGCTTCTCGGAACGCAAATCACGACTGTGCGTGCCCGCGTCTTTGAGGCAGAGACAACGAGCACAGACGCGCGACGGCATGCCGTAAATCACACTGCCCGGATGGAGGCAGTCAAAGGAGCTGCGGGAACCTTATTACACTCCTAATCGCTTTATATGTAAGTTCCCCTGTGAAATTGGAACATTTCCTTTTTTCTTTGCAGATATGTTACATTTAGTTCGTGGAACCTGTGTGGAACAAGCAGAGGATGTCCCACTTTAATGAAACTTCAGTGTAACGATACAGCAAGAGCGAGAAGTTGAAGAGAGGAAAGGTACTGATGTTAACTGGACGCGCGTCTGGTTTGCTACCCTCCACTGGGGGAAGGGAGTATGGGGATGAAGAGAGAGAGAGAGGGGAGAGAGAGAGCACTATTTCGCGCACAGTTGAAGGTTCGCATCGAGTCTTCACACGGTTGCCAAGACCTGTCGACTTGAGGTACTTCAACAGCGCTTTCGTGGCTTTCTGTGCCATCGACCCGCACAGCCGTGGTTCAAGGATCTTCATTACCGAAAATGGTCTAGAGTCCAGCTGGTTCAATGCTGTCGGGAGAGCTTCACGCTCGACGTCATATTGTGGACAGATACATAGAATGTGTTCAATTATTTCTGTTGTTCCACAAGAGTCACACATGGGCGTATCCCCCATTTCAATGCGGAACGAGTAGGCCTTGGTAAATGCCACTCCGAGCCAGAGAAGGCACAATATTGTCGCCTCAGAGCGGGAAACGGCAATGAAGCTGTTTTACTTTGATGCACGCCCCCCCTTATGTAATGCCTTCGGGCCCTTAAGGTTGAATAAATGAAATGAAATGAAATGAAACATTTGATGGCACTTATAGCAATAGCAAGAGTGATATACAGTAACAGTGGCAATATGTTCCACTCAAAAAAAAGAGTCGAGCCGAGACTCGAGGACTTTTGTTAGACGTAGGTTCCCGTTAGTAAATGGAAGATCACTACAAATATGTGCCGCTGACTTAATGGAAGTTACGTGGAATGAGAATAAAAGTGTACGCGTAATATTCACACCCCGCGTGTCCGAGAACGACAAACAGCAACGCGAATTCACTGGATGCGGCCCTTTCGAATGCCGCGTTAATGGCGCTCTGACTGTCTGCCATAGTTCCTAGTGCTGCTGCTAAAACCAGTATTGTGTGACGCGAAACCGTCGGCCCGTATAAGCGAACTATGTGTATCACATTACGTAACGCAGCGATACTGATGTCGGTTTAGAAGTGTGCACTTCGCAATTTATCTCCTATAGCGCGTGATTTATTACGTTCTCGTACTGCTCAGATAATAAGCCGAGGCGGGGAGATGGGCAGAAGTCATCTATTCCTCTGTTTGGCTCATAGGACGCTCCTCTTGAGAACCTGCAGAAGAAAAAGAAACACGTGCATCCAACGCATATCTTGGAATCTGTGTGATGTGAAGCTTTCGCCAAGTGGTTAATCAAAGGCTGTATAATTTCTCATTTCATCCCTGTGTAGTTTGGCGTAAATGAAAGTGGCACGCGTAGATGCGCCCTTGCGCAGTAGTCTTGTGCCTCGAGACACGTACGGCGATTATCTCAAAGAGCCATAGTTGGCGTTGACAGGATAGAAGAAGATATGTCCGATTGTGTCCTAATGGGCATCGGGCTGCATTGGTGGGGGAACGAGGTTCGAACCAACCACCTACTATTGTGGGTACCGTTCAACTGTAAATAATATAGTTTATATATAAATATATATATTTTATCTACCAGTGCCATTAATGCGCCCTGCCTTATCTCCGAGTTCATTTCATGTTGCCCGATGATTTCGTGACTGATAGTGGTTCGCATCATTAGATAGCTATGTTAATTAGGCCGAAAAAAAATATAATAGGCCATTCCACTCTGTGAATGTGGTGGGCCAGTGAAGGCGTGTAGCAAAACGACAGAAAGGTGACACAGAATTTTCAACGAAGATATGAACACACTTATTGTCTTGATCGGTAGTCATCGTGACAAAAGGTACGCACACACATTTATTTTTATGCATTTATGCAATATGCATTCGTGTTATGCATTCGTTATACAGATTCGTTATATAAATTCGTGGTTTCTCTTCGCGATATATTGAGGCAACGTATTTGAGACCGAAATCACCGCACTGGCTGGCAGTGGTCCGGTGCCGTCAGCGCCTTCGCAGAGGGAGGGGTAGTACGGTAAAACTGTGGCACAATGAGCGGCAACGGAGCCAACTGTGGAAGACGACGACGATGAAGGCGCGAGCAGTGGCACGGGTGCGAGTGGCAGTATGGGAACGCTGGCATGATGAACGGCAACGAAGCCAGCTGAAGAAGACGACGATTGACGACGACGAATGCGCAGGCATTGACACGAGCATGTTCGCGCGGTTACGCCGAGGGGCGCCACCGAGCCAGCTGCAGCACTCTTAGAAAAATTTACACCCTTTGGGACGTATCTTGTCCCAGAACAATAATCGTCATCCGTGTTGCCCGCGTTTCCTTTCTTTAACGCTGCGAGCCCGGTACTTCCCAGTCACGAACCGCATGCGCGTTATCAGTGTGACGCAGCATTCTCGACAGGAAAGTAGCGAGCGGCGAGTTTTCAGGAAAGGAAACGCAAGCAAGGCAGATGACGATTATTGTTGTGGGGCAAATATACACCCCAAAGGGTGCAACCGTTTTAAGAGTGCATGTGGAAGACGACGACGACGAACGCGCGAGCAGTGGAACGAGCCATTGCTGATGATGTTAGTTTTTGCTCGCACACATGAAAATTGCACGGAACCCTAGCCATAAACAGCTTCGCTGCAAAACTCGTTCCCTGCCGATGTCACTTCTACACGTGTGAACAAACTCATCAAGAAACGAAGGAAACTGGCCAGTGTAACTTAGATCAATGAGAAACATAATTATCGCCTCTCGGCACACGTGACAACCGTGCTAACCCTAAAATAAAGATGTGTCCCTCGATCCGTTGTTCTTGTTCGTTATCTGCCCTCTTTTTCATTCACAGTTAACCTCTCCCCATTGGTGCCCTCATTCTGTTTGGCTCAGATCAGCATCACAAAGGAAATTACGCTGCGCGGAGCCGAGATCTCCACGTATCATGAGAGGTTTGCCTTTCATCGGCGAAGAACACGACAATCCGGTTACCGACATTGAAAGGGCCGCCGTATACGCTGTCTTCACCACGTGAGATGAGATGGCGGTGAAGACAACGTCGGTCGCGTAGACGTATAGCCTCCGCTTTCTCAACGGCGGTTCTCTTTCGCTTTAATGACCCTCCTCGTTCGCGTGAGCGCAACAAGCCATTGTTCCAGCCGCCCCACGTTAACTCAATTCTACGGTCAGTGCCGCCGTTTCGTAGTAGCAACACGAGCCGCTCTTGCTTCTTTTGTATTATTCGCTTTTTTTCTCCGCCAGGCGTCCCTCGGGCCTGCGGAGCAGCCGGGTGATGCATACCCTGCTTATGAAGACATGCTAGAGTAAGCACTGTGATTGCAGCCGCTAACTACACTGTACTATTTCACTCGCCCCGCCTCCTCCTTTGATGGCATCACGTGATTGCCGACTGTGTATACTCCGTAATTTTCTCCGCGATTTGTTGCAGCGGCCCCCTAAGGGGCTGCAATGTCTTTTATTGTTGAAGTGACGGTGGGCTTAAACGGCCTTCGCACTTTAGAGGAAGCTGTTTAAGGATTGTTTAAACAAGCCTGGTAAAAATTGCGCTCGTGTGAGCTGCTTTCGTCCTAGTTAGCGTTCGAGCCCCAACTCATGATGTTGTGCGCACAGCGCCCGGCCAATCGAGACGTCACAATTTCTCTATTCGGCCTGAGTACACATATATTGAAGAACAGCCTTCATTGATGGTGTTCCTTCGTGTTTCTTGGGCTTGCAGATAAGTCTTGTACACCGCCGAACCTTCTTGGTCCCGCCATATACCCAGCGTGCGATGGCTGCGAATTATTATTATTATTATTATTATTACTATTATTATTATTATTATTATTATTATTATTATTATTATTATTATTATTATTATTATTATTATTATTATTATTATTATTATTATTATTATTATTATTATTATTATTATTAAGAGGAAGAAGAAGAACAAGAACAAGAAAGTCATAGATCCTGGAGAGGCGTCCACTCCGACGTTGGGCGGGGCAACATTTATGACTTGAATAACTCTGCGTTTTTTTTTTCTTTTTGTCGTCAATGCTTCTGCATGCGTTGCTGCGGTCAACATTTTCAACGGTGAGATTTCATGTCAGGGCAGCATTAGAATATTGCTCCTAAGGAACTACAATGTCTCATTGTTGAAGTGGTGGTGGGCCTAAACGACAAGGCTCGTGTTAGTGCCGTAGATAACTACTTCAACGTGGTATACAGTGTTCGTTGTACCGGAGGATCAAGTGCGCATTCGTAAAAAATCTATCAACAAAACCTGAATTCTTCTTTTTTTTTTCCTTCTCCAGATTCAACCTCTTCTGGTCGAGTGTTATTTAGGCACAATTGTATCTGCGGCAGACAGGTAAGTTAGGCCGGAACGAAAACAACGAACTCTTCCATCCCCATTCCTTGGGTGTCTAGAATGGTTATTGGAACACTGCCTTCATCACAGTTTGAAATTTATTTTTCTTGCTTTGTTACAGAAAGACGAAACAAGAGCTAGAGGCCATGTGGCCTGGCAGCGTTTATAATAAGAAAACTACGTCTTTGCCTTCGAGCCTTTCTTGAAGACAGTTATCGGCTTTTGGTTTTCCTTACATGTCTGTATCAGGGACGTAGCTACGCCACTCTACAGCGCTATAATAACTCCAGCTCGACTTTGACGAAGGGATTGAGAGAGAGGCGTCCGAATACGCAAGATTACCGCAAGCTCCCTCCAAGTCGGCCCGAGCGCGCATCTTGCCCTATGACTGACTGCCTTGAGTGGGACAGTTCTACAAGTAAAAGAAAAAGCTCAGAAATGATCTTCACGAACTTATTTGACTATAGTATGCCATGTGGAAGCCTGTGTAGACAAAAAAAAAGCAGCAGAGAGGAAAGCAAGGGCAGGGAGGCTCGCCATGGTAAAGTGTAGTTGGCTGCCCTACACTTGACGAGCGAGAAAGGAAGAAAGGAAGGTATGAAGCAAGAAGGAGAGTCAGTGCGGCACGCACCCGCCAAGGAATGTTCACTCACGCATGTATTGTGGTCACAAGCGCTCGCCTAACCCAGTTCTTTCAAGAAGCGCATCAAGTAGCTCTTGAAAAAGGGATGCAGGGTGTCGTGTGTATGGCAGGGAGCCCGACGTTTAGCGAGCTGTAAAATTGGTGTATGCGCGGCTGCCCGTCTCCATCGTGACGTCAATCTCCTGCCCCGAGGGCCCCTGTCGCTGTATAGCACGTACATCGCCGAAATTGTCGGTCAACATGGTGGAGCGGAAGCGAGAAGAGAGGAAGGAGTAAGTTGAACGCTGAGGCAGGTGAAGAGGCAAGCCTACACCGTCCTGGACGAGCCGCCAGCGCTTGGTCTAGCGCACGAGAAGCGGTCGCATCCATCACCCGCATCTTACTTTGGAGGATTGGGACGAAAGGGTTGGGCTGAGAGTGGAGGGTGGAGCACCTTCAGTCGCTCGGCTATGATGATCGCCCGCGGGTTAACCAGAAAAAAAAATAACAAGAAAAGAAAAGAAAGGGCACAGTGATCTGTTAAAGGAGCCCGATTAATGTCAGTGGGGTGCCGTCGGCCCACACTTCACACAACCACAGCCCGGAGGAATAACAGAATGCGGGGCCGTGCATTGCGCAACGGCCGTTCCTTGCAACTCCTGAGAGCGCCGGACGCTGGTGTAAAAATAAAAGTTTTTCTCTCTCTCTCTCTCTCTCTTGCAACTCCCGAGCGCGTTCTTGTGGGCCGAAGCACAGCCCCGGCAGTCAGTCGATATTTAAGCAAACTTGCTTTCAATCATCGCAGACGCGTCACATGCCCTCGCACGGCCCCTTGTCCTTAGGCTACTGCCTTGTCGATATTCAGTGAATGCAGACCATTTCGTTTCCTTTCACTAAAGACAGAGCTCGTCGAAGCGTTTCCATCTTTAGATGCGTCATCCGATATTCTAAATGTCAATCGAACATTTTCTATCGGAATCGATATATTCGGTTCTAGAACTTCGTGTTCGGTATTCGTGGGCGTTCGCTTCTAGCCTAATACTGTCGAAATCCGGCCCTACGAAAACGCAGTCGTGAAGGTGGTGGGGTGTTCATTGGCCACCATAATGGGCAGCTCTTGAACTAGCCTCGCCTCAAGCACTTTGCTGTTCTTTGATCGTCACTTCTGGGTGTATTTTGTTTATGAGCTTCGCTACTGCGCTGGTGCACCTGTGCAGTAGCTTTATTAGTTCTTTTCTTTTTACCTTGCAAGTTCAAGTGCATTTATGAAAGCTCTGCTTTTCCGCTGTATTAAGTATCTTAATCTTGGCTTGTATCGTATTGTCCTCCTTGTACAGCTGTCCATAGTTGCGTTAATAAGGTAATGTGTAGAATTCTGTACAGAAGGCGTTAAAAGGGCGCATCCTGTGTAGGGAAACGTTTCGCTGTAGCTCAGACTACAGTGGGTTAAGAACAAGAGATTTAAAGCAGCATGCTTGCGACTTCTCCACTTCACTGCCAAAAAAGGAAAGGTACCAAGACACAGCGCTAACATGGCCAAAAAAAATAAAGGGTTATTTGATTCATTACTTAATTAAGCAATTAACACTCAGTCAGGGAGCCATCTTTCTAAGAGAAGAAAACGAGCAGCAGCGCTGGACAACTGGACGTGACTGAGACAGACCAAGCGCTGTCACGTCCCGTTGTCCAGCCCTGTCGCTCGTTTTCTTCAGACATGTACCAACCAGCCCAAGTTAGCACGTTCTAAGAGAACTTGCTTCTGTCAAAGCAACAGCTGTCATAGGCTCCTAACCCCTAGCTGTAGGAAAACGAGAGAATTGTGTAAAGATCGGGTGCCGGGAGGGTCCGCAAAAGGATTGGGTCGTATGACACGCCGCGCGTCTTCTCCCGTACAAGAAGTACTGCGTCGACGGTATTCTCTCGCGGGTTTAATTAATGCTGTCGGACAATCTGCCGACCCGGCCTGTGCCCTCCGGCGTACAGTTTTCTTTTGGCGTCTGTCAAGGGGTTCGTGCCCTCCCGAGCTTGCTTCGCGCACGTGGCAGCGCGCATTCGGTGACAGCGCGCGCGAGTTGAAGGAGCACGGACCGCGTATTGGGTCAAGGAGAAAAAAAGCCGCCGCGCGCGTCACGCCAATAAGGTCCTCGCGCCGCGAGAGAGAGTCGACAGCCCGGCGGCGGCGGCGGCGGCGGCGTTCACACGCGCGCGTATCGCGCCACCATCGCCTCCTGGCATGGATCATCGCGCGCTGTCCTGCATAGGCGCCGTGGTGCCCGACGTCAACTTCCTCGCGACGAGACCGGAGAGTTAAAACCGTGTCAAGGGTCTCGTCGTATCAATACGTCCGTGCGCCTCAAAAATTGTCACTGCTGAGGACCGGGCGCAAAGCGGCGATGTTGAAGCGATGCTTTCCGCGCGATTCTATATTCCACTGTTGTCGTCTACCCTTGACAACCGCCGTTGATAACGAGGGCGCGGCGTCGCTCTGAACCTCGGCGATGCGCGAAAAGCGCGAAATGAAATAGCAGTAGAATAAGGAATCGCTACAAAATAGCGACCGAAACGTAATATCGCAGTGCTCGAATCTTAGCAGTATCGTTCGCGATGCGTACAGTCCTTTGTCGCTCTCACATCGATGCTGCGCTGGTTCTATATTTCGTTATTCTCGCTGTCTTACGACCATTGTTTACTTTTATTATTTTCCATATATCGATGTGCGAAGAACGGAACGTGTACATTAGCGTTAAAACGAAATTGTGGTTCAGCGAAATTGTGGTGCACCGTATCGTTGGTGTTGTTCTTTAGCTGGAGTAGGGTCGACCTTTGTCGTGGTCGTTGCACTATTGTACTGCCTTTTCTGTCAACAAGCTATGTTTTTACATCTTCGCTTTTATCTTATCGGCTTCTAGCGAGTAAAACGCAGCTGCAAAGCAACTGCTCAGTAAGCATCAGCATATGATTTCAGTAAAAATAATTTTATCGCAGCTGACAGCCTGTAACTGCTCTAAAAATAGATAGCACTTTACACCTCCCCTCCCCCCAGCCCCCATTTTGTTTTTGTTATAAACCGAACATACTAAATAGGTGAAGCAAGCTTTCGCACGTTTCAATCCTTTTTATTTATTGCAAGACCTCTTTGTCCACTCTCACCGTTAGTGTCGCTAAAAGTGCGCAGACACCTCAAAACCGTTCTTAGCCCGTATTTACAAATCTTTTCTTAAGCTATAGCTCAAGTTATGAGCTACAGTTTATAGTTCTATATAACTATTCGCAAGAGTGAATGTCAGTCAATCGTTATTGTGTACGTGTTATTAGCGAAGGCGACCAGCCAAACAAACAGGGCTTAGGAAGGAAAACCACACCAAACCAACTACACCTTTCTTGTACATCGCGACATGGTAGGGCTTTAAATATGTGTGCAACTTTTTTTGTGCTGCAGACTGACGGCTCCTGGCGCTTGCAAGGTCGGTGCCTCGCCAGCCGACTCCCCCTTCCACTGCCCCGACTGGATGTTCCTTCGGAGCTTCAAACGATGGTATACTGTCGATTTTTACGCTATAGGTTCGTGCTGGTCAGCATACACCCACGGGTGCAATAACGGACGCAATGTCCAATCTGAACAGCATTAGCAATACGGCTGCTCGTAAAATCGTCAGCCTTACATGGCCCGCTTGAAGTGTGTCAGGAGGCGGAGGCAAGCTGGACCGTACACTTACGTAAGCGACGTCTTGCTGTAGGAGAAAAAAAAAACTAAAGAAAGACAGAAACACTTGCCGTCTGGGCTGTTTATTGAGAGACTCTGGGCATTGTGCTCTGCTGGTCGAAATAAGGACTGCGCGCCGCATGATTGCCTTCTATTATGCAGACAGACATGCGGCGCTCACGTGAACTCCTCGAATACGCCCCGCGTCGCAGTCACGGCATTACTGTGTAGTTGTGTGCACCGCTTCTAAATATAGCATATCCTCAAGGAACCTCATCGGTGGTTTGAACCTATCGTTAGGTCCGGTGCCTTTATGCGTCAGTGTGGGGACTGGGGACACGAGCGTTTTCTTGTGTATTAATCGATCTAGCGTGTGTATGTGGTGTACCAAGAACATCCTCTGATAAGCACTGGCCCAAGTCAGTGAGGTGATCGAAGAAGAGCAACTTTTATCGAATCATAAGTCTGAGTTGTGTCTATGGCTGGGGCCCCTATTCCAGGGCCCCACTGGCTTCTGCGGCTCGCCGGGCCTGGTCGAGGGTCGCTAGCTGGCTTCCCAAGTCCAGTCCGGTGAGTCGCGCCTCCCATGACCGCTTAGCTAGTGAGTCGGTGATTAGCGGCGAGACAGCGTGTGCTGGTCGCCTCGGGCATTCATTTGTGAGGTGCTGGAGAGTCGGTGTTTCTTCGCACCAAGGTCGTTTGTATTTGAGTCTGTCGGGTACATTTTGTGTAGCCTGCGCAAGTGAGGGAAGGTGCTCTTCTGTAGTCGGCGCGAGAGACAAGTCACTACGACGAAATTCGTCGAGAGACAAATCACTACGAAGCTCCGCAGTGTAAGAAGCCTCCATGTTAGACCAAGTTTATCCCGACCTTTCTTCATCTTCCACAATGAGGCAACGAGACTTCTATAAAATGAATTCTTTTGATGTGATCTGAGGTGACGTGTCGGATTTACAGATATATTTTGAATGCCACCAGGAAATGATATTATCTTTTAAGCAAGTGCTAGTTTCGTGGGCTATCTGGTGCAATATTCCAGAGTAAATAAAGAATTGTTAGATGATTGACCTTCAGGTGTCCGAAAGGCACCTTAACAAATTGATATTTTGCGATTGGCTGCTTATAATTTACTCACTTTGTTCAGTATTCTGCCGTCTCACATGCCGCGTAGCTTCTGTGTGACAGCAACAGATTAGCGGAGAGTACGCGGCTGTACTTCCACTACCTCCATCATGTCGTCAACCAATACACAGTAACAAAACACATTATGTTCATTATTTCATACATTTCATTCATTCATTTCGAACACGGGGACGCCTGCCAGTGACTTCTTAATCAACTAAACGTACGAAGCAAGGAAAATAAATCGCAACCCATTGGTAAAGTAATTTGCAACAGCGGCTCGTTGGCCCATACTTGGCAGTAGTGCATGACAAGCAGACAAAAAGCAAACGCAGTACCCACTGCTGTTCTTCTCGTGTCTTGCACTGCGCCGCTTAATCAACGACTAGAAAGAAGCGCTGAGAACGCCCGGCTGCCCAAAGTGAAGCGACCATAAACGCCGCACTGTCTCCGCAGGATCTCGCGCATAAGACAGCGAGGAACTTGAGCGTGCTTCGGCTTGCTAATAGGCGGGTGGGGAGAGAAAGGCGCATGCACGCCGCGTCCGCGCACAACAAACACGCTTCAGGGCTCTCAACAGCGCCAGCAGCGCCGCGGTCCGATCCAGTGACCACAAATGCTCTCGTGCGTCAGCAGCAGCAGCAACACGCTAGCCTGCAATCCTTCACGCACCGTTGATCGTTGAACCCGAGAGCCCCCTCATCCCCCCCCCCCCCCCTCTCCCGGCCATGTGGACGCTCTATACTTCTAGTCTCTGAGCTGTGCTATTCACGCTGCATGTGCTTACACGAGGAACCAGGAAACAATCCGTCGTCGCCTGCCCCCACTCTACCTTCGAGGCGTGCACGCATGTTCACGGAGTCGTAGAAACCTTCGTATTCTTTTTTGTTTTTTCATCCTGCAGTGTTAGGATACGCTTCGCCACTCGTATATCTCGAGCGCGCCGGTGCAATATTCAGCGCATATCCGCGGCATTCTCACCTGTGCCGTTTTCTTCTCGCGCTTACATTTTGTGTGTGTGTGTGTGTCAGTTTCCTTCTGGAGTGCCAAGGCAGAGTCGCGATGATCGCCGCCGCCGCTGCCGCCGTGTGCGAGGTGTGCGCTTGATTAGAATCGGGACCACGTGTCGTCATGGCTGACGAGCGCAGAGAGTGATAAGCCCTCGATTCGAGTCCGGCGCGAGTGTCTCCGCGCGCGGCGGTGCTCAGAGGCTGTGCGGTGATCAGGCAGCGTGCGTATCGAGCGGAGCCCGATAGCTTCCCAACGCGGCGAGGAGTCTCATTAAGCCCAGCAGATTATCATCAAGAGAATGAGGACAGCATAGAGACGGCGCCTTGTCTCTGTATGGTAGACGAGCATCATCCGCGTGCGAGGTGCGGAGACAATGCACGCGTGCAGCACTTCGCAGAAACTTCGATTGGTGGTGGGGGAAGGGGGGGAGGGTTATCACCGTGTATACGACTGCAGCCGCAGACATCCCAGGCGAGAAATGCGTGTGGTATTGTCTACTTCTGCATTGCTTTTCTTTTCTTTTCTTAAGTTTGTTAAACGTGCCTGCTTGTAAACGTAGTTTCTCGGCGATATTCAGATGCTTTCTGAAGCTTTGAGCACGCAATTTACTCCTAATGTCGCTGCGGAATTCAAAACATGGAGCGCACGTCTAAGCACCTAGGCATAAGAGGTATGGCTCGTAAAATTTAGGCGGTACCATATTGTTGTTTTGCGGCATAATTGAACCGCCTAACTACCGCTTTGAACGCTTATACAACATTATGAACTTTTTAACTTATTGCTTAACGGCAGATGGTTGCCCTGAAGCTTCCAAATTGAGTATGGAGTCAAAGGACGCATGCCTTCCTGCGTTAGTTTTCAGCGTACTTAAAGCTTACTAAATAAACAACTTTCTTTCCGAACAGGGGATACAGCATGGAATTGAAGACATTGCGCGTGTGTCGCAAACAGAGCTGCACAGTGCGCTTCTGTAATCTGCGTTCCATACCAACCTTATATGTACTCCGTGTGTCTTCCTGTCTCTCTCTACTGTGTTTAGAGGAATGCGCACAGTTCGGAGAATACTATGGGAGGGCTCATATCGCTACAGCTTCAGCAGGTGCTTTCTTGTCCAAGAGCTGTGGATAATGCACACTGAACACGGATATTGTTTGAAATAAACGCATGCCGCCAGGTTTCGATCTCCACGCGCGGTGTACGATTACTGCTGGAATACGAACTAGAGAGAGAATGAAGAGGAAAGGCAGGGAGGTTAACCAGATATGAGTCTCCGGTTTGCTACCCTACACTGGGGATGGGGGATAGGGGTTAGAAAGATGACAGAGAGGAAAACGCTACAAAAAAAAGGAAACAAAACTAATTAGGCATACTATCTAGGGGGGGGGGGGGGGGTCAGGCGCTCCAACGCCTCAATAAGGTAGCAGCAGAAGCACTCTGCAGCATGGATGCAGTTGGTGCCGATCCGTGCGAGGACAGACAGCGGGCTAATAATTACTTCTTGGGGTTAGTTGAAGTAAGTCACTTCCTCACCTTCCGTGTCAAGGCGCGGACAGCAGAAGCAACAGCACGCAACTTACAGAATCAGATTATGTGTTACGAGCACTGTGCCCTTTCACACGGTATGGTGGCAACGCCTGCAGTTGCTCACAGGGAAGGGCTGCTGGCGACATGCGAGCTTAATGTGTGCGAGAACACTAGCACGACGACCATAAATAATCCGCCCTGTTCCATTATTTCCTCGTCAAGGTTCCTGACATTATCTCGTCTCTCTTTTCCTTTGTTTCTTTATCGCAATGCGAGGAACACACACACACACACACACAAAGAAGAGATGTCAAGATTCAGTGTTTCATCTGTCGTGCCAGTTTCTGGCGCGTAAAACGTGCTAACGACAAGCGGGTCTGTACGTGAGCTAAAGAAGTTCAGAGGCTAGAAGCCTTCGCTTCTCCGAACAGACCATTACGCAGCCTGTACACGCTAGAGGCTCGATAAGCCGGGGAGCTCACTCTCGAGATGGCATCAGTAACGAGTATCATACGCACGTATTACGGGAGCGCGCGAAACTATACCCGACACACAAATGCACGTACGCACGCACGTACGGCCGCACAGACACACGTCCGATCTCCGGGCCAATTAGAGGTAATTACCAGCGTTGGGTAAGGGCGCAAATCACCCAAGGTCTCCCGACGCCTGCACGGTGCCTTTTCGTCGTCGCATGCAGCCGAGGCTGTATGGACCAACGTTTATAGAACCTGCTGGTACGGACGTCCACTACGCCCGGTGCACAACTTTAGGTGAGAGCGCCCATAGTGAGTTTCGCGGGACCCCAAGAGCCCCGTTCGCTTGCCACCAGGGTCGACCATGGCTCGCCCCTATATTAGTATACGCTCGCACAAACCCCACGACTTGGCACCACCGACAATCGGAGGTTTCAATTCCTCTTGTTTACAGTCGACTGCGAGACCTTCAGCGTGAATACCAATATGATGCATCTACAGATCTATCTTTTGGCTTTATTTCAAAGTTATTACTTGTATTTGTTGATAAAAATGTTTTTCTTTTGCACCTTTCGTTTCTGGCTTCAAAAGACAGAGAGAATGACTGGCTACTATGTACACGGGAAGAAAAGTAAGGTTGAGGAAATAAATTTGTTAGCAAAAGAAAGAAGAATAAAAAATAAAGGCATCCCGTTTCACAGCACGCCGACATCAATCATGCCTCCGCTCGTGACCACACGGAGGCCACAGGTCTCTTTTTTTGTTGTAATTGAGCCATCGGTCGGACTGTGCGACAGCGTCCACACCATCTCATATTACTCCGTTCTTTACCTCTATAGTTATTTTCTTCCTTTTCTCTCATCCCTTTATACCTTTTTTTCTTCCATAGTACAGGGTAGCCAACCTCACATATACTCTAACCCCGTGTTTCCTTTAACCTTATCTCTCTCTCTCACTTGGTGAAAATAGCGCTACGAAGACGCGGACGAAGGAACAACATGTACGACAGACAAGGCGCATTGTCTGTCGTACATGTTGTTCTTTCGTCCGCGTCTTCATAGCGCTCTTTTCATCAAGTATGCATAACCAACTCACCCACATTAAGCTTCTGCTCTCTCTTTCTCTCGTATTCCTAATTGATTCCAGTTTCCACGCGCAGTATTCGCGTACATATAGGCAAGCAACGCTGTCCACGTACGGTGGAGGACTTACGTTGCACTTTCGGGCGTGTTCTCTGGAATGCAAGGTGCCACGCTTTCAGCTATCTAAATCTGCGCGGCAGTCGCTGGAGCTGATGAAGCGGCTATTTTTGCTTTTTCTTAGGCTGCACATTTTCGGGAGCGTTCGTTCGCGCACTGTCCTTGCCATATTTTTAGGAATGGCGTAGAAAATGAGAAAACAGCTTTTACCAACTGTTGTGAGCTTTTTGAATTCGGCCTCTCCCACTTGCGAAATGCTTTTTGAACAAAGCGTTGACGTAATATTAAGCCTCTTCGGCGTCGTCTTCGCCGACCGCCAATAAACTCATAGCTGCTCTCTGTCTTCTCGCGATCACGTGGGATTCTCTGGGCGTCTGCAAGAGACCGAGCCCTCATCAGTGCTGTTCGCATTAATAGAAATTAAGGAACCAAATGGGCACTGGAGTTTGCCTTTTTTTTTTACTGTATTGTATAGGCTTGTATCTTGAGGCGTAAAAATGTTCTGGAGCACAGGAAATTTTGGGAACCCGGTTGAACCAGCTGAAAGCACTGCTGTGTTCTTTAAAAACGTATCTAGATATTGCTTTCCATGGGGCGTAGTTGCAACGGTTTCATCCTGACGCTTATACAAGTTCCTTCACATATGCCTTGCTTATTACCCCGATGCTTTGTTTCACACTGCTTTTTTTTATTTTGGTTGCAAGGCTTCTTTATCTCCGTCATTGCTTTCCTGATAGGACGCGGAAGTGAAAGAGTTATCGTGTTGTCCTGTGCAGGCGGTATACTTACCTTGCCGTTTTACTGCCGACAGTTGTCTTTGGCGCTGTTATGATTACGAAACAGCAGTAAAAGGGATGAAAGTCTGACCGTTTCGTAATCCTACGAAGTTTCGCACCTTGGCAGCCCTTTGCCTTCGCAGAAGAGATACCGTGCACCCGACAGCAGAAACGTATTCTTTGCTCCAGGTCAACTGCGTCAACGCCCCGTTTAACTTATATATAACGGTGAGTCGTAAAATTGTGCACGGCCGAGGTATGAGCGCCACAAGGCGACATCATTAAGCCGGCTCAACAAACGGACAGCCATATGAAAGCAAGCGTAAATAGTAGAGCGACGAATGTAAAGGTAGCTGGACACTAGCGAAATATTTTACGTCAGCAATTTATTTCATATTTCATTAAGTAGCAACGCGAAAATGATCTACACCGGTGAAGAGTGCTTTGGAAATTTTGTTTGCATTGATGCGACGGGAAAAGGGTGATTGCTGGTTTTCAACCACCACCGACGCCACCAATTTCTTCAAAAAAGTTGGAGCAGAGTGATGCAAAGTGGTAATCATAGTCTGTTATCACATCACAAAGATAGTACGTAAACATGACTTCTTGAAGACTGCTCTCGCATTTTCCAACGACAGGTGCGCCATTTATCGTGGCACTGGAAACCAGAACCTGAACACTGCGAAGTGGCAAAAGTTATCTGGTCCCACGTCTGCAGCATGTGCTCAAGATCTGATGAGACCACAAGATATCTGAGACCACAAGAGATCTGAGACCACAAGAGAGTACGTACTTAGAGGCGCCTGGAAACGGAAGACCATACCACAGACAAAATACTCCACAGGCCACTTATTTAGGTTCTTCCCGAGGAAGGACTGCATGCATTCATTTAACTACAATATGCTTTATGGTAAGCCGATCTGGTAAAAAAAATAAGAAGCAAAATATATACCATCTCAGCCACACGTGGAAGCCGCAAAACGAAAACACTCAAGAAACCGAGGACACGCGCCCAGTTTCCATTTTTAGATGCAAGAAAGCTTGAACGGGCTCTCAAGAACAGCGATGTACGACAGCATAAATCGATAAGTGATTTAGAGAAGCCCACAAGGACATAATCTGCTCAATGTAAACAGGAATGCCTCGCCGAGGCGGTGAAAGCCTTCATCGACTTCGCATGTCTTTCGTCGAAGAAGAAGAAATAAACTTTGTTATTAAGTAAAAGGATCGATGGGGCTGGCGAATCAGGGCCAGCCAGACACGGAACGACAGTGGATGGCCTCGCCCTGAGCATGTGTTAGTTGGGGGGTACCTTTCGTCGAGTGCAACAACTGTTGTGAAGCGAAGAGAAAAATGACAGAAAGAACGGAATCGAATCCACAAAGAAGGCGGCAGAACTAAGCTGCAGCCAATTCTTTGTGAGTGTAGTAGTCGGCCAGCAAGAAAACACGCAGGCAGGCAGACTGAGAAGAAAACACCGTAAACGAGCACGGCGTGTCGCCGCGTGTTCGCTATATTCGCGGAGTAGTTTGCCACACACGGACACTGAGTCTGTTGACAGCTCGAACGGGTGCCGGAAGAGTTCGCGCTGACAAATGTCAGCGGTGGTGTTCGTTAAGGCCGCTGTATGGTCGTGGCAGCACCCGATGCACTTTGAATCGCTCTGCTCTTCAAAGTCACGAGTGCCATCATGGAACACTGAACTTTCTATTCGAGCCTCGCAGTAACGAAATACCGCGGATCAGAGCGGCGAGACACGCCGCGCGTACATGCTACGGCAGACAACAGCAAAAGAACGACATGCAGACTGGCTTTCTAAGAACCATCTTAAGTTCTAGTTGGCCTACTTGGCGCTACTTAAATTTTTTCGACTTATTAATCTTTGCCTGGTTCTTTTTTTCGTTTTCGGTGAGCGAGTGTTGGTGATGTCAAAACAAATTGCTCTTTGGCAGCCTAAATTTTCATATTTCTGTCATTTAACCTACAAGAAGCAAACGACGGTTGTGGAGGGGGATGGTTGTTACAGAAAATACCGTTTTTTTTCATTTATGTATGTTCTTAAATACAACTATATTCCGAGAACTGTGTAGCAATGCAAGCTACACATAGAGAGCACCTTTCAGTAAAACCTAAAGTGTATCGTTAAAGCCTAAAATCATCTTCCGTTCTAGTTGTGCCTCATGTTTGCTTGTGCTTGCCGTTAGAGAGATTTCAGAGTGCGCAAATACTGTTATCTTTAGCTTTGTCACCTAATATACAGAAGGAAACGAAGGAC
Source organism: Dermacentor albipictus (assembly GCF_038994185.2). NCBI lineage: Eukaryota > Metazoa > Arthropoda > Arachnida > Ixodida > Ixodidae > Dermacentor > Dermacentor albipictus. The sequence continues at coordinate 139,625,969 of NC_091825.1, read as the reverse complement.
GGCGGGCGAGGGAGTGCCATGATTGGGTGGCGGAGAAGGCCAGCAGCGACAAATCTTGCCATTCAACGTTCGGCTTTCGCTTCAAAGAACGCCGACGAGTCGCGCTTTCAGCAGTATCTGCCTTCGAAATCGCGCCGAACTCGTCAATGATATGCTCTGACACCAAGTTTTCATTGGCCCAATTCGATTCCCTTGGAAGGGAAACGGGGCGCCGTTGGCGCGAACGCGTCGACCAAAGGGCACTGCTGCCTCGTTCACTTGCTGAGCACTGCTTTTCTTTTTTTTTTTCGCGCCTGCGTCTGTGTTGCTCAATCGGTGTCATAATCGACGCCTGCTATCACTACGAGCTGAGACCTCGTTCTCGCTGTGTTTCTCTTTGTCTGTCTCTGCAGTCTTCTAATCCGCACAGTATTATCTCTCGTGGCGCTACAGCGCAATCTAAATTGGTAAGCTCGTTAGCGGGCATCTCGTATAACAAGTGCACACGTTGTGAGTAAGTACATACTTTCGTGCAAAGTGTGTGCAATGCGAGAGGCCCGTACTCCGGCCTCGCCGAAATTGGGCTGAACGGGTCCCGAATCGAGCCAAGCGATCGGAAATGCAGCGGCAGCACGCGCTAAGGGGCTAAGCTGCCGTGGCGGGTTGCGATTCGTCCTCTGGCAGTACAGTAGTGGGCCGCTTGTCGCGGAGTCGTCAGTTGAATCTCAATGAGGCAGCCCACCATGCAACCTCTGAACTGCTCAATAATGTCTCCCATATAAGCCAGTGGGGAATCGAATTGTAAGCGCTCTTGAACGTGTGTGAAGTACTGGTCTACGCACCTAAACAACATGTGCCCATGACTCGTGAGGAGTTGACGGAACGTGGTTCCATACCTGCCAGATCTCTCGAATTTGTCGTGAGGTTTACGAATTCGGGCTTGTTTTACGATTTAAGAATGCTGCGTCAAGTTTTAGGAAACGTAAATTCTGTTCGCGAACGTGCCTCGATCGTCGGTCCCCGACTCTGTACACCACATAAGAAGGTGGCGTTTATTTGTGTCCTTCAAACCCTTATATCGGTGAAAGGATGCAATAGATTACTTTCGTTATGCCACTTTACACAGACAGTTTCTTGAAGCAGTCGAAATCGGCAGCACCACAGCCACTGTCAAAGTCGAGGCGATTTAAAAAGAACGCGTTGTATGTCAAATAAACTTTAGCGATGTGCACATGTATCCCCGATATGGCTTGTGCCGAGGGCAAGCTTTAAAAGAAAATAATTACGTGTGTATTTATTTGCGTGTGCTTGATTACTTATTCGATTTATTGACTCTGTTTATTAACATCGTCTGCTTCGCTTACGCGCTTGAGTCTCTCACGCGACGTGGGGCGCCGCAGAGGGATCTTGCGACGCGAACGCACGCGCTATCACCGTCTAGACAGATGCTCGAAAGCTGCGTCCTTGCACGTGCAAGCATGTCCCGGCGCCGGTGGCAAGACGTCGTCTCCGCTATAGGATGCGAGGGCTGTAGGGGGTCTGGTCTGTCGCGCCGGTTCCGACCGCGCTGCTGCTATCTGGTCCCTCCGTCGTCGCTGGGACACCTTGGAAAACGGAGGCGGTGCCGACGTGGGACCCTGAGCCTCTCGAGTTGCGGGCACGCACTCGCCCGAATAGAAAGCCGGTCGGCGGTGTTTTCGTTTACGGCTCTTGCCGCCACGGCAGATCGCATGCCGTGAGTCTAGGGTGTGGAAGGGACGCGAGATGACAGAAACAAAACCGCACAATATTCTCGCGTCGTCCGTGCATATATAAGGTGACGGCACGTGTAAAAGGATAAAGGACCGGTAGCTACAAAGCCTTCGTCTACAGTAAGCCGATATGCTGCGTATAGGAAATTGAGACGACATACTCGGCCGCCCAACTAGAAACGACTCGCGCGCAGACATGGGCACTGCAACTAGCGTAGGTCAGACACGCAAAGCCTCTCCTATTTAAAAAAAAAAGCAGTAGATCGGCCAAGACACGCGCAGCTAACCATGCCAGAACAAAGGCGCCTGCCGTTCGCAAAGTAATGATCAGTGACAACGGTACAGTGTGAGTCTTCAGGCCGTACGCTTTTCATTCCTTGCGATCACGAAACGTGTTATGAGAAAGGCCCGGCTGAGGAGCTTGAAAATTTGCGCTAGCCGCCGCGATAGCTTGGGGTCAATAGGGTTGCGCCGTTGAGCAGGAAGTCGTAGGTTCGATCACGGCCACAGCGGCCACATTCCGATGGGATTGGAATGCGAGAACGCTCGTGAGCAGTGCGTTGGGTTCCAGGTGATGAAAACTAATCTGCAGTCCGCCACTTACCACGACCCTCATAATCACGTAAAGGTTTTAGCGCTTAAAGCGCCAAAATCTAACGGTGGAAAACTTGCGCTGCCGTGTCCACGGTTCCCTTCATGTCAACGCTGTAACGTTACTACAACAAAAAAGCGGAAGTGTAAGCTGAAATGAGAACATGTCTGATTCGCAAAAAAAGGATGTTTGCTTGTATGAACTATTCGTGATGTCACAATTGACCGACACCATCGAGTGCATCATGTTGAGTATGCCTATTTTCATGAGAACATCGTGCATAACCAGCATTTATATAGGTCGTTCTCGAGGTTAGAGGTCACCTGGGGAAGCTTAGTGCAAATGTCTGCATATTATTCACGGTATCCGCTTTCCGCCAGACAACTACGTTCTACTCCGCAAGGGATTCGCCACATCATAAGCAGCATCTTTCTTTCTTTCTTTCTTTCTTTCTTTCTTTCTTTCTTTCTTTCTTTCTTTCTTTCTTTCTTTCTATTTGTGCAAGTATAACTTGATATAATTCGTCATCATCGTCTTGTTTTTATACCTAAACCATTCGTTTTACCAAATTGTGAATTAGCAAATCAAAGGCATACTCGTCAATCCAGTCTATCCAACTGTAATTCCATCAAACTTTCTTTTTTCTCTCTCTAATTATTTCTTTCAGTGACACACGCTGTACCGTGTGCTAAGACATTCACCTATTCGCATGAGCGGTTTAGCATGCCCAGAAGCGTAAACTAATGCGCTTCTGAAAATATTTACCCATAACTTGAAAGCTGTCCGGGCTGAAACTCGAGATTTCTCACGGTAACATTTATTTAAAGTAGGCATTTCTTTAGCTTTGTGAAACTCCGAATCAAACTCTGCATACCGCTACTCAAGTCAGTCTAAACTCACTAGTCTACGAAAATAAACAAAACATCAAAGTCGCGATAGAAGCTATCACATAAATATGCGGAAATGGCCACCTCTAGCCAGTTGGGCCCACGAAGTTGCTATTATGCAGACCGAGTGATAAGAACTTTTGCAGCTGTTACCTCATTCATAGCCACCGAATGCTGTCACTGCGCCGCAGGTGTGTGCCTACACAGGCGAGCTGCCCTTTGCGACCACGGGTAGTTAAAGGGCTCCAACTCGGCTGGCGGAATAAGCTGTCGTTAAGTCTGGAAATAGAACGTGTTTATCGCGATAAAATACTTCACCACTAGAAGAGTCAACGCCAGCTGACAACATACCTTCCATTTCAGGAGGCTAGGTCACACCTAAATTGTTGTCTTAAGCAACACTCGGATGGGGGCAAACAACACACCCTACTGATAGCGGTCGTCAACCCTCACATATCTTGCTCACGTGCACTTGTTAAGCTCAAGAGTTACAAAGTCGCAGCAGCGATATGTTGAAAAGTTGCACTGCCCGACACTTACGACGTATTGTTTCTCTCTTTTTAGCAGAAGCGTCTCTCTTTCTTTCTCTCTCTCTCTCTACAAGCCATTTTTGTTTACGCGCACCTTGTGCTGACAGTAGTTTTCACAGGCTGACGATAGCACATTCGATCACTATGGACAAAGTGAGGCAGCCTTGCCATGGCAGCGCAAGGAATTCTTCAGAGAGAGAGAGAGCGGGGAAAAAATAAGCTGTGAAAGACGGATTGGTTAGTCAGAGTAACCGTCCGGTTGGCTACTCTGCTATGGTGGGAAGAGGAAAGAGTGGAAAATATGAGGAGAAAAGCAGAGAAAATATGGAGAGAATCTCGGGGACTTTGGATTAATTTTGACCCCCTGGCTTCCTTAACGTGCGGCTAAATCTGAGTGCACGAGCGTATTCGCACTTCACCCCCATGGAAATGCGGCCACCGGTGCCGGAAATCGAACCCGCGACCTTGTGTTCAGCATCACAACGCCATATCGTCTGTGAGCCATCGCCACGGGTTCTTGAGTAAGGCTCGTTCACACAGGCGACTAGCAGAGGTCGCGCGGCGAAGGTGGTCGCAAATAGATCGGTCACAAATGGTCGCTTCTGTCGGAAACCGACTGTTTTGGGCCAATCGTTCGGCTGCTCGATTTTACAGCCGCGTGACTGCAGTGGCAAACCTACTGAACCAATCAGTGGCACAGCAGGAATACGTCTATATATGCTGACGCTTATTTAACGTGGTGACGGTGATGTAACAAGAAGTGAACGGCTCATTCGTCACACATTTCGATGTGGCGCCGGGCAGTTCAGGTTCGCGGGTGTGAACGTCGATCGCCGGGAGTCGCTCCTTTGTCGCCGCGCGACTTCTGTCAATTGCGGGTGTGAATGCACCCTTGTAGTTCATACTATGGCAGTGGGAATGACAAAACAGTCGGAAACGATGGAAAGACACGACAATGCCTAATCGCGCGAGAAAGACCAGCGTGATGACAGCGCCTTATTTCTTCTCACTGCTCTTAGAGTTTCTTGCAGAACACCTGTGAGTGCTCCTGTTTGCAGTCTCACCGTGTTTACCTTTTTTTTCTTTCCTTCTCTTTTCCCTTACAGTGATATCAGAGAAGCTATTTATTGCAGTACACATGGCCAAGTCACTGCTGGCAGCTCCTTGTCAGATACGCATGTGGTACTCGAGAGAAGAGCCATTCGATAAACCCAGTCGAACCATGCGGATAAGGTTGAAGTGACAGGGCGTTTTTTTTTTTTTTTGCTGAGCTACCCGAGAAGATCTCGCATCAGTTATACTGTGGCTCAAAAGCCGCTGCTTGCACAACCGCGTTATCGCGTCCGCGTCATACAAGGCACCATGTTTATTTGATCCTCGATTTCTGTATGTATGTATGTATGTATGTATGTATGTATGTATGTATGTATGTATGTATGTATGTATGTATGTATGTATGTATGTATGTATGTATGTATGTATGTATGTATGTATGTATGTATGTATGTATGTATGTATGTATGTATGTATGTATGTATGTATGTATGTATGTATGTATGTATGTATGTATGTATGTATGTATGTATGTATGTATGAGCGTAATCGGGCTCATTGTCTCTGGCCACCATTTTATTCCGAGATTAGATTATCAGCTTGTTCCGCCGCGTAAAAGAATTATTCGAGGACACCTAAGGACTTCCTATTATAAATGTGAAAGTATTAATATCCAATTGAACGCCACTGAGCGGTCCTTCGAGTTATGAACTCTTCGCGGGCAAGCAAGCGCGTTGAGACGCTTGGCCACAATGCCTCCAAGATAGCACAAGGCCGGAGCACTTCGATCCGTCATGTCTTGCTGCCTACCTTGCCGCGGTGATCGACACGTCACCCATTCCGTCACGCCGGGCTTGGCAATGGAAATTTCGGTCCAAGCAGCATGGTGCCATAGAGCAGAGTGTACAGGCCTGCCGTCCAGGAGGCGCTGGCTTAGCCCACTGGCTAAGTCAGTCGGCTGTCGAGCATGGGGTCATAGGTTGGAGAGTCAACACCTCCAACGTTTTTCCCTTCGAATTTATTGTGTAACTTTATACATTAATTTCTTTACGGCGATTACTGAGGTGAAATTAGGACGCAGCTGACAGCTCGCGCGGACAAGGACACAGACTTCCGAGAGCGAGGGTGACGTGGCGTCGCGGCGATGCCCTCTCCCTTCAGGCAACACGTGACTCACCAGCGGGCGAGCAGGGGCTCCCTCTCACCCGCGCTGCAGGCTCCGTCAAGGAGCGCACGTGACGCGGCCATTGGGAATTCAGGAGTCATTGCACTGCTAGAGATACCAGCTTTTTCTCTCATTGGGCTATTTGATGCTTTCGCGTGGATAAGTGTTAGCTCCACATTATTTAGTGGGGGGCACTGCTTTGGGCCTTTGGTGGGAGGAAGAAACTTCTTTTTTGAAACTTCTGGGGGTTTCTTTTTATAAAATTTTATAGTAGACTCTCACATCTGTTCTTGACGATGTGGCCGTGAAGCTAATTATTAAATAGTTGACTTACAATATTAATTAGGACTTTCAAAGCACACAGTAGTAAAGAACTACAAGTAATACTGGAGTCTTATTCAGGTGGCTACCATCAACATACGATTGATTTATATGCGTATGGAAGGCCTCGCTTTTGTTTGCTTTTGTGTTAAATTTACTTGTTGAATGCATGCTGGGAAAACATGCACACGTATTTGCGCTGCTTCTCAAGAGCACGCAAATAATGCAGGATGCAACAGTAGATCACTTCGAGGCAAACAGTGCAGCCTTTATTGCATGTCAGTCCACGAAAAACTCGTATATTTGCAAAGAATCCTTACTCTTATTTTATATAGAGCTTCTAAACTCCATGTTTAAAGGCCAACCGCGAAGAAATTTGGACAGCGTGAAAACCTTATTTTAACGTTGATCAGATATAAATCAGCCTCCGTGCGAAATGTTTACTTATGAAATACGAATGAATCCGTCACAAAAAAGCTTGCAAACGTTCCCTTTTTTGGTGCGGAATCGCTATAAGAAGGCCGCCCAAACAAGTCGAGGGAAATGACGCGGAACCCGAAATGCTGAGAACTAACCCGACTCCTGACCTGAACCTCCAAGATTAGGCGACCTCTGTGGTGCGCTGAATATCTTGGAGGCCACATACTGGGAACCTTGTGGTCGTATCCACTGACCACCAGGTGTGCACGCCGCCTGTTTAGTTGCTATTGAAAGGTTGTTAATACGTAAATTACAAATTTGCCAGCCCTGCAGCTGTGACAAGACTGCTTCAGCAACATATATTTAATACTAATTTGTAACCAATGAAGAAAAACACATTTCGTTGCAATTGGCCTATCTCCTTGGCACGGCCACGCAACCGTTTGTCCCCTGAGCATGCACTTTTGTTAGCAAAACATTATGCGCCATGAAAACCGTTGAAAACGCTGACACGTCGACAGCAAAGCTATTCCGATGTATGTGATCAAGAGAGCCTGGTTCCTTCAGTGACGTTGATTGATGTTAGGGAGATTGATGCTCCGGTGCTCCGGGGATGGGATGAACATTGCAGAAGCAATGTCACCGCTGTGTCGGCAGCGTTGACACAGCGTTGTCTCAACGCTTCTGTGAAAGAGATAAAGAAAGCTAGCGCTTAGTTTGGGTGGAAGGGGGCTACAGTGAGCTGTGCTCCTTTACCTCCTCCTCGTCCCTATCCCCGAAGCGGTTTCTGAGTTATATCGCCACTCGCAAGTTGATAAGAGCACTCAAGATCGTAGGGTCCTCCAAAATAAGAATGACTGTGCAGCATAACATTACTGGTGTCAAGGCCAGACAGACACCTCTTTCGCGGCGTCGTTTTATCTTCCATGGGCTGTTTTCAAAACTTCAAAGTACTTCGCCAACCACCCCCTATCCCCATCTTGTTGCCGCCCTATGACATTAAGTTGGAGCTGAGTACCGTGCCTCGACTGAAGTGATTACTGCGTTTTACCACATCATGTATACGCCTCTTTAACTGAAATCTCGTAACGGGGCACTCTCGGCTTCTAGTTGGATCATAACAAACATCGCTCATAAGAAAACTCCACGTGTTGTTGAGGCAATCTCCACAGTACGGGCTCATGTAGTTTCGATCGACGCTTGCATTATCGGTTCACGTCAGTGCTGTATTCTGTAATATACATTGTCAGTTCCGGCTTTATCTCAAGTCACTTGTACACCTATATGCTGCAGATTTATCCCCGTTTTAGAGATTTGAGGCGTGCTAGATTGCGCGGGAACCCGCGTGACTGAGCATGGACGCAAAGAAAAAAAAATGCTGGTGTTGCGTTATCGGTCGCTGCCCATTGTTCTGACTGCAGTTAAGAAGCTTGCTAGACAAAAGGAACGAGACCGTTCTGTGGTTTTCAGAGTGGTTCGGCTAGGCTATCGCCCCTGAGGAAAAAGGAGAAAAAAAGCTTATATGCAGCAATGTCACCATGTCCTGACCTCTGCTTGCAGTAAAGCAGAGCGTTGTATCTTGTCGACTTGTTTGTCTGCGTCAATATAGGCTGGCCTGTACACATCTGCGTACTCGGATAAGAAACAACGACATTCCCTAGTTATCAGCCAAGTCGATCTGCTGGTGGGCTTGCCGTAGAGGAGCCATAGTAAAGGCGGAATTCATCGTTTCTACGTCTATTCACATTATCGCATTCTGCGGTCACATTTGGTGGCACAAAATACTGACAAATAACAATTACCAATAAAACGAAGTGCTGCGCGCTTTTTCATATGTTGTTCACCAATGTTGCGGGTTGAAGAAGTCGACGAAGAACTGGTTGGCGCTAGTTCAGTCCAACGAGCCTATGTCCTTCGACACTGAGATTTCTGTCATAGCTACCGAGTCAATCCACTTAATCGTTCGCTTGCAACAGATTGTGGCTGTACACTGTGTGACGTAGGATTGTACGGTGACACTGTGTAAGACTAGGAACGCCTTTGCGGGCTGCGTGGCAGTGCCCACAAAAACATGTCGTGCGTACGTGCGTGTGTTCAGTTTTTTCTTCTTTTTTTATCCTTCTCTCTCTCACCTATCGCATCCCCTTGCTCCTCCCCCAATACAGGGTAGCCAACCGGAGATAATCTCATGGTTAACCTCCCTGTCTTTTCTTTGCCTCTCTCTCGCTCTTTCTCTTTTGCAGCGTGGCCAACAGTTACCAGCGTATTGGACGTCCAAGTTGGTCATTCACCGGTAAAGATGGGTAAAGGCGTCCTCTGGCCTGGCACTCAGGGGTCAAGTTCACAAAGGCTTACGTTTGTAACGGTTCTTTGCGATTGCCTGGCCACCTCCGCAAATAATATGTCCAGCATCAGAATTGGCTCGTAATTTTCTCTTACGAACAATGACAGCGTTATATGGCACACCCTATATACCCATTTAATGTTCCGCAGTATGGATGGATGGAAACAAAATTATTGTAAATCCGGCAATGCGTAACGACCCGGACTCAAGTCTGCCATGAGGGGACTTTGAGGTCTTGGCTCGTAGCCGCCTCGCGGGCCCGCTGGACTGCCCACACTTGTGTCTTGAGGTTGGAGCTGCGCAGTGCTACGGCCCACTTCGACGCAAGAGTCGCCGGAGCAACTGCAGTTGCCAGCGTATTGGACGTCCTAGTTGGTCATTCCCAGGTAAAGATGGGTAACAGGGGACGCCTTTACCCATCTAGCCGATACCCAGCCGATATACTCAGCCCAGCCGATACCCAGTCCAGCTGATATAACCCAGCCGATATACCCAGCCGATATAACAGGATACTCTCACAAGATGTGCGCAGTATACCACTCTTTCGATTTCACAGATCTCAACGTCGTTCTCATATGCCAAGCTGTTCCACTTGGCCGGTTGAGAGCGTAATTCTCGAATAACCCAGCCTGTAGCAAACACCTAAACCAGCGAACTATAACCAACGGCCATTCTCAGAAATGATAAAACAGCAAATAACAAATGCACGTCTGCATTGCAACCATACCTTCTGTCGAACATTCTGCGAATTCGCTCATTGTCTTGGCCTTCCCAGGTGTGCATCCACGGCAGCAACAATAAGCATCGTGAATGATCACCCCGTCAATATGTATATTCAAGTCGACGCTTTAAGGGTGCACATCAGGCACTTCGCCCGACTTCCATCGCATCATCACGCCTCCCTTTCTGCTGCTCGACCTCGTTCAGCGTTTATCAGGATTATTGCCGCCAACCAGGAAACTTTACCGCCAAATTTCACGCCTGCAGCATGACCATCTCTACCGCTGTGGTGTCTGCATCCACTGCAGGCCCTTTTTGGCATTCCCGGCATCAAAAAGAAAACGGAGATGTCATCTTTCACCCTCAAACTAACCGTGCTTTCATTCCTGCATGAGAAGCACAGAGAACGCATCCGCGTTTACACGGACGGTTCTGTCTCCTCCAAAAGTTCAGCCGGAGCAGTGGTGATTCCCGGAAAATCTGTCGCCATCAAATTCAAGACGTCTCACACTACTTCATCGACGGCTGCAGGACTCGCAGCTACCCGTGCTGCTCTGGAGTTCAGTGGTCACAAATCATCACAGTCATGATCCATCTTTTGTGACTCGAAGGCAGCGCTCCGGCTGTCCTCTTTCAAACACGTACCTAACGTGCAATTAGTCGCAGACATCCGACTACTCCACCATCAGGCAATCGACAAGGGGCACAACGTCATCTACCAGCGGATATCGGGTCACTGCAGAATTTCAGGAAATTTTAGTGTGGATGGCGCTGCCCGATCGGCCCATGATGGTGCCCATATTATAGCAACACCACTGTCGAGAACAGATGCAGCCACAAGTCTTCGCTCTCTCGCACGCGAGCTTACGCAGACTCTCTGGGACACCAGTGGATTCACGAACGCACGTCTCCACACATTGGATCCACGTCTGCAACTCGGTCTTCCACCAGGGTTACCATGAGCGGACGGAACACTTCTGTGCTGCCTGTGGCTCAGCGTGGCATTCCTTCCGCATTGGAATGGCCGACAGCCCTACTTGAGACACCTGCGGCTGCGAGGAGACGACCGAGCACCTCCTGTGTGACTGTCCCCGTTACAATGTGTCAAGAAAAGTGCTCGCGACCGAGCCCGAAAAACTGGGCAATCGCCCCTTCACGGAAGAAAAAGTTGTAAGACACTGGACCAGACTGGTTCCGGCACTCAAGTCTTTAAGGGCTTTGCTGAAGTTTTTTAAGGGCCTGTGAATTGTGCGACCGTTATTGAGTGTTGTAGCGCGTAGCGTCGTGTTATTGTGTGTATATTTCTCAATTTTGTTTCTTCTTTCGCGTTTTATTCCCTTTGTTCCTTTCCCCAGCACAGGGTAGCCAGCAGGTTCTTACACTGGCTAACCTCCCTGTCTTCCCTCCTCTATTCTCTCTCTCTCTCTCTCTCTAGGTTCATTTGCAATCGAATTTCAAGCGAGCTCAAAAGAAGCTGCTACTGCTGCAACCGCAACACTCGTTGTTCATTCTATTCATATAGCCCTCAATCCCACAACGTGGTGACCCGAGGCATCCGTTAATTAACTCAGACGTCCAAAAGGTGTGATCGGCGATGCGAAACTGCACGCCATCAAGGGAAAAGAACAACATAAATACAGTAACACAAATGCGGGAAGGCGCTGGAGGCTAAATTAAACGTCTGTCGTGTTTCTCCTGGAGGGTTCGCCGGCGCGCGCTAATTGGCAGCGACGCGAAACCGCAGGCACGCAGTCTCCTCTCAGCAAAACTTTCGTCATCGTTCAAAGCCGTGGAAAGATTTCCACTCAAGCGGGCCGGTATGAAGAATGCGAACGGTGACAGCACTTTCAGGAACACGTGCGCATTCCTTTCATTAGCCGCAGTCATCACAGTCTATTTCCCTCTTTTTTTTCGCAGACGTTGCAGAATGGCTGGCAAATGCGTGAATTGCTTTATATTGCTACGGGGTCGTATTCCCACTGACGAAGAGCCGCGCAGGAAGAAGACGAAGACGACGATTGGAAGCTAGCGCGGGCTGTTGCCTCTTGGTCAACTGCGGCGTATTGCCTTGTAAATATACTTGTAAATAGCTTTTCGTCGGTGTCTTCCTACGTAACAATATAAAAGCTGGGAGACCAGTTTTACGTAGACAGCACAGGAGATATACTTATGAAACGTGTTGTCTATCAGCAAAGCTGTGTAACCTAACTGCTTTTTAATCCATTGTAATAACAACGCACCAGCGGACGGAAGGCTGACATAAGAGGAGGAGGAGGAACTTCATTATTGCAGAAACCGTTGCGCGGTTTATAGGCTGACACAAGAGACGGACACAAGCTCTTCTGCCCATCTCTTCTGCCAACCTTACGTCCGCTGGTCTATTATAGCCTATGATAGTATATTAGCCATGAGTCCTAGTCGTCAGAAACCTAACAGCATTGCGTGTGTTTTCATGGGCTGCCTTTGTCCAAGGACGTGCACAAACTTGATATTGCTCATCCGTTACAGATGCAGCAGATGCGGCCGTGGTTTTACGAAGGTACAGCCCAGGTCGAAGAAACTGGATCTGAAAGAAATAGAGGGAAAGAGAGATACTCTTTAGTCGAAGGCAGATTTTTTTGCTGGCATCCATACTACCGTTGACATGCTATTCAGCATAGCGAGGAGGAAGTGGATAAAAGTATTCCAAAGGAGAGTGGGGGGAAAAAAAAGAAAGAAATATGTGCGAGTGAACCTGATCGTGACAAAAGATTCAGACCTCTCTAAATCGCGAAACAAACTTTGGATAAAGCTTTCAGAGAAAGCCAATCTGCGACGGTCAACCAGACGCGCGTCCAGTTTGCGATCCCGCAAAAGGGCGAAAGGGGATAAAGGACGGGAAGAAAGAAGGCGGACGGAAGAATTAGCAGCAAGAACACGTGAGTCTGCCCATCACGCCTGCAATCTGTCACTGAGGCCAGCCGATTTCATAAAGCGAGGTAACTGAAGTTTCTTTGTAAGTCTCTGAAGCATTAAGAATCATCGTCTCGGAAAATGGTCCTCGATCTAGCCTGTTCAACATAGTCCGAAGAACGTTGCGGTGGACGTTATATAACTAACTCTCTTTCTCCTCCTCCTCCCCCCCCTCCTCCTCCAGTTTGTGAAAGTAGGTATATGAGCAGTCAACCGGATGCCTACCGATGTTTTGTAAAGCAAGACATGAGACCTGATGAAGACGCCACTTAAAGCGACACCAGAGACAAATACCAAATCAGTAATTTAGACGTACAAAGTATTATTTCAATATCTGTTTTCGTCAATATCGCTACAATGTCTATTATCAATAAAATTTCACTGAGCCCGAGCAGACGCCGTCAAAATCCATGACGTCATGGCCAGGTTAGTGCAGCAATTTCAAGACTGCGGCGCCACCGTCCGTGTTTGCATCTTTTCTGTTTTACGAAGCCTTTTTGTTTTACATTGAGAACGTATTTTAGAGAGAGAGAGAGAGAGAGAGAGAGAGAGAGAGAGATAATTTAGTGAAATACAGAGAAATCTGCCAGCGTGTATGTATGCGCCTACATGCTACTCAACTTAGAGAAGGGGATCGGGGCCACAAAGAGCCTAGGAAGAGTAGGGCGGGAAAGGAAAAAAATATCTGTATAAGATTAATTCACTAATACAGTCCACATCATCTTTCCCTCTAGATATATTTAACATCAGTGAGTGTCGCAAGTCATGTTTATTGGGCGCTCGACGAAATCTCTCGTCGCGATATACGTTTGAATCAGCGACTTTCCAAACTTCAGAGGAAAACTGACATACACGTATCGTGTTATACGTGCAGCGTGGCGCTTGCGTTGCTCCTGATCAGGAGCTGTCGGAGGTCGCTTCCTCGATAGCAACCAAACAAACGGGCGTCGTGCACCAATCGCGCTCTTATCTTCGCAGCGAGGGAGCTCGCGCTAAGAGAAATCGCCGCCTATACTTCGTGTTTATAATACGGCGTCGCGCGAGGCACAGATTACGCCGCACTGCTATCTGGGTCGCAGTACATCGGCTTCATTTTTCTTTTTTTCTCCCTCTCTCTCTTTCTCAACCCTGCCGCCACGTCCTCTTGACACCGCTATCGCAAATACGCACACGCTTGCATTCGCCGGCGAGCGCACAATAAGAGCGCGAACACGAGTGCTGTGCCCGGGGGCCGTTTTCTCGCAATCCGCAGATCGTCGTAGAGCGCGCACGCGTTGGCAGTGTATCGGAAGGCCCGATTAACCGGCGCGCCGCGCGTAACTGAAGGAGGCAATTAAGAAGCGATCGGCGTGCATATTGCGCGATTATTTGCTACCGAGACGCGCACGATCTGGCAGCCCCCTGTCCTTCCTGCTCCTTGAACCCCCCCCCCCTTTCTCTCCTTCTTCACCCTTAACTCATTTTCATTTCTGTTTCTTTCATTAATCCTGTCGCGAGGCGTAGATGCGAGCGCGGCACGTATCATGCTTGCGCGGCACGTCATGAACGGAGAGTGCATGTGCGCGTGCGTGGAAGTTCGCGCGAGGAAATGCGGTCAGATAGCAGGATTGGCGAGCGAGTAGGTGTGCAAGGAAAAGAGAACTTGTGCCAGTTGTTCCGTGGATATTCAATTACTGAGCATGCCCTCCCTGACACTTAGCAGAGCGGGGCTTGGGCGTTGCATGGTGTGCGTGATCCCCCGCACCACGTACGTGTGTCTATCTCGGCAGAAAGCAGAGCAGTAGAATCTGTCATAATGAGGAACTTTATTCTGCAGATGAGGGAACTATTTTCTATATTTAAAAAAAACACGTTAGGCTTCTGCTAACAAAACTAATGAACGTCAGCAGAGCTTGTGTATTGTTGTTCCGGATTCATGGTAGCGCAGGAGTCACGGTTTGTAAGAAGCAGCGCATGAATCTCTCATTATAAGGAGCTGTTTCTGCATTTACAAAAGCAAGAAATAAACTTCCGCATACCGTCAATACGTACGAGTGCTGTAGGTGCCACGTGAGCATAGATTAAAAGATAGATTCCTTTTGTCACATCCACTTCCGTAGCGGACATGTCGCCAGAAGACGACAACGATGAAGTGTGCGTGTGAAGGTGCACTGCCAACTTTGGCACCAGCGCGCCTATCGGAACGAACGCCTCGTCAGTACTGCCTCCTACGCCTGAACTACTGTCTGCTACTTTGTACACCTGTGAGCAAAAGTATACAGACCACAGGGTCGCCGAAAGAAAACAGAATTTATTCGTAATTAACACGCATAAACGGAAACTGACGAGTGCACTAGAAAATTCGTAATGCGAAGTTTGGACTGCCGTCTTTAATTTCAAGTTGCGTACACAGACAGAGGAGAAAAATGAGTTTTATCAGGCAATCCTTCGTCAGTATACATGTGCTCACGGGTGTACCTGTTTCCTTGTGTTAATAAATCGTCGACAGCCAACCACGGCTGTAGAGAAGTAACCGTAGCCTTAGCCAATCAATGCTCGCTCAAAGTGATAACCACCCTGAAAACGGTCCGTCGACCGTACGGTCCAAGAAGAGAGTGCCTGTGGTCGTTCGCAAGGGCACATTAGGGCGTTGCCACCATGCAGCGGCAGCCGCTTCTCCTTATTCCTTAACGAATGCATCTACACGAAACATTATTCTTGCTACCACGTCTTTTTTCTGCTTATCTCTTAATTTCGTTCTCTTCCACTTTCTTTAATTGTCAGGCGGGTGGAAGTACGGTGGCTAAAGTACAAACACAAAGAAAAAAAATGACCAGAATCAAGGAGACACAAGTGTCCCCTACAGAACAGACGCTCGCCATGAATCCCAAATGAGTAGTCGCGAGGTGCCTGACTCCTCTAGCAGAGACCGCGTAGATGCAGCACAGATTCGAGAAAGCAGACGCCAAGTTGTCTATCATCTCTTTCCGACTCTTTTATATACACATATCTACACCTACTTTAATTATTTCTTTTTTCTTTTGTTTCCAGCCTCCCTTGCTTTCGCGCCTCGCTCGTCAAGAGGGCTAACGACCGCAATGGTCCCGACATCTGGAGGACAGTCCTTCTCCCTTTCGCGTCACCGCAGTGTCACCAGCAGTGCGCGGCTTGGTAGGCGTTGCCGCGGCTGGATCAATAACACAACGCGCCCGTGACCCGAGTCTGAAGGCAAAGCAGCACGTGGCAACTTAAGAAAGAGAGAAAGAGAAAAAGTAACGCGTGCGCTTAGGGCCCTCAAAAGAGGTGTGATCCTTTCGGCTTCGTTCGCGTTGCTCTCGCTCCCTCAAGCACTCCATTTACGTCGCCAATGCTGTCATCTCCATCGCTTCGCTTTCATGCGTCATCTTGCTTCCATCCCCCCTTTGCGTCCTTTCATCCCCACAACTGAGCCTACACCCGCACTGCTGTCATAATACGCAGGGTGTCCCAGCTAAATTTAGCCAGAGCTTAAAAATATGCAAATGCCACGTGGCTGGACCGAACAAAGAAAATGTTGTTTGCCGTCGCTTGGAGATACTAAGTGTGTTTCCGAGCGTGAAAGAAGCCCGCAAATGCACTCAATATTGCCGCGCGAATGCAGCCGCTCGAGGCACTTTGCCTGTATTCGCGGGCTTCATTCACCCTCGGAAAAACTATTACGTAGCACGCATTGAGGAACAGAAAGCTGTATCGGGAATTTTTTCATGTTGCTCTCCAATTTTCTCATTGACACTTTTCATCTAAATATAATATTTGAGTTAATTAATTAATTAAGACCCTCTTATTAGGCGGAATGAAAAAAAAATCGTTCTAGTAGTGTGTGTGTGTGTGTGTGTGTGTGTGTGTGTGTGTGTGTGTGTGTGTGTGTGTGTGTGTGTGTGTGTGTGTGTGTGTGTGCGTGTGCGTGTGCGTGTGTGTGTGTGTGTGTGTGTGTGTGTGTGTGTGTGTGTGTGTGTGTGTGTGTGTGTGTGTGTGTGTGCATGCGCAGGCGTCTGTGCGCAGGCGTCTGTGCGCACATCTGTGAGAAAGTGAGAAAGGGGGGGAAGGAGAAAAACGTTAGCGATTGGCTCAAAGAAAACACGAAGGAATCAGTTATTTTTCTTTTGCCTGCCTTTACACTTTCTGTATATTTCATTTTTACTTTTGCACGATTAGCTTGACCAATTTTCATCAACCCGTAGGTAGTGGTTGTCTCATTAAATAGTTCATTGGTAATGCAGAATTGTGTGTCGAGTGCAGTATGTCACTTGCAAGGGTTGCTACGCTAAAGCTTCAAGTTTGTTCAAACGCTCAACAGATTCTGTCTAACCTAGACATTTTGCAGCTTAAAATGCGCTGGTTATTGCACACCATGATCAGTCAGTAAGCGGCAAACAGCGACACCAGTGGTCCGCTGATTCACTTACAAAGGACGAATCTTTGTAACCAGCGATCGGTGGCCTTAAACATAGCTACTGCGTCTTTTATTTTGGTCCAGTTACAGCGAAGCTGTATATAACTAAGGTTCGATGGATTTTTCGTGTGCGTCAACAAAATCTGTCATAATTAATGGCTTATGCTCGTGTAAGCACTCATACCCCCGTGAGCAAGCAAAAAAATGCAATGGTTCATAGCTCCGTAAGGCAGCGGACACAAGCATTCAACGAAGTGAAGCGAACAGTGCTTACGTCCTTTCTAATCATGCATACAACAAAGAGAACAGGAGGCCGCAAACTGTCATTATCAATGGCTCATACCCCCGTAAGGAAGCAAAAAATTCAATGGCTCATAGCCCTGTAGTGCACCTATGATTGTCTCCTACTCGCAAGAAAACAATGCCAGCTGCTGTATGAATGGATGGCTGGGCCGTACAAACGAAAGACGGAATTGTGATATCCAGAGGGCATATATCTCCAGGCACAGTGTGCTATCGAGAAGTTCATGACCACGCACTTTGCATGGATTAGCCGTAATGACAGTACTGCTGGGATCATCGTTGGAGACTTCAATGTGGAGATTTCAAAACCAAACATGAAATGGTTCACTCAGTTGGTACTAGAAATGATTCCTTTGAAGTGCCACACCAATCAAAGCCACTGAACTACTCAACAGCCGTCGTGTATAAATGTAACTTTAACCAAGATTCTGTCTTAGGTTTAACTGAACGAATCAGTGTATATCACAGTAATCACAAACCTATCGCCAGTGCCAGTACCAAATGATGAAAAGGAGTACGTTTACCCTTGTCTAACCCTGTATGATGTGCTACAGCTTAGCTGGTCATTCACCTTCACAGAGGCAATGGTTCCTCAGTTTCTTTATCTGATAGCTTTTCTTAAGTCGTCCCAGCTTCTCTACCATAACAACAGGCGCTGACAATGGTTATAATGTCCCATTTGTAAGCGCTTCTAATAAAATGCTTGTCTCAAGGATCTCATTACAATGTTACCAGCACTGTTCGCTGGAAAGATGTTGTATCTGAATTCGGAAGCACCGCAAGAGCGACCCCTTCGCATCACAATTTCTTTGTAAAAACCGGTTCCAACTAAAGAGACGGCACTAACATTTGTACTAGCAAAACGGAAGACACCAACTACGCACGGACAGAAAAATAGTGCCAACAACGCGAACAGACGAAAAAAGAAAAAAAATGGAAAAGTGAAGCACAGCGAAGTACACGAAGGTGCTTGCGACCCGATTCATTGTTGCATGGAACTCTTCTCTCGCTCGCTCGCTCCCCCCCCCCCTTTCTTTCAGGCTGTGCGAATGTCCAGCAAATGTCATCCTGCTGTAATAAATTTTGTCCAACCACCATTATGCACGGCAGCTGCGAGCGTCGGGCTCATTACACTAATGAGAGCGCGCCGAGTAACAAAGTTTTGTTTCATTAGCAGAGTCGCGTCCTGCGATTTTTTTCACAAAAAAGGCTGCCTCATCTGTTCAATTATTGCACTATCTACCGGCTTGCCGAATCTCTTGCATTATGTCTTCCTGATCTGCTTTTTTTTTTTGCTCTTTCTCTCTCGCCGTCTCCGTTTCCTTTTCTTTTTTCTTTAACAACGAGACCCCATATTCGGGACCGAAGTATTAGAAACTTTCAGCTAGATGTGTAGGCACCGCACGTAATCAGATTACCGCCATACCGAGATACAGCGGATAGCAGGATAGCCACTACAGCGAGTTATCATGAAGCTGATTTGAACCAGAGTTCGCTCGTCGAAGTGCTCAGAAACCGTGCTGCGGCTCGAGGTGGCGTTTGGGTCAGGAATTTACCAAGCCCATCGACGAATACGTCCGGTAGTTGGAATGAAGTAAAAAGGGTTTATTTTACATTATTTACGCTGACTACCGACGCGGAAGCCCACTCCGTGCAGGAGCATATTAAACGTCCGAGTTCACATCAGGAAACGTCATCCTCTCTTTCACTGCACGAAAGGTCTCCGCTTTTTATACTGTCTACTTCCCTAAGCGACTAGACTAGAAAATCGTATGACTGTATCGCGGTCAATCGCAATCGTCGAATCAGTCGCAATATCCCGCCCCCCTCGCATATTTATCAAGCGCGTAGCAATCTGGGAATCCGAGCTCGAAGCCGTTGCCATGGTAGCATTCGACGTTGGTCTTTTTCGTCATTAGTTCACGCTGTCAGGAGCAGGAGAGGTCTTTTGTTGACCCGTCAAACGGCGGCGTCACAGCTGCGTTGACTTCTAGATAGGCGCTGGTGTATGAAGGGGTTGGAGGGGAGGGTTGCTTCGTGGTAAACGTCTAATTAATGCTTTTGGCCGCGTTGAGATGTAACGACCGCTTTGGAAGCTGGACACATTTCGATATTGGCTTCAACTTCGTTTAAGCCTTCGCTTTCAGGATCCTTTGCGATGCCACAAGTTTCCGGCCTTTCTTTCCATTAGGCACTGCGAAATGCCTACGAGAGTGCATGCAGATTAATACCTCGATATTCAGGCGCACTAGAGCAACTGCCCGCCGACGACCTCTCGCAAATGACGACGGCAAGTCAGCCTCCGGCTTCAATGGTTAAAAGAAACAAAAAGTAAGAAAGCTGCACTCTGTCGCTGCCATTTTTATGTCGGGCTCATGACATCCGAACGAACTTTCGATTAGTCCATGGTCTAGAAATTGTTGCTTGATGAAGAAAACGCGTTTGTGCTTTATATAACCAAAAGGTGACGTTTAGCAAACCTAGCCCGAGTGTGGGTAACTTAATAGGGACATTTCGCAGCAGTTGATTTTACGCCTTAAGTTCCTCTTCCTGGTTTCACCCACAACCAAAGCGCCCGCTTACGTGGAGTTTCGACTACCGTGACCGTAGTGCGAGACCTGAGGCATGATATCGTGTGTGTATGGAGAAGAGATAACTTTCCTCCTACCGTGTTCATAAACATGCTTTCCGTGCCTCCAGCTGTGTGCGCACAACTTCTTTTAGATTGCAGCGTGACCGTCTAAAAGCGAGTGTCGTACAAGCGCTTTCGATCGCGATCTAACTCGATTAGGGTCATATTTATCGATCGCGATTGGCTCCTTTCCTCGAGATCGCGGAAGGGAACCAATCGCGATTGAGAAACTCGATCCGGAACGAAAGCACCCGTGTGGCACTGGCATTAGAGAGTTGGTTTGAAGAGTTCTATTCGCGCAACGACCGGTGTTATTTGCGAAACTTTTTCAATTCCTGAAGAGACAAGTAAAGATTAAAAAGAAACTCTATGTCGACTGCGTTGTTCTTACGATATAGGGATTCCCACGTAACTTGAGCCAAACATTAAAAATATGCAAATGCCACGTAGCTTGACAGAACCAATGTTGTTTGCCGTTGCTTGGAGATGCTCAGATTATCTTTTGCATTCCGTCTAGTTGCATAACTACTCCTAATTAATTAATACACTTTTCATATATTATAATTAGATCGAAAGTGTCAATGAGGAAATTGTAGGGCAACGTGAAAAACTCTCGATACAGCTTTCTGTGGCTCAGTAAGTGCTACATAAGAATGTTTTTTCAAGCATGACAAGCTTGAAGCCCACGAATACACGAAAAATTGCCGGGTGACTGGCCGCTCGAGGCACTCTGCGTGTGTTCGTGGGCTTCTCTCATGCTTGGAAAGACACTTTTATGGAGCACGGATTTAGCAACAAAAAGCTGTATCGCAGGTTTCTCATATCGCTCTACAATTTTTTCAATGACTTTATTCATCTAATTATAACATTTGAGAAGTTTATTAATTATTTAGGACTAATTATGCCATCCGGCGGAATGCAAAAAATAATCGGAGTATCTCCAAGCGATGGCCAACAACATTACCTTGGTTCTGTCCAGATATGTGGCATTTGCCCATTTTTAAAGTTCGGTGCAAGTTACGTGGGGTATATCGGCACTTGGTGATATACACATGCACAATAATAATAATTGGGGTTTTATGTGCCAAAACCACTTTCTGATTATGAGGCACGCCGTAGTGGAGGACTCCGGAAATTTTGACCACCTGGGGTTCTTTAACGTGCACCTAAATCTAAGCACACGGGTGTTTTCGCATTTCGCCCCCATCGAAATGCGGCCGCCGTGGCCGGGATTCGATCCCGCGACCTCGGGCTCAGCAGCCCAACACGATAGCCACTGAGCAACCACGGCGGGTTACACATGCACATGTGGGCTTGTTGGTAATGCATCTTCTAGGGGAGTACGGTAGCGCGATTAAAAGACGGGACAAAAGAAGACAAAAGAACAAAAGAAGCGCTGTGTGTGTCCCTATGTGTCTCCTTTTGACCCGTCTTTTAATCGCGCTACCGTACTCCCCTTGAAGCTTCATTTGGGCCTGGGTGTCCTTGAAGCTTAGTGCGCGCTTCGGAGCCATTTTGCCGGCGCGTGTTTACGTGCTCCTTCTGCATATGTGGCCGGCGCGCTGTTGAGACGTCAACTCCAAGCGCTCTCTTCAGGCTGCGGACTATTGCAACGTTTACACTATCACAGCCCGGCACCTGCATTTTTGTCGCATAGGAAAGCAAGCGCAGCACGTGCCATACGCACAAACTGTGAAACGGTGCCGCGGCGGCGCCAGCCGTGATGTGCGGAGGCGAGCGCCATCGCGTGGTTTTGCAGCAAACCCAGCTGCACGCGCGGTAAGGCCATAGCAGTAGCAGCAGCAGCGCCCGGAAAGCCGGGAGAAGGGGCAAAAAAGTTTTGCTTTAAAATAAAAGAAATTAAAGGGGAAAAACAAATGAACGAAACAGCCACGTACGTTTCCTTGTATATCTGCCGCTTTGTTTATCCTTTTTTTTGTATTTATTTAACCTTCCCGATCTTTCGCACCCTGTTGGCCAGCGTGGTGTCAGCTGCATGGTTCTTTTCCTTGGACGTCGTCCAAGCTCATGCCCGCTTCCCCTTTGCTGTCGAACCATTCCACGACCGTTACGTTTCTAAAGAGAAAGCACCCGGAACGTAGAAGCACACCGCCTCTGAAACCTCTGCGGTTTCTACAAAGACACGATGGCGACGAAGGTAAAATAAAGCATAGGGAGAGACACATTCAGAGGCACGCTGTTAGCTCAGCTCAGAAACAGGCAGCAGCCGGCTGCGGATGCTCAGCGCGCGCCGGAAGGGCGGAAGGAGGACGAGCCCTTGTTGTCCGACAGGAGAAGAACTGCAGAAGAAGCAGAAAGAGGGGGGCGGAAGAAGGTGGGGGGAGGGGGGCGTGCTGCATCGGTGCCGCCTCCCGTGTTTTGTTTCGCCGAGACGCGAAATCCGTGCCAGCACTTCCGCTATTTCGGGATGCAAAGCAGGGAGCTCGCGCGTGGCGCGTGTCTATATAGCACATCTGACGGTACAACGGCGGCGGAGGGGCCGACGATCGACGCGGACAACTCTGACCGCAGATGTTATCCCGCGCTCGTACAATCTCTCTTACAAGAGAGGTGACACGGCAAGTTCGGTGCAAGTTACGTGGGGTATATCGGCACTTAGCGATGTGCACATACGTTTTTTGCACGCAGGCCCCCTTGTCTGCACAAACGTAATCAAAACTTCCAAGGCTAATAAATTCGACGCCGCCCTATATACTACATTCTCCAACACTAGCGCGCCTTCCCTCCTTCGGCTGGTTCAATAAACAACACACACACACACAAACAAACAAACACACACACACACACACACACACACACACACACACACACACACACGCACACACACACACACAAAAAGGAACTCGAAACGTTGCAACTCTGCTGTCAGGTATGTGTGAGTAAATAGAGGCAAAAAAAGAAAAGAAAGCAAAAAAAAACAAATGAAAGAAATTTACAGCCACGTTCCCTTGTATAGTTGCTACTTTATTTATGTTTTTCTTTCTGTATTTATTTTATTTTGTCATTACGCTGTCTTTACCCGAACGCTTGTTGTCAAGCGCCCTATATTGTCGCCGCGTAAAATTAAAGTCGTGCAGTGATCCACCGAGCTTTTGGCTCTTGAGAATTGTATGACGTTGGCGCTAGATTTTGCCATTAAGGCGTTCTCTGTGTGGAGGGAGACTGGTTGTCGGGGCAATGCATCGACTGTTCATGAAGATTGTTTGATGAGTTTAATATTTACAATGTTCTTAGAACGTTCTTGATCAAGTTGCGAGGCGCCAGCCACTGCCAACACCGTCTCTAATCCATGTCAATATATATATATATATATATATATATATATATATATATATATATATATATATATATATATATATATATATATATATATATATATTGATCCCATGTTTCTTCTAATTTACCGTCTACGTGCAACGTTACAGAGCACTGGACCCCGCATTGCGGCAGGATACTTCTTAGGAACGTGTAACATAGCGGTGAGTAATGGGCGGGAGTGGCAGCATAAATAAAGTGGCTTTGACGTCTCACTCTGAACTATAGGTGGGTCTGCGCATCGTAAAATCGGGGGACAGGCACGTCGGGTCCCGGTGGCAGGGGCAATTTGTTCGCACGTCCGTGGGGCTGAACTAACAGGACCGGCACGTCCGCGGTTTTTTGTCTCAGACCGTATCGCCGATCTAGACCAGCCGCCGCTCTCTTGAACTGCGCTCGCGCTTGCGTCACCCGGAGCCGAGATGTCAACGCGAAGCGAACAGTGGGTCGTAAACAACGAGCACAATTCTGGCTTTTCTGAGAAACTGACGGGGATGGTTTTTCTTTATGTCCTCTGTTACTTCCTTTTCTCTTTTTCTTTGTTTTTCCCTTTCTTTTTTTTATTATTTTTACGCGCATGCGTGGCGAAGCTGCTCTTGGCCAACCCATGCTTGCGGTCAGTTCCCCTTACAATGCCCATAAAACTGCCGGAGCTGCGATACATGGCTCGGCTGTGGCATGACTCAGAAGAAATGTAAATGAAAAAAAAGTAAATAGGTAGGCGAGTGTATGTTGGTATCTAATCGCCTTCTGTCCTATGGTGAGCGCGGTGCATGCACCAGCCCGATGCTGTAGCGAAAAAATAGAGACTGCCGCACATGCCAAGGCCAAGTGACAGACAGACAGACAGACAACGAACTTTAATTAGTCCTGAGGAGCTTCTTTCAGGACCTCCTAACGGGAGGCCATTGTAGCCGCTGGCCGCGCCCACGTAAAGGACAGAACGCCGTGACGCTCCGCTCTTTCCTGGGCCCTCTGGATAGCCTGGGCTTGCTTTCGGAGTACCGTGCTTCTGATGGCCTCCTCCCATTCGGCTTCGCTGGAGAGGAAGTCGTTAGGCAACGCGGGACAAGGCCAACTGAGCAGCGAATTTTGCAGCGAAGCTGCTAGCCTCTCGTTGGTCGGCATTTTTCGTGTCCGTGGGCAAAAATGTGGGCCGATCCCGGAGGTAGTGCGATACCGGGTCGACCCGCGACGGAGGTGAAGCAGGCTTCAAGCCCTCAGCAAGGTGAAGCGAAAAGTGCGTACATTCCTTGGAATCATGCATACAACATGCATAACAGCATTCGTTTCAATAAATAACAAGGACAAAAGAAGCATCCGAACCACATAATTGATGATAAGGCGCTCCGGATAAGAATGCGAAGCAGTTAGCGCTCCGCTCATACGTTTCCCAGTAAATATTGCTGTTGCGCAAGCTGCTCCGGCGAAGGCAGCTTGCGACGTGGGGAGTGACGTCACTAGCCTTTCGTATATAACAGAACCAGCCTAGCAATTGATTTCACTATTCTTGCCGCAGCGCTACGGGTAGGCGACGCATAGTTATAAGACTCTCGAGGAGCAGTCTGAATACGAGGGGCGGCAAAAGGGAAAAGAAACGGCAATACGACCAGCGGCGGCGTGCTGTCAAAATTACCATTACTCCTATTACTACCATTACTCTAAATAAAGCTTTGCATACCCTCTTCAGCAGTTGAAGTGGTGGTTTTCAACAACTTCGCTGGAAGTGGCCGGGAGAGCTAGTAAGTTTTTCCGCAAAAATAAGCAACATGTTAAGAGTCGCGAAAACATGTACAGTCTTAAAGAAAAGGAAGTAATTAGAAATTAGGGAATCGCAATCATCCCCGAGCTCGTCCATCACTGTTACATAAATATGTAGTTACAAGAAATACCGTCGTTACCTTAAGTACTTCCTGTAACTACGCGCCTTGCGTAAGGGCGACTAGTTCGCGTTTCTCATTATGAAAGATTGCAGCCGACCATATATACCTAGTGCGTGCACCAAGCAGGACGGAATAAGAAGTGGGGAGGGAAGGGAGAGAGAGAGAGAGTTGATCGGCGTGCAAATTACTGTTAAATGCTCACAACTGCCCGTAACTGCCGCTTTGGTTGCGGACCTGCTGCAAGCCACCATCTGTTCTCCCTCCCTAGCATGCGTTTCCTCTGGACGGAGAGAGCATACGTTAAAGAACAGCAAAACAAGCATACTTTCAGAACGGTCTGATTCAGTATGGGGAACACGTGTTAAGCGGAACCATGCGCCACGCTGAGTATTAGGACATCCAACGCCGTAACCGGCGTAACTATCACGAGCGAACGTTCATCAACGGGTGTGTTCTCACCTGGTGCGCTTGAAAATCAGAAAGCTTGTCACGATGGTAAATCGGCCGATACCAGCAGCCCCGCACAAGGTGCGCCGCGGCAGCTCGTAGGCGGGTCGATGTGTTGTTGGCTTGCTTGCTAGTGAGGAAACCACGTGTAGCAACTACTGTTATCGCGAGTAAGTGATGGTAACGTCGTTCCTAGAAACGGCGGCGAGTGATGAAAAAGAGGGTTGGGTGGAGAAGCTATGGGTGTGGGGAACAGGCCATAATGCGGTGACAGCTGCTTCGAACGTAGTTAGAGTAGCGTGAGAACGCAGCCGGACGCTGCTTCGCTTTTTAAACGCTACAGCCAGGAATTTATTTGAGGCGCTCATGGCGTAGCTATATTTTTGAGATATTCATGTGATGTCCACAACAAGCATACCTGGGGAGGTATTCTGTTAGAGGTATGCAAGAGGAGGTATTCTGTACGTACTACCTAGTGGAAATGGGCCTTTCGCCTGCTGCTGAAGTTCTTATTGGCTGGGCTTAGTTGCGCATTGACAGCAGCTAGGTTCCACAGCCAACCATAACTTCAACAGCAGAGGAAATGGGCAAGTCCTCTAGGTGTACTAGGGTGGTTGCTTGGGCTAGTTGGTAATTCATGATCAAAAATAACGTACAGCGCAAAGGACAAGGACAGTGATAGACGACATACACAGCGCTTTCAGAATTTTTTTGGTGACCATGTTCTTAGTTCAATGACTTGCTGTTAGGACACCCCCTGTGACTGTCGTATATTTTCTGCGCATGCCTCTTCTTGTATATATACACACGATGTGGTGACGCAATAAAATCTTGTTGGAAGTCAAAAAAAAAAAAAACAGCGCTGTGTATGTCGTCTATCACTGTCCTTGTCCTTTGCGCTGTACGTTATTTTTGACCACTAGGTGTACTCTTACAGAATACCTCCCCTGCCTACTTGAGTCGTGCATTTTCGTTTGTTCCTAATTGCGTGCGTCAAAACGAACCGAGCCTTATCACGCTCGGAATGCAATGATTTCATCTCGTTCTGCGGAACCCGCTTGTCTGGCTCAACGCACCGTTCGGCGCATTCGAATTTCCTTTTGACGGCGCTTTACCGAAGTTCCTTTTCGACCGCGCTAATTCACGGCCTGTTCACTTAAGCTCCCACGGAGTTAATCGAATTCCAGCGCTTATCTTCAAAACGATCACGTCACGTAACATTCATTAATCCTCGTCCTTAGTGTTAAACTTGTGTTCATTCACAATTTAGTTGTGAATACACTTGCCAAGCTATCGCTGCTTTTCTGGGATACGTAAGCTTTCCAGTTAGTATGCGGAGTGAATTAAGTGGGCATTCAACTTAATCCGCTAGTTAACGCTCAGTTCCATACAAATCCCCCAAGGAAGCGCTGTGGCCATAGAAAAAAAATTGGAGGACGCTTAAGCTTCGCCTTTAAGAGTGGAACGCAATAGCATTCAAAGATCCCTGACATGCTTCTCACGCTTTCCGGCAACTGTAGCGTATGTAACCGTAATGTTTAACGGAAAACGCTGGCGGCGAAGCCTATGGGGGAAGGCGGGCTTTCTGGTAGGAGCGCAGCCTCGTGCGTGGGCCACGATGGATGGATGGATGGATGGATGGATGGATGGATGGATGGATGGATGGATGGATGCTATGAGCCTCGCCTTTGGAACGGAGTGGTGGGTTGCCGCACCAAGCCCTTGTTAATATATTGCCTAATGTCCTACCTATGTTAAAAAGAAAAGAAGAAAAGGAAAAAAAAAACATGATGAATTCCCATAACCAAACTTTCTGAACCCCTATTGTGAACTTTGTTTTTGCACGCCTCCGTTGTTTGTTGATTCCTTACTTTTCTTGGATGGATGGATGTTATGAGCGTCCCCTTTAGAATGGGGCGGTGGGTTGCGCTAGCAAGCTCTTGCTATTATACTGTTATTCTTCCGCCAACAAGCGAGCGCCATCTGGTGGTGTTTCAAGGAGCCGGGCACGCCGATCCGTGGCCTCCAAGAATTTCGCCCGCCGGCGCGCGCAAATGGCGGACGCCGTGGTCGGTCTATGCATGGTAGAAACGATGGAAAATGTGTTCGTTTGAGCTTTCGCGTAACAGAATGATGTTTTCTCGTATATTGAAATTACAGACCGACGCTATCATGGCTCTAGGTTGTGTGTAAGACATAGTTTACGATTTTCCTACGTATTTAAGTTTGAGATATTCAATTAATTCAGTAACTTCATTGCGCCACATGGAATGTCTGGGTATGCGAGGTTCGAAATTCTTTTTTGCCGGAATGACGTCTGACGCTGGACAACGACGCCGGATTTTCTGCGACAGCGGGCCCTTAACGCTATCGCGTTAAAAGCGAAGCTGACGAGCAACGGCCAATTCAAGGAGTTTGTTTGCCGTGTGGGGTGCAGGCGACCGCGGCCACATTTATTAAAGAATTGGCTGAACGGCCTTAGTGTGCCACTTGTCCTAGCCGCTGGCTCGATTGTGTTCTTGTTCCAAAGTAATGATGTTTACCCACTACGAAGGACCGGCCAGAAAAGAAATATAAGTGGGTTCTGGAAATTGTATTTTAGTATTAGTTCCAATCTAACTCGAAATTCCCTTTGTCCGCCTTGCCAACTGGCGCACACTGAGCTGCGGCAGATAGCTGCTCCGCTACAGTCTCATCAGCAAAGGAGAACAATAAGAAGAGGAAAACTAAAGCTGTAACGCCGTTTCCACCCGTATCTGCAAAGCTTAGGATACTGCGCCTTAGGTCGCTATATACACGTGAATAGATGTACCTACTCAAAAAGAAAAAGAAAGAGTTGTAATCCTTTGGCAGAATGGAGGCTACTTTGCTAGCGTTGTTCTTCCGTTCTGGAAGGGAAGAAAAATGTACGAATAACATAGAAAACAGCTCCAAAGAAATCCTGAAACCTTCGCCTCTTTCAAGTATACACACCAAACGACGTCATCTATATTGGCGCTTGCCGTTTGAAAGCTCTCTGGCTCCATCTTCCTCTTTATACACGGCCTCCTCATCCCGTCTAATCTTTAGATACTATGTTCCCGTCTTGTCTCGTATCTCTTGGGTCTTACAACTTCCGCACAACTTTTCCTCTTACTTTACCGTTATCCGATCTTCCCCTTCTCCCGGCTTCCAGCTCATTCCATCGTCAGCTTTGGTATCTTTTGTTCGACGCCGGTAACACGACGCCCCGACGCACTGTATCCTTCGCTTGCCACGTCTCCAAGTGGGTCCACAAATAAATCTGCGCAGGGTATGCGTACGCGCGTAGAATCAACCTCCGGAACAAAGCGGCTAGTCCTCGTTGCCACTGTACGGAGCTTCTATCTGGAGTTGTCTCAGATGTCACCGACTCGTGGGTGGTTGGGTAAAGCGAGCTTCGCGGAAGCCACGCCGAGGCCCCAGTGAACAACGATATACTACGCCGCGACGAACTTCTTTGTGGCGCATCGAGTCCTTCCAGCTTTGGTGCGGGGGCACATTGAGGCTACTTTGTCTTCTCAGCGTCTATAATCCTCACATAGTTGCTTCGACTTCTTTGTGGGTGTGTACTTCTTTCGGTTGTGTACTGTTGTATCATTTTCTGTTTATATTCCTTGGCTTCAATGACTGTTGTATGGTGGTGGTTAAGAAAAAAATCAATCCCCTCGGTTTCCCTGCTTCTTGTTCATTACATATATATCGAATATAAAGTGGTAAGCGAATGTAACTCGCACGACAATGCCTTCGAAAAAGTGTGACCGAGACTACAAAGAATTGAATTGAATTGTCTCTATTTCCATAAACACACAACTTATGGCGGATTTATTGAAAAAGTTGCACAAAAAAACTGCAAGAGGGCAGCAGAAAAAGCTGCAAGAGGGCACCAGCGGCAGGCACAGGCACTGATTCAGGACCGACAACACAAGCGCTGAGTTAACCGGAGCCCATTTCATCTGTACCCTGAAGTCTAAGAAGCATTTGAGTGAGTAATTAACATACAAAGACAGCTTACTGTTCTACGGCTGAATATATATTACTGAATTACTGACTCAAATGCTCCTTAGATTTCAGGCCGCAGATGAATTGGGCTCCAGATAACTCTGCGCTGTTTGGGATGTCGGTCCTGAATCGGTGCCTGTGCCTGCCGCTGCTGCCCTCTTAAGGCCCGTCAAGGTGCTGTGTGCAACTTTTACGTTAAACCTCGATAAATTGTATGTTTATTGAAATAAAGGCAATTCAATTCAATTCAATTTTTTGAGTCTTGGTCAGGCTTTTTCAAAGGCAATGTCGTGCGAGTTACATTCGCTTACCACTTTCATATTCGAAGGAAACACTTCCACAGAGCGATAAAAATACCACGGTTGAGCTCTCACCGACATTTCGTTGCCTAACATCTATAGAACAGCGATTTCGTGTGTAACTCTGACGTCACATCCCTGTCGTAGCTTCAACTAAACGCCCTTAAGGCTCATTAAGATTGATCAGATTTTCTCAGTTTTTGTTGGTTGCCTAATGAGTACTCTAGGTCTCTGAATAATGATATAGTCACTCAACAGCATCATGTAAGCTCTAAGTCGAATTTTGCGGTGGAATTTGAGAGAAAAACTGTTTTGCAGACAAAAACAAACTGACATTCAAAGTCGGTTTGTTAAAACGCAGCGCCCATCCAGGGCCAGCGCCTGCTACCCTGTCAACCACTTGTCTGCAGCCCCGTACGTTGTAACCACGCAAACGTATTAGAGACGGGGCACCGCCGCGGCAATCATGACTCCGCTAACACCACCGACGTGTTGAAATTGGGCTTCTCCCGCAGAGAAGGGCCTTGGAGGGCCCGGCAGCGCCGCAATCCCTGCGTTCGCTGTTTTCGAGGTGGCGTCGGAGAGAGAGAGAGAGAGAGACCGCCGGCCCCACGCGTGCACTGTCGAGGCCGAGATCACCGCATGCAAAGGAGGATGCGCCGGCCGCTTTGTTAGCCTTGGCTTCTGTCAGCGCTCACCGCTCGAGCCCCGCTATTTCGGTTGACAGCGTCCTCCGGGCATAGCGACGCAAGGACTCCCCCGCATAGCGGCGTCAACGGCGGCAGGCGTGCTTGCGTGCCCGTATCTGTTGTGTAGTCGGCGCCCGGTTAGTTAACTTCGAAGCGATAAGCGCAGTGCGCCGAAAGTGGCGGACGCTCGCTCACTTCGGCCGCGAGCGAAACGCGGTCGCCCGAATCGGGAGCGCGAGTGTCCAGCTGCAGCGTACAACTTTTACAGCGCCCGCGTCGCGAAGCCATCCATAGAGTGACGAGCGCGACTGACAGTGCCAAATAAATGAGAACCAGTGGCTATATTTAGAACGCGCGCCACTTACTAAAAGCGATGCTTCTGTTATGGGTTCCTATACTTTCGTAATGCCACTCACGCCATGAAAGCATGTCTGAACGATGTGGCTGCAACTTCTGTTTAGCCTCTGTAATTCTTCGGCCCTGAGAGTAAATTAACGAAATAAAACATGAAACCTAACGTGGCAAAAGGGGTATGCTGAATTACTAAGATGTTCTGAAATGTGGTCGTTATTCAGGTCGTCATTCCTTCGTTATTCAGGCAAAAATCTCGTCGCACTTGCTCACAACAACCGCGTAGGTGTCTGTTTCTTTACCGTTATGCAGCGGCGTTCCAGTGTAGCGGGACCGGTTGTTAGGAATATACCAACCCGTATGAAGGCGAACGATTACACGCATTAGTAGTACTCTTCGACAACGTCAGCGGGCTTTTGCAAAGTCGAAGACATGCAAACAGGGAGATAAAGATGCACTTGATTCAATGCATTGGCTAATTACAGCATGACGAATGCCCTTTCACCGCGAACTGCAACACCTACAATGCCCACTCCGCCTGCCTGACTTGCTTGAAGTTAGAGGCAGGCGAGTATAGGGAATCTGCGGGTATAGGCTATACACGGAGTACGTTTCAAAGGGGAATAAGCGGTGTAAACGCTGCTTGAGCGCCAACTTCCAATTTCAAGCGAGCGCTTACTTGCCTTAGATTGACTCTCAGCAGATGAGCGAGGAAGTCAATTTCAAATGACGACTACGAGGAGTGCGGCGCGACCTTTGCCGTAAACGGTGAATCTGCCTATGCGAGAAAAGTTTGTCCGTTTCTTGTTTCCTTCTCTATACGGAACCAAATGACGCTGAGTTGTGATGAAAAGAAAGCTGGAGCCCACCTGAAGGTATATAGTGTACTACCTACAGAGGACCCAACAGCTCCTCAGCAGGAAACCTCCATAAGCGAATACATATCTGTCCTCGTCTAGGGCTGCTACCGGCCGCTACCGCCTTTCACTACAGCGTTTCCCGATTGAGAGAGAGAGTTAGAGAGAGAGAAAGAGAGAGAGAGAGAGAGAAATGAAAGGCATAGAGGCTAGCCAGCATTGAGCCCGCTTGCATTGGGGGAAGGGGGAAAAGCAGAGGAAAAGATGAAGAGAATAAGATAACGTCCACTGTTTATATCGCCGAAGTAGTGACAGTTTGCCGACTGAGCAGTGAAGAGGCAAGAAGACTGAATGGGCAAATGAGCTCTGCGGGAATTTTTTTAAGACATTCAGAAAATATCACGAAAGGGAAAGTCGACACGCACTTGAAAGCAGAGTTCGTCAATCATACGAGTACTGAAACACAGCCTCAACTTTCATGCGGGCTTTTATATGTAACGTTTCTTTCATTGTTATTATTATTGAAATGAATATTAGGAGAGGTTGGCGCCTTTATGGTGGCACCGGCTACTCCTTGTCACTTGGCAAAGGAAACAAATTTGCGTAAAAAGAGAGAATAGAGACACAAAATATGACACTCAGTAGAACACTGAATGAACAAAAAATATACAGTCCAACGTAACGCTCCTGTCGGTGGGTTCTGAGTGATGCGCCGCCAGTGAGGAACACTGAACTAGACTTCACCCTTCCCCTGGTGAAAAAAAAAAAATGGTTGAAACGACTAACGAGGCTGACAAGAAATTTCTGATTAAAAGTCTTTTTTTCTTTCTTTTTTTTCCAACTGTGTTTGCCGGGATCTTAGTTCGTTGTTTTGCTCAAAAAGTGGCGTGTTATAGTTAGTTTAGTTGTCCATAGGTGACGCTACCGTCAGCAGATTCCCATACACCACTCGCCAATCACTTTCCAGGTTTTTAAACATGTCGCCTATGGGGAGTTTCGAAAACATTGATGATTGAAGATCGTTTTCATTTTCTTCTTCTTTTTGTTGGTTTGGATCGCCAGGCAACATATACTTCAGAGTTAACTTGAATATACGTATGCAAGCCTGTTGCGTCCAAATACTGCAACAGTGACTTATATAATGCGTTGTCGTTAACACATCATTTACAGTCTTCAGGTTGGTCACTTTTTAATTTCGCACCTCCAAGGACACTTTCGCGCACCGTGCCTTGTCCCAGAGCACGTCCAAAGTATACGGCAGGCTTCCACTGCAGACGCAGCAGCTTTATGATATTTAGATGTTCAGCCTGAGCCACAATAAACTCTTTATGGTCTTTACACTCATTTCACTCTTTACAGTTGCGTGCACACTTTGTCATTCACCATTAATTGTTACTCATTGCAGGATGTCTACAGCATGGTTAATCGTTGGAAAACTCCAGTGAATTCGAGTAGTCTTGCCGCGTGATGCCTAGCTATTTTATCAGCAAACTACGCGCTTTTCGAGCGATGAACCACAATTCCAGGTCAAAGTTGCCCAAATTTCTCGAAAGAGAATCTGGGACAGAAAGGCTCTTACGTTAGAACTGTTTGTTAGAGCAGGCGTTAGTCACTCGTGATGTTAGACATACTATTAGCGATGGCGACCAGCCAATGGCAAACAGCTCATACGAACTATATAGACTTTGTGTATCCGGCCCTAGGATACGTGATGCGCTCGTGAAATCTTAAAGGCTACCCTTACCGATGTTATCCTTAGTTCCTTGGTAAGCTATCGTTGGGAGTGTACGTCAATGCGTGCACGCGGCTATCTCAACGGAAACGTGCACCGAACGTAATTCTCTCCGCCGGTTTCGACCCCAAAATTGAGTTGTTTCTGGGGCTGTGATCGGAGCGGCAATAAACTTCAAGAAGGCGGCAACAAGTAGGGGCGCACTCCTAGCTCAGGCGTTCTCCTGTGTCTGCAGGATCGTTAATCACTCCTTCAACAATCGTTTCGCAATCCAATCTTGAAAACCGGCCCTTTCGCGCTCTTCGCTCCCTCGTTATTTTTTATTATTTGTTTGTCTCTTGTCTATTTTCTTCGCAGAGGTCCTTTTTCTTCTTCCTTCTTTTTTTTTTCGAGTCGAGACACGGAGAAACAGGAACCTGAGAAGGAGCGGGCTCCATATATCCACGCTCCTAAACTCACGAGCGATAGGAAGTGTGCTTTGATGAGAGTCAATGTTGCGAACTCGAGAAAAGTTTCCGCTTCTTGCTAACGAAGTGGAAGATTTATGGTTCAGGTATCAAGTTCGTGGATGCTACCGTTCCTCGAGCAGCGGAGCCGAAAGTTTTCCAACTGGAACACAAACAAGTGAAAAAGAAAAGGGTAAAAAAATAAAACGAAACAAAGAAACGTTGCTGTGGTTAGGGCTAGGAAGAGAGAACCGTCGATTTCCTTTTGTCTGGTTTTCCGTCCCTTCCTTTGCTGCTACGGAAACCTGAAGCAGCAGCCATCCACTTGATAGAGACTGTCATTAGCAACCGAAGCTTGGCTCGTTGCAGTCTTTGCAGATCTCTTTGCGAAACTGACCTCGGTAAAGCGAAGTTAACCGAATGCAATTTATCGTTTCTTTCTTCGGCTTGCTAAACGTGTGACCACTTGATTGAGATTCAGCGGTTTGGTTTCGTCCACCTTCCCTTGACTCTCTCTCTCTCTCTCCTTCTCTCTCATACCTGAAATTCCAATTCGACAACTATATAAATTTCATGTTATTTCATTGGCGCCCCTGTCTTGCGAGCGTAGCACGCGCGCTGACTACCCTGCTTCTCGTCAATTGATCTTATGACTCCTACATGGCGTCGGTTACGTGCACACATCTAGAAACGTCCCCGTTTCCGCTATGAGGACCTCTATTTAATTGTTCTCGAGCTTGCGTATGTTTCGAGAACTGATTAAGCCGGTTTGACAAAGCTCTTTGTTCCTAAAAACCGCTCGCGGCTGGCCGTCACTGCTCCTGCTATCACCTCTTTCGTTATCATGTATTCGTCCTTATCACGTTTGCTATCTCCTCCCTGCTTATCTCGATTTGCCGGCGCCTGTTCTTGCACAAATTTTATCCGTGCGCGTTGGCTATGTGAACTTGGGGTGAGGTTCGTTCCTGACGCGTTCCCCGCTTTAGAGTAGTGCTCCCACGTGTACGTTTTAGCTCTATAGAGTGCTGAAACGAAGAAACCTGAAACTCGCTAAGGAAGAAACATGACTGCTTCGTATCAGACCCCGCTACGATTCGGAAGCGGAAGCTGGCGAACAGCGTAATTTTCATTGCGCACCCCAAGTCTTGATACCCAAGATGTATTTTTGGGACAATCCCGAATTTCCGATTCTCCCAAAGCAAGAAACATAATAGTTTCTTTTTTTTCGTTAGATTCGACAGCGTATGTAGGTGAATTTTGCACCCCTGAAGTCACCTGTTATCTTTGTTGACAGTCTATAATTACTCAGCCTAAAGGATTCTCCCATTTGGACGCATTTAACTGTCGCGATCACCCGCCGTAGTACGTAGTGGCTTCTGGCGTAGCGCTTTTCTGTTTCCCCTTTCCCTTCCCCAGTGTAGGGTAGCAAACCAGACGCTCATCTGGTTCACCTCCCTGCATTTCCTCTCTTTGCTCTCTCTCTCTCTATCTCTCTATCTCTCTCTCGGCGTTGCGCTGCTAAGCACGAGAGTATGGGATCAAATCCCGGCCGCGGCGGCCGCACTTGGATGGGGGCGATATGCGAAAACGTCCACGTACCATACCATTCATCATCATCATCATCATCAGCCTGGTTACGCCCACTGCAGGGCAAAGGCCTCTCCCATATTTCTCCAACAACCCCGGTCATGTACTAATTGTGGCCATGCCGTCCCTGCAAACTTCTTAATCTCATCCGCCCACCTAACATTCTGCCGCCCCCTGCTACGCTTCCCTTCCCTTGGGATCCAGTCCGTAACCCTTAATGACCATCGGTTACCTTCCCTCCTCATTACATGTCCTGCCCATGCCCATTTCTTTTTCTTGATTTCAACTAAGATGTCATTAACTCGCGTTTGTTCCCTCACCCAATCTGCTCTTTTCTTATCCCTTAACGTTACACCTATCATTCTTCTTTCCATAGCTCGTTGTGTCGTCCTTAATTTTAGTAGTACCCTTTTCGTAAGCCTCCAGGTTTCTGCCCCGTAAGTGAGTACTGGTAAGACACAGCTATTATATACTTTTCTCTTGAGGGATAATGGCAACCTGCTGTTCATGATTTGGGAATGCCTGCCAAACGCACCCCAGCCCATTCTTATTCTTCTGATTATTTCCGTCTCATGATCCGGATCCGCCGTCAATACCTGTCCTAAGTAGATGTATTCCCTTACGACTTCCAATGTCTCGCTGCCTATTGTAAATTGCTGTTCTCTCCCGAGACTGCTAAGCATTACTTTAGTTTTCTGCAGATTAATTTTTAGACCCACTCGTCTGCTTTGCCTCTCCAGGTCAGTGAGCATGCATTGCAATTGGTCCCCTGAGTTACTAAACAAGGCAATATCATCAGCGAATCGCAAGTTACTAAGGTATTCTCCATCAACTTTTATCCCCAATTCTTCCCAATCCAGGTCTCTGAATACCTCCTGTAAACACGCTGTGAATAGCATTGGAGATATCGTATCTCCCTGCCTGACGCCTTTCTTTATTGGGATTTTGTTGCTTGCTTTATGGAGGACTACGGTGGCTGTGGAGCCGCTATAGATATCTTCCAATATTTTTACATATGGCTCATCTACACCCTGATTCCGTAATGCCTCCATGACTGCTGAGGTTTCGACTGAATCAAACGCCTTCTCGTAATCAATGAAAGCTATATATAAGGGTTGGTTATATTCTGCACATTTCTCTATCACTTGATTGATCGTGTGAATATGGTCTATTGTTGAGTAGCCTTTACGGAATCCTGCCTGGTCCTTTGGTTGACAGAAGTCTAAGGTGTTCCTGATTCTATTTGCAATTACCTTAGTAAATACTTTGTAGGCAACGGACAGTAAGCTGATCGGTCTATAATTTTTCAAGTCTTTGGCGTCCCCTTTCTTATGGATTAGGATTATGTTAGCGTTCTTCCAAGATTCCGGTATGCTCGAGGTCTTGAGGCATTGCGTATACAGGGTGGCCAGCTTCTCTAGAACAATCTGTCCACCATCCTTCAACAAATCTGCTGTTACCTGATCCTCCTCAGCTGCCTTCCCCCTTTGCATATCTCCTAAGGCTTTCTTTACTTCTTCCGGCGTTACCTTCGGGATTTCGAATTCCTCTAGACTATTTTCTCTTGCATTATCGTCGTGGGTGCCACTGGTACTGTATAAATCTCTATAGAACTCCTCAGCCACTTCAACTATGTCATCCATATTAGTAATGATATTGCCGGCTTTGTCTCTTAACGCATACATCTGATTCTTGCCAATTCCTAGTTTCTTCTTCACTGTTTTTAGGCTTCCTCCGTTCCTGAGAGCATGTTCAATTCTATCCATATTATACTTCCTTATGTCAGCTGTCTTACGCTTGTTGATTAACTTCGAAAGTTCTGCCAGTTCTATTCTAGCTGTAGGGTTAGATGCTTTCATACATTGGCGTTTCTTGATCAGATCTTTCGTCTCCTGCGATAGTTTGCTGGTATCCTGCCTAACGGAGTTACCACCGACTTCCATTGCACGCTCCTTAATGATGTCCACAAGATTGTCGTTCATTGCTTCAACACTAAGGTCCTCTTCCTGAGTTAAAGCTGAATACCTGTTCTGTAGCTTGATCTGGAATTCCTCTATTTTCCCTCTTACTGCTAACTCATTGACCGGCTTCTTATGTACCAGTTTCTTCCGTTCCCTCCTCAGGTCTAGGCTAATTCGAGTTCTTACCATCCTGTGGTCACTGCAGCGCACCTTGCCGAGCACGTCCACATCTTGTATGATGCCAGGGTTAGCGCAGAGTATGAAGTCTATTTCATTTCTAGTCTCGCCGTTCGGGCTGCTCCACGTCCACTTTCGGCTATCCCGCTTGCGGAAGAAGGTATTCATTATCCTCATATTATTCTGTTCCGCAAACTCTACTAATAACTCTCCCCTGCTATTCCTAGTGCCTATGCCATATTCCCCCACTGCCTTGTCTCCAGCCTGCTTCTTGCCTACCTTGGCATTAAAGTCGCCCATTAGTATAGTGTATTTAGTTTTCACTCTACCCAGTGCCAGTGGCGTAGCCAGAAATTTCGTTCGGGGGGGGGCTCACTTTGCAGCTCGGCCTGCTCCTTATAAAATTAGTCGAGGGATCAATATATATATATATATATATATATATATATATATATATATATATATATATAAATATATATAAATATATATATATATATATATATATATATATATATATATATATATATATATATATATATATATATATATATATATATATATATATATATATATGTGTGTCATTCAACAACCTTGTTAATATTTTTGTACATATGCAACGAACAGGGGAAAATCTCAACGACACTTTCCTTTGTAAGAATGTATTGCGCAGGACTGTCAGCGGTTGTTCATTGCGAGTAATTGCTCCGAAATTAAAGTCGCAACAGAGAGCACATATAAAAAGCAGGAGTTCTGCAACATATACGAGGGCGAGTCAAATGAAAGTGAGCCAATTCGAATATATGACAAACCGGGTACTTTATTTAAAAGTAGTCACCATGAGTATTTAGACACTTGTTCTACAAACGAGTCGCGTAATTCCCGTATCATAAAACTCCTTGGATTGCTGCCTCAAAAATCTGTAGATGACTACACGTCATCTTTCGACACGAATCTGGTTCCCTTGAGCAGTTTCTTCAAATTTTACCAAATGTGGAAGACGCAAGGCAACAGGTTTGGGCGGCATGAGGGATGTTGCAGCGCTTCCCACTTGAACTTTGCCAGTTTTGTATTAACCACATCAGCGACGTGGGAACGGGCAATGTCGTGAAGGAAGATGTCCCCAATGCGCAATTTTCCACGTCGTTTGTTCTTAATTGTGACACGCAGCCGATCCGATCTTTCACAATATCTGAAACGATTTAGAGTCTCTCCAGGTTTAGAAAATTCGATCAATAGTGGCCCCTAACGATCTAAAAAGAAGTCAACGCTTTTCCGGCATAACTGACGGCCTTTGTTTTCCTTGGGAGCGGTGAATTCAAATGTTTCCACTGTAAGATTTGCCGTAGTGTTTCAGGCTAGTAGTAGCGGCACCATGTCATCCCCGGTCACAATTGCAGACAAAAAGTTGTTACCCTCATCTGGGGTTCTTTGACGTGCACTTAAATCTAAGTACACGGGTGTTTTCGCATTTCGCCTCCATCGAAATGCAGCCGCCTTGACCAGGATTCGATCCCGCGACCGCGTGCTCAGCAGCCGAACACCATAACCACTGAGCAACCACGGCCTTTTCGATTGTGTTGGGGGGGATTGCACGGTGGCTTTAGCCCGGCCGTGGATCGTCTTTGTAACTTTCATGTGCTTCTTTGAACAGTTTGCTACAACGCTTCTTAGTGGCCAATGAAACGCAATGTTCAACGCATACGGCAGCCATACGGCGAATAATTTCTTTTTGGGAAACATCTTCATTTGTCAAAAACCTCACGACACCAAGCTGTTCAACTTTTGAAGTGTCGATAATGTCATGCAACCATGTTAAACCCCGTGTATGAGAGCATTAAAGAACATTTAACCTCACCTCTGCATGTCACTTGTAAATGAGATGCGTATGTGCTACGCGCATGCCTCGAAAATAATGAACCGAACCATTATTGCGCCGGGCGGGTTGTCTCACTTTCATTTGACTCGCCTTCGTACATTAGAAATGCGAAGATACGATGGAATATACAAATGTGAAGATACAGTTTGATACAAGGCAAAAAATTGTCACTGGAAACAAAGTTAACTGCGCATATACACAAAACCTCGCAACAAGATGTTTAAATATACGCATAAGCCTCCAATAAATCTACGTACCTAAGAAAAAGCCACCATATATAATGCGTCAATTAAGGCAAATAAGCAGGTTGCGCAACCACAGATTCACAGATCACAGCACCCCCCCTCCTCCCTCCACTCCCAAAATGTATCGCGTGCGACGGAAGGCGGCGCGCTTCCTCCCCGCTTTTCTCCCTTGCGCACACAAGACACAGCCACCATCGTCGGCTCACCACCTCCCCTTCCCCCCCGCACGCTTTCACTCGGACATAGAGCATGCGGCGCGCGGTCACGATGTTATCGCCCTTGGCCTTTATTTATACGGAACATGAGGGCAACGACAGGAATGCGCCTGGAGTCTTCATAGAGCTGCTATCGCAATAATAAAATAGTATCCGGCAACTGAAGCATCCCGTCGCCCATTACTTTTCGCAAAAGAAGTAACAAAATCGAACTTTCACCATGCGAAAATTCGCTGCACCGCAATAATGTCTTCTTTTTTTTTTGTGGGCGGGGGGCGGCGAAAAAGTATAACGCAAAGGAAAGCATGTTGGCTACAATCGAATGCCTACTTTGGGCACCTAGTGTGGCTACCGAACGATTATCGAAGAAAGCGTGTGAAGCTTGGTCCACAGAAAACCATACGCGTACGGCTCGGTATCCTACACCGGCGAGACAAAATTTTCCGGAGTGGTTGCGCTCAAGCGAACGCGTTGAAATCCATCGAGTCCCCGCAGTGCTGGCGGCGAGCGACTATGCATTGTTTCTTTTTCTCGTCTGCTAGCCAGAAAGCGTCCAAAACTCTGCCAGGCGAAAATGCAGTCGGCCAGAGAAAAACAAACGCGCATCCAAGTGCGCCGCGCGGTTATCGATGCGGCACGAGAAAAACGCATGCGCTCTGGCTGGATCGGAAGCCCGCGGGTTGCGAGAACAAAAAAAAGAATGAGAAAGAAAGGAGAAAGAGGCTCAATATATCCTCGCGAATAAAAGTCCAGGTCGAAAAATAAATAAGAACTTAGTTACAATGGTGGCTTTAGTGTCTTGACATGGATGCTTTGGCGCAGGTGAAAAAAAAATGTTTATATTCTTTTCTGTGACCTGATGGCACAAATGAACCACCAGAACGCTTTGTCTCATTGGACCTCGCTGCGTGCTTTGTCAACTTGTCTGATAGTATGTTGATTTCGCTTGTCTCGTTGTATGGCCCGATGTACGACTTTAGAAAAGTCGATGCACCTTTGGCGTCAAATGTTTACAACAGCATTAAACCCAAAAAGTTCCGGAATCGAAAATCTAAAGCACGACTTTGAAAATGTCAATGGACCTTTCGCATCAAAATGTTATGAGAACTTTGCACCCACAACGTTTCAGAATTGAAATCCAAGCGCTTCGTAGATTCCGCAGCCTCCGCGAAATGCCGAGACGACCCCCCCTCGTCTTCAAAACGCCCTTGAAATTTTGTGCCCGGTGGGGCTCCTTGCGTTACGATATGTGACTCCCTATGCATGGGGCGTTGCCCCGAAATCCAGCCCGATTTAGCAATGTTCGCGCTAAAATGTCTTTTCGAGCGTGAATTAAGAACATTCTAGACAAAATCGAGCATGATTTCTGGCGCCGGGAGTTGTTTTGGTCGGCGGCACATGACTGCACGAAAAAATTTCGGGGGGGGCTGAAGCCCCATAAGCCCCCCCCCTGGCTACGCCCCTGCCCAGTGCCGATTCCACGTCTTCATAGAAGCTTTCGACCATACCATTAGGTGCATGTAAAAATTAATCCGAAGTCCCTCTACTGCGGCGTGCATCACAACCGTATCGTGGTTTCGGCCCTTAAAATT
This sequence comes from Dermacentor albipictus, assembly GCF_038994185.2. NCBI lineage: Eukaryota > Metazoa > Arthropoda > Arachnida > Ixodida > Ixodidae > Dermacentor > Dermacentor albipictus. The sequence continues at coordinate 139,584,196 of NC_091825.1, read as the reverse complement.
GATACCCCAGGATTTAATTTACATTTAGCTGTCGCTATGGCCATCGAACCACCTGACAAAGTGTAAAGATTCGGGATCGAAACCGCAAGAAACAAACAAAAAAATTGAAAAACCAACGAAATTAAAGAAGGTTGTCGTCTGTAACATAATCTGACAAGAACAGCAGGAGGAGCGCAGCTCAGTCGCTAGAGCGAGGCTTCGCTTCTGCTGCGCTGCCGTTCTCGGAAGGAAAGATTCACCCGCCTGATAAACCCCAGACGGTGCTAGCTTGCGAAGTCGGACGAGCACTATGTGAGGGGCGGGCTGATGTCTGTGCCGCGCCGTGGACGAGTTGGTGAACTGAGCTATCTGGTCGTGGCCTCAGAGGTCGACAAGACTGGGCAGCTGCAGAAAGCACGCTCTCTCTCCCACTCTCGCCGCAGTGTCCGGTGTCAAAACAGCACCCTATCCATAGGCTTCAAAGTGACCACGGTTACACAGCCATCGTCGCACCTTTATCTGTGTTGCGCAAAAAAAAAAAAAGATACGAGATCGCGGCCGCTTTCGAAATGAAGCCCAAGAATGGCTGAAGATGATGAAAGGAGACGACAAGAAAGGTTATGCAAATCAAGATGCATGACAGCGATCTCGAGACTGCAAGGCGCGCACTTTTTCTAAACTCGGCACCGTTGTTCGCAGAAGCGGCGACAGATGACGCCAGCGTCTCTACGCGATGCTACGATGCTGCCTTTCGGCTGTCTTTCGGTTCGTCCTTCATGTGATTGTTCGTTTCGCTGAGTACCTGTGCGAAAAATGCTTTGTAAATTAAGAAGTACCTTTAGTGTGGGTCGTGTACTCGAATGCCAAATTGTTTAATAAGTTGAACAAGATAGCAAGTTATTTAAGTGAACGCTAAAGTCCATCACTAGTCTAGATTGGTTAGGTATTCGTTTAGAACCAAGGTCAGAACCAGTTCTGACCGGTGGTCGAGACAGGCGGCCGCCCAGGTCGTCCTTTCACTGGTGATTTCGGAATAAAGGAGAGGGGTATTAGGTTCTGCAATGCGCAGCGCCCCTCTTCGACCCGCATCTCATCTTCGCTTCCCGCATCCCATCTCCCATCTCCACGGGAAACGTTGAGGATTCCGTTAGATACAACGGTGGATAAAAATTGCATACTGCTTTGTATTTTTATTACCTCCCTTTTAACTGCTAATTTTTTTTATAAAAATAAAAAATCATACACGAAAGTTTATTCGCTAACTTCCCTTTTATTTTTACAAGTATACTAATGCATAAAAAAGTTTCTTTTTCTTTTTTTTGTAATACGTTTAGTGATTTGTTGCCAGAGCATGGGAGAGGGCCGCGAAAACTTCGCTTTGCCTGGGCTGGCAAGGTACCTTGCAACGCTGCTGTTTAGAGCGCTGTTTTCATTCATTTCACTGGGAAATAATCCATATTGTTACTGGAGGAAACGAAGACCCTACTTCCCTTTTCTTGAATTCCGCGCCTAAAACTCAGCGCTGGTAGGCCAGTATCACGTCACTTATTTCAAAGTACTTACCGGTATCGTCGTCGTACGAAATGTATTGAGGAAACTTGCTAGGTTGTATATCGGGTTATTTTTTACTGCAATGCAGTGCTTCTTTATTGGTCAACAATTTTACTACACCTGTACGCAGAGTCGTCGAAATGCGTCGAAATCCGTGACGTCACCGCGTGCTGGTGCGGAAACGTCACAACGACGGCGCCGCTCGTCTTTTCGTCTTTGCGGTGATTTTGGCCTTCTAATTAAGCCTCCTCCTACAATAGGAGTGGCGGTTCCACTAGAAAAGAAGCGTGATTAACCGACACTACTAAGCTTAACTATCTTCTATAGTGTTCCCTTTAACGAGCACGAGTGTACTTGTCAATCTTGAAGTAAATGTTTTCAATAAATATCGCTGCGTTAGAGCAACTTTGGTCTAACAGCTTTCCCTACTCCTTATCCCATTTCTCTCTGCTGGTCCCGCCCCTCCGCCCCCTTTGCAAGCTCTCAAGGAAGGCTGTGCCTTGCCTGAGAGAAAATTAACTGGCCGATCGTGATCACGCAGCTTTAATTGAAGTTTGAAACATTGTGTCTTTGCGCAGCAGCAGGCACACGAAGGTGTCAAAATTTATGGCGTTCCTCCGATGGAGGAACGCCATAAATTTTGCCACCTATACGTGTGCCCGTAGCTGCGAGAAGAAAGGAAAGCTCCTCCGTCGAAGTTTTCTTTTGTTTTCACTTTCCACCAGAAGGGATTACGCTGTAAATCGTGACTGCAAATCAAGCGAGGCGCAGCTCGTCAATTGTGTGCGGGCTTATCGGCCGCCATCATTAGGGGGCGGGAGGGAAAACCCACCGTTTGCGCAGTCAACTTCTGCCTCGCGCGGAAGGCAGACTTGATGCACCTTCTCACTAACTCTGCAGTTGCCAAAAGCAACAACAAGAAAAGAAAAAGAAGACATAGGGAGGAAAAGTAGCAATCAGTGGGCAGCCCCAGTGCTCCGGAGGTCTACCGAAGGCGCAACAGCGGTGGGAAAAGGGAAAAAAAATGGCACTGCATGCTGCGCCTAAAATAGCAGTCTTCTTCGTAACGCCTACGTGCACTGTCGTCCGCGCTTAATAGGTGGTTGCGAAAGCACATGCTTGAAGTTTGATCCCATCTTGCCGGTAGGCCTATACCCTTTGCATTAGCAATTTCCGGGGCATGCCTCGTCGAGCGCCGGTTTAATTCGGTTCGTACCAGTTATAGTCCTGCGATTGCGTCGCACAGCGAATAGAGTTAGACGGCGCGAAACCCGCTGAGAGTAACAAAAGTATAAAGCGTGACATCCCCAAGGAGCCTGAAGAATTACGTGGAACTTCGCGATGTACGATTTCACGTTTCAGCTTCGAAACGACAGTGAATTTTAAACCGCTTTTACTGGCATTTTCATCTCAAGGGGCCCACACACAGCAAAAGCACCTCAGCCGCAGAGTTCTTGTAACCTAGGATATTCCTCATTACTTTCTTTATTGATGCGAGAGTTACTTGTTGCATTGTGCAACACCGCCATCACCAGAAAGTCGTGGCAGAAAAACGGCACACAAATTACGTCGTCTGCATCTAACTAAAGAAAAAAGTGGCCGCGGTGGGGACTCGATCCTCTGCCCCACCGCCACTGCCACCGCTGCGTGGCTGAGCGCACTAAATAACCACTGCGCCACCGTTGCATCGCGCCACCGTTGCAACAGACGACAGTGATGAATATCTTCGAAACTGTGCACTTGGAGTCGCTGAGGGAGCCTACAGAGTAACTCTACTGTGCACGTGGTTGGGCTTTGCCTGGCGGGCGGTTCACTAGGTGGCGCATGATAGTAGTGGTACCACTGTCGGCGCTACGTAGCTGTCAGTCTGAACATGAATCGTTATCGTCCACATCATCAGGTAAGGCAGCAAGCGTGACTGGAGGCGCCAGTTCACTGCCGGCGAAGTACGCGAGCATCGCAACGGAGCGAAACGTACGAAGCGAGCCGCTGCTGCAGCGAAACAGCGTCCACCGCTCCAAGCCCCCGACAACGCGAAAGGCGGCAGAGCGAGCACGGAGAGCTGCAGCGGCTGCAACGAGGCAGCGTACCTCATGGCGACGAGGCAGCGGCTGTAACTCACGAAGGTTGCGGTAGCCCGTCATAGCTGCGTCGGCTTCTGTTTTTCAGCTTTTTCAACTTCAGCTGTCTCCACTGCACACTAACATAAATCTGTAACGCAACTGAAACGACATTAAGAGCAGCCACCAATCTCTGCTGTACCCTTCGTGTTCGCGCGCTACTTCAGAAACACACGCATGTACGGCTCATTTTCCTTCTTTTCTTTTCTTTTCTTTTCTTTTCTTTTTCCCCATTCGTTATGTTAAGATTAACTTGTTTTCGACATCGGCTCTGCCGTCGCAGCGATGCAAACGCGAGGACGCGTTACATCAGACGACTTGACGGTGATGCAAGGGAACAGCATATTGGCTTTTTTCGCAATTAGCTGCTACCACTTGTGTTGCAACGTCCCGGCACAGTCGCGTGTTCGTCGGCAGGGTGACGCAAACGGAGGTTTATAGCCACTACGAGATATACGTGCGAGTTGTCAAGACGGCGAGTGCGATCGCCTCAGCGACCATCGATCGCCTTCCTACAAGTCCAAGTGTCGCGCTATGCTTAACTATAAATGCAAAATTTGCCTCATCTTACTGCGTTAGCTCCACGTTGTTCCTCCCACATTCGGCTTTAGCCGGCCTCAAAGGCCATGACCGCTACCGTTGAAGCTTCATATCGCTTAAGACTCAGGTTTACTGGCCCATTGGTGCTGCCAGATGGTGCACGTTTACGAAATCACGGTTCATGCTGGTATAGAGCATAGGCACGGTGCGTCGAAGCTTCCCGCATGTTGACAGGAACGCCAGAACACAAAGCCTAGCGAGCAGTAAGTGCGAAATGGCAGGAACACAGGAAGCATTCGCCGTGACATCTCCTATTGCTCATACGAGACAAGAGCGTCCGAGATTTGAATATTTCAACGTATTCCAACGTACATCTTTTATCACATGCTGTGCTCACCAGCTTTAGTCTTTGTAGAGAGGTTGGCAGTCTGCACAAGGAAATAAAATAATCTGCACGTTCAAGCCTATAATAGGTCTGCTCGTTCTCGCCTCCGCAGGATCGCACTGTGTTCATTCAAACGAGGTCGAGGTCGATTTCGTGGTAGATCAAAATTTGCTTCGCTTGTTTTCAAATAATTTAATGGGCCATACATACAGATTATGTCTACATGGATAAATATACGTTCACTGACTTCTTGAAGTTGTTTAGTCGGTCGGTCGGTTAGTTAGTTAGTTAGTTAGTTAGTTAGTTAGTTAGTTAGTTAGTTAGTTAGTTAGTTAGTTAGTTAGTTAGTTAGTTAGTTAGTTAGTTAGTTAGTTAGATTGTTCGTTCGTTCGTTTGTTTGTTTGTTTCTTTGTTTGTTTGTTTGTTTGTTTCTTTCTTTCTTTCTTTCTTTCTTTCTTTCTTTCTTTCTTTCTTTCTTTCTTTCTTTCTTTCTTTCTTTCTTAAAGCCAGCGGCCAAACGCCCACTGTCTTCTTCCTCCGACCACGCGCCGCTAAAGATCCTCGCAACATGGTGTCAGCCGTGGTGTCGGCTTATCTGCCACTGCTCCGCAATATGCAAAATATGCGGTCAGAAGGAAATTATTACGACGGCTTAGCTTGTGCTGGCGGAATGGTGCCGCTGTGTCGCACGTGCGCGGAGGATAACATTATCTCTGCTATCTGTTCGCTTCTAGTGAAGCCCGAGTCTCGTAATTGGATCAGGGCTGAGTAGAGCCCTTTGTTACAGCGTTTCCTGACCTCCGGTGGTAAACCGAGATAAGAGCTGACACACGGACGTCAGTGAGCCCGCTTCTGGGAAAAGGGGCACTTGACAAAGATTTCAAGGAATCCAGGTTGCAATACAGCGTGCACTATTAAGTGATACTGGTTTTTGAGGCTACGGTAATAAGCGTATGTCTGGAAAGCGAAGGCTAAGCTTAAGTATTGCGGGCAAAAGAAACGCAAACAGAGAATGTCATGATAATTACTTCCCATTAAAGTTGATAGCATGCACTGTACCTGCCCATTTGTGTACGCGAGCACGGCAAAAACAACACTGTAGTCGAGTGTTCGAAGCCGCTTTGCATTCGCAGTAACCTCCAAATTCGCAGTCTCAACGAATCAACAGTCATTGTCGTCGTCGTTGTTCTTGTATAGTTCATATACCGCGTGTGTGTGTGTGTGTGTTTTTTTTACAAGGTTCAAGATATATAAGATTGCCTGTGGTAGATAGCACAATTCTAACCTCTGATATAAATTACTGGATGAGGCGGCCATTATTTCTACGAGAAACCAAAACGCTTAATCGAATAATTAACACAATTACGCTAAATATATTTTATATTAATTACATTACGCCACATATTTAAATATACGAATTATTGCCCGTGAGTTCGCAAGGCGTATCCACTTGGAACGAATTATCTGGACTGCACAAGTTTGCAGATATTAATTTTCAAGGTGTAAAACGAAGTGCATTGGTTTTCCAGTTGCTACTTTTAAGAAAATGCTATTAGATGCACTGGAGTACAAAAGTAGGTAAGGCAAAGTAAGGTAAAGTAATGTAATAAAGTAAGGTAAAGTAAAAAGGTAAAGTAAGTTTGTAAGTAAGTAAATAAGTAAGTAAGTAAAGTAAGTAAGTAAGTGAGTGAGTGAGTGAGTGAGTGAGTGAGTGAGTGAGTGAGTGAGTGAGTGAGTGAGTGAGTGAGTGAGTGAGTGAGTGAGTGAGTGAGTGAGTGAGTGAGTGAGTGAGTGAGTGAGTGAGTGAGTGAGTGAGTGAGTGAGTGAGTGAGTGAGTAAAGTACGTAAAGTAAGTAAGTAAGTAAGTAAATTAAAGCAAGTAAGTAAGTAAAAGTAAAGTAACTAAGTAAGTAAAAGTAAAGTAAGTAAGTAAGTAAAGTAAAGTAAGTAAGTAAGTAAGTAAAGTAAAGTAAGTAAGTAAGTTAAAGTAAAGTAATGTAAGTAAGTTAAAGTAAAGTAAGTAAGTTAAAGTAAAGTAAGTAAGTTAAAGTAAAGTAAGTTAAAGTAAAGTAAGTAAGTTAAAGTATAGTAATGTAAGTAAGTTAAAGCAAAGTAAAGTAAGTAAGTTAAGGTAAGTAAAGTAGGTAAGTTAAAGTAAAGTAAAGTAAGCAAGTAAAAGTAAAGTAAAGTAAGTAAGCAAGTAAAAGTAAAGTAAGTAAGTTAAAGTAAATTAAAGTAAGTAAGTTAAAGTAAAAGTAAGTAAGTTAAAGTAAATTAAAGTAAGTAAGTAAGTAAGTAAAGTAAGTAAGTGAGTAAGTGAGTAAGTGAGTAAGCGAGTGAGTGACTAAGTGAGTGAGTGAGTGAGTGAGTGAGTAAGTAAAGTAAGTAAGTAAGTAAGTAAAGTAAGTAAAGTAAGTAAGTAAGTAAGTAAAGTAAGTAAGTAAGTTAGTCAATTTGACAGTAGTCCCTTTAGCACTTTAGGCTTGAACAGATTCTTGTTTTTGTGAGTAAACGCAAAAAGCTCTGTCAGTTTGGGTTGTCCTTCACTGTCTCTGCACCGCAGCATCACCTCTTCGGAGACCCGGCCAACGCTATGCCAGTGCAGACCTAATCACTCGGTTAAGTGTATGCGAGCAATGCTACGCGTCGTCTCAGATTACCATCCCTACGATCGAAGGCATATGAACAGATTATTTCAAGCTCGGCGCTGCTTTCGACGGCAACTCACGGGAAGCCTAACTGAAGATATTGGATGCAGTATGCCTCCGTCTACATTATTTCACTTCTATGGGAAAAAATGTGCTTGCTAAAAAAGAATGAATGAATTAAAGAGAAAAAAAAGTAACGGCTATAAAAAGGACCCTTTAGTAAGCGCAAACACTAACACGTACAGGCTGTAGTGGTTCGCGAGAACATTTTATCAAAACGAGCGAGTCATTTCGTCTCTGCACTAAAGCTCCCTCGGCGCGCCGCGCCGAGAAGGACTCCCGGTTGTCGCGTATAGTCTTTGTCGTCGTTGACGGGGACGACGGGTATCGTCTTCACTCACAGCACTCGGCTTCGGATGTTGTCCTTGACGGGAAGTCGAGAGCGCCCCGATCCGCGGCGGAGGTGGAGCGCCGCCATCTCCGATTCCCAGAACATGAGCGCGCCGGCACTGTGCAAGGCAACGCTGGAAAAGTACCGCGGTCTCGCTTGTGCCCTTTGCAGCGCGTTGCCGCAGCTGCTATGATGATGCGGCCCGTACGGGCGTCCTGCCGTAAAAGCCCGTGCAGCCCAATTCTCGGCACGTCGTATATGCGGGCAACGCGCGCTTTGGCGTTAAAGAGGAAATAAGACGAACTATAATCTTTGCGAACGGGTAAAATTCTGCCAGCTGACTTGTAGTACTATACATAGGATGAAATGCACTGTTGTAAAGGTAGAACGAGGTTTAAGAAAAAAAGGGGCAAGCAAGTACGGACGAGACAAGAGAAGGTAATGACGATTGGGCATGACGTCTTGAAAAAAAAAGCATTGCAAGAAAAACAGCAGAAGATATCAATGTCAGCAAGATGATGAAGGATTGGATGACTAGACGGTCGTATTCCAATAGGCGCATTAGAAGATTTGACGCCATATGAAGATGGGGGACTTAGCTGACCGAACAAGAAAGGGCGAAGTTTAGATAGATGTAGTCTTTGTCTAAGTTTTACATTTGTATTTGTGATCTCTCGTCTCGTTCTTTCTTTCGTTTTTACTTCAGCATCTTCCGTTTCTCTGTTTCTGTCCTCTCATTCCTGAGAAGCAGAAAAGCGTTGCACTCCTTCCGGTGGCAGGCGGCTGCCGGTCGAGGCGGGACAGGTTGCTCCAACGCGATTTTCGGCGTTTTGTGTCAAACTATTTCTCGGTGCCCTTAAAGTGTGGGCACCCTCGTTTGCCACCCGCAGTTGTGGCATTATACTGCACGCCATTGCAAGTACTCAACAATTTTCGTGAAGCGTGCACGCTTGAAACTGTCAGCTTCAGGAGCTGGAGCTCGCACAGGGTGTACTATACACGACGTGCGAACAATGCAATGTAAACAAGTTTGGAACACATCGGACAGTCGGGCCGGCAGGCAGGTAGGAAGGCGGGTAAATAAGAGGCGGACGGATGGGTGAGCGAACGGGCGGCTGACAGGTGGAAGAAACTAAGTCGATGATAACTTGAAAGATTAGACTACCTAAAGGATTGTCACAAGATTATCACGTATAGAATACGAAAGCGTTGATTGCTTAGGAGGAGGAAGAGGAAGAGAAAATAAAGAGAGAAGGCAGGGTTGTTAACCAGAAATGTGTCTGGTTGGATGTATACTCTACTCTGGGGGAGTGGAAGAAGGGAATTGAAAGATAAGATAGAGAGAAGGAGGGGAGGGGGAGGAAAGCCGCGGATAGCTCGCGCACGCACGCGGAGGGCCTGAGCGAGTCAAAGATGTTCACATAGGCATGCGCGGTACGCTGGGGCAGCTAGCGAGCGTTTATTACCTAAAAGTCGCCCTCTTCAAGCTATTAACATTTCTTGAAGTGAGCACCCATCTCTCAACGTCTACAGTAACCTAGAAACGGCCACACCGAGACCACTGCCGTGTATGGGCCTCCCTCGCCGCACTTGCTCATCTCTGGAAATAATTACGTTAACCCGCGGTGGAGGCCTCATAGGCGAAAGGATGCGAAGACTCTATGGAACGCCGCAAAACCGCCGACGCTTCACATCACCGCGTCCTGCATGCATAGATAATGAAGCACTCGCGAAAAATGCTGCTGGCACACGCAGTAGGGTTGCGAGAGGAGGCGTGTAGGGAGGAGTATACAGATGGATGTCTCGGAAATTGCGCCTCACCTGTCGTGTCGAAACAGGCCAGGCTGAGTTCAAAGCGCCCTCCTACCCTCGATTCCGGAGGAGCCACTTCTTCGGAAGTAAGCTCCGCTAATTTAATTTTGTTCGTTCTGTTTTCAACTGCAGGTAGCTAGCTCTACATTGCGGTCGACGCGTGAACGCTCAATGGTTACGTTTCCTTGCAGAGTGCATTATAGCTGCATGCCACGTACACTTTTTGTTATTTTTATCTTTTGTTTTTATCGGCCTGTGCCCACACCCTCCTTTTTCTTTTGCCATTTTACCCAACCTTTAGCGAGCGTATTGTACGTCTTCGACTGTGCCAATGCATTTGTTCCCAACGCAGCAAACAGCTGCAGGAATTGCAATATTGCCAGCTCTTACGGAAGGCTATCGCCTGTCCACTTGCGTAGTCGGTTCTGCGGAAAGACCATCGACTTTGATTTTATCCTCTAAATCATATAATCTTTCCTTCAAAGCCTGCGGTACTATGGAAAGGAGAAATTCGGACTTGCGTTCCCTATTTTATGTCTACGGAGCAATCGAAAGTATTGAGGTAACTGGTAACCGGACTGCTGGATTTAGGAAATACTGCTAATCCAATGGCTTCGATTAAAGTACCCGATGCCTCTTCGCGAAAAATCGTACACTGTAAGGTCGACGTGCTTAGGACATCCTCGAGTCTAACTGCTCGCTATATATAAGGACTTGGGTTAAGGTTTCGGTGACGCGTACTTACATATTGCGTACTGCTATTTTTTTATTTAGTGTTTCTGGACGTTCCTGTCAGTCACTTGTTCCCATTCACGCAGGCTTTCCCAGCTGCTCGCTGCAGAGCAACCAACAGTAAAAAAAGCCCTCAGGAAAGAGACTGTGAGTCACGCGTTAACGCCGCCCTGACTGATGCTCAGTGGAAAATTTTCTCTCGACTTTTCGGAGAACTAATGTCACTTCCGTTCCCCCCGCCCTTTCTTTTTTGTTGTTGTTGTTGTGAAGACGTGCAGATCACTTTCGCAAAGTTCCGTGTTTCCTAAGCCACTTATAGATATTACAATCAATCAACGTCCGCTCGGAGGCGTCCTAGAACGACCTTGCAGTCCACCCCCGCGCTAGGGACGTCCAAGACAAAATAAAAAAAAAACTGCGAAAAGGCGAAGCGTCGCTCCGAAGCACCATAAATAACCTAGCGCTAGGCCGTATAAAGCAGGCGGGCATATGAAAGCAGACGCGATGGTAAATCTGAATAATGTCTGTTCATGCATGACGAATAAACACGTACACGATCTAAAAGAGCTGATTTTACAGGAATGCGCAGCCTGAAGTAAACACATAATAGCTAGCGTTTCGCGGCATTGAGCGTAGTCTTCGCGGAACTCTGCTGCGCTGACCATGCGACCGCCCTTGAATATATGCGAACGCTGTCGTGTACGTGGGCGCGTTGCCTGTTCTCGCTTTCTTTTGCATCTTCCCTTTCCCCCACTGTTAGCAAGTGAGCAAGTCAGAAGCACCGTGTTGAACCTACTCGCCTTTCTTCCTCTTATTTATTAAGAAGAACAAATGAGGGGCTATGGAGCACTGATTATAGTGTCTCTCGACACTAATGGCACTAGTTATTTCCCGTGCGTGACTCCGACCTTGAGATGTGAGCCTGCACAGACGAAGCAGCTTCGCTGTTGAACATTAAGCCCTGTGAAACACTTTAGCGTTCGACGCAGATGTAGAGGCCCATGGCTTCATGAACCGAAATCGAGCTTTCTCCGATACTTTGTGCGTCATTGTAAACCTTTGATTTTATGACGCGCTTCCTTAATGAACGTTTGCAAGTGTTCTAGTCTCGCGAAGTAAAAATTATAAGATGCTAAAGCTCCGCTGTTCTAATCCAGCGGACTGTGGAATCCTAGGGTCTCTTATAGTAATGACTGGAACAAGCAGCAGGTAGTGATAAAATGCATCTAATGGGTTCGCTTATATATGTCATACATGTCTACGTTGAACAGCAGCAAGAAATGGTAAAAGCAGTCTGAGTCAAGCGAGATGACCTGCCGCGGTTGCTTAGCGACTTTTTACAATAAATAAAAAATAAAGTTGCTTAGTGGCTTTGGTGTTGCGCTGCTAAGCACGGGGTCGAGGGATCAAATGCCGGTCACCGCTGCCGCACTTCGATCGGGGCGAAAGGCAAAAACATCAGTGTAATTAGATTTAGGTGCACGTTAAAGAAGCCCAGGTGGTCAAAATCTATCCGGAGCCCCCCACTACGGCGTACCGCATAATTATATTATTGTTCTGGCTCGTAAAACGCCGTAATTTAACATATTTTAATAAATCAAAATGCCAGCTACTTGTTTTAATAAACTGAGATGACATAGTTTCGCGCGTTTACCTCTGACAGTTAGTAATCAAAATGTAAAATTAATGACATCGAGACTGAATACAGCGCTGAGAAGTAATATCTACAGAAGCAGTACAGCAGATATCCCGTGACATCTGGTAAGAGTTGAAATGTGAAACTACTCAGGCGCGCACCCCTGCTCGGAATTGCAACGTTTTTCTTAACACTTAATAAGCGCTTACGCATCGTACTGTAGTGTTCATGACGACAGTAATCGATGCACTTCCATGCAGCATTAGGTTGCACTAGATGACACTACATGGCGACGGTCATGCAATAGTGGGGCCACAGTAAATCGCTTTATGACGGTTCGTGCGGTTTCAGGAGGCACAGCTTGAGAAATGTGCAGTTGTTTTCGGTGCACACGCACCGATATATAACCTTGCGGGCACGGAATGTCGGGGCTTGTAGCAGGCGTCAGCGGCAGCCGCAAGCAACGTACCATGTGCTCCGTATTTTTCGCGTGTCCTCAGTGAGCTCGAGCTTCAATTCCTAGCGGTAGCGCATTGTTGTAGTGACTGTTGTGTACAGAGCGAGAAAGCTAGGACTGCGGCTCGTGGTGTGTTGTGTGTTCATTCCGCTTGTTCTGCTGGGAGTCAACCACTGGGAGTCAACCAGACGAGTGTCTGGTTTGCTACCCTACAGACTAACAGTAAGGGTGAATAGATAGATAGATAGATAGATAGATAGATAGATAGATAGATAGATAGATAGATAGATAGATAGATAGATAGATAGATAGATAGATAGATAGATAGATAGATAGATAGATAGATAGATAGATAGATAGATAGATAGATAGATAGATAGATAGATAGATAGATAGATAGATAGATAGATAGATAGATAGATAGATAGATAGATAGATAGATAGATAGATAGATAGATAGATAGATAGATAGATAGATAGATAGATAGATAGATAGATATTTGCAGCAGGGCTATAAACGGCCATGTCAGGCCGGCGCACGTGAAACACTTGTAGCAGCACGCAAATAGCGTCTTGTGCCGGAGATGAATGTGAAAATATTTTAAAATATAGATGTGGAAAATATATTGAAATACTCGGTTTAACGTGGTCTTGTGAGGGAGGCGCTGGAACTTGACAGCGCTGAGTTTTGGTTACAGGAAAGAGGTCTTGATTTCCTTATTTAAATAATTACACTCAGCCTTCTTGTTGGCTCTTGCATTGCATCAACTTCGAACAATTTAAATACTTCTTTCCTAAGCCTGGCGCCAGAGGGCGCGAGTCGGCCGTGTAGCAATGTATAGCGGAGTTGTACGTGAGCGAAAACACGTTCGCCCCGTTTCGCGCCAGATGTGCATAGGGCTCTAACCACCTGCGAGCCGCGGCTCCATTCCGAACCTCCGCGGTAAAGGAAATTTGCGTGAGTCACAGGATAGGCACGCTTGTTTTTTTTTTTTTTTTACAAACGTATCATCTGTGGAAGCGCAGCCATGCGAGAGGGAACAAAACAGGGCGCCGTTATTTGCTGAAATCTCATCAGGCAAAAAATGAACGCCGTTCACCTATATAGGCTAGAGCCTCCGCAATACTACTCTCGTATGGTTGGACTGCCTCCCTTTCCTGTCCTTTCTTTCTTTCTCTCTCTTCAATGTTACCGGCATGCCGTTGCGAAGGGCGTCATCGGGTTCAGGGTTCCATTTGGACAATGTGGAATTCAGTAGAGAAGGCAGTACCGCATGTACAAAGCGTTTCGCTGCTGAGGGGAACGCTTGAGCGCAGAGCATGTCCTGATTTTCCTCTCTCTCAAGAGTGCAGTCACCTTTGTTTGCAGCACATCACTTGTGGTTGGTAGCTCCGACTTCTTTCAACACATATGTGCAGTGCGTTGACAGTGATTCCGCCGGCACTTGCAGCCAGGGCGCCAGCAAAGTGAGAGGCGCATATTGAGCGTTCAGTTTAACAGTGGGCCCCAGTGTACGTAGAGGAGGAGCATGCGTATAGGGCGTATGCTATGCGCATGCATAGAGGACCAAGCGTTCGCTTCAGTGAGAGCACTGAATATCTGATACGGAAGACACCCTCATCAAAATGGTAGCAGATACCACAAAACACAGTTGGATAAAGAAGAAGTAAACTGGGACTAGTACTGGTTAACGCATGTAAACATCCTGCCGCGTTGCCTGCCGGAACTTTTCCTGGAACCCTGCAATATGTTTATGTTTCTGCACACAGGCAGCAACATTGGAACGGCACACCCACACTCTTGTAGACTCCCCCCCCCCCCTATCGTACCTTTTATTCAATTTCATCTTTTCAATTTTTTGCCGAAGTTTGCCCTGTGGCACAAAATGTTTGCGGCAGGGCAAGATCGTTAATAATAATAATAATAATAATAATAATAATAATAATAATAATAATAATAATAATAATAATAATAAACTTCCAACTCTTCGTTGACGTTCAGGTGCACGGGAGGTACCGTGGCTCTTGTGGAGCTATAGCAGGAGGTCTTCTTAACACTGGCGTCAGGACAGAGTGCTGGAGTTAATGTTATTGCACCTGAGATCAATGTGCTTGAAATGTGGTGACCATTGATCGGCAGCAAGTGAAGCTGTCATGTGGCAGAGAGAGAATTACGGCAGACTTTAATGATTCTGTCGGGTACGAAATCATTTGCTGTGACAGCAGCATCCTCCCACAGTGAAGTACTACTGCAGAACAGTTTCTTTTTCTTTTTTTTTACCGCGAATATTAAACGGCGCTTACCTGCAATGACCACCCTGTGCCAAAGAAACATATATATGGTACAATTCTTCTCTGCGAGTGGAGTGACGTTCACCACATTGACCACTGGATATTGCGACACAAGATGCCTACATCGCCGCCGACGGCTGCTGTACAAAAGCTTACGAAGCTCCCTGGACGTGCGACGCTGGAAAAGTAACCTCAACGTGAGTTAAACGAGAAGAAAGGGGGTTAACCGAGGGGCCCGATTTTATTAGTCATATCATAGAAGCCAACAAACACGGACACCAAGGAAAACATAGGTGAAATTACTTGTGCTTAATAAATGAAATAAAGAAACGAAGAATTAATGGAAATTAAAGTGGATGAAAAGACGACTTGCCGCACGTGGGGAACGATCCCACAACCTTCGCATTTCGCGTGCGATGCTGTACCGATTGAGATTCCGCGGCGCCGTTTCCTCATCCTAAGTGGACAGGGAAACGGCGCCGCGGTAGCTCAACTGCTACAGCATCGCACGCGAAATGCGGAGGTTGTGGGATCGTTCCCCAGTTGCGGCAAGTCGTCTTTTCATCCACTTTCAGTGCTATTAATCCACTTTCTTCATCCACTTTTATTTCCATCAATTTATTGTTTCTTCATTTCATTTATTAAGCACCTGTGTTGTCCTTGGTGTCAGTGTTTGTTGGCTTCTTATGACTCAACGTGAGTTTGTCGCTCACTGCGTCCCTATAGGGTCTGAGCGGCCGGCCGACGAGATGCACGTGTCAGCTGATATTGGGGTGGGTTACGAGATGACACCGCTGGCGCGAGCAGTAGCTACCATTGTCCACTGCATGCTTTCTCGGAATACGGCATACTTACCCCTCCGCCCCCTTTTTCTTTCTCTCTCTCTTTTTGTTCTCTATGCAATCAAGACCGTTAATTTTCACTCTTTCTCCTTTTGTTTGTCACATTGCGCAGAAAGTACACGCGTGCTGAAAGGGTTTAAGAGCACATTCCCACCTTTTTGACGGGCAGATAGAGAAATTAAAGACTTATTATGAGCTCACTTCATAACCCCTAAATCTATGTGCGGTGTAATGATGGCATTTGTTTCTTCTCCGCATATCCATTTGTTCTCCGAAGAAGCGCACATTACCTGCACTTTTGTTTACAAGAGAGCGCATGTGTGTGTGTGTGTGTGTGTGTGTGTGTGTGTGTGTGTGTGTGTGTGTGTGTGTGTGTGTGTGTGTGTGTGTGTGTGTGTGTGTGTGTGTGTGTGTGTGTGTGCGTGAGAGAGAGAGAGAGAGAGAGAGAGATCGCTTTCACTCGTCAGGGCATTTACACTTTTTTAACTGCTGCGACAGCCAAATGGGCAAGCCTTTCCTGTAGGAGCGACGTATCATTTTGTTCTCATTCCTTTGATATGTCCTCGTGCACTTCTGGGGAACGAGCGACGGCAGTGGCGAGACGCACAATGAATGGCCTATTTCGCCAGCCGTCCTTCTAGGACAGCAACAGGGAGCGCTTATACTGCGACTGTGACTCACCCTTTTATAAATGCCTCGCAGACGACGTGTCTAGCACACCTGTTGCACTCGGAGCGCTCTCCGAGGAGAACAAGAACTCGTTTCTATTCCCATCGTCGCAGTACCTGTCCGAATGTGTTTCGGCTTCTCGCGGGAGTGTTATCTCCTCGGGCTTTATTCGGGCTAGTTGAAAATTCTGGGTATAATTCTTTTAACACTTCTGGTAAGCTGAACGGCCCCTTAATTCGTCAAACGCAAAAACACCTGTCCAGAGGAAACCAGAAGGAACGAGTGTTTGTGCAACGGTTGCAATTTACGTAGGCAGATATAACAAGCGGTCGCACTGTCTTTGATTCAGAGATTTAGAATGCTCCCATGGGAACTACTCAGGTGCTCTGCATCTTGCAACATATTTGGTGCCCGCGTGAATAAGACTAATGATACGCGCATTTATTCGGCTAGAACGTCGATGGCCACTGAGAGCTTCCTTTCTAAATCCACACTCGCTGCTTGTAGCTCGCTTCTGTTTACGCCATTCAGATGACTCCGCCCACCAGGCTTGCATGCTTTTCGGCGCCAGAGGCTGCGGTCAAGGCAGATGGCCGAGCTTTCTATTTCGGTGCCTGAATGTTGACAATGCGAGCATTGGCTCGTGTACCTGAGCGAGAGCGGTGGGAAACTTGAGAGGAGACGCAGCATGTGTCACGTGGACCTCGGGCGCCGTGGAGCGGGTAAACAAGACGAGTGTCTCTCCTCCGATTGGAGTTATTCCTCCTCGCCTGACGCCAACACCAACTGTCGCGCGACGACGTGGCGCCCTGCGAGTACTCACGTGATGGCGTTGATCGCGTCGCTGTGGCTTTTTCGCCAGTCCTCCGAGTGAGATATAAATCAAACTGGGACAGACGATCTGTCACCAAAATGTTGTCTCTCGGCGGGCGGGCGGGCGGCTGTTGCCGGCACTTTTCCAGAAGCCACTGACACCATGTACAAACACTGGGCCAAATGGAGCAGCGTCAACTTAGGATCTCGTTGCTGGGATTCTTCGTGTAACGACGAATTTTCGCCGAGCTTTCTGATATAATTGTAGTGGCTGCAGTGTTAGAGATTGGGGCGATACTAGAGCAATTTCATTGTCCCTTGCTATAATAATAATCTTCATGCAGCACGACAGTTGGGGTGCAACGAGTACGTCCCTGTAACTATCTTTTCACAAACCCACTTGTCGCGTTGGCTCAGAGGCTTAGGCGTTACGCTGCAGGGCACAGAGTCGCTGGATCGAATCACGACTGCGGTGGTCTCATTCCGAAAAACGCTTGTGTTAAGGAGCATCAAGTCGTCAGAACGGATCAAGTGCGGGCTAACTTTGAAATGTTAACAAGTGTTAAGAAACGATGAGAAGAATGTGTTAAGCAGAGCAGAGTCACACTTAACATATAGGCACTGAGAAGTTAGGGAAGGCGTGATAGCGCAGTCACAGGGACTCGGTGGGCCATGATGGAGTCACAAAACGAAGCTGCTTTCATTAGAGTCACGTTATTTCTTCATATTGCGCTTCTTTAGAGTCACTTCTCACTTCACTGCAGTTGTTTACGCGTGGAACGAGCCCCTGACGGAGAAGTAAAAAAATAAAATTGAGGGAGTTGTATACTGTTGGAAAGCACAAATGCATAAGCACTCTACTGAAGGCACTATGTATAGGATCATGTTGGCATAAGCCATGGCGTCGGAGCGCTCGGTGACCTGATGCATTGAGACTTCACCGCGCTTTCCAATTTGCGATGCTATTGTTTCTGTCCCGTGCTAAAACATTTCATGCGAGTAAACACAATGCTCTAAAAGCATCGCGTTTAGGGATCTCGTCTCCCCTCTCCGACGCCCTCGCGAGTGTAGGCGCCGAGAGTAAACAAAACTGTCACTCGGAGCACAGCGGCAGCGATTTTCACACCGACGTATTGTTCCCCGATGCAGCTATTTGCTTGAGTTAAAAATGGAGCCCCTTCCGGGTATCCCGTTGTGAGTCACAGAGGTCCTGTGAGCCTGCTTGGCAGGAGCCGCATTCGCCGCATCTGTGCTGACGGAGGCCTCGAGGAGACCAAACAAAGACTTCCACTGGCTTTCTCCTATTCAACGGCCGAACAATACTGTTTTCGTGCATAAAAATATAGCGATGCTTCGCTTTGTGGCTAATTTCAGCGTCGCTTACGCAACAACGGAGAGTAGTTACGCTAGGTTTTGCTTCATTAGAGGAATTGGTGTTATGAATGAATGTATGACTCACTCAATTCTCTTGACAGGCCTTCAAACGTGTTGCTTTTGTTTTTTTCTATTATGTGCTACCTACCAAACACTATTATGTGCTACCTGTCTGTCTCGCAATGGATTTATGCCAGTGCCTGAAGAAAAATTTGTGCGGTAAATCACAAGCCGGCGCTCGATTTGCATTTGAGTATTGCAGAGACCTCGCCAACTCCTTGTGGAAAATCCCAATGCTGAAATTGCTATTCTCCTCTTTTCGCAACAATATTTCCCTTCCCGTCTTCTGCAGTGAACAGTTAGGGCTTCTTCATTGAGAAAGAGGCTTACCGATAGGCCAGCACATCGTTGCGATTTCTCGCATCAATCGCTGATCGGTGTAGGTTGCGATGGAGTGACCACACAATGCAGGGCATTGTAGAAGGTTTAACAGCATCATAATCGCGACTCTTCTGACCAATCCAATGTTTGCTTTCTTTCAAGCATGCACACGGCAATCGGCATTCGAGATAAGAGGGTTGACGAGACGTAAATGGCGTGTGGGTCCCGTGGTCTCCGATGAGCAGTGCGAGGTTTGATTTAGTTAATTAAATAAATTATGGCGCTTTATGTGCCAAAACCACGATATGATTATGAGGCACGCCGTAGTGGGGGACTCCGGATTAATTTTTACCACCTGGGGTTCTTTAACGTGCACTTAAATTCAAGTACACGGGTGTTTTTTTTCCCTTTCGCCCCCATCGAAATGCGGCCGCCGTGGCCGGGATTTGATCCCGCGACCTCGTGCTTCGCAGTGGTGCGAGATCCAAGTAACTGTGCTGCGCAGAAGCGTTGCGCTGAGACAGTGTCGCCATTTTTATGAAGTCTTATTTTTTTGTAGTTTTCAACAACTTGCTTCATTGGGCGACGTAGAAACACGCTTGTGAAGCCTCGCTGTGAAACGTAAACGTAGACGATAAAAACACAAGAACAATTCATTCATTCATTCATTCATTCAGTCATTCATTCATTCATTCATTCATTCATTCACTCATTCATTTAATGAATGTGTGTTTTTTAGTGGCGCAAGGGCCAGGTATGGCCAAAGAGCGCCTCATTCATTCATTCATTCATTCATTCATTCATTCATTCATTCATTCATTCATTGACTTGGCACAATCTCCCAAAGAAACTCAGCGACTCTATATGAGACGTGCTTCGCATTAATTGTTTACGGCGCCTAGTTTTTGCCTTTCTCCTACATCAAACTATGCGGTCACCGCAATAAAGATTTCCGGCTCTGTAAACACTTCCGACCCATGAGGTAAGCAAGAGCATTGCCTTCCCTGGAGCGAGGATTCGGGCGCCACGGATTAAGAAATGAACCTGCGAGCACATGCTGGGCAATATAGACTGCTTCAGCCTCTGAGCGATCGCTGTGAGTGACGCACAAGTTGGGGCACGGACTAAACAAAGTTGGAGTCACGACCAGACGAGGCACGTACTGATCAAACGGTCGCAACATAGCGCTGCATGTGTCCTATAGTGTACGCACAGGATCACGCAAGCGCTACAGAGACACTTGCAGAGTCACTGCTTGCATATTGTGATCTTTCTAAAGAACGTACGCCTGATCGTCTGCGTTCCAGGACGTAGCCAAAGCAGGTGTCGATCATCTGGCCACAGGAGCCGAGCACTTGGCGCACGTTCCTTGGTCGAATTTTGTCGATCTCCAAGCCCAGGTAACAGATGGCGCAGCGGCCACTCCAGCCCGAATCATCCGAAGAGGTGCTTCCTGCAACAGGGTAAAATTTGCTTCCACGATGTGTTACCAAGCGCTTGTGAAAGAAGGTGGTGCGATCTCTTTTGTTCTGGCTAGCGCGCGCAGGAGTCTCTTCATGACGGCGTTTGTTACTACGATTGCAATTTATGGCTATAGGTCCGCATTCGTGGTTTCGCAGACCCGCTGCCCGAACCAGCTGTCGGAGCTCCTGAAACCGTGAGCGGCCGACTAACGTTCAGTAGTCATTCCTCGTCCTACACGTGAATGCTTCGCGGGTCCTCGCGCTGTTTCTTGTCGAAGTGCGGTATATGCACTGGAACCCATAAAGTAACAGCGAATAACATCAATTTTCCCTGTCCCGTGGGTGACTCACCTAGTAATACCTTTCTGCCACGGCTAACCTTGCCGTTTTCGTCGTGAGAAAAAGTTGTTTTCGAGTAGCTATAATTACCGTTTACGAATAAATAATACGCGGCGCCAAAACATAAAGCTGAAAGGTTTACTTAGGCATCGGCACGTGCAAGATCTTTCTTTCTTTTTTCCTTGCGTCCCTTCTTTCTTAATTTATAGCTTGGGAGGCAGAGCTGATCAAAGTTGTGCATCCGTGATATGCAGTGTATTTCAAACGGGACTCGTGATCTTGAAGACAAGCAAGGGCATCCAGGTGAACAAGCCGACCCGCCCCCAGAGAAGTGGGGGGATGGGGGGGAGCTCAGATTGCAACAACAGGCTGCCCACCACCTCGAAGTGTAATCAGGCTAACAACCGCCTCAGTGCCTTTACGTTAGGCTTTTCTGCGGCTTCTGGACAAGCATAGAACAAGAATCAAGGCTGATGGCACTGAAAAAAAAGTGATGAGGGAGGGAGGGAGGGAGGGAGGGAGGGAGGGAGGGAGGGAGGGAGGGAGGGAGGGAGGGAGATAGATAGAGAGAAGGGGGGGGGGAGTTCCGACTGAGAAGGGCTAGAAAAAACAAGTCCAGAAAAGAACATAAAGAACGAAAGGTAAACATTCACACTGGAGCTGACCTCGGATTCCCCGTATCCTTCGGTTCGCTCCGGCACCGTATGGCGCATCCCGTCTCCGCCAGGTCCGAACAGCTGTTTAACATTTGGCCCACTAAAGTTCCGGACTTCGGCAGGCCAGCCGGCGGCATGAGGGTGGCGAGGGGTGCGGCGCGGTGATGTTGAGGAAACGTACAGGAGACGTTAACAAGTGGGTACAGGCCCCATAATTCCGCCGCCCTCCTCACCGCGTATTCAAATATATATCATACACGTGCCCATCCTGGGAGGGCTTCTTCCTTTCTTCCTCACTTTCTAAATATATTTTTTTCGAAGCATTTCGGATGCGACGGGAACTTTCTATCTGTAAGCTCTTCAGTGGCTCCAACCCTTTTCCGACGCCGGCGCTCATGTACAAACCTAGACTGCACCGTCACGACGGCACAGCAAAAGGTTGTTTCTCCTCCTCTACTCTTGATATCTCTTCCCTCGCTTCTTTTCACTATTCATTGTCTGGCCATTCCTCTTAATATCCGCATGGGTGGTTGAAGTCAAAGATGTGCACGGTTGTGATTCTGTTCGATTTGTTTATACTTTAAGAAAAGTTTACATCCGTTGAGGCGCATATTTGCCACACAACGATAATCGTCATCTGCCTTGCATGCATTTCCTCTCTTGAAAACTCGGCGCTCGCTACTTTCCTGTGGAGAATGCTGTGTCAAGCTGATAATGCGCAAGCTGTTCGTGACTGGGAAGTACCGGGCTCGCATCGTTAAAGAAATGAAATGTGGGCAAGACATATGACGATTACTGTTGTGTGACAAGATACGACCGAAAGGGTGTAAACTCTTTTTAGGGTGTAGACAAGTTGAGCATAGCAACATACTTACGTAAGAGTGATTCGATGAATTTTAGCGTTCCTGAAGCAACACAAGGGCTTTCAGACATGCGGTGTGAGAGGGCTGTGGATTCATCGTTATCACACGATATCCTTTAACTTTCACCCAAAACTCGGCACATGGTTGGGACCGGAAATAATCGTTTGTTTGTTTGTTTGTTTGTTTGTTTGTTTGTTTGTTTGTTTGTTTGTTTGTTTGTTTGTTTGTTTGTTTGTTTGTTTGTTCCCCAGGCTAATGGCGAAAGCCTGAACCGGCGGAGAAAGTTTTGGATGCACATAACCGAGAAAAAGAACCCGGTCACCAAAATTAGATTGAATGATACAGAGACCAGTGACAACCAGAATATTGCGGAAGCGTTCAACGAGTACTTTGCTTCGGTATTTCTACGCGGTACTGAAGACGATAGCCTAGAATTTTCAGGTTCTGGCTGCGAACTTCCGGACGTTTTTGTTTCCGAAGAAGGTATTCTTTCGTCCCTATTAAACATAGATATAAAGAAATCTGCTGGTCCTGATGACATACTAAATAATTTTCTTTTTAGATATGCGGAGTGGTGCGCAAAGTATCTGTACATAATATTTAACGAAAGTCTAAAGCAAGGTGTCCTTCCCAACGATTGGAAAGCAGCAAAGATAATTCCCATTCATAAGTCCGGAGATAAACTCAGTATTACTAATTACAGACCTGTCTCGCTTCTCTGCACCGCTAGTAAGGTGACGGAGCGCTATGTTTTTAAGCACCTGAGCAGCTTTCTGGAAAACAATAATTTCTTTTCGGAAAAACAGCATGGATTTCGGCGTGGCCTATCTACAGTTACTTAGCTTCTACATATTACCAATGAAGTCATGGTAGCGCTGGACTGCGGCGGGCAAATAGATGTGCTTTTCCTTGATTTTCAGAAAGCATTTGACCGTGTTTGTCACGAACGACTAAAGCTGAAGCTACAACGTACGCTGAAAAATGAACAAATTCTTCGCTGGCTTGACTCTTATTTAACTAATCGAACACAATATGTCCGTATAGGAAACTCATTTTCTTCACCTGCTCCTGTACTTTGCGGTGTACCGCAAGGTTCAGTACTTGGACCTCTTCTCTTTTTGATTTATCTTGACTTGTCCTTTGATTCCCCGGTACGCTGCCGGTTCTTCGCTGATGATTGTATTGTGTACCACAACATTCAATCACCCCATGATCAGACTGCTATACAGTATTACCTTAATGCAATCGATAACTGGTGTCAATCCTGGCGCATGAACTTAAATGCCACAAAATGTACTCAAATGATGATTACAAGAAAGAAAGCACCATCAATTTGTACATATAAAATCAATAATGTAGCAATTAAGACGGTTGACAAACTTAAGTATCTTGGTGTAGTTATTGACTCGAAGTTAACCTGGAACGCTCATGTCCAATACGTCGTTTCGGCGTCGCTAAGAAAGCTATGGCTAATTAAACACCGGCTTAAACACTGCACTAGTAGGACTAAACTCGCTGCCTACACGACACTCATTAGACCACTGCTTGAATATGCCGATGCTGTCTGGGATCCCCACACAAAGACCGGTGTCAACAACATTGAAAGCGTGCAAAAGAAAGCCCTTAGATTTATTTATAATATTTATAATAGACGAGTCTCGATCACTGATCTCAGAACACGGTCTGGCCTCCCATCGCTTGAATTTCGGCGTAGACTGCATCGCCTACAAACTTTGTTTAATATCGTTAATAAACAAACAAAAATGGATCCCGACATATACATCAATTTCAATAAAACAAGAGAAACCAGACGCAAGCACAGCAAAACGATTGTGATGCCACCGACTAAAACTACTGCTTATCGTTTCTCGTTTTTCCCTCGAACTATAGCAGAGTGGAATGCTCTACCGCAAGAAGTCGCTTGTATGTCCTCGGTTGATTCATTTGTGGCTGCCGCACAATCTTTGCAATGAAGCGTGTTCGTTTTAGAATCACCATTTTCCTATTTTTGTAATTTTGTACATGCTGCCTTTCCCCACGCAATAGTCTGTATCATTAAGCATTCTTTTTTTATGGTTCCTTGTAACCCAAGTTTTTGTTATTTTGACTTGCAGTGCCGACTTTGTATACACTCACTCCTGCCTGGACTGCCAAGAGGCAGTTGGCAGTATGTATTAAATAAAATTTAAAAAAAAGAACAGACGATTTTAGCACTTTCGAAGCATTAATATTTCCGCAATAAACCACTTCCATGTGGCACAAGTTGAGTCTTCCTTTTCTCCTTCTGTGTAGACCTTATGAGCTGCAACCTTTTCCAATACGTTCCTGTAGCAACAAGTCCAACAGTCGATGCTAAGCAGTTTTGCTTCCCGCCCACCACAGAATACGGACATCGCGGCCCAGAATCGGACCGGCGACCCTGAGTCCAGCAGCGGCAATGCCATAGCTCATGAGGCGCCGCGGTGCGTGAAAACATATCCAACATGGCGAGCACCACAGACGACTGGACGAATGATATCAACAGGGAAGATGCGCTGGCGCAAGAATTGTCCTGCAAGATGACGCATTGTAGAGAGCACAGGAAGCAGAAGGTGAAAAAGAGCCCGATGTAAAAGGAATGAACTGCACGAGGGTTCAACGTTCGGCTAATTGGTTTATACAAACCGACTAGAACTCATTTGCATGTACCCACTATACAATAGTTTACATAAACCAACTAGCCCAGCTTAGAATTCTCGAGAAGAATATCGTACTTACCAAATGACAGTTCTTACAGCTCGTACTAACGCTTTTGTTTTGTTTTGTTTTTAGCTTTTGTGTTTTGTTTTTTTTTTCTGGCCAACCAGAAGATACGCACTTTGATATTAAGCTGGAGATGTGAGCATGCCTCATATCGGCGGTTATGCTACATTAGGGGCTGCGCAATCAGATAAAAAGAAACCCTTATGTGCACTCACAGACACACACGCACACACACGCTAACGCTATCTACAAAGTTTCTGAAGACCTATGTACAGACTTCAGAAACACCAGCAGCGCTTTTGTAGCCCTACCTCGCGCAACGTCCAGAACAAGAATTACGAGCGACAAGAAGACGATTCATAAAGAAACAAGAAACGAAGCCAACACCCTGTGAAGCGTCTAACCAGCAGCAACTGAAAGAGAACAGCATAGTCTTAGCCAACGCAGCCAATGAGAATATCCGGAACAGGTCAGATCGCTGGCCCTCTCACTTCATTACGGACTATAGTACCAGCGCGCTTCAAGCAAGGACTAATGACGCAGAGCCCGCCTTCAAGGGATTTAGTGCGCACAGACGCCATCAGGGAGGCGCGGATAACATGTCTACCTGGCGGCGAACGCATAGAAAACGAATTCCTCTAGTTATACATCGCTGACCAGTGGTGTAAGCCACTATCGACCAGCGCCCGCAGTGTAATTACAATGAGACACTTTGTTTTAAAATCTCCGCAGTCGTTAAGAAGCCGGCCATATGCGCTAACCGGCATTCATTCGGTTTTCCACGACGTGCCCGGGCCATAAATTTCGCGCTAGCGAAAGAGGGGCTGGAGTTAAAGCACTGCGTGCCCATAAAAACGTCAAGACGAGCTCGTCGTTTCGCCGATTACAGCTTAGCGGCGAAGAGCTTACTTAATTCAGACTCTCGGGCTCACCCCCACGCTCGGTGGGCACGCACACCCCCACTCAGGCTATATGAAGAGAAGCTCAGGAAATACTGCTTAAACGCACAATTACCGCCCCTCTACGCTGCACCTTGGAAACGACGTTTCTTTCTTTCTTTCTTTCTTTCTTTCTTTCTTTCTTTCTTTCTTTCTTTCTTTCTTTCTTTCTTTCTTTCTTTCCTTCTTTCTCATTTCGCTGCCTCGTAAGACAACGGCTGTGGTTCTCTGTCCACGTGACTGAAGACGCCATTTTTAGCGGCGAAACAAGGCAAGAACGGGCGCCTTTAGACGCGGTCGCTTTTGAATTACTGGACGTCGGATGGGCAGTTACCGAAAAGGAGGAAAGAAATTGCAACATAGGAGGAAGTGTTTGGAAACGCGGGTTTCGGGCACACAGTTGCCGGAGGCTGAAAAACGGTGCGGTCGGCTGTGGGGTGCCGAGAAAGGAGCGGCGTAGTATGCAGGGGGAGAGCGTCCGAGCTGCGCTTTCCACGTTCTCTTCCAACCTTATGGGCTAAAATCACGGTTATTAACTACAGCGCCCGCGCGGGACGTTATTGCCCCGTTGTGAGGGCGGTATGCATTATACAGCAGCTGCGGCAGCGAGGCGTTGCCTCTCCGAGTGGAATTAATTAGAGGTCGCGACCTTTTTTTTATCTCTTTCGCTGTGGCGTGGATGCGTCGGTGTGCAATGCGATGCGTATTGTGCGCATGGCTTCAGTAAGCGCCCAAAAATAGCCCGCAAGGTCCATGACGAAACTTAAGAAGAAGGAATGAGGTTGCCTTTTCAAACGCATAAACAGGGCATTATCTCCTTTTATGGCGCCCTCAGAAATTTTCGAAACGCTATGGTGCTGAAATTCGTGCTGTCGCAAGTGACGAGGTTGAATTATGCTAATTATTGCAACTGAGCGCGTTTCAGGAGGTAATATGAGAAATTAACAAAGAAGAGTGAAGTTAAATCAATTAAAACTCGTCGGACATGTTTCCTTGGCGGTCTTTCGCCGTACTTAGCATTTCCGCCAGAAAACAGCCAAATTCATTACGTGTTTCTTGCTCTTTGGGACACCTTCAAAATCACCATGTCTTCACATCTCCATATGTACCTATGTCAAAAAGAAGACACCATGTCATGTCATGAAATCCACCGGAAGCCGCATTGAGAGTTGCCAATTATTTATTCACTTATATTTATTGCGTTAACATTAGGAATGGGAAATTTAGAAAATAGAATATACATTTATATATATATATATATATATATATATATATATATATATATATATATATATATATATATATATATATATATATATATTATCTTAGGGAACCAACAAACAATTGACCAGTGGTCTTCACCCAAAAAGTTCACGTACACGTGACGCCTCCGGCAGAGCGGGTGTTCCCCATCCGCCGCAAAGGCCGTGAGAGGTGGCGCTGGCTAACACTCCCAAGTTTAGGAGTAGAAGATTAACGTTAATACCCGAGATATTGGGTGGGAAAACGGAGCCGCGGTAGCTCAAGTGGTAATAACATCGCATGTGTATGCGAACACGCAGGTTCGTATACACATGCGAACATATATATATATATATATATATATATATATATATATATATATATATATATATATATATATATATATATATATATATATAAAGCGCTTTTACCCCATAGCAAGGTATATATACATATATATCTTGCAATGTGGTAAAAGTGCTTTAAAGCACCAATCCGGGACCTCAAAGAGGTACGACGTAATGCTAACGCATTTACCGCTGAATTTATTGCTATTTATTTATTTATTTATTTATTTATTTATTTATTTATTTATTTATTTATTTATCAAGCATTCCTGTCTTCCCCCCTTCTTAGATCGTTCCCTCTGGGACGTGGTGGTGGGTCTCACCACCAAGCTCCTGTTATTATATTGCTTAATGTCCTGCCTATGTAAAAAATTAATACAGGAAAAAAACACAATGAACTCCCATAACCAAACTTTCTGAACCCCTATTGCGAACTTTGTTTTCGCACGCCTCGGTTGTTTGTCGTTTCCCTACTTTTCTTCCACCAATATTTTAATCGCCGATTACTAATCTCTACTGCGTGCATGTTTACTTTCCCAACTGCTCTCGCTCAACCCAAGGGCTTGAAGGAGGCCAGAGATGCCCAAATCAACCGCTGGGCAGATTTCTTCGCATTCTAATAAAACATGCTTCATCGTTTCCCTAGCTTTACCGTTTCCAACCTTGCAACGCACCCTGGTTGCAGAGAACGGTCAAGCCTGAACATCGCCTCTGCGGCAGTTCGCTTCTCCAATGTCGCGAAGTACGCACGCAAACGGGGGTGTTTCAATTTTATCTGGACGAACCATGAAAGGCAAAAACGCCAAGTGTTTTGCTGAACGATACGGGCCGAAAAATGTAATGTTGCAGCAAAGTTCTAATGCGAAAAAGAAAGCAACAAGTGCAAACCCTTGCAAGACGTCGTTTTGACACCGTGTTTATGTTGTATGGAGCTTCTTTTGCATTCTATTACTTCTGTCCTCGATTTGATCTACACTGAAAGTCAACGTCGAATCAGCGTTAGTACGTGGAGGACTCCTGCACCAACGGAGAAACTCTAAAGAAATGTAAAGAACGCAGGTTGTGGGTTCGGCTCCCACCGCCGGCACTAGTGATCTCTTCATGCACTTGAATTTTCCTATTCTTCATTATTTCCTACACATCAATTCAGTCACAGCCAATTTTCCCCTATGCTATACTGAATAAAGTTTTTCTTCCATACCATATCCTTGGCTTCGTTATCTGCTGGTTTTATACGCTCGAAATTAACAACAACAACAAAATCGAGCCCCTCGGTTTTCCTTCTCTCGTAAAAAAAAAAAAAATCTGTGTAAAGCATTTGCTTAGCGGCACGGACAGAGGTTGCATGTCGCGTGAGCTTTCCGTTCCATCACGGTTATCTGGTGATTATATTCATTGCCGTCTTCCTTTTTCATTTATTTAAAATATTCTGATTATTAATTTATTTCTTTAGTTTTGCTGTATAACATCGAGAAATAGCGTAGCTGAGGTACTCTCTACCCCAATCTCTCCCCAGCAACCAACGTTTAATAGAACAGAATGGTCAATGCATTGTGGTGACTAGACAATCATTGGCTAAGTAGGAAGTGAGGGCACCTTTGTGTTTTCTATGCACATTAAATAGCGTGAGTCTGTCCAAGGGCGTGGACGCATTCACTGCCTCTTTCCTTCCCCTCTGTGTCTTTTCTGGTTAAGATCGTTGTATTTAATGCTCCATTCTCCGCCTCTCTCTCTATCCCCCTCTCAATTATTTCTATAGTGTTAAATTACAAACAATCTTGCTACATTCGTTGCAGCTATCAATATCGGGGCATTCGATGTCATTAAAGTGCGCAACTAGCATCCACTTTAACAGGACCTAACTTATAGAACCACGAGTCTTGCAACGACAAATTGGGATTTGAGGCCTTCAAGCAGGTTGCGTGAAGTTCCGCATTTTCCAGCCACAGGTGGACGTGCTCGGCTCGCACGGTAATTCAGACTATCGTGATTCTATGTGAAAGTTGATTCTCAGATACCCAGTTTTTTTTTCTTGTTCACTTTTTCCCCGAGAAATGCCTGTGGATCTGAGCGCATACCTCGGGCTCGTCTGCATGCCTCTTCCTTGCGTGCCGCCAGCTCAGTCACCGATGTAAAGGCATAAAAGAAACTTATTAAGATCAATCGGCCGCTTTCTGTGCAGGTGCTGCTGGAACACCGCCCCCATCGCCCGTCGGCCCAAAAAGCGGTGAAGACACTTTTGTGCTTCTTAAGGACGACGGGCTTGTGCGACCATTTGTGACTCTAATTGCAATTTCTGTAAGGCCACACACGTCAGCGAACTCACTGCAATTTCCTTCTTTCCTTCCCTCCGCTCTCTCCCTGTTATCTTTGTTTCCCCCTTTCCCGTTCCCCCGGTGTAGGGTAGCCAACCGGACGTGATTCTGCTTAACCTCCCTACCTTCTTCTTATCTCTATTCCTCCCCTATTAAGATCCCGGACTCTCTTAATGGCGGCAAATTTGTCCCCTCTGGCACATGGGTATAACTAATCGAACTTCTCAACAAAGACTTGGCGTCGCATCGCCGCCTCTGACACGTCACGCGGGCGTGCCCCATTTTTGCCACGTGCCGCGGCGGCGCGCTCCCAGGGCACGACGCCGTCCGCGATGACCGCGCAGGGAGGAAGCGCGCTTCGAACGCTCTCGAAGCGCCTTCGTTTCCTCTCGAGACGTCGTGAGGAGATAGCGATCTGTCGGGGAGAAACGGCTGCCACCCCAGATCTGAGCCGGCGACGGACTAGGTCACGCGCGCTGCGAGAGGTTGCCCTCCCTGCTCGGCCGGTGTCTTCGTGAGAGTTGTGGGCAGGGCCGTGTACACCCTGTACCTGGCGACAGTTCCGGCTACGATGGAGATAGCCGAGACATGTTCTGCGCACCTGCCGACGTTATGGTATAGGGAGACGCATGTGCTGCGTACATTCTGCCAGTGGAAGGGTAGCAAACCAGACGCTCTTTTGGTTAACCTCTCTGCCTTTCCCATTCCACTTCTCTCTCTCTCTCTCTTTCTCTCTACAGACACTCGGAAGCGGGCCGCTGTAAGAACAAAATATCTTAGGACAGTAACATGTCGAGGGGGGGGGGGGGGGGCACATCCACCTCTTTGATTTGAAACTAACAACTATATATGCTGCAGGATAAGCAAAACAATTTTAAAAAGGTGAGCAAATTTCTTGGCTGCTCGGGTCGCAGAAGCCTGGGTAATACACAGTTTTCATCTCACGGAATTTGTTCAATGCAGGCAAAGCTACGGATAGCGTCAGCTAACTATAACGAAGACTGTATAAAAAGGAATTGTTTTACACACTACTGCGCACTTATGCGCATAGTTCGCACAAAAAACAAGCTTGTCTACAGCGGATGCAAACACAACAGCATTACAACGCAAGAGCCAAAAGGACACAACAGCGTCTGAAACGAATAAACCGATACTGCTAATGGCAACATTGATATAATGTGTAACACTACCGCACCTGACGTATACAACTAAATAGTACAAATGACAGCAACTAATATATCAACAATATATTTCTTCAGCTAGGTTTCAGTTTCTGCAGCAGAGTCGTATAATGGGCCTCAATTCACTGACAAAGAGACCAGTGTCAACGTGCAATGTCTGTGCTGCGATATCTGTGCTGGACGTTACAAAAACTAAAGCCAATATGCTAAACCACCGTGGATGAAGACATCGCGGACGGAGGAGGTTATGTACAGAAGCTGCATTTGTAGTTACGAGGTGCGCAGTGGCGAATGCTTTCTGGTAAATTTTCTTTACTACAGATGATTCTTAACCTGCGTGTAAATCAGTGTACCATGCAAGCGCTTTCGCAGTCAGCTGCGAGAGAAGAGGCTAATCGCCGAAGGCTGCTCTGAACAATCTGCACATGCGACCTCAAAACAAGTTCACACAGCCCACAGGGCCTTCTGAAAACACAAAAGAATACGGAATGCTCACATATATAGTCCTGCTGTTCTTTTTTTTTTCAACTCATGGAAAACCACTCCCATTGTAACGCATGTTCACACGTGCGTGGGCGAGCAATCGGATACTAAGAAATAGATCAGATTACTTTTGCTAACCAACTGTCGTCATTCGCCCTGCCATGAGCATGCTATGGCAGTGCAGAACTCTCATCTCGTGCCACTCGTGCACGTTCAGGGGCGAGCCACAGCAGTACAGTTAGTCTTATTTTAAAAGCGCCAGTTAAGCACCCTACCGACTGAAGCAAACAACAAAGCGAGCTGCAGCGGCCGGCGGGTGGAGCAACCATATTTTACTGCCACCAGTTTGCTACGCACCACCGGACGCTCCCATCAAAGAGTACCAAAAAACAAAAGCAATGTTAAGAAAAAAGAAACAAAGAGGTGCATTCACACAGTCTAAGCCGTGAAAGCTGTCAAGGGCCCTCGGCGGCGGCCAGGCAAAGCAAAACAAAGCGACGCTGCATGGGGAGAAGGGGGAGTCAAATAAGTCAGGCACGGCTTCACGACCGGCGGCAAGCTTGGCGCGTGCATCCGAGGAAGCACATTCACGGAGCAGCGGCAGAGGCGTCGTCGTCGGGTCGGCGACCGCTGGCAGCTGAGGTCGCCCTTTCGCCCGGTGAGCTCGCGTCGAAGGAGGCGGCGACCGGTCGACCGGGGCTTCTGTTGTTGCAGACAGGCAGGCAGGCCCCTTCGTGGTTACCGAAAGGGGGAGGAGGGACGGCCGACAACCTCAGGTGCCACTTCTTTTCGTCTTGCGTTCATTCGCGTCGCAGCCGCAAACAAGCCTTGACGCGCTTGACCGACACCGTCGTTCCCTAGCTATATATACTACACACGCATTGTAGCTCAGGCCAACGCAATGTTGCCATGCGTTCGCTTCATGTGCGTGGGTTCACAGTGCTCGCGACAATGATTTGGTGTCACCTTGGTCCGCTCTCTCTTTCTCTCTCTCTCTCTCTTTCTTTAATATCACTTAGGCGAGTTCCGGGCACCGTGTGAGAAATAGATGAGTGACTACCCGCGTTTAACAATGGGCCTGGGCCTGTCCGAGTCTAAAAGCCATCAAGATAACCTGCAGTTTGATCTCCCGGGCTGCTTTATTGTTGTAAGTGTTCATTTATAAGATATATAATCCCATTTTACGTCCCGACGCTATGTCTAGGTTGTTAGGTAAGCCGATAGTGTAGGGCTTAGGTGTTGATTGATTGATTGATTGATTGATTGATTGATTGATTGATTGATTGATTGATTGATTGATTGATTGATTGATTGATTGATTGAATCTGAACTGCTGTGTCGCAGTTGCCATGCAGGGAACATCGCAGAATTAACATGGCTGCTGCGTGACGTAAAATAAACCCGCCATCGCCGGGCACCGTGACACGGAAAATCCGGTAATACGTCGCATGTGGTTGCTGCTTAAGAACTCGTGACGGCATGTATACACGAACTAGATAAGGTCAGGCGCGTGCCTGTACGCGCGCACGCATACATACGCAAACACACGTGCATGCAAAAGGGAAAAAGTCGAATTCTGCGTTTTTACGAGCCAAAATCACGATCTGGTTAGGAGGCACGTCATAGTGGGCCACCTTTGGTTAATTTTGACTATCTCGGGGTCTTTAACGTGCATCCAATGCACAGTTCCCGAGTACTTGCACGCACGCATGGACATACGCAAACCCGCACAACCGTGCACGCGTGTTGCATGCTCGCACCAGATTCTGCTCGCACACTGATGAGCGCCCGCTCCCTGGCCACTTTCTGCGCGATTTCGGCGCAGAGCAGTAAAGGGATGCCTCTGCATAATGTATGTAGTGCGTTTTGCAGAAGTCGTTCAATTCATGGTCGCTCCAGTTGTCGTCGCCAGTGCGGTGCGGTGGCGCTGCTTCCTGGTCGCACGGGCTAGACATTTGATTCGTCCTCTCGCTCTCCTTGACGCGGTTCAGCCCGCTAAACGTCAGGCTGTGACCGGCGTGGCTAAAAGGGGTCGTCGTCCTCTCTCTCAGTTACTTTTCTTTTTTTCTTTTATTTCAGCCTGCGGTTTCCCTCTTTGCCTACACTACATCCAAGCGAGAAACTCGAGCTGCGGCGGAGCCGCATCAAATTAGGTTAGCGAAGCGCTAACCACGCCTTGCAGGAACAAGTCCGGGAAAAACAGACACACAGGCACACACACACACACACACTGAGGCTCTATTTGCGAACTTCGGCTGTTGGAGGCTGTGCCACGCTCACTTCTCGTTCCCTTGTTGACAAGCGCTTGCGATGCCGAAGCTTAGATCCGCTGCCGTACCGTGCCTATACCGCACAGTTCCCTCGCTCGCTCCGCCGTCTTTGAAAAGGTAAAGCAGCAGTAATCAGCAGCCGCGGGCACTTTGCGTACCTTGGCGCAGCGCTCGTGTTTCGGCATTCAAAGCGACGTTGCTTCTTCCGCGGTAGCAGTAACAGGACCGTGCGGTTGCTGGAGGCCCAACATTAATTCTGAGAGTACGTGCAAACGCGATCTACCGCACTGATAAGAGCAACTTATACTGCCAGCCGAAGCTTCTGTCTTACATATAGATATATGTACTTGCCGGGTACTTGCCGGCCGCCCGATCCCGTTGATAATGTGGGCAGACCGTCGCTCTGACCACTGGCCAAGCGCGAAAAGTCTGAAAAAGAATAGAATCGGAAAAGGCATCGCTGCAAAATACCGGCCCAGAGCAAACGCAAGCAAATGCCAACGAATATGGCCAGTATGCGTGTTTGTATAGACTAACAGGGCGAAGTGTTTTAGAGGCCCTGGGCAATATGAACTGAAGATTACGGTGTTCTACGTGCCAAACAAACGATATGGTTATGAGGCACGCCGTAGTGGGGGCACTCCAGATGAATTTCGACCCCCTGTGTTTCTTTGCGTGCACCCTATGCATGGTACGCGGGCGTTTTTGCATTTCGCCCCCGTCGAAGATCGCTCGCGATAATCGCCGGCTTAGCAGCGCAACGCACGATATAAACTAAGAAGGACGTTGCTATACTATTGTCCAAAGATCATCTTCGCAGGTTTAGTTTAAGGCTGGTATCCTTTGCTTTCCGACGTCGTTGAATCAATGCCGCCGTGCGCTTCAGGGCTAGCCGGAAGCTGCTTGACAAAGGGGGCAGGTGGCGTAAACGCGGCAGCGTCAGTGAAGTAACCAGAGCCGCAGTGCACGCTTAAAGCTTGATCGGCCTGCTTTGATCAGCAGTGATAGCACGTATTTACGAGCAGTGGTACCCGCCCAGTTTTACCGTCTCTGTTTTCCCAACGTGTCATTTCTTATCTCGCTTTCATCGGCAAGTTTTAATGTACCTGATAGTGGTTTCCATTCATTATGATCCACTCCTCTCGCAGCCGTATTTTTTTTTTTTTGTTCTGAGAAGCGATTCGGCGGCAAGTAGAGAGATTGGAAAGCGAACGACGAAGCGTATACGCGGAGATAAGGCTGCACTGTAATGTGTGCACTGCCATTGAAGTGCGTTCACTGCTTCTCGCCCGAAGGGAGAATTTACGGCTCGTTATCTCCCCGGCTGGGCGTTAACGCCACCGGTGCAGTGGCTGTGTAGGGATAGCGAAACTTCGGTCTCCGCATGATAATTCCGTGCAGCGTTTATTCATTGGCACGCGGTTGCTGGAACGGTGCGCAGTGCTCGCAGTTTCTGCAGTTTAAAGCCCTATGGCAGTTTCGCTGCGATGTGCCGTTTTTATAACATCGACTTTCTTGTTTTGCGTGCGTTGATGCCGCTGCACGCTTTTTATACAAAAGCGCGTGAGCTCGCGTCTATGCGCGCGCATAAAACGACGCGCTTTGAACCACCTTAGATGCAGTGGAGAGTTGCAACTGCCGACCGCGCTGCGTTTGGGGAAGCATCTGTAGGAGCTGCAGGAATTAAATCGGGGCTTGTTGTCGGGCCAGTGGAACTTTTGTTTTTGTTCTATTTCTAATGTAGCAACTCCGATAATGCAGCTGCATGTCATGCAGCACGAGAGCCTCGTCCTCTTGTGCACTGTAACGTGTTCGGTTATGCGATTGGCTTGTGTAACCTGCGCGCGACCACAATGTATGCGGACTGGGCGATCGTTTTTAACTTTTCCGGAATTTTTAAAGATCGCCTGTGGCAGATAGCGTAATGCTTGTCATTTATCTGGATTATTTGAAGAGGCTGACTTTACTAGCGCGAGAAATCGAAATGCATATTCAACTAATTAACAAATTATCACTAATTATTTATAATTGATCACGTTACGGCGCATATTGCAATTTACCAATTGCAGCCGGCGAGCTTGAAAAGCGTATTCACTTGAAATGAATCTCCAGGATGCCACCAGTTTCGAGATATTATTTCCCAAAGTGTGTGACGAAACACATGGGCGTTCCGGTCACTTTTGTGCTGCAGTGCCTAAAACAGCGTTTTTTTGTTTTTTTGTAAATAGAACAGTGCATTTTTACGGCGACCTTATGGCTCATATCTCCAAACTGGTGACATTCTGGAAATCATTCCAAGTGTATACGCCTTGCAAACTCATCGGCTGCAATTCGTAAATCGCAATATTTGTCGCAAAGTAATCGATTGAGAAGTTCATTAGTGGATTTCTTAATTAACCGAATATGTGATTCGATTTCTCGGGCAAGTGATGGCCGCCTCTCTGAATAATCCGGCTCAAGGACTAGAATCGCGTTATCTGGGGCGCTATAACGTAAAGCTATTCCAAGCTTTTCCAATTGTCTATTCAGCCCTCCGCGATTGGTCAAAACCTTTTTGGACGACCCCCACATCGCCTGTCTATCACGCGACGTCATGAAAACCGCGATAGCTCCCCATCTGATATGACGTGTGCACACTGATCATGCATGATTTGACCGAACAAAAGAAAAATTGTTATTTCTGATTCGACGCCTTTTCGCCATTAGCCATCAGCTATCGGTGAAAAGCTTTCGGGCGGCACCCACTTCACCTGCCTGTCGCGCGACGACACAAAACCGCAAAAGCTCACCGCGTGAAAGTGACGTGTACGCGTTAAAGATGCATTAATATGCCGAAAAAAAAAGAAATTTCTTCTGAATAGCCGTAGGCTTCCTAGTTCCGAAAGGAATAAAATATGGCTGCCGCCGATCGCTCAGACACTGGCTACTCGCACCTGCCGGAGAGCATGGGTTTATTTGCGTCTAATAAAACTCTTTGCGTGGCTGTGTAGCGTTGTCGAGCACTTTCGGCACGTTTACGACCTCACTCTGCCAACTCTTCTTTGCTGAGGATTCGTTTTAGCGTCATTCTTGAGCTTCCGTTGCATGCCGCCAGGATTTTCGACCAGCCACTGCAAGCTAAATAAGGGAAAGCGGACCAGTCGCAGACGCCGGCACCACCCTCTTCATCCGGTTATCGATTTTCAGTGCAGTGGCTCGGCCCCATTGAATCCCTCTCCACTTAAGCGTGTTTCTCGCCTCTTGTCAGCCAGTTAGATAAGACAAGCAGTTCAGTGTAGGCAATATTATCCGTTTTTCAAGCAAACAAAAGTGACCTCCTATGAACGAGTAGAGCTTTTGATTGGTCTGTTCAGACCACCTTGCCAGTCACCGCCCGATGCTTGCGTCGGCGGTTACGCACATTTGACATCCCGAGATTGGAATAAAAACATATTGGAATAGTTTTACGTTATAGAGCCCCTGCAACAAGCGACATAAAAAAAAATCCGGTAAAAATTAAAACTGATCGCCCCGTATGTTACGCTTGCGAATGACGAAAGATAACGCACACGCTTTCGCGTATGTCCGCATGCTGAGGTTGGTTATCCACTAAATATTCTTGGCCCCGCTAATAAATGCGGATAAGACAGGGGTGATTCATTACTGAACAGGTTCTTACGGGTGCATGTCTCCGTAATGCCCAAGAGAAGCCTTACGATATAGTAGGGTCGCGTTAGTGAATAACGACTTAACGTGTATACACGAATAGTTGAGAACGCCCCGTGTAAATTGACCGCTCGAGAAACGCGTCAGTGGCGCATGCCGAAAACGAAGGGCGTGCATAGTCCGCATCCCTTCAAGTTCAGATTAAAGGCTCTGACGTCCCGAAAGTGCGCAGTAAGTATTAAGGACACCGCAGTGCTGTGCTTCTAATTAATTCTGACTACCAAACGTGCTTTGACACACAGGGCAATGTAAGTACAGGTTCGCTTCTGCGTTTCGTTCCCATGCTAGCGCGGCCGCGCCGCAGGTGGGTTTCTAACACGCGACCTTGTAATTACTGGGAGAATCCTCTTAAGTTCGCCTATACACCACACAATGCGCATTACTTCAGGAAAACGACACCACTCCGTTTCGTTCGTGACAGCTTTAGTGCGCACTCTAAGCTTCTGGGCGATTTGCGGATTCATTTGTTCGTATCTCTACTGGTGATACATGTATGTAGTCCCTCCAGTAGTATTCTTTAAAATTGTGTACTGTTTTCAAATCAACAACTTTCACCTCCGCATAACCAACTTTAGTCGGAACCTCTGAATACATCTGCAGTGGGCCTGGTCGGCACTGTCAAACGATTGCACCCGTCTGCCAAGCGGGCCAAGTAAGAGAGCCCACTTGTCGTGGCAATTGCTTAAATCGTCCTACACCTAAGTCCTCTCTCTCCCTTTTTCACTCCCCATTCCCCTCCCTACCTGTAGGGTAGCAAACTGGACTCAGTCTGGTTAACCTCCCTGCCTTTCCGTTTTCCCTTCTCTCTCTCTCTAAATTGTCCTGTCCCGTTAGTTCTCCCCCGCGTACGTCGAGACGCACACGTGCCGCATGGAGGCAATGCACTTAGAGCTTACGTAAAAGTGCGACAGCCTCCCTCTATTTCTGCTAGCCGCCGCGCGCGTTCGATAAAATATAACATCTATAAGAGGTGGCACGATTCCAGTGCGCTTAGGTAAATACGAGGGGAGAGAGACCGCATTTTGCTCTCCTCGCATTCAGGCCATCAGAAATACACAAGTTGCCTCACGACAGTGTTGGCACACGCCGTGCTGTTAAGAACCTCACGCTCGGTGCGAATTAGCCACCGGTATCTGTCTATATATCGAGCGCCCGTTTTGTCAATTACGCAAGCGTGCGCGCTCTTTCGCTCATCTAGTCCATAGGGGAAAGTGAGTTTAATTGCTGACGCTTGCATTTTGATGGCGTTAACGTTATACTTCATTCCTTTAATTATTTTCTTACTTTTTGTGTGTTTGGGGGCGTGTGCTTGCGGCAGCTTGGCTGCATTCTATAATGTGCACATGTATGACGACACCTCCTGGCAAGCCTCATGCACCTCACCTTTCTCGCTGTGCGTGCGACGTCTCTTTCGCATTAACCACGCGGCCTACGTCTTTCGTTGTCGAAGAGCCGCTGAGCTGCGGAGTCGGCTTGCGACATGGTCTATCTGCGCTTTGTGCGGCGGATCGCCTCTCTATTATGCGTGGGATTCGGGGGGGCTTCTGTGGGTGCAATTCGTGTGGCGTAATATTGAGTCTTTGTAATGGGAGAATGGAGCCGTTCTAACTTGCAGGATTAGCTGAGAGCGTCACACACACACACACACACACACACACACATAAAAAAAATGTTCCGCACGCTGAGTTGCCTTTGTCCTGCTTTCTTAACGATTGCTAGTTTCCGAAAGGTCGTTCTTCAGCTCTATATGAAGCTCACATAGCTGTGCTGGAATTCTTTCCGCGACAGAGGAGAAGATCACGGGCCCATGTTCTCGTGCGACTGCTACGTGCAAGGCCACAAAGGCGCTGGTGCGTTTCTTGAAATGCACCAGCCTGTATGACCGCCTGAGAGTGACTCAGTGATGAACGCTTGTGTGCGTAACAGTGCCAAAATGTTAACTTCTTTCTTCCTTCTCCTCTTTCAATCCCCTTTCCCCCTTCCCCAGAGCAGGGTAGCCTACTGGACACAGCCTAGTTAACCCTGCCTTTCCCTTATTACTTCTCTCTCTCTGTCTTGTTAACTTCGGGGATGGACTCGTCTGTAGTGCTCGTACTCTGCGTGTAACTGTGTGATTTGTTGTGGTGTGCCTTCTTTTCTTCCCCCTCTCTTTTCTTGATCTACTCCACGTTCTGCTTCTTTTTTTTCTTTCATGTGTGTGTATATGTTTACACGATTATTATTAATAATAATAATAATAATAATAATAATAATAATAATAATAATAATAATAATAATTGTATACCGCCGATGAGTAATCAGTGTTTTAGCGTTTTGCAAACCGATAATTGCTGACGACGATATTTCCTTTATCTAGGACTGAGCGCTCACCACAGTGTATGGTTGTGCAGAAATCTACCCGAGTAACCTCCCTGCCTTTCCTTCTTCCCTTCTCTCTCTCTCTCTCTCTATACCCGAGTAACTCTTTCTTTTTTTTCTTTTTTCTTTTGCTCCCAATTAGTCCTTTCACTGCACATCGCCTGTGGGCGTGGCACCGCAATTCTTTTATATACCTGTATGTAAAATAGTGTGGGCCACTATGGTAAGGGAAAGGCCTTGACTACGGCGCGAAGTATATGGTTGGTGTGCAGCCTTCTTTGAGCGCGTCCACCTCGGCATCACACAGAAACCCGCTTACTTAACAAGGCTGGATGCAAGGTTTTGCAGCCACACGTGCTACGTTTGTCCAACGTTGATTAAACGTCACGAACCTCTAGCATGGTCGTTCTGAACTGTCTCGCAGCGGTTGCTTCTTTCTTGAACCTCTTGTAACATATTCCAAAAAGAAAACGTCGTCGTCTCTGACTATCCCCTGACGTAACTCCAGGCATGAATTACATTGTTTGTGGAGGAATTCACTTCTTTCAAACTT
Organism: Dermacentor albipictus; assembly: GCF_038994185.2. NCBI lineage: Eukaryota > Metazoa > Arthropoda > Arachnida > Ixodida > Ixodidae > Dermacentor > Dermacentor albipictus. The sequence goes on along the minus strand of NC_091825.1, from coordinate 139,544,119 downwards.
TCCTCTGAATATTTTCCAGTAAACATCTATTGAGCATCATCAAACAGTATATATGTACGTTGTTTCGCTTGCCGCGCTGTACCCTTTCAGGTTGAATAGGCCGTCCTGCCGTACGCTCCACTCCTACGTACAGGAAATGAATTTAGACTCCCTGATATTAGACGTCCGATTCTTTACCGCATCCCTTCGCAGTCCTCGTGGTTATCCCTGTAAATAGAGAAGTTCTCACCACGACCACTTCAGGTTCTCCCGTACTGCGCTAGCCCTTCGACACACTCTACTTGGTTTTGTCGACGCCCCGCCTTCCATCGTTAGGATAACTTTCCCAGTTATCACGACACTTATCTTATCTTGCGCATATAACTATGCCAATTTCTAAGATGCTGTTCTTTATAACGCACATAATGACAATGTAGCTTGTGCGCTTCCTATGCAGCAAATTATCTTACTTACTGCGTCAACTACGACGAAAACTAGCGACAGAATACGCATACACAAGATACAAGGAGTACGCGGGACGAACGCTGGACCAACCAAACCACCACCACCAGCACCGCTGCCGCCGCCGCCGCCGCCGCCGCCGCCGCCGCCGCCGCCGACGACGACGACGACGACAACAACAACAACAACAACAACAACAACAACAACAACAACAACAACAACAACAACAACGACAACAACAACAACAACAACAACAACAACATTCGCCTTGTGTTAACACAAGACGAATGCTGATCTTGTATCTTGTTTGTGTATGCGTTTCTTTCGCTCGTCTTCATCTTAGTTGTTCCCGTGATTACATGTACCAACTCACCCAGCATTTAGCCTTGTTGCACTTACAGCGCAAAATTTTCGTTCTGGATTGTCGCGGTACCAAGTATACCATGCAAGCAACCTGTTCTTACTCGCCAGTACTCAACAAACAACTTTTTTTGCACGCATGACCTTCAAAATGCCAACGTGCCGTGCAGACTCGGTCACCACCGCACTTATTATCATCATTCATATGTTGACTGACTGAATAAACTTTATTGAAACCAGCAAGAGATGGTGGCTGGGCCTAGGCCTCCCACGTGGGGTTGTCGAGGTGTTGCCTCTTCGCCGCCTCGCAGGCCTGCTGGGTCGCCAGAGTTTTATGTTGAGATTAAAATATATTCTCGCTGTTCTTCGCTACCTGTCTCAGTTGACGAATCGGCCGCAGGCCTGCCGGAAGAATGAAATGGCAGCGACCCCGCGTTTCCGTATCGCGTGTACTCTGCCGGTGGGAAGACAATGGCTTCGGATGAGCGCCGCGACACATGCAGAGCAACGACACTCGCAACACTCAGCGACGACGACAACAACAACGCGCTCGGTCGCACGTGCGGCAAGTGTTGCACGTGTAACGTCGTCGCGTCTGCATCGCTCTCTGCCCGTTCCCCTGGCACTTGGACGCGATGCATCATTCTCAGTTTTGACATGCACACGCAATGGCGAACTGCCGCTTCGCCGTCGGCACCGGGCGTGTGTGTGTACGCGCCTCGGACGAATGCAAACCGCTCGAAACAGGCACGTTCTTGTCGAGAACTCTCTCTCTCTAGATAGAGAGAGAGACGCCGGAGGCGAGGGTTCGCTGGCCTTCCAGTTGCGTGGACGAAAGTGCCATTGTGTCTTCGCTGTCAGTTGTCACCCGAAGACGCACGCCGAGCTGCAGACAGGAGGAGACAGGTAGAAAAGATGGCGGAAGGCTCGTCTGGAGCGGGACCTCGAGGGCAAGGGCCAGTACACCGCCAATCGTGTACCGCATGACCGCGTGCGAAGCCGCGGTCGCAGTGAAACGAAATGGGCGATCAGGGGCGTCTCGAAAGGGTTATGCTTCTGGACTGGGTGCGGGGCACTTGGGAGGGCGGGGGGGGGGGGGGGGGGGGTTAAGTGGTCGTTTGCTCGAATTTCTTGTCCTTGCCTGCTGCCGCCTGAGCTAATGAAATGTCCTTTGTATGCCGGACTAAATGTATTTGTCTTCAGAAAGACGTCAAATATGTCAGTGGCTGTAGGTATTGCTTCTTCCATCCATCCTTTAGCAGCTACTACCCTCCCTCCCGTTCAGTAATGCTCCCTACGAATCTTACCTGCGAAGAAGTCGCGACTGCTGCAGTCTCTAACATGTTTAAACACGCACTATAAACATAAGCGGTGCCAACACGGCTTTTAAAACATTTCTTCGTCTGGTAAATGTTGTCAAATTAAAACTCCTTATAATTCTCCTTCACCACTCTTATTCGACGATGAATCATTTCGTTTGAGGAAAATTCAGTCCGAAAGAAAGACTGTTTCAGTTTTAAGCACATTACTCAGAAGTCGAATGGCGGGAAGTCTGGCGGACATGGTATGGACGCGTGCAACGTTTAAAGTTGCAAAGCATTCGTAAACTTGTCACGGGGAAAAATGACACCTCTCTTGAGCACGCGTGTCGCCTCCTTTACAGTATCCTAATTAAAAAGCACATTTCCGCGTCATAATGGCGGGAATAAAGCAGACGGGCGCTATTCGTACGATGCGTTGCTTCTGGCGCTGTAAGCTGGTCCATTAGTCGATAACCGCACTACACAATGTTGTCAGCGGGTTCTGGCTCACGCCACCGCCATATAATTGGCACTGCTTGCTCTATAAGGAGTTGAACTCCTGACCTCGACCACGCTCATGAGGAGCGCGTCTTTAAATGTCCGACCATTCGTGTTCGCTTCAATGGACCTGAACGCAACTGTTAGACGCAGGTGTTTTCCGGTGTATAAGCAACTTGCTCTCGCTTTTTCACATTTTCTTTCTTTCTTTCTTTCTTTCTTTCTTTCTTTCTTTCTTTCTTTCTTTCTTTCTTTCTTTCTTTCTTTTTCTGTTTCGTTTCTCGTTGGAAAGAGCTCAGCGCCCGTTCTCGTCGTCTGCTCGGCTTCGCAGCGTCAGCAGACGGCAGCGCATAACGCACGCTGGAGGGTAGAAAAACACCGTGCCCCATGCGGTTCGCGGTCTCCCATTCCCGAGCGAAGTGCACTGCGGAGCTCGGGTGACAAATCGCCGTCGCAGCCGCTGTCGACGGGGAAGCTCCGCCGCTGCACACGAGCTGAGCTCCCGCTGATTCGAGCACGGCAATTCAGCATCTACATTGCGTCAGCGCCAAACGGAGTTCGCGAATCGGCTCTCCTTGCATTTTGTTTTATCCCATGCATACAGCGTCTGCAGTTTCTCACCACTTCCTGCATAAGCTCTCTCTCTGTCACCCACATCATGTTGGCTATTTGTTTGTTCGTTTATTTCTTTGCCTGCTTGCTTTTACATTAAGTACACACCGCGCCGTAGCACGCTATAGGTATTACTTTGTTTTCTCGGAGTCACATTGCCGCACTGCCCAGTCCATTTTACGGCTTTGAGATCGAGGTAGCAGACACCTTGCAGAAAATAAATAAGTAAATAAATAAGTAGATAAATAAATAAATAAATAAATAAATAAATAAATAAATAAATAAATAAATAAATAAAGCACTGTCGCGGTGGAAAAGCTTGTACGCTGGCATGGCACGTTAGTCCCAGCCGCGACTACCAGTTTGCAAATTTTGGCCTTGGTGCCATGCCAACGCCATGGTGTTATGAGCGATCCTGGCGTAAACAACAACAAAATTATCGCGGATAGATGTTTCTGGTATAATGTCATCATTTTATGCCCGTGCGCAATTTCGAAATGTGTTCTTAAGCAGTGCCTATAATAGTGCTGGACCACATGCATGGATATACGTGTAGTGGACGACATAAAATTGCCATTGACTTTTCAAAAAAGAAAAGGAAGGGTAATGGTGCGGATTGGCTGGTTTTTCGACGGGCAGCCGACGAATCATTGCCAATGACTCGCCTGAAATAACTTGCAAGAGAGTTCGAGTATGCCTCTAAAGATTCTGCAGAGCATTAGATAAATGCCAAAACATTATGTACAAGACTTCGCGATAAAGAAATTTTGAGGCACAGTGCAAATGCACAAAAGAGACCTGTCCTGTTGTTCATTTCGCAGAAGTGCCGCACACTCACCATGTCTCATTGTCTCACGTATTCATAGTGCGTATTTCTTTGTTTTCCTTGCCCCCAAACGCACCCATACCCTTCAACCCTTCACCACTGCAGTGGGTTCGTGTTGACGAAGTTGCCCCACAATTCGACGCGATGACTTATCGCAAGTTCGAATTCGAAGTTGGCACGTCGCGTTTAACTGAATATCGGCGCATTTTGCGGCAGCGATCAGGCCACAGAGTATCTGTGCCTGCGAAGACAAATTGGGGACGTTGCTCAATCTTGTATTTAGCGCAGCCCTCGAGCGTTTCGCGCGCTCCGTGATCTGCTTTAGCGTGGGCCTTCCGTCAAGCGTGAACAGAATCGACATGTCAGACAGCGTCGCTGGCGATTTAGCTCATTTCGAAACGTGTCACTTGCCACCAGCGTCTATACAGAACTCTGGCTTTGACAGAGCTGACAATGTCTGCTAGCAGGTTGCTCGTCCATCCGAGGCTTAAGCCGCTCGACTCTCGGGCTGGGGATCAGCAGTTCCTTCACGTAAGCCAGTCTCTCACTCACTCACTCAGTTGAAACGAAAAAACAAAAAACAAAAAAAACAAAGAAAGACGTCGCTGGATCATGTATCTATCTGGGTGCGGTAGCCAACCGCAATCTGGAGAACGGAGCCGTTGTTTTTGTCGTCTATTTCATTGGCTTTTCGCTGCAGCTTTCTAAGCAGCTGTACTTTCCATTATCGGGTTTTTTGAATGAGCATGTTTGTTTAACTCCGCGTACACCTTCGAGCACTCTGTAAAGTGAATGTGAGACTGCTGTCGAGAGGTCTTATTAGCTTAACACCTGCTTCCCGGAATCAAGTTTTTCAGTGACACCAAATGTTGAACTGGAAAGTTACTTGTTACATATTAACACTGGAAAGATGGCGAAGCGCCGCGCAAGTCGAGGTAACTCCACAGCCCACTGAAAACAGCAACGTCAACCGAGACACTCCACCGATGAGGCTGCAGTCGCCTCGCCAGCAATATAAATGGTCATAGCCGGGGCAGGCTGTGTATTAGCGTGAATGTATGCCGATGAGCTTGCGACGAACCGGCCACACCCACTCCTCCTCGCTTTTCTTTGGACTTATTTATAAGCGCTGGGATATAATGAGTCATCCGGGAAAGCTGCACCGCTTCGGGACTGGCCGGTCGCTCGGCAACAGGTCCCGGCTGCACGCTGTTGGTGCGGCCGCTTTCACGCGGTAGTTGCGTGCACTGCACACGACGGAAGCGTGCGGCATTGCGCGACAGCATCGGTAGGGGCAAACCCATGGGGACGTTGTCACAAAGCTCCTACTGGGCAATCCTGAAGTCAACTGTGCCTTATCTGGCTCGTCTCTACAAGGACAGAAAAAAAAAAAAAAAAGTGGTACTATTCCGACCGCATACGCATGTCGTAGTGTGCAACATCTCCCAATGCAGGGGGAAACTCCAGTGTTTTTATTGAAATATATATATAAAAGAAAGATTTAGACACCTTGCAATGGGAACGGCCACTCCTTTTCACAATGATAATAAATATTGTAAGACTAGAAAAAGAAATGTCACATGTTCGGGGAAAAGTCGAGCGCAGTTCGAGAAGAAAGTTAATTAGGTCACGTACTGTCCTTAACACACACGAACACCCACAAAGACAAAAAGGGAGTACAAGTCGCACCTTACACTTTAATATTAGAGTCCCGGCACATACGCGTCATACACTGAGCGCCGAACACGTACGCGAGGCCACGATGTGGTTCGAAGTCAACAGGCGCACAACGCGTCATTGGAGCCGATGTAATGTAACGGTTACTTTCGCTAGATTTTATTCGTTCCTTATTAACAACCACTTCATGTACTACCGGTCGATTCTGACGCCATTACAGGCGGGGCGCCACTTGAAGGTCTGCCGAAGCGCGAAAGGAGAACGAGATTGTAACACGTAGCAGAATTGTTGCGTTATCCCAGCCTACAGTATTTAATCTGTGATAACTTCGACATTTCTTGCAATACATATAAGGGGCGGGGGGAAGGGTGGAGGCGGAGTGTGCGATATTTGACGTTTAACACCAATAAGTATTATAGAAAAATTAACCTAGAGGCGTACATTATAAATTTCAAGCTGCTGTAAGCACTTCGCACTCAGACCACACGACCATGCACATTATAGTGTGCATTGAAGAAGCGACACGCGCGCAGGTGTCTCGCGTATTTTTTTCGCACAAATGAGGGGACTACTAATTTTTCTTGCTGGCCTGCAAGGCGTGATAGGTGCCCGCAGCCGCCTTTACGCTGCACGCAACTGGCATAACAAGCCATGAGAGCTTACACGGGGAAGGGTAAAGGTCGTCGAACGGCCTTGATGATCAAATTGCCCGACCCCGTTCTCACTGCCCCTCGAGAAAGGGTAGGGGATGGCGTCATTGCTCGAGCACAGATTACTCCGCGGGGTCTATCCACAGCTGAGGCGGCTACCTCAGCCTTGTCCGTGAAACGAAGCAACTATGGGCAGGCCTCCTCCTCTTCATTTGCCGCCCAAATAGCGTGGTCATTGCTTACCTTTCATGAGACAACTGTTCTTCACGTCTCGCACTTATCTCTTAGGTTGCAGGCGTGCGTCCGCGATTAGTTTCGGTCGCACTCGCATTAGGGTCGCCAGCTATCGAGTACACTAAATCTTGGCGGGGGGGAGGGGGCTGGGGACGACCTAGAGTTACCGAACAAGCTAAGGAGAGCCTATATACAGTAACTCTAATGCGACCGATCCTGTCAGTGCCAGGAGTCGCCAGTCTGTACGTGCATCAATGCCTATCATGACACGATATAAAACAAAAAATGGGCAGTAGTCGGCTCTAACACGACTACCTCTGTAGATAGAGGTGCTGTGAACAGTCAGAACATGCAACAAAACTAGAACCACGACAAACACGAAACGACCTTTATGCATATGAGAATGCAACAGAAGACAAAAGAGAAGAATGTGCAGTCGAGCTGTCAGGCATTGTAGAAGGGAAATATGGTTTATTTGTTGTTGTTCAGTAAGAAAAAGAAAGCAAAATTCAGGACTCAGGACTTTCGCTCACAAGTCGGGATTGTGTCGCTTAACTCGAGGCGGTTGGCAACGCTAGCCGGCAGGGAGGAATAAAATACTTTCAGCGTGTGTCTATAGCCATTGTTAGAAAACCATCCGTCCTACGTATCGCTGTCCTGTTTTGCCTGCGACCCCATCCACTCCAGCACCATCTTGCTCACGAAGCACCGCAGATTGCCTTCTCGCGTAAACACCTCGTACTGTGAATTGTGAAGTTGCGTGCCGTTGTTTGCATGACAGTGAATGTATAGCGTTGTAGTTCTTATACTGCACTTGTGCAACGTTCTCTGCAGTTGCATCATCATCAGCACCAGCCTATGTACGCTGCAGGACGAAGGCCCCTCCCAAAAATATCCAATTATCCCTGTCTCGCTTTAGCTAACTCAGCATTACGCGTGTACATTTCTTCATTTCATCACGTCACTTATTTCTCTGCCGTCTTCTAGTGTGTTTTCCTTCGCCTAACACCCATTATGTAACTCTCATGGACCCAAATCTATCTGCTCTACGCCACTTACATGGCAGTCTGGATGGGAATTCACACCGCTGTCTTCCTTTTTTCTTAGCGTTACGCCTATGGAAACATAGCGTCGCGTAGCGTAGCATCAGCTTCCCAAATACAAGTCGTTCAGGGGTACCATCAAGAGGTAGTTCTTGTGTTAAAACAACAACAAAGGAAAATATTAAATGGAGCCAGATTTAAAAAGTTGGCTTTTGGAATAACTAATTCATCATTTGTAGCGAGAAAATGACGAAAATTGAAAATCGGAGTGACGCCACATATTTTGTACCGTGGTACCTACGTCTCATTCAGCTATGGCTGACTCACCAAGAGCGGTAGACTAGGAAGTCACGGGGAGGAAGGACGGGTTAAGTCAACTCGTCCGTTTTTTGCGCGAGCGATTCAAATTGAGGACAGGCAGCGCGGTCACCTTAGGTGGCAGCTTTCCACGCAACAGAAAGAGAGAGAGAAGTAGAAGACAGGAGAGGCAAGTAGGTTTCCACGCAACAAAATCCTATAATAGCGCACAGAAAGCGTTACAATTCTAGCCGAATGATGTATCCATATAACCCGACTCACTATTTTCCTTCAGCGTCCCTTTTATGTCTGAACCCGTTCGCGTGGTGTCTCCCGCGGAGACTATAGATGTCCTACGAATAGAGTCCGCAGACCACGAAAGGCTAACAAATGTCGAGCTACACTTTTCGACAGTTAAGTGAGCGTCATTAAGGCGTTGTGTATCCCGCTGTCGAGGAGGAGCCTGTGGCGGCGCAGCGCTTCTCCAGTGTCTCTCGGGCTTGCGAGCACGGCAAATCCATATATAGAGGACTGCGGAGGACACGGGGAGAAGGAGGGGGGCTGCTCTGGGTCGGCGGGACAAGGTTTTGCGAGCGGCTCGGCAGAGTTGACCTCGCCGGCGCTTCTAATGATTATCCGCGCTCCTAATTACCCGAAAACGGATCTGCGTGTCTCTTCGTCCCCGCGAAGAGCAAAAAAAAAATACAGAAAAGAAAACAAAAGAAAGAGGAAGAAGCTAAACTACAAAGCGTATCACTAATTAACAGCGTTACTCGCAGGCCCTTATCACCCGATACGTTTCGTTGGGTTGACGCAAGCGCCTACATCACTCTATGCATTCTTTCTTTTTATTTCCCGTCGTTTATTTCTTGTTGGACGAATGCTTTGCAAGGTTCTTTGTATGCTTTCTCTGCGGCGTATTCGTTGTGCGTAGCCGCCTGCGGTGTAAATCTGGACTTAAACATTGCCTGTTAAAGAAATGCGCTATTTTCTTTTACATGCTTTGATGATATATTCTAACTTCGCATATAAGGAGTTCGCACGCTAGTATACTTTTCGTAAGAAGGGGAACGGTTCATTGCTGATAGCGAATAATTCATTAGCGAAGGCAGCAAGCCAATGACACACGGTTCTCGCCAACGAAACGCTCTATGAACTTCGCCGCTTGTTTTAACCTGGCGGACTTTCACGTAACGGGACATCAGTGCCAGCAGACGAGCACCGTTCACGTAATATGCCTAAAGAAAAGTTAATATAGTAGTGCTTTTTAATGTGTTAATTTAAGCAAGCAATGTGAGAAGTTGAATAATTTGCAGCGCACAACAACAACACAATGTCATACACGAACGCAAATCAAGCGCTGTCTTTTGTATTTCTTTCTGTCAACAGGGCGTGATGAACTAGAATCTATAACTAGAATAGACGACTGTCGGGCTATAGTTCGGTTCATGTCGAACAACTTTCTGTGTCAAGTTAAATAACTGTGTTTGTGTGTCGCTTTGACCCGTTGTCGTGCGCTGCATGTTGTTCAACATGAATCAACTTGCCAGACAGTCTATTCTTAGAAGTAGTTGATTAACGATCTCTCGTGGTCCCATTGCAAAGTATGCATTTCTCTTGCAGCTTACGAAATGCTCCGACTTGTTGCATCATGACGAAAGATGGAGCAACGGTGTGCAGAAAGACGCGCAGTGAGCTCCATAAGAGCATCCTTTCCGTCTTGGATGAGGCTAAAGCAGGGTGCGGTTTCTCTTGGCTTGGCGCCCGAACCAGTCTTTTGAAGAGGCATAATGTACGAATTCGGTAGGAGGGCGGCCTTCAACAAGCCCAAGCCCAAAAGTTGAGTCATCAAATGCTTGTTCTCTCATTTGCTACGGCAGCGTTGGAGCATAAGAGCTTCGCTATTACGTGCTGCAAGATACAACGATCCTCGTAATGGCTCCTCCAGAGAGTTCCACTCCTTCATGAGCGGAGATGAGCGGGCTAACTATTTTCAGTTCATGCGTCGAGCATGTTTACCTTTTTTCTAAACACTATGAAGGCAAGCTTCGTTAGCCAGCAAGTGAATAAACGTGCCAGCACGGCCGTTTTCCAAAGCTCATAATATAATAAACGTAAAATTAAAAGATATATACAGTGGCCACATGATTACAGCGAGGCTAAGTGAACACGTATACATAATTGATGATACACCTTGCTGAAATACGTAGCATTCCTGGTGCAGCTAGTATTTGACATGTGTCCACTTTCTTCACGACAACCACTCAAATTTCTTGTTAAATTTCTGCGATTTTACATTGTTTTCTTTTGTGCAGACATAACTTCGCACCAAATTTCTTGATGTGCAGCGATATCTTCTACAATGCCTTCTTTTGTCGTTCTCGAGACTTTTGAGCAGTGGCGTCACCTGAACCAAAGTAATTGGCCTCTTTTCACATCTTCGCAGTGCTGTGTCCGTAGTTTATCTGATGACTGCTGTGTATTTCTTTCTTTCTATCTTTCTGTCTTTTTTCTTTCTTTCTTTCCTTCTTTCTCTTTCTTTCTTTCTTTCTTTCTTTCTTTCTTTCTTTCTTTCTTTCTTTCCTTTATTTCTATCTCCTGAGTGGCATAAAATACCACTGAGTCGTATAGAATACCACTCAGGAGCAACGACTTCTGACTGGTGTTCTGGATCAACAAACGGTACAGACAACGCGCAGAAAGCATGATCATTTAAGAACTGTGTACAAGCGGTCTTACTGGGTCCAGGTTTAGAGTGCCGGTTGTCGCAACGGGGAGAGATGCAGAGGAGCCGCTCAATTCCATGAAAGTCTGAGACGCGCAGAACGCAATAAAGCGAGTCTCTAAGCGAATAAAAAGCAGAAGCAGTTCAAGAGGCCAGAGACGGGCTGCAAGACTGGCTTGATTCCTTCGAAAGAAGCGTCTCATAGTGGTTCGGCGAACGACCTACATTTATTTTTTTTTTCTTTTACCCGAAGAAAGCGCTGCAGTTCTCTCGTAAACTATCGTTAAGAAGAGAAGGCAGGTCGACGACTCCTGCGGAGGTTGACTTTTCTTGTCCCCGCACGTGGGCATTGAAGACGGGCGATGAGAACAACGCCTCGGTGAACTCGACGACGTCCCGTGCCCAAGAGATCACGTCACGGCCCGCTATAAATCGTTTACCAACAAGATTACTGCAACAACAAGAGCACGCGGCGCTTCAACGCAGGCTGCGTTTTGTAAATCGAAGCGGGCGAAAAGCCTAGCAGCGAGGACGGGATCGGAAAAAAGAAGTCTCAGCGATACAAAAGAGGTCGAAGCCATTGTGTTCGCGGGATAACCGCGGCGTCGCGCTCGCGTCTCCTGTATTGTGCGTGCAAACCGAGCGCCTCCTCTGTGAAACGCTGCGCCAACAGGCGCCATTGCTGGTGGGGTCGCGATGCCGAAGCTAACAGCGGGCAGCCACGCATCAAGTATGTGCTTGCCTGGCAACACACGAGCGGCGGGGCTCGTCGAAGTCACAATCGTCGTCGACGGAACAAAGGAACCCCCGTGTCTCTCCATCCCCAATATGTGCGCCAACAGAAAGAAAGGGGTGAGGACAGGAGGACTGGAATTCGTGAGGGGGGGTTGGAGGCTGGGAGGCGTAACAGGACGCCGCGGGGAGCCTTTCTTCGGGGGCCTGCGGAGCTTCTCCCTCTTTGCTGCCAATTTACTATGTCTTTCTTTGTGTGTGTGTGCGTGTGTGCGCGCGCGTGTGTATGTGGGCGGGCGAGGGGGGTGGGGGGAGGGGTGTTGAGTTGCTCAGGGTGATTATGCGGTTCCCGTGCCTTCCTGTAGTCCTGGTTCTCTTCTCCGTCCACAACAGTACTGCTTCGATGTTCCCCAATAGCAACAAGCAGATGGGCCTAGAGACGAGCAGTGCGGCAGCTTCATCGCTGCGTGTGCAATGGAGGCAGTTCGAAAGAAGGCGGCTCGCTCGTGCAATTTCGTTCTGTTTACGCAATCTGTATACCTATGACAAACACCCGACGAAAATCACCCAGGTGAGGGCTGGGAAGATTCGCTATGAGGAAGCGAGGCGGAAAGCAGATGTTTGTGTGTGTGTGTATGCGGGGGGGGGGGGGGGGTTGCAGAGGAAGCAACGCTAAACCCCACTTCTCAATCTCCACTCTTTGTGCATTGCCGTTCGTTCCTTGAGCTTGCCCACTGCGGGGTTTCTCGGAACGGATAGGAGGCCCCGCTGAGTCATTTGTACGTTTCAATGCCTGGCTTAAAGGACGGCATATGCTTGCTGACAGCGCCTTGAAAAGTGTTTCTTTCCATTTTTATGGATTCAATGTACCTTTTGCACTTAATTATTACACCTTTGCTGCAAGAACACGGTAGCCAGAATGTCGCTGTGTGAAGCAGGCAAAAGGTTTATCTATTATTATTATTATTAGTAGTAGTAGTAGTAGTTGTAGTAGTAGTAGTAGTAGTAGTAGTAGTAGTAGTAGCAGTAGTAGTAGTAGTAGTAGTAGTAGTAGTAGTAGTAGTAGTAGTAGTAGTAGTAGTATTTTACATATAATGCTTCGGTGATGGCGCGTTTAATGTACCTGGCTACTACTTTTCTCATAGAGGTCAGCAAATAATAAAGGTCGCAAGTCTGAAAAAAGAAAAAAAAACGCGCCAGAACTAAAAGTCAACTCAGAGACACAGCAACTCAAAGTGTACTTTCAATGAGGCTTGAGTGTACTTATGGGACTGGAAGCCGTTTGTTTACTGTAAGCAGGGAGCTTTAGCCTGAAACTTGCAACAAAATTTGTCAAAAGGAATTGGAAGAGCCTGAGGCAACAGATTTCAGCGAGATCTCACCTATCTCAAAGCGACTGGTCTGCTTCGAGACAAACAAATCAAGACAGTTATCCTGACATCGCCTCCAATTTAATGTTGAGGGACCAGTTAAATTTTAAATGAAAAGGAACCTTCAACTCCGTCGCACACTCCCAGCAGCGATCGCGAAAGTACAACTTTTATTTCTATCACAAATTTGTATCGTAAACAATTTACATCGTTTTCTAAATGATTTAAGATTTCGAATGTAGGAGTTATAACGTCTTTCCTGTTACCTGTTTCTGATTTTTATTTTATTTATTTTTGCTGTTTCTCTCCTCTTTCCAACCCTTACATCCCCCACCCCAGTGCAGGGTAGCATGACGGTAACTCGCCTCTTGTTAACATCCCTGCCTTTCCCTCTCTCTCTCACTCTCATTTCGCTATATTTTACTCTCTCTCGCTCCGTCTTTCTTTCTGAGTGTCTGCGGGTTAATGCCCCCACCTACTGATACGGCACCAATACAAACGTAAGAAAGAAGTATGCGAGAAATGACGATGTGACGGTCATCACGAATCGTCTTCGTCGCGCCGATACCAGTATCTGGCTCTTAATCTGCAGTCTCTTGACCGCAGTATATAAAAAGCGACAACGGCGAAGCACTTCTCCGAGAAACGGCACTTCGCCAAATGGGCAAGCTAAGGGCAGGAACAGCTGTGCCGTATCACACCCCAAGCCGTTCACTTTGCGGTCGAATCCCACGTATTTCCTTTTCTTTTTTTTTTTTTAATACTTGACCGCAACGGCCTGCAACGACGTGGCGAGTGACTCATTCGCACAGCCGAGGTCAACCACACGCCAATCGCGTCTGTTTCATAAGTGTTCAAGGTTTCGGAGATCCTTCATGGCGGCTTCGAATAAAAGACAGGGAAAGGTAACTGCATTGTTCTTGGACGAGCTATGCGAACTTTACGGCGTCGGCAAAATAAACCGTGCGAAATCTTCCACATGGTGTATGCTATACTTCCTTTGAAACTGAAATGCTTGCCTCCTGTGGTGCTATAAGCCAGGCACTGTCGTTAGCAGAAGTAACAGACCCCTAAAAAGTTTTCAAATCACGATGGGGAATCACGTTATGGAACTGTTACCACACATTTTAGAGTGAGGTGTACTTATTACTAACGAACAGCCTGAACTAGAAACAACGGCGATGTTTGCGCAAGCTGATGCAAAAATGGAGCATGAAACCAACGTGGGGGAAGGGGGATGGGAAGTTTGCTACCTTTGCACACACTGTTACATGCAGGACGTTTGCGTGAGATCAAAATTTTAGGAATATCCACGGCCTCGTAGCAGCTTAAGACAGCGTTAAGAGCGCTGATGTGGCTTTTGAGGTAAAGTTTTATTTAGAGGTTTTCTCTAGCCGTCCGACTGGCCCTCCTCTACGTGCCCGAAGCTGCGTTTACGTAAATGCGAAGGAAGCTTGTCGCATCGTTTAGCGCATCACGGTAATTACGACGCGACAGCGTTCACATGTGGCGCATTCCCCTTCGTCCGAAACAAGCTCAATGTGATAAGCCAGTGTTTACATGCACCTCGCCAAACGACTTACACCGTCTCGAACTACCCTCTCCTGTGGCATCAATGCGATTCACCTTCCTGGCACATTACTGGCGTTTACACGAATGCGACGCTCTAGAAATGCGATACGACGCGCCACTTGTTGCATTCATGTGAACGTCGCTACATACGCTTGCGGAGAGAGAAAGAGAAAGCAGTAGAAACGCCAGGATGGTTAACCGAGGCTCTGTAGTTGGCTACCCTAAAATGACGGACGAGGGGAATTGGGGTAGAATAAAGGACGAACGCAGAGCCGAGAAATAAAATTATAGGCACTCTGGAGTTACTTATTCTTAGCTCGTCTCTGTCGTTTTGCGTTTTTGTTGTTTGCTGAAGTTATCATAAGTTCCTTGTTTTTTACACCTTTACTCGCACCTTCGTGTCAATTATCCCCATTCTTTGCGTTATCTTTAACTTCTCAGTGGCTGCCTGATAGTTCAAGCGTATTTCTTCAAAGGTGATACACTTAGGATGACCGTCGCATGTTTCTTTCCTGATTGTTTCCCTTTGTATTACAATGAGACCGCTGCTACTACCACTACTTATGCGGTTATAGACGAGAATACGTAACCACCCAATGTATTGCCGAACAAATGCGATTGCTATTGTTCGACCAATCAACGAAATGTGCTGCGTTTTGCTGGAAGCAAAATAGAGTTTGATAGGTGTGTGCGTATATTTGAAACTTCAAAATAACGAATCGTATAGTGTCCTATTCGATTCGGTCTTTGAACCGAATAGTCACTATCCGTAAATGTGAATATTTTCTAATGCATTTAGAATATTGCAACACGTCAACGCGCCCAAATAAACATAAATTTGGAGCTAAACTACGGTAAATTTTCGCCACCACGGGCGTAGTACAGACATAGAACGTGAACTTGCGTAGTGGAGAAGGCTACGTCACTTAGTTAGCCATACTTTACAGGCTGTACAGTGATAATTCGCACTCTCTGAAAAGCCCTGTGCATGCGAAGAAACTACTTGTTTGCTCCTAATGCCCCGTTTGTGCTTTTTTAATAAACAATGCTACATAACGTACTATGTAATGACAGAAAATTGCTAATAATAACAGAAACTTGGATAATACTAGGATGTGAACATCCTTTTATAGTAGTTGTGATAACGACTGTTCAATATTCGAAAAGTATTCAACATTTGATTCGATTCGCTTCTGGCACTATTCAATTCGTATTCGATACGGTCTCGAAAATTGATATTCGCAAACCCGTAGAGTTTAACTATATGGAACTGCGTGCACGAAATACTTTAGAGGTAAAGTGATCTCCGGCCCTTAGGGGAAATGGCCAAAAAGCCACATGTTATCTCTTACAAAATATTAGTTGACGTTCTTTGGCTTTGACGGGTTGTCGAGTCTGCAAATAAAATGTAGTAACGCGCTTGCAAAACAACGCCGTTGACTTCGTCAGCCAGTCTGGACTCGGCTTTAAAACCCAAGAACCTTGCGAGCGGCGGCTACGCGTGGAACCCATCGCGGGTCATTTGTGGCGACGACTGGGTAAAGTCAAGGTTAGGCTTCGGGGCCCTCGTTAATGAGCGTTTCGCGCGTACTGTTCTGTAGTCGCTATAATCTTACATCGACAGTCCTTTGATTGCCATCGCGAATTTCGACGAGGGGCTTAGTGTACAACATCCGTCACAGCTGGCTACCCTCCGCTGGCCCTTATCACTCTCACTCTCGGGCACTGCGGGAGGGATGATTACTGGAACCCGGCTAACGCGCTCCATGGCAGCGGCTACAAGTTTACCTTCCCCCTCTCCCTTCTTCTCGCGGTGATCGGGGACCTTTTCGGGCTGCGCACAGATGCAGTCGAAGGCGACCGCCGCAGGAAAGCACGACTGCGTGCGAAGTAATGCGGATAGCAACGAGAACCCGAACGGCGGCCCCAGACGTTGCGGCACCACCAAATGCAGCTTCGGAGATGTTCGCTTTGTAAAGAGATGGAGTGGGTGGAAGGGGCAAGTGGGGGGGGGGGGAGGGGACATGTCGTGAGTCACACTTTTCTGCCCGACCGTGAAGGTTCTCCGTGACCTTGGGGCGGCCCACTCCTAGCCGCCCTGCACGCACGGCCACACTGTTGCTGACGGCCTTTGAGCACAGCTGCGGCGTAACTGTGCGAGCTCACCAGCACTGTCACCTGCCGCGTAGGCAGCAGTGCGGCGACCGACAGCGAAGTGTGGACGCACGATTTCTTACCGCGTGCGAACAGCAATGCTTTCCTTTTTTTTTTTCGCGCAGTGTGTGCACAAACGACCCCAACTTTCGCCCCCCCCCCCCCTACTCAATGCGGTACCCTTGTGCTTGTTGCCATGTCTTTAAGTTCTGTCTCCTCCCCTAGCTGCAATATCCCCGGGTGCCCACCTCTTGGACTACCTTACATACATCCCTCCTCTCGTTCTCTTCTTTTCTTATTATTTTTTTTTTGACAGAAGACTCCCCTGCCCATTCTTGCCCCTCAAAACCCCCATTATGTTCTTTTTCAGAGCTCCCATATTCCTCTGTTGCAGCAGAATTGTTTGGTCGCGGTCTCCTGACATCTCCTGGGTTTACCTTCTTCTAAACTTCTCGCACAATCACCTCTTCTTTGTCGTCGTCGTCTTCTCCTCTTTTCATCTTTTTCTTTAGTTCTTGCTGTCGTTCATGCACCGCTCCTGTTCGTTCGTTCGTGGACTCAAACACAGGTGGGCCATAAGTGCAACACAGCAAGCGTTCCCTGACACCTGGCTTATTTCATTAGGCATTGTGTCCTCTGTATTCACTACGTGATATTCACCTGCGTGATACTCTTCAAGGGATACAACGAAAGGAAAGAAAAACCTTTAAAACGGGGGGGGGGGGGAGGGGGTCAGAATAAAAACAAAGAAATTATGCGGATATAACGCACACGATGGAGTCGATGTGAAGTGAAGCTTAGTGAAGCGGTTAACAAATTGCCATAGAAGTTGTACAACTGAATGCGATGCGTGCGATATTCTGTATTTTCATGCTCTAGTTAGGCCCAAGCTTAAATATGCATCTTCAATTTGGGATCCCCATGTCAGTTCACTTAACCTCAGTACAGAAGCTATTCAGAACCGTGCAGAACGCTTTATTTCACCTAACTACTCGCGTACAGCAAGAGTCACTTCAATGAAATTCAATCTTGATCTGCCTAACTTGTCACTTCATCGCAAAATGTCCCGTCTTTGTCTATTTGATAAAATCTACTATTACAATCTCACTTTAAGGGATCTTAAACGTGCCATGTTGCCGTACTAACCTTCCCTTCATTTCAATTCCTTCATTCCTACAACAAGCCGCGACTGGAACCACCTTCCCGCTTCCGTTGGTTCAATCGTCAATGCCAATGCATTCAAAAACAGTACTAGTTAACAACTTGTTGTAACCCTACCATGCTACTATATATATATATATATATATATATATATATATATATATATATATATATATATATATATATATATATATATATACATCGCCCACGCCTCTCTGTAATGCCTCGGCCCTGAAGGATAATAAATGACATGAAATTAAACCTGATGTAGTATTTATGTTTAAGCATCGCACAGGTCACAAGTTAAAGCTCATGCAATGTTTGTGTTAATGAACGACAGCGTTCACAACCTACGTCGAAATTCATAGCAGTAGAGCACATGCAAATGTACGTTGTGAGACGTCGACGATGTCGCCTGCACGGAGACGATGCGTGATGTTTGTCAAGGGTAGATGATGTGTATGCACAGAGAAGTACGACGCAAATATAAATACATCTAAGTGTCACAGCAAGGTCATTGAGGTCTTCTTGATAGTGTAAGTGCATGATATAAATAATAGAATCCGGCACCAAACTACGGCTATGTAAACTATGTACCACGGGCCTAACGTAACATGTGACGTAACAACGGGTTCAATGAAGTCGTTCGGTAGAATAATCGTACAATGCCCTGGCCAAAGATGCAACCAGTGCAGCGAGAATTGAAGCAACAATAGTCTTGCAGGAAAGTATAAACACAGCTTCAGTAACCTTCTAATGAACTATATGTTTCTTAGATTCACTTTCCGTGCACATGATGAGTATCTTCCAGTTAGGCTCTGTGCAACAAAATACAGGGAAATTTTTTTTTCTTCGCAATCAGTACAAGACGAACGTGGACTACTTGAGATTTTATTCACAAAAGCGCATTTTTGTTCTCACACACATCGGTGACTGGTTTTAGTTTTGTGAGACTATCCATCGCGGCTGCCTGAAGGTAATTTACTTCGCTACTCAGCTCGGCCGGGCTAAACATCGCTCCAATTAGTATATCCAGTCGAATAGTTCAGGTACCGCTGACACGGGAGCCACTAGATAAGGCGCTCCGCTACCCATTCACTGTCGGAAAGCCTTTGCATCTTATGCCTCTGCATCCACTCTTCCTTAGCCGCTGCTTGTTACCGAAAGGTTGCATGAAAAGTGATCGCCTTTCCAGATTACGAATTCCAATATTTATAATACCCTGTCACGAGCCGTCCATCCAGGATTCTTTACAGACGTAATCGACATTAACAAAGTTGCCGCTGTCTTGAAACCTTGATGACCGCTTCGACTGAGCCAGCCCCTGCAGCATCCGCCTATCGACCCGCGTCAAAGCCGCAAGGGAGAGGCCCCGATACCAGGACCGCCTCGTTGTCGTCCCGGTCATGCCGTCAGGAAGTTGACGTCCCGGGCTGTCGCTTCGCCCGTCCACGCGACCGGTGCGAATAACTTCCCGCAGCGTCACCCCCCTCCCCCTCCCCTCCTTTCTTTGTCTCGTCTCCCGTGCACCCGACTCCTACCGCGATGACCCACCTCACGAATAGAGCAGCCGCCAGAGGGCCTGCGGGCGGAGCTCGGGCGACGGGTCCCTCGGGACCCTGAGGAGCAGCCGACGGCCAAGAGCCGTACCGATTAATGCTTGACCGCAAGCAATCGTTTGTCATGGAAGAGGCGAGCGAGGAAGGCGAGGCCCGGCGAGCATTTCCGTCGCTGCTGCACCCATCCCGGCAGAGCAGGAAGATAGATGACGTGGGAGGGAGGGAAGGCACAAGAGCGCTGCAAGCACGGGAAGGTGAGTCCAGAGGCGGCAACCCCCCCCCCCCACCTCCAAGGTCGTTACCTGGTCACCGGACGCGTGCCAGAGATGGGGCGCGCGTGCGCTTCGCTGCCTGCAAGCTCGGAACCCGTCTTACCACGCCGGGGCGCAGGCAAAACAACCAGTCGACGACCACGATTCTACCGCGCCACTCCAGAAGTTCGCCAATTGCCTTATTGCCTCTAAACACGAGCGCCGGTCGCCATCCTCTGCCAACCGTACACCTTAGCCCTCCTCTGCCCGATCGTCCTTGCCCGCGTTTATAGCAGGCCGTTTAAGCACTCGCTCTTCTTCCGACGGCGATAGAATCCTCTGAATACGGGCTGATGCAAACACAGCTGCAATCTTCGGAAAGGCCGCTCTGTCTTCTCTCGGTGTTGGTGAATGGGAAGAACGGAAGAATGCGGGGAATATTATTATTGTTTCATGGCGCGGACTCTCCATATTTGTTTTTCTTCTTCTTCTTCTTCTTCTTCTTCTTCTTATTATTATTATTATTATTATTATTATTATTATTATTATTATTATTATTATTATTATTATTATTATTATTATTATTATTATTATTATTATTATTATTATTATTATTCGCGTGCACGTAAAAACAACCGTGACCGACCCCCGGGTCGAATCCTTACAATGCCCGAGGGATCGTCACTGGGGCTGCTCAACGGGCAGCACGAACACGAAAATGGAAATGATCAAAAGAGTCCGGGGCAAGAGGAAGAAGAGCAGCAGGTGCTCTACGGTAGTACTGCAGTATACCACGTGCTATGTGCACAGCATGGTAAGGCGCATCACCCCCCCACCCATTGCGCGAACGAGGCACGCAGCGTGCGCGCGGAGTTATTGCTCCACGGGGAGCGCGCGCCAGCCACGGGCGAGCCGTCGAGACCTGGAGGTGAAGGGAAAGAGGTGGGCGTGGAGCCAGGCACTACCCGTAAGCGCATCTTCGAACGGCAGAGTAGCTCCATCACGAGAAAAAAAAAGAGAGATAGAGAGAGAGCAGGGGCGTAGCCAGGGGGGGGGCTTATGGGGCTTCAGCCCCCCCCGAAATTTTTTCATGTTGTCCATGCACCGCCGACCAAAGCGACCCCCGGCGCCGGAAATCACTCTGGATTTTGTCTAGAATGTCTTTTTGACGCTCGAAAAGACATTTAACCGCGAAGATTGCAAACTCGGGCTGGATTTCGTGGCAACGCCCATAACCGGGAGTCACATAACGCCAAGCAGTCCCATCCGAGCACAAAGTTTCAAGGGCGCTTTGATGCTGAGCGGGCTCGCCGCGGCATCTCACTGAGGCCAGGGAATCTATGGAGCGCATGGATATCTATTGCGAAACTTTGTAGGTATAAATCTCATAAGCTCTTGATGTCAAAGGTGCATTGACATTTCCAAAGTTGTGCTTTAGATTTTCAATTGCGGAACTTTGTGGGTTTAATGCTGTTATAAATATTTGACGCCAAAGGTCCATTGACTTTTCTAAAGACTTACATCGGAACATACAACGAGACAAGCCAAATCAACACACCAGCAGACGAGTTGACAAAGCAGGCAGCGAGGTCCAATGAGACGAAACGTTGGGGTGGTTCATTTGTGCCGTCATGTCACATAAAAAAATGTCAACATTTTTTTTAACCTATACGCCAGAACATCCATGTCAAGACACTAAAGCCAGCCAAAGTAACTACGTTCTTATTTATTTTTGCTACTTTGACTTTTATTCGCGAGGACACATTGAGCCTCTTCATTTTTTTTTTTTTTTTTGTTCTCGCTACCCTACCCGCTGGCTGCCAGAGCCAGCCAGAGCGCATACGTTTTTCACGTATGGCCCCGACCACCATGCGGTGCACTTCGGTGCGTGTTCGGTTTGCTCTGGCCGAGTGCATTTTCACCTGACATAGTTTTGGACGCTTTCTGGCTAGCAGACGAGAAAAAAAAAAAACAATGGTCGCTCGCCGCTATCAGTGCGGGGACTCGAAGGATTGCACCGCATTCCTTGAGCGGAACCTTTCCGGAAAGTCTTGTTTCGCCGCTGTAGGATACTGAGCATTATGCGTATGGTTCTCAGTGGACCAAGCGTCTCATGTTTTCTTCGGTATTCCTTCCGTAGCCCCATTAGGTGCCCGAAGTAGGCATTCGATTCTGGCCAACATACTTTCCTATGCGTTTTTTTTTTCATTTCGGTGCCTCCGCCTCACACAAAAAAATACATTGTTGCGGCGCAGTGAATTGTCGCATGGTGAAAGTTCGATTTTGATACTTCTTTTGCGGAAAGTAATGGTCGACGGGACGCTTCAGTTGACGGATACGTTTATTATATTATTGCGAAAGCAATTATATGGACACTCCAGGCGCATTACTGCCGTCGCCGTCGCCCTCACGTTTCGTATAAAGTCCAAGGGTGATAACATCGTGACCACGCGCTGCATGCTGTATGTGCGAGTGAAAGCGTAGGAGGGGAGGTAGAATGGGTGAGCCGACGATGGTGGCTCAGTCTTGTGCGCGCAAAGGAGAAAAGCGGGGAGCAAGCGCGTCGCCTTCCGTCGCGCGCAATGCATCGGGGGGAGTGGATGGAATGGGGGCGGAATCTAGGATTCTTTGAATCTACGATTGTGCAACATGTTTATTTGCCTTGTTTGACGCATTATATACAGTTACTTCTTCTTACATACACAGACTCATTGGAGACTTAAATGTATACTTAAATATCTTGTTGCGAGGTTTCGTGTATACATGCAGTGAACTTTGTTTCCAGTGACACTTTTTTGTCCTTTATCAAGCCGTATTTTCGCATTTCTAATGTACGAGGGCGAGTCAAATGAAAGTGAGCCTACTCTAACCACGCAATAAAGGTTCGGCTCATTACCTGCGAGGCATGCGCGTAGGAGAACGGCATGTCTCAGTTACAAAAGTGACACGGAGGTGTGAAAAATGTTCTTTAATGCTCTCATACACTGGGTTGAATGTGGTTGCGTCACATTATGGACACTTCAAAAGTTGAACAGCTTGTTGTCGCGAAGTTTTTGACAGCTGAAGATGTTTCCAAAACAGAAATTAATCACCATATGGCTGCCGTGTACGTTGAACACTGCATTTCACTAACCACTGTGAAGCGTTGGAGCAAACGGTTCAAAGGACGTTGCAAAGACATTCTAAAACCGGGCCAAAACCATCGTGTCTGTGTTTGCTGTGTCAATTTTTGCTGTGTCAATTTGTATCTTACGTTAATTGGTTACGTTGTGTACAAGGGTTCTGCAAAAGACGTATTTCCAAAATACTAAATTTTTTTGAGATGCATGTGTAACATATCTATTTTGTCCACTGTAGATGTACTATTAGATGCAATTCACAGAATTGTTATATAATTTTTCATTGTTGAGTCACTGAGTTTTAAACTTTATAGTTCCGTTTTCTAAAAATTTTCAACTTTGGCCAATTTTTAATAAATAATTGACCATCTAAATGAAAAATTCGAAACAAGTAGTCACTAGATTTTAAGTGTTTCTTTCAAATGCAACAAACCTCATCAAATTTGGTGCAGTGGTTGCCGAGAAAAACGAATTCTTCTTTTATATGTGTTTAGATAGGAGCGCCCGAGCTAAAGCTTCCTCTTAAGGAGGAGGCGGAGCTGCAACGTGCAGCTCCGCCTCCTCCTTAAGCTCCTTAAGCTCCGCCTCCTCCGCGCCCCTCCGCCTCCTCCTCCTTGGATATATATATATATATATATATATATATATATATATATATATATATATATATATATATATATATATATATATATATATATGTATTGGGCCAGTGGCGTAGCCCCCCCCGAACAAAATTTCTGGCTACGCCACTGAGAGAGAGATAAGATAGAAGAGGAGGAGAAAAGGGAGGCGAACTCCAAGATAAGAGATTAAAAGCAAGGCGTCATTAGGCGCGAGCGACGAAGCAAAAGGGGCCCCAAGCGGTCGAGCTGGCGAGGGGTCAAGGTGTCAGCACGCGCAGATTTTCTGTCTGCCAAGAATGATGGGCTCCGGCCGCCGGCGTGATCACGCTCACCGGCCTCTGCGGGAACGAGTATGCGCTAAAGCACGAACGCCGAGGATGCGGGATGGAGAGCGAGAGAGAGAGAGAGAGAGGTGTGTGAGGAGAGGAGGTCGCTACGGCCACTGCTGCTGTTGGTGCCGCTGGGCGAGCCCCGTCCAACAACAGCAACAACGCCCGAGCGCACCTCGTGGCAGAAGCCAGGGGCGAGGAACATGTCCTAGCACGCTTCCCATTGGTCGTGCCTCGTCGGTGCATGTATTATTACTGCTTTCTGTATACCCTCGTAGTCCTTCCGGCGGCGTATAGTACGGTGCATACATACGCAGATCGCCCTCCTATACGTTGCTCCTATTTTGTTCCTGCTGAGGCCTTCTCCAGTGGCCGTTCATGTTGTTGCTGTTGCCTGCCACTCGTTTGACCTTGAATGCGCAGAGGCACCGGAAGGGGCCAACTCCAGCAACAAGATATCTGCGCTGTTGTTGCACACCAGGAGTTACGGCGACTGGCTACAGCTTCTTCTCTGTTTAAATAATTAGCCCGCTCGTTGTCTTCAGCGTCAATTTCTTCTTTGTCATATTTCCCTCTTTTTCTCTCTCAATAAGCTCTTCAATCAATCAATATTCAATATCAATCAAACCCTTTTATTTATGAATAATTCTGCTGTTACACAGTTCTTGTGACCATAAGATATGTGCTGCACGCTATTCGAACAGCCTTTCATGATGTATGTCGCTCTTTCTCCTATAGAACGTTAGGAAACTGAACAAACTGGAAACTGTACAAACTCATCTGCTTCAGTAAACTGCACTGCACTCCCGCGGTGATGCGTCATTGAGGATTCCCTTCTGCTCGCTACAAACGTGTGTGCGTGCGCTTTCAGGAGCAATTACATTTCTTTATTTTCGGGCGTTTCGTCGTGTATATATACAGGGTGCCCCAACAATCGTGCAGCGACGTTTAAGGATATGCAAATGCCACGTAGCTGGACAGAATCGAAGGTAATGATGTTTTGCCGTTGCTTGGAGATAGTAATATTTTTCTTTGCTTTCCACCTAATTATATAATTAGTGTTAATATTTTAATTAACTTCTTAAGTATTATACTTAAATGGGAGGGGAGGGGAGATGTGTCAATAAGAAAATTGTAGAGCAACATCAAAAGCTCCCGATGCAACTTTCGATTGCTCAATACGTGATACATAATATTGTTTTTCCAAGCGTGAAAGAAGTCCGCGTATACATGCAAAAATGGCCGCGCGAATGGCCTTTCAAGGCACTTTGCTTGTATTCGCGGGCTTCTTTCACGCTCGGAAAAACACTTTTATGTAGCACGCATTGAGCAAAAGAAAGCTGTATCGCGAGTTTTTCATGTTTCTCTATAATTTTCTCATTGATACTTTTCATCGAATTTTAATATTTAAGAACTTGATTAATTAATTAATACTAATTATGTAATTAGGCGGTATGAAAAAGGAACATAATCTGAGCATCTCCAAGCGACGGCAAACAACATTACTTCGGTTCTACCGAGCTACGTGACATTTGCATATTTTTCTGTCTTGGTGCATGATAGTTGGGACACCATGTATACGTACACTAACTCATAACCCTAATGTACTGCGCCGCATGATAGCCCTGTATACGTACACTAACTGATAAACTAATGGACTGTGCCGCATGATAGCCCTGTATATGTACAATAAGTCATAACCCTAATGTACTGTGCCGGAGCGGTCAACACCCCTGCCGCGTGTGCAGTGCTTTTGAAGCCGCGGTCGCGGCCTTTCGACTACATTGCAATGATCTGTCACGTTTCGTTCGGGTCAGGCCCGAGTCGGCATCAGGCACTCTGTAATCCTCTGGGTGCCTTTTTTTATTTCATTTTTCTTTCTGCGGGCTCTAAAGGGTATTGTTTCAATGCCTAATAAGAAGACGCGTTTTTGCGCATGCGTTGTAATGTTACTGCCCCCGTTTTATGCGTCTGCGGAATAAGGTGGATCTTACCCGTATTACCTTCTGTTATCGAGTCGCTGAGTCTCCCTTTCTCAGCGCTAGAGCAACAAATCGCAAATGAGGTGCTGCAGGGGGCAACCATAAAGCAAGACTTGACCGCGCCCTCCTTGACCAATGCTCCACCAAGCTCTGCACATAAGCCCTAACGTAGTATAAATAAATTACGCAAACCACATGCACATAAAAACCAGGAAAAAAGAAAGACGTTTGGCGTGGAACTACCGGCCTGCACGAAATGGTTTGAACGGGCCAGGAAGGTAAGGCTTAGCGAATAAGAATAAACAGCGGAGGGCAGAGAGGGTTGCTTTACTGTTGCAGTAGAGAGGTCGACAGCGGTATTTGTTCCGACGTTTATGGTTCACTATATTTCACATTTAGCCAGTGCTACTTTTTCTCGTTGTATGGTCTCATATAGCCTCACCCCTTTGCCAGCATCTTGTTGTTGTTGTTGTTGTTCTAGCTATTTGTTCTGCCCGGAACACTTATTGCTTGGACGTATAGCTCGGGAAAAGCACTGTGCTGCAGAGTTCCGCTATGCTGCAACGCCGTTATCGGCCAACCAACGATCTACCCTCTTCTTTCTCGGTCACCCGTGTACCTTAAAGCATGACCCTCGGTTGTAAGCCGCTGTGGGGCCCCGCCGTCTCGTTCACGGAAGAGCACTGCCGACCCGTCCGCCGGGTCAAGCATCGTCTGCCGTTGCAGACTCCTCGAGCCGGGGGCGAAATCTGTCTGCAAAGAAGCACCTACCGGTTCTGGCAGTGACGCCATGGCTTCATTCTATCACCGACTAAGCAAGAAGCACCGTGGCGACAGTAACGACAGTAGCCGTTGGGAGAACCCGCTTAAGAGAATGGCACGTCGAGCAGACGCGCCATTTTTGCTTTTAGATAGACGTGCAGACGTCTATCTGAAGCATCGCTAGTCACTATCACTCCATTTTTCCCACGCTGGTGGCGCACTGATGGTGCCCTGAGGCCTCACTATTGGGGCGACACTGTCGACCCGTGGGAGAGAACGGCGAAAGAGAAGAGACGAAGCCAACGCAGCGATGCAAAGCCAAAGTTGCCAAGATGAAAGGAGGCAGAGTTAAGAGAACAGGCAGCTGAAGCACAAATGCTCGTGACCGCAGACCTCTTCTTATACGAAACTTCACCTGCTACGCTAAAGTGCCGTGGACGGTAACAAAGAAAGAACCACACAGGAGGGAGTGCATTCGTGTCTATGTTTCAATCGCAGGGCTCGGCTATATCTTGGGAAGAACTTCTTCGGAAGACATGACCATCACATGATGCCGTAATCATTTCAATGCACGAGAGTGTAGGATAGGCAAAACGTCTTTACGTTCCCAAATAGCAATCGTAACAGTGGTATCCGAATAAGAAATAAAGGCGTAATGAATCTCCGCAGGAGAGTATGTAGCATACGTAGGAAACCAGGCGAAGTCAGACGGAGGCCGCGCTTGCAAATTTACCTGTTTCTGCGTACATTGAGATGTATCGCCGTCATCGAAGTGATCGGCCCAAATGACGCCAATGGAAGCGAAGGGGCTGCGGGGCGGTGGTATAAAACTCTCCCATTGTCCTAAAGCACCTTGTACATATTCTAGGGGTTTTACGTGCCAGAATCACGATATGATTGCATGCCGGAGTGGGGAAATCCGGCGTAATTCTGACCAATCGGGGGTTCTTTAGCGCGCACCGAATTCACGGTAAACGGGCGTTTTTGCATTTCGCTCCCTTCAAAATCCGGGAGCCATAGCCGGGATATGATCGCGCGTCCTCGGGCTTAGCAACACGCGACTACGCCAAAGCGACTACGCCACAGCGGCGGTTCTCAATAACCGTCACCGAGGCGCATTTTGCTTGAACTGTTTTCAAACTGTAATTCTAACTTTGTTAGCTTTACCGACTACATCTGCACTCCTGCTCAAGGAGGCTAATGTGAATAGAACTGAGGTGAATGGATCAGAGTGAGACAGCTTGAACGGCTTGAACATTTTGATAGACGTGGACGGTAGTTACAGGGCATTGACAACCTGATCGCCGTCCTGTGCTCATTACTTGGCACACCCGGTTGTTTAGAATCGAACTTCGAAAGAACAACTCGCCAGAACTGCCCTTGAGCCAGGTCAGCGTCCTACGATGCATTGAATGTGGCCCCGGAGAAAGAATGTATATAAATAAAGACAGGAAGGTTAACCAGAGTTAGTTCCGGTTGGCTGGCTGCCCGGAACCTTAATGTGCCTGGGCCCATTTCAGCGGTCATATATTCGATCGCCGAAACACTTATTGAATGAGCGAAACCCCGGAAAATACTAAAGCGCCTTGTAATCCCGGAATAAACTATGGCACTTCGTGCGCAATATGTTGCAGAAAGGCTCTGATAATAAAGAACTTTCGTCCAACTAAGTGTGTCGAGAGTCTGCGCAGTATAGCGCCCGATCAAACCGCAGTTTTAGCTATAGCGATTCGTCATATTTATCTTCGAGGCTAACAGAAACAAAGATTATCCCGAATAAGACTTTCTGTGTCTATTTTATTCATCATTCTGTGAAACGCCTCTGCACGGACAACTCGTACACATCGATAACGTGTAGTTACGCCGGAAGATTAATCATGGCCAGTCCAGAACTGGTTGCACAGTTGGACACTATTTACGCTTTCTGTCGTTACTTTTTCGATTACATTCCACTTAATAGCTGCAATGTATGTATGTATGTATGTATGTATGTATGTATGTATGTATGTATGTATGTATGTATGTATGTATGTATCAGGGGCGTAGCCAGGGGGGGGGCTTATGGGGCTTCAGCCCCCCCCGAAATTTTTTCATGTTGTCCATGCACCGCCGACCAAAGCGACCCCCGGCGCCGGAAATCACTCTGGATTTTGTCTAGAATGTCTTTTTGACGCTCGAAAAGACATTTAACCGCGAAGATTGCAAACTCGGGCTGGATTTCGTGGCAACGCCCATAACCGGGAGTCACATAACGCCAAGCAGTCCCATCCGAGCACAAAGTTTCAAGGGCGCTTTGATGGTGAGCGGGCTCGCCGCGGCATCTCACTGAGGCCAGGGAATCTATGGAGCGCATGGATATCTATTGCGAAACTTTGTAGGTATAAATCTCATAAGCTCTTGATGTCAAAGGTGCATTGACATTTCCAAAGTTGTGCTTTAGATTTTCAATTGCGGAACTTTGTGGGTTTAATGCTGTTATAAATATTTGACGCCAAAGGTCCATTGACTTTTCTAAAGACTTACATCGGAACATACAACGAGACAAGCCAAATCAACACACCAGCAGACGAGTTGACAAAGCAGGCAGCGAGGTCCAATGAGACGAAACGTTGGGGTGGTTCATTTGTGCCGTCATGTCACATAAAAAAATGTCAACATTTTTTTTAACCTATACGCCAGAACATCCATGTCAAGACACTAAAGCCAGCCAAAGTAACTACGTTCTTATTTATTTTTGCTACTTTGACTTTTATTCGCGAGGACACATTGAGCCTCTTCATTTTTTTTTTTTTTTTTTGTTCTCGCTACCCTACCCGCTGGCTGCCAGAGCCAGCCAGAGCGCATACGTTTTTCACGTATGGCCCCGACCACCATGCGGTGCACTTCGGTGCGTGTTCGGTTTGCTCTGGCCGAGTGCATTTTCACCTGACATAGTTTTGGACGCTTTCTGGCTAGCAGACGAGAAAAAAAAAAAACAATGGTCGCTCGCCGCTATCAGTGCGGGGACTCGAAGGATTGCACCGCATTCCTTGAGCGGAACCTTTCCGGAAAGTCTTGTTTCGCCGCTGTAGGATACTGAGCATTATGCGTATGGTTCTCAGTGGACCAAGCGTCTCATGTTTTCTTCGGTATTCCTTCCGTAGCCCCATTAGGTGCCCGAAGTAGGCATTCGATTCTGGCCAACATACTTTCCTATGCGTTTTTTTTTTCATTTCGGTGCCTCCGCCTCACACAAAAAAATACATTGTTGCGGCGCAGTGAATTGTCGCATGGTGAAAGTTCGATTTTGATACTTCTTTTGCGGAAAGTAATGGTCGACGGGACGCTTCAGTTGACGGATACGTTTATTATATTATTGCGAAAGCAATTATATGGACACTCCAGGCGCATTACTGCCGTCGCCGTCGCCCTCACGTTTCGTATAAAGTCCAAGGGTGATAACATCGTGACCACGCGCTGCATGCTGTATGTGCGAGTGAAAGCGTAGGAGGGGAGGTAGAATGGGTGAGCCGACGATGGTGGCTCAGTCTTGTGCGCGCAAAGGAGAAAAGCGGGGAGCAAGCGCGTCGCCTTCCGTCGCGCGCAATGCATCGGGGGGAGTGGATGGAATGGGGGCGGAATCTAGGATTCTTTGAATCTACGATTGTGCAACATGTTTATTTGCCTTGTTTGACGCATTATATACAGTTACTTCTTCTTACATACACAGACTCATTGGAGACTTAAATGTATACTTAAATATCTTGTTGCGAGGTTTCGTGTATACATGCAGTGAACTTTGTTTCCAGTGACACTTTTTTGTCCTTTATCAAGCCGTATTTTCGCATTTCTAATGTACGAGGGCGAGTCAAATGAAAGTGAGCCTACTCTAACCACGCAATAAAGGTTCGGCTCATTACCTGCGAGGCATGCGCGTAGGAGAACGGCATGTCTCAGTTACAAAAGTGACACGGAGGTGTGAAAAATGTTCTTTAATGCTCTCATACACTGGGTTGAATGTGGTTGCGTCACATTATGGACACTTCAAAAGTTGAACAGCTTGTTGTCGCGAAGTTTTTGACAGCTGAAGATGTTTCCAAAACAGAAATTAATCACCATATGGCTGCCGTGTACGTTGAACACTGCATTTCACTAACCACTGTGAAGCGTTGGAGCAAACGGTTCAAAGGACGTTGCAAAGACATTCTAAAACCGGGCCAAAACCATCGTGTCTGTGTTTGCTGTGTCAATTTTTGCTGTGTCAATTTGTATCTTACGTTAATTGGTTACGTTGTGTACAAGGGTTCTGCAAAAGACGTATTTCCAAAATACTAAATTTTTTTGAGATGCATGTGTAACATATCTATTTTGTCCACTGTAGATGTACTATTAGATGCAATTCACAGAATTGTTATATAATTTTTCATTGTTGAGTCACTGAGTTTTAAACTTTATAGTTCCGTTTTCTAAAAATTTTCAACTTTGGCCAATTTTTAATAAATAATTGACCATCTAAATGAAAAATTCGAAACAAGTAGTCACTAGATTTTAAGTGTTTCTTTCAAATGCAACAAACCTCATCAAATTTGGTGCAGTGGTTGCCGAGAAAAACGAATTCTTCTTTTATATGTGTTTAGATAGGAGCGCCCGAGCTAAAGCTTCCTCTTAAGGAGGAGGCGGAGCTGCAACGTGCAGCTCCGCCTCCTCCTTAAGCTCCTTAAGCTCCGCCTCCTCCGCGCCCCTCCGCCTCCTCCTCCTTGGATATATATATATATATATATATATATATATATATATATATATATATATATATATATATATATATATATATATATATATATATATGTATTGGGCCAGTGGCGTAGCCCCCCCCGAACAAAATTTCTGGCTACGCCACTGGTATGTATGTATGTATGTATGTATGTATGTATGTATGTATGTATGTATGTATGTATGTATGTATGTATGTATGAACCGCCGTGGTTGCTTAGTGGCTATGGTGTTGGGCTGCTGCAGGAGGTTGCCAGGCCGCAGCGCCACGTGTGACAGTCGGGTAACAGCTATAGGCGACGCCGGATGCTCGCCGAGCGAGTTCTTTGTCGGCGCCGAAGGGAAAGCGCGTCCTCCGCGCGGCTGGATTGTGATGGCTTTGTTTTAGGCTCGTACGGCAGTCGTCCTAAGTGGTTAGGCGTGCCTTTCATCTTCTTTTGTCCTCTCTCTCTCTCTGCCTAACTCTTGCTTCCCACTCAACTCTCTCTCACTCCTTGTAGTTTTGCTTTATGTTATTCAGCGATAACTTATGAAGGCTTAGTCCCATAGCTCTGTGCATCTCTCTCTCTCTCTCTCTCTCCTCACTGCATCACGCCACCCTGACACGCAGTGCGACCGACTGCCGGCTGCATTGTCAGCGGACGACCAGGTAGAGACGGCACTCGCACAGCCGTAATGACAACGGCGCGGCCTCGTTCTGCTAGTCAACTCACCGTCGTCCTTATTTTTATCTTGCTTCATTTCAGGCCGTTAGAAAAATGGGCTTCCAAGCCGACGCCAACGCTCTGCCTCACTTTTTCTCTCCGTTTTTTTTTCCCACACACAGAGCTGCTGCCTGTCCCCAAACGTTGACTATTCCTCCGCTTTCGCATGCGAATGTGCAACCGCATATGTTCATGAATATCCAACGTATGGTAAAGCTGAAGACAAAGCTTACCGCGGCTTAGGTTTATCTGGGAAATTGGTGGTTACGGCGGTGACTCTCCACGCTGTCGGGCGTGGAAGGGTGCCCCGAACGCCAAAGTGTGCGGAGCGTGGGCTTTCGTCTCGCCACTCTGGAGGGTCGTCTCTATACATAGCGTTTCTGGCAATGACGTGCATTATCCGCAGAAAAAAAAAAATTATGTCCACGTCAAACAGTGCGAACACATTCCGTTCGAGCAAGCATGCGTGGGAATTGCAGCCGTTTGCTAGAGAACGCGGGGAAAAAGAAGTGCTTTTCAGTCGAACGCACACTCCGGTAAGGCCAGTCCAATATTAGCCGCGTTTACGTGAATGCGACAGTGGCGCATCGCATCGCATTTCTAGCGCATCGCATTCACGGAAAGAGCGGTAATGCGCTAGAAAGGCGCATCGCATTAATGCGTCAGGCGAGGGTAGATTTACGGGCGCGAGTCGACTCGCCCGTGCGGCGAGGCATTATCGCGAGATTTAATGCGCTACATGTAAACGGCGTCGCATCGCCTTTTTTAAGTGCGCTTGGAAATGTGATGCACGTGCTACTGTCGCATTCGCGTAAGCGTGGCTATTGGTCGTACCCACTGCGCTGACTCGGCGGAAATGGTGCTTGGCTGTGGAGCGCGAGGTCGACGGTTCGACTTCCGGCAACGGCGGCCTCTTTTCATTGGAGGCGGTATGCAAATGCGCTTACGCGTACCGAAATTCGGCGCACGTTAAAGAACCCCGGGTTGTCAAGGTTCATCTGGAGGCTCCCACTACAGCGTCACACTCGTAGCTCTTGTCTCTAACACTGAGACATCAAACTAAATCAATCAATCAATCAATCAATCAATCAATCAATCAATCAATCAATCAATCAATCAATTTTGTTCTCAAACTAAGTATTGACAGAGAAGAAATAACTGTTTAATAACGCAGGCTTGATTCGATCCTTTGTCAAAAATGGCCAAAAAAGCTTCTTCAAACAGCTTTACATAGTGACAAGCCACCAAGATAACTTGCGCTCGGTTAGGCGTGCTTTTGCCAACACCTTAATCGCCGCTACTGCATGTGGTGACTGAGTAAGAAATTGCTCACGTGACGTGGCTTAAGAAGAAGAATATTTAAAAAAAGAACGTTTAAGGGCTTCGCGTTGCGTGTTGTTTTAAGAGTGAATGCGCTTGTCTTTTTACCGTCGGTGTGACAACTTCTGCATTCTCTTTGCTTTTTTTTCCTTTGACGTGAGAACAGAAAGCTTTAAACCCTAGGTCAACTCCTCGCCCTCACATCTCATTTGCATGCCAAATGTGCTTCCACACATTGCATATATAGGATAACCGAACAGAATTCAATAAGACGCAAAAAAAGAAGGAGAGGAAAACTGTCGTTGAAAGCGTCTTGTATGAGATATTGCCTTCGTAAACAAGGCCCAGGGGCCACTATATCAGGACGTTTATACTACATGCGCCACCTGCCTCGAAGCGGGCTTTGCCTGCGGTTGCCTCTACGAGAACACGGGTTTCTTTATGCCTTCGGATGGGACCCTTTATGGGGGGCGCTGCGTAGGAAGCAAATAAACCATCCCCTCGCGTATTCGGGTCACTGGCGGTTTGGCATAGGACATTAAAAGCTGCCGCACGCACTTGACGTCGTAAAGCGAATTTTGATCCCTGGCTGCAAGGCTTCGTCTCGTTTTTCTTTTTTTTTTTAATCTGCCGGCAGGAAGTCGTAAGCTTCAGTAGAGTAGAGACATGTGGTTGTTGGTGCATCATTGACGAACGAAAAAGAAGAAGAAATGCACCACACACACACAAAAAAAAAAAAACGGCGACTGAGGCGGATACAACACCACAGCGCTGAACTGAAACCGTTTTTATTGGAAAAGAGCGCGATATATTGTCGCGTTGTTGTGAAGAAAAAGAAATACTGCTGGGAGTGTGAGTCAAGGATGTAACTCTTTTATTGGGCGAACTTGTGCGTGTCGAGAAAGTCGAGCCGCACTCGAAGAACAACGATGTAGCTAGCGGTGAGCAATTGTTGCCGGTTGTCGAAACTGAACTCAAAGGTCAAGTACATACGCTATTTATGCATGACTCATCGTACAATCCATTGCAATTGCTGGTGCACGCTCACATTCGGAGACATACAGTGCTATTCGCGGCGTGTTCACAGTCGGATCCGACACACGCCTGCACCTTGTTGCAGAATTTGGGACAACAGGTCGAGAAATTTCGAATAATTCAGGTTGGTTAGCACCCCTTGCCAAATTCAAAAAGATGAATCAATTAAATTATGTGCTTTTATGGGCCAACACCACGATATGATTATGATGCATGCCGTAGTGTGGAGCCCGGATTAATTTTGACCACCTCGGGTTCTTTAACGCTCAATGGATGCACGGTATACATGAGCCGGTATAAACGACCATATATAGGCGTCAGATCAGCGTGGGTACGTGGTATGGAAGGGGTGGGGGGCGGTTTTGAGGTCACTATATATGTGAATATGCCCCCGAATAGATCTATACGATTTATGTAACGTACATGGTCAGTCACAAAAACAAAGCTTGGCTACAGTATAAAGCAGTAACTTTACGAAAAAGTCGCTAAATCTAGCAAGTTTTTAATCGCCTTAACGACAATTTAACCTTCTTGGAGTTTTTCAGGGACATCAATAGCCGGTAAATTGCTCTAGCCAAATTCCTCGAGCGAGTTTCGACGGAGGAGGTAGATAATTTATTACAGGATAGGCAGAGAGGTCGGCTTGACCTGCTACTCTTCAACGTAGCAAGAAGAGAGGACATGAAAGAATGACGAAGGGTTATTACGATAAAAACAGCTGTCGTAGTTGATTTTGCTGGCGTGCGGTCGCACATAAGCGGTCCGAAGTAGCTTCTTCCCAGAATGGTTACCTTCCCATGCCTGCCAGCGCCGTCCACTGTGACGAACCTACGCGGAGGGTAAGGGAAAAGGGGATATAGGAAAAAGATGGCGCCATTTTGACCAAGGCTGCGATGTTCATATCCTTGTTCAGCACAAATGCAAGAAAAGGGGGATGGCGAGCATATAACTTAATTCAGCGAGAAATAACCCGATTATCTACACCGCAACGCTTTTAACAATTACTTCGTTTTCTCTGACTGAAGCTGCCGTGAACGACTATACGGTATGTCCGCATGTGAATCGAGGAAATGGTTATACGCTAATATACATAGTCAGAGAACAAGATAGAGAGATGAAACGCAGAAAGGTTTACCAGTTTAATGGTCCGGTCGGCGACTATGCGCATGAGGGATGTATACTAAGTCAGTGTTTCATTCTTCTCCTCTGCTGAGTCCAGGCCGAGCCTTTGTCTACTACTCGGGAGTGTTATAAATAGTGGAGGTAGAGTTAAGAAACACTGTGTATGGCTCTGCGTACAAAAGAACGCAATGAAAGTTTAGGTTCTGCCGATTTCTGCCCATTTTTTGTGTATAAGCCATTGTGTAAACATGTGCTGTATTGCAGAATTCTTTGATAACTTCCTCCCTTTCTTCGTTTTTTTTTATTGTTGTCTCTTCTTTTTTGCATTGTAACAAGATGACGCTTTGCTTGTTCCCACTTTTTTTTCTTTCTTGTGTTTCACATGTTATTAGGTTGTTAAACCCTTTATGTACATCCCACTCCTGCCTAGGGCCTCTAAAACAGGCTGGCAGTACGAAATAAATAGATAAAAATAAAAAATATAGCCGTGTTAATTGTTTTTATTGGTGGTTTCGACGCTGGAATGCAACGCCTGGGCTATATATATGACAGACATTGAAGGGCTCTGAATTGTAACGACCTGAGG
This sequence comes from Dermacentor albipictus, assembly GCF_038994185.2. Taxonomy (NCBI): domain Eukaryota; kingdom Metazoa; phylum Arthropoda; class Arachnida; order Ixodida; family Ixodidae; genus Dermacentor; species Dermacentor albipictus. The sequence goes on along the minus strand of NC_091825.1, from coordinate 139,508,325 downwards.
CACATTTAGAGAGACCAGCCGAAGGCCACTAGCGCTTTCACCTTAATTGCGTCCACGTCAGGATAACGCCGGACACTAAGTTTAGCAAGACACCATCACCTCTCGACCAACGCAACGGACAACGCCGGGTTTCGCTGACCGTCGATTTGAAAACACCAAGCCGCTTACGACCGCTATTTCTAAAACACTCTTTGCTCGCACGGTTTACCCATTCAAACAGACGAGAACAAACCATTGAGCAAAAATTGTTTCAGGGCAACTTAAGCACATTACCGCGCACATGATCATAAAGAATGAAAAAAAGGAAAAAAATGGTTCTGCAGGTTTCGTGTAGAAGGCTTAACGGGGCAGTGACCCTTCGAGCATTATTGCTAGCAGTGTAGCAGTGCATTCTGGCTCAGCAAAGCGTCTGCCCGCCGCCAGCCAGATGTAGCGGCACAACGAAAGAGTACCCCACGTGACGAAGAGGGGCCTGTCAAGCGCAGTTCCAGCACGACTGCGGGGAGTACGTGACACGAAGCGCATTCTCCCGAGCTACGCCTCATTTCGCGACCCAAAATTAGGGAAGAGGGCATTCCCCCCTTCCGACGACGCGCGAAGTGGTAAGGTGAAAGGGTTTCGGTGGGCTGGTGGGAGACTCGCGAAAGCGAGGTAGGTCGTTTACGAAGCGAGGTCCGCTTACAGATGGTAACAGCTGCTGTTCACGTGAAAATGCACGTGATACACACTGGTGAAGAGGGCTGTGGCGAGGTCGTTCGCTGTTTCCGGGGTCTTCGGAGACATCCACGCACGCTGCTAGACTCATCTGTGCCTTTGAAAAGCGGAGGCTGGAAGGGCAGCTACAGATTAGAAGGGGAGCAGCAGAACGACGTGAGGACAGGAGTATGGCGTTATTCTTGTCAGGTTTGCGGGGCCTAGAAGGAGATAGCGCAGTTATAACAAAGTTCGGCAATCCCGTAACTGACGTCTGTTGTTGGGCCGCATACCGGCACTGTGGCATGATGACGTAATCGGCAGAGCGCGATAGTCATCCGTGTCCAAGGCAAACTAGTGGCGCAGAGGGCGAACACTGGTAGCATCACTGCTTGGTAGGCAAGCGCAAACAGTCGCTCCGCGAGTCGCAGGCGGCCCGTGTATTTCAAAGCCCTAGTAGTCACGGGTAATAAAACGCATAAGTTGAATGCGAATGGAAAATCACGTTATCGGTAGTGACTTAAGCCGCTTACGTGTCACCTACAATATCAGAAACTTAACGCCATGTTATCTATTGCTGCACAGTCGATTAGTGTGTCGTGTTCCTTTGATTCGAGCCATCAGATCATTAGCAACATTCGTGCATTGCATAACCAGACGCGCGTCCGATGACGATTAAGATTAATCTTCAATCACAGCGTAGTTGAGAAAAAAAAATAAAAGTATGGACATCAGGCATAATCCTTCAGCAGTCAAAAAAGAATCCCTTGGTTCATGAAAACTGCATACTTGTCTAAAAGTGATGAATGAAACGAGCGTACTTGCGAACGAATAGCCGTTTGAAAACCTACAAGAGCCAGCTGAGCATTGTGTTGCTGTACACTTTCCACAATGACTAACCATATGCGTGTTCAGCAGCTGACTAACAATAACATTGCACGACAGCATTTGGCTACCTACTAGACCATATTCGTAATATCTGTAAAACTAGCTCGAAACGACAGCAGCGGAGCTTTAATTAACTAATTGGAAATATAAGGGCAGAAATCACAATGTTTTTCGTTGGTAGTACACTTTAAAAACAGTTTACACCGCTTGGGTTGTATCTTGTCCCCAAACAATAATCGTCATCTGTCTTGCCCGCATTTCCTTTCTCGAAACCTCGGCGCTCGTTACTTTCTTGTCGAGAATGCTGTGTCGAGCTGATAACGCTCAAACCGTTCGTGACTAGGAAGATACCGGGCTCGCAGCGTTAAAAAAAGGAAATGCGGGCAATACAAATGACGATTATCGTTTGTGGACAAAATGCAACGCAATGGGCGTAAACTTTTTTTAGAGTGTAAGTGCTGTTTGCCCTAGTCTGGCCGCCTTTGAGGCAATAGTATGTCCAACATAACGCATGTGTGGCGTCCGCTACTGCGAACTATTCTAACCTAAGAAAATTTTCGTAAGCACGGCACCAGCTCCCCCCAAAAAAGCACGTGGGACCGGCGCGGCTATCGGGACCGACGCCACTGCACACCCGCTCCGCCAAGCTTGATTCATCTGCACATGCGTGGAGCTCTGTACAGAGATCGACTTCTTGTCTGCTCTAGCTCTCCACAATAACGAGCACCTGAGTCCCTGCTCAGATTGACCACACTCAAAGGAAGCCTTTCTAGGAAGCTTTACGGTGGCCATAGTCAAGTACACACGTCGCATTTAGAGGTAGAAACCACGAGGACAGCTTACGACAGTCCTCTGCAATTCCGTTCGAAGACCTTCGAATGCATGGGTTTTCGGGCAATTTTCGTAACGACAAGTTTTTCTAACTGTCGACCGAAAGGCCAAGGAAGGCTGAACGCACGAATCCTAGAGCAACACCTTGATACGGCCACGTGGAATGATCGAAGGTGGCGAAATTGGCGTTCCCTTAGCGACGACGCCTGAAATAGGAGCGGTAGTAAATGTTGCGGCGAACCACGCGCCTTTCACTTGTGCACCAATTCTAGCAAAAGTAATGACAAGTATAACATAAGAGAATGAAAGGAAGAGGCATGTCAATAATATTGATTAACAAAAAAGAATAATGTCAGAAAAGGAAATACGACTTAGAGATGCAACTAATTGAAACTACAAGACGCCGATATAATTGAAGTACACCATTCTCCACGTTGAACGATTTCTTCGGCCGCGCGAACTCTTCCGCATAGAGAATTGCACATCGCACCGAGAGTTTTAGCCCGCGCTCGGGAGAGAGGAAGGGGGGAGGTGCTGCTCTTCCTGCTTGACGAGCCCGTTGGCTGCATTGTGTAGTCGCAGCAAAGAAGGAAAGGAAGAAAAAATAGAGAACAACGCTGCAGAAAAACTGTCTTCCTCACTCTCTGTATGTAAAGGAATTATCGCCGTAACCCACATGCGATTCCTTTCTTAATTTTTATTTTGATACGTGCAGGCGTATGTATGTATGTATGTATGTATGTATGTATGTATGTATGTATGTATGTATGTATGTATGTATGTATGTATGTATGTATGTATGTATGTATGTATGTATGTATGTATGTATGTATGTATGTACACTGTCAGCTGGAGCAGCGCGCATCTATCGCTACCCTTTCAGCCACGCTCCTCGCCTCCTCTTCTGAGACGTTGCTCTATTTAGACACATTTACAGGCCTTGGCTCGAATCCTTCCGAACGTTAAAAGACCTACCGAGCAAGCAGCCCCGCGGGGGATTTGCGGAAGTTCGTTTCTTTTCTTTTTCCTTATTTCCACTGCTTATCATCTGCCCGTCTCGCATGCATAATTCCACTCACGTTCGTTTCTACTTCCTATCCAGTATGTTCTCCTTTTCTTTCTTCTTTAACTTTTGTGATAATTCGGCGGTTGCGTAGCCGTGCGGTACTTCTGCGCAAGACCGCTCTTAGCGGCACCACTGAGACTCCGTGTCCATTCGTCCTTTCTTTTCGCGGGCGCTCTGTACGCTCCAATGCCGCGAGCAGGCGATGGCAGGGTCTACTGGCTTGAAGGTCAAGGGTTACACGGAAGCAATGCGGCGACTGTCTCCGAATGTTTCGCTACGCGCGCTGTGACAAAAGCAAAAGCCCACAAGGCGTCACTGCGGCGTCGCTGGCACAGCAGCTGCGCGACGCGCAGCTCCGAATTATCCCACCAGTCTCCGCTGAAACTACTTCTGAATCCCATCCACGTATACTCTGGAAGGTGTCCTCTTATATTGTGTTTGTTAGCGGTCCGTCGTCGTATGTCCTGCGCGCGTGATTTAATTTATCATCGCGTTCACCTGGGCTAGCATACTAGGCGTGCCGACAGGCAAACCCTTGAAGCTGTCAGTAAAAAAAAAAAACAACTCTTTCTTGTGTACGTGTTCCCTCCGCCTCACCCAGTTGTCTCTACCTTCTGCTTCCTCTTCTATATCAGATGTGTTCATCGGCTATGCTCTAGGGCAACTTTTTGTACCAATAAAGGGGATGTTACAGGGTCAGTGTTCTTGCGCCTATAGACTATAGACACTCTCAGATGTATCTGCTTTGTTTGTGCCGACAGATTGCCTTCATGTCTCCTCTTCATTTCTACTCATCTTTTCTAATATTTTCCAACCTGCAGTGCAGAGTAGCCAGTCGTACAGCTAAAACGGTTAACCTCTCTGCCCTTCGCCTGTTATGTCTTTCTCTCATCAACAGAGTCTCGAATATACGTGGAGGCCTTCAGGAAGAGAACCTCCTCAGGTTATTCCACGCCTTCCTCGTGAGTCATTTAGTTTATGTGGCATCCATGCACAATTGGTGCAACTCCGAGAAGAAAAGATTAAACACGCTCATTAAAAAGAGTATCGAAAGAGCACTAGGCACTCCGTTACGGGAGGCACGTACCTCCTTATGCAACTAGGAATGTACAACACATTGGATGAGATAATCGAGGCCCAGGAGTCGGCCTAACTGGCCCGTCTATCCTGTACCCCGGCTGGAAAAAAGATCCAGGTGGTTCTTGGGATCAACCCTATACTCACGGAAGAACGGAAATATCAAATCTCAGAAGATCAATGGAACAACGTACGAGTCGCACCGTTTACCCGTAATGTTCATCCTCAACACAACGTAGGCAGACGCAGGAGAAGAGCCCTCGCCCTCCTCGAGAGTACCAAAGACGATCCCTACTCGTCATGTTTTGTCGATGCAGCCCAATATGGACCGTCGTCTAACTTTGCCATTTGCCTTGTTGGTCACAAGGGACAGATAGTGAATGCGGCTTCCCTGAAGTGCTCAACAGCATCCAGTGCTGACCAGGTCACAGTTGCTATATCACTCCTAGATAACAGCAGATCACAAATCTTCACTGATTCAAGATCGGCGATCAGGGCTTTCGCTTGAGGTTCCATCGCCGAGAAGGCCCGCAAGATCGTCAAAAAAAAAAATGTCTGTGCACACCATGACGTGGTTTCCGGTGCACTTCGACCTCCCGGCTCGACTCCTTGCCCAATCTCAATGATATCGCCCACTCCCAAGCGCGCGCACTAACCCACCCTGCGGGAGCAAGGGTGAGCCCAGACTCCGGGGTTCTCGAGTTTCGGGACACTCTCACTACTTTGAACGAAATCACTACGCACTGTCACTTGGGTAGGAGGACTTATCCTCCCCCTCATAGCAAACTAGCTATGAGGGGAGGGGAGGGGAGGAGACCTCTGGCATCCACTTTACGCATGCTTCATACTAAGTCCGATCCCAACCTGGCCCTTTTCCATACGATCACTCAAGGGGCTTTTAGCTTTACCTGCCCCGACTGTGTGGCTGTTAACAATCTCGAACACATGCTCTGGCGATGCCCCTCTTTACAGGGATCCAATCGCATCACGGAAGAAGAATGGAACTCTGCCATCCAGAGCTCAGAACTTTCACGGCAAACTTGGGCTGTCCAAAGAGCCCACGATGCGGCGGTTATCCTAGGCCAACCAGTAGCCCCGTGGGAACGGCCCGCAGCTCTGCTCTAGGGCGAAGCTTCTCAGGATCTCTTAAATAAAGTTCTTTGTCTGTCTGTCTTTCTCTCTCTCTCCCCCTCTTCGTAGTCTTCAGGAGCTTGACATCTATAGCGCTTTAGGTTTCTTGAAACAGATGATGAACACGTGCGATAGTGAAACGCAAATGAGAAAAGCAGTAAAAAAAAAACTGATCGTATTTAGCATGTCAGTGGGATAGCTTGTCTTATTTTACTGTTTTAAAAAAGAAGTTCATGTTTTTTCTTCCGCGGATTTAACTAACGAGAATGAAACATTTGGAACCATTTCCAGGAGCGCTATTTAGTTGTGCGCGCCAATGCCTCCGCAGCTTTTTCTTCTTTGCCATAGAACACTGTCCGCGAATATGGCAAGTTGTTGTGACGCGATATACGCACTGTCTTGAACGATATCGGTAGGAGCGTACGTTCGCGGCTGCACGACAGCAAACAGCGCTACTTCGCACAGAGTAAAAAGAGGAGGAGGAGGAGGAGTAAGAAGAAGAAGGAAGCAGTATTGTGTGTTAGTAATAGTAGTATAGCAGTAGTGGTGGTGGTAGTAGTAGTCAGTAGCAGCGTACTATGCTAAGTGGTATAATGCCAAGCATAAGTAGCAATAGTAGAAGTAGTAAAAGTACTAGAAGTAGTAGTAGTAGTGGCAGTAGTAGTAGTAGTAGTAGTAGTAGTAGTAGTAGTAGTAGTAGTAGTAGTAGTAGTAGTAGTAGTAGTAGTAGTAGTAGTAGTATGCCAAGTGTAACTCGCGTACACCCTGCGCTGCTTCGAAAAGGGCAGGCGTCACAAATCGGCCGATGATGTAACAGCAAGACTGTTTGCTATAGGCTAGTCTGGCTCGTGGCTAATGCAGTTTAAAGATGTAACCAGCTAGAAGGTATAATCGCAAATATATCCATTATAATATAGACTCAGTAACTAAACTTGCCCAGTATGAATTACGATATACGTGTTGAAACACGGCAAACTTAAATTGTTGTTTGCGACGGCAAAAGCGCACACAGCAAATAAAACAACAAATAAAACCTGGTGCATCTCGCACCAGGTACTTAGGCCTGGTATATTCCTGCGAAAACTGGCTGCACACATACTTGCCTCCTTCTGCGCATGTTAGTAAGGCACTGGATTTTTCACCATCATCTTTCATGGCGGGGTGTTCGAAGATAAGTGATCTTAAGCATTGTCCCGGTTACCTTACTGCAGATGGAAGCGCTAGTATGTAGGTTTACCTACGGCCTGCCAGACTACTTCCTTCCTCGTATACGGCTCTCCGTATAGGCATCTCTTAGGTCACATAGAACGGGATAGGTGTCATTTCCTCTATAATATTACGAGAGTTCGAAAGCCCCGTAGCTGAACCCCGAAGGGAAAACAGTCGCTCTATACAAGATCGCTTCGATAACTACGCTTCGCGGGCACACGTTGCCGAAGCTCCGAATGGGCGCGGAAACGTGCGTTTCCAATTGACGCGTTTTCGTGCAAGCGCGCACCCGCCACGGCGATTGGGCTCGCACCATTTATACTCCCCGTTAGCGCCACGCAACTGGTGCAGGCTTGCGCCGACGCTTCGACGGCTGAAACTCAACACGGAAACCGTTTCGGCGTTTCGCCGTGAGCTGCATTTTCTGTTCTCGCTTTATGACATCACGCGGAAATTGCGCGTGTCGGCGGAGCCTGGTGCCTGCAGCGGTACCGCTCAGACGTGCCCATACGCCCCGAAGCCTCGGGCAAATTAATCGTTCTTCGACAAACCGTGCCCACGCGAGGCGTTTAGGCTGCTGCTGCTAGTGGTGCTGTCGCTGCTTCGCGCGTTGCGTGTGTGCGCGCGCCGGAACGCACCGACGACCGAAGATGGCGACGTATCGCTACCGAGTGTGAAAACAAGCCTTAATGGGGACCCGAGGAGAACCCATATTTTACGTGCGATTAAGTGGCCGAGGTGTCTGTGCGCCTGTCTTCGCCGCATCGTGTCGACATCGAGACCGACGGCGAGCGCAGCCTCGTTCTCGAACGAGTCGCGATCGTGGAGTTCGATACGCTTCGCCGGCCTGCGTTTTGACGAAGCGGCGCCCCTTTCACCGCCGCGGGTTGCAACCGAACGTGGGGGCCCGCGCTTAGGCGCGCAATACTACAGCCACTCGGGGTACGTCCCCGTTCCTTCAGGGTGCGTACTGACCACGCTGGTACTGACACATATTTTCGTCACAGTCGTGAAAGCTCTAAACCACACTCTCACCCGCAAACAACGGCAGTTTTACAGTACGAAGGTTGGTAAACGCTTACGAGATTACGAGATACATTAACTTAGTAATGAAGTTAGCCTCAAAATACCCGACTTGGTGTCATCAATACAGTTTCCTGCAGTCACCGGCATCATCGTGACGTCATGAAAGAGAGTTCCCTACCGTCGTTTAGCAATAAAGCGATGTATGATGAAGTTTCTCATATAATAGAAAAAAATTACACAAGGGCACTGCACGCGTTTGCTTTGGATGCGCTCGCGTGTGACAGCCGCAGCAATTTGCGGAAAGGAAAAAGCAAGCCATTGTATTACGACATCATCACTCATTCCTCGCTCTGGATACCGAAACTTGCGAGGAATTCACAAAGCTTTTCGTTCGTAAGTCACGTTTGTCATTGGCCGGCCGCCTTCGCTCGTGATACGCACAGCATCAGGAATGGTCGGAATTTTTTCGTACGAAGAATTCTAACGTAAGACCTTTCAGTGAATACGGGCCCAGGTTCGTAAAAAAGTACAAGTATCGTAGTTAATTATTTATGACTCTCCGGCGCTTTTTCTTTTTCCACCACCCTTTTCCACCACCCTTCGAAGCTTTTCCACCACCCTTCGAAGGCGCGTTGATCCAAGTCGCCTTCACGCTCGTTTGTCCCGAGCCACTAGTGTTTACGCGAATCCGGCGACCGCTTTCCAGCTCGACAAGCCGATTCGACACGGCTGAATCGGGTTCACGTAAACGTAACTTATTAGGCACATTTCAATGCAAAAGTTATACGTATCACGTATGGCTGCGCTGCTAAGATGGCACGCGCAGGGACACTCACATGAAGACACGGTATTATAAACGTTTATTACCAACAAAAAATGAAGAGTAGGGGGAACACCAAAAGTCTGTCAATAACACCAACGGCGACAACAGCAAGAAATGGCTGCGCTGCACGTCGAAAAGTATGGAGTTCCAGCCTTCTTGGCTCCACGCGCTAGCAACGCACTCGGGTCACAGCGGTCGAAGAAGGGCGGGTACAGAGGCGTGTTCCTGACGCAGGCAGTGCGTCATGCTGACGTCACTGATCTGCTTTCTCCCCCTCTATTTCTCGAGCTTCCTGAGAGAGCGCGGCGAGGAAGGGACGAAACAAAAGACGGAGAGGTTGAAGAGGAGAAGCCGATTGGATGCGTGTTTTCTTTTCTTCTTTTTTCTTTTTTTATGAAGGAATCAAAAAGCCAAGACGCAGCATGGGCTGCTGGTGAAGGAGACGTGGGGAAGGTACAGCTTCGGCAGCCGATGGTCGCTGTTGCAGAGTTAAACGATGCATATCAGTGTTTTTGGTGCACGAATTCTTCTTTTTTGCGCTGAAGGAAATGCTGAGATTTGCTCGCTTGCAGGTCGATGTACGGAGATCGAAGGCAATTCAGGACTGTTTCTGTGCTATTGGCGCGCCATGTAATTCCGAACTGTTGGAATGCAACTCACGAAATAAAGAAAGAAGATGAAGGCAGAAAAATGAAGACAAGAAGAAAAATGAAGACAGAAACACAGTGGAGAGATCAATTAAGAAGGTGTTAATGAGCGTAGGAAGGGCACTTTTCCAAAATGTATATGAACAATGCTTCATAGCCCTTTCACAAAAATATATGCAGCCGACGCAATATTCCCCACTGGACTGTGCATGCACACGTTCATGGAAATGATAAGAATTGAGAAACAAGTTCCCGGATGCTGCAGTCCAAGACCGCCAGTTCTTCATTTACGACGTGACAAGGCCTATATATATGGTGTCCCGGCTAACTTTAGTCAGAGTTTTAAAATATGCGAATAAATAACCTAGAAATAAACGACTCGCCCGACAATTCCGCTAGTACCGAAGCGGAAAGATTTTAAGAATGAGGCGATATTCGAACTCAATCATGAGGTAGAAACAAGAGTCTAGTGACACCAGTGCAGTTACTTTTAAACGTACAAAATAAAATGTTAACAAGGATATCACAAAAGCCCCCTGTGGCGTCGAAGCTGTTCGTTGCTGTCTCCCCTTTGTGACGAATAAAGAAAACTTTAAGGGTGGCCTAGCGGTTCTGATGGGTAAGTAACCTCTCGTACTTTAAAAAAAAGAATAATGCTAAATTTCAATAGAAAATCCCAGAATGCCGCTGAGTGTAAACTAAGGACTCCCAGAATTTTTCTCTCGACGTTAGTGAAGTGCCTCGTAAACAACAATGCTTGCAACCGTCAGGGATGCTGTGAGGCTGACTCCAACCAACCTCAAAGAACTGCGCTACAATGCGCGCACAAAGGCAGTCTATTCTTATTTCGTAAGTCATTACAGAGAAACGCTTCTAGCACTAAATATCCGCGCAGTGCTTAACACGGGTTGTTTTTTGGGCAAGAAAGAGCGGCAGCAGTTCGAAAGTTATTTTCGAATTATTTGTAGCATTCGACACAGGTCAGTTATTTGGGTATAAATCTGGTCCAAAACAGGCTAATGAGCGTTCGATACCTGATTAAACATGCCGCGTATTTATCTGCTCTAGAGAACTTTTTTTAAGCCAACGTGAAAGAAACGGTGTTGTGTAAATATGAATTCATTCTTGTGCCATTAATTCTGTAGGTTACACTTTGTGCGTGCGAACTTCTACGTGCTTTCGAAGGTGCACGCACCGCGCGCCCCCACCCGGTCCACGTGACAGCCCCAGACAGCGTTCATCAAAGGTGGCTTCTCCACAATAAGACGCCTTATGCGGTGAAGCCCCACTTCTGCACATTCTTTTTTTTTTTTTCAAGCAGTTGTTACGTTTCTTGTTTCGGTATGTGTGCGTAATCGACATTCATACTGCCGCGACAGCAACAGTTGATATTGTTAAATAAATAAGACCGCATACACTCGCTTAAGAGTCATAAGAGCTGGGCAGGCCCCACTATTAAAGAAAAAAAAAGGGGGGGGGGCGGAGAGGGGGAGAGGGGGGTGGCGCTGGCCGTCTTTGGGGCACAGCTTGTCCTCAAACGATAATCGTCATCTATCTTGCACGCCTTTCCTTCACTGTTGAGCGCATGGCACTTCCTGGTCACGAACGGCATACCCGTTATCGGCGTGACAGTGCATTCTTGACAGGAAAGTAGCGAGCACAGACTGTTTGAGAAAGGAAATGTGCAAGACAGATGATTATCTTTTAGGGACAAGATATGCCCCCAAAAATGTAAACTTCTTCATTTCTTTAGAGTGTATGTGTAATGCATAGAAGGCAGTCGTGTTACTCCTGCAGTAAGCGAATGAGTGCCAAGGAGACGAAATCAAAGCTGAGTAGTGCAGGGCATATGTAAATGGTAACCTCTCAAAGGACACGCAACATGCTGTGAAGCATGCAGTGACGGTAATATGGCGTGACGGAGTCACTGTGAAAAAAAGAACTGTGTTTCTTTTGTTATTTTCAAACAAAATGTCATTTTAGTATCTTTGAACAGACATGTTACAAAGTTCTTAGTTCTTATTGAAGACGTAAAAGAAATGTCATCTTGAACGTTCGGTGGCCGTAGCTTAATTCCACGTCAAAGCGGACTAAGGACAACATGCCCGGTGTGCCCCTCTCCCCACTTGGCTAGGGGTGCAATTTGGACACCACCACGATATAAAATGGATTCGCCGAGTCTGCGTAACCTGCACGTTGAGGACGGGTGAAATACGTTCCCTATTTGTCTGAAGCGATAACGCCTTCGAAGTTGGTGATCCAGAGACCCGGTTGAATAAAGCTTGGCTGCAAGCACATACGATAGCAACAAATCTCGGCGCATGGGGGGTTACGCACTGATCATTCTGCCCATGCGGTCGATCCCAAATACGAGCAAGCGGCTAAGATTGAGGCTGATGGAAAGGCGAAGGCAAGACAGCTCGCGGAGATGCTTGTCTTCCGCAGCCGCAGGTACTGCAGCGCCACAGCACCCCGCGGAAATTGCCTGTAACCTCATGCACGGCCTCTAAGATTATCGGCGCGCCGTCCCATCTCGAAAGCCATGCGTGAAGCGAGACAGTGCGCTCTCGTGAAGGGAGCAGCGTCATGACTATTGTAACATATATATATATATATATATATATATATATATATATATATATATATATATATATATATATATATATATATATATATATATATATATATATATATATATATATATGGCGGAAATTACCCGTACTTACTAATTGAGTTAAAGAAATGATAAAGTAATGGCAATGAAAGTGGATAAAAAACAACTTGCCGCAGGTGGGAAACTATCCCTCGTCTTTGCATTACGCGTGCGATGCTCGACCATTTGAGCTACCACTGCTCCGTTATCCCGTCCACTTCTGTGGGTATTTATGTGTTACAACTAGAACCCTGGAAGTGCTAGCCAGCACCACCACTGACAAACCTTGGCAGCGGATGTGTGTGTGTGTGTTTGTGTGTGTGGGGGAGGCCGCAAGGGGGCGCCGAGCAGCGCAGTACTGCTTGCATCGCGCTCTGCGTTTCGATGTGTTTTTGGTAGACTAGTGCATCCACCCACGGTACCGAGATACCAGTCGACTCGTGAAGATACAAGGAACACGGGTGTGCTGCCCACTTGGCCCTCGGTGACGCTCGTGAGGTCCAGCGATCCTACAAAGCCGGACTACGGGGCGGCGTCGGTGAACCGACGCCAGCTCGGCGTCGGTAACCCGACGCCAGCTCGGCGCAGCAGCCGGTGCTGCTCCGACGCGTGAGGAACGCGAACGGCAGCAACCGTTCTGCCTGGGCATGGCTACGGGAACGCTTAGCGAACTTCAGACGACGACGAGAATGCAAGGTGAGACAACACCAGCAGAAAACATGGATGCCACAAATGTAGACAGAACAGAAGACGGCATAACAGGCTCCGCTCGCCACAACGCCGGGGAACGCCAGCGGACGGACGACGACTGGCAGACAGTCCTGACACTACGGCAAAAGAAGCAGCAGGCTCGAGAGCGCAAGCGACAAACGGACTCAACGGGCAGCACTAACCCGGCGAAACTAAAGAAACGACGAAGAGGCATACCCAAACTTCCTCCTCTTCCTAAGGATGACTTCAAGATAGTTATCCGACCACACCAGGGACTGCCTTTGAAGACTATCAGCACGCCGGCCCTCGCCGAAGCGATCGTCATGGCCTGCGACTACCAAATAAGAGGTGAGCAATTTTTGCTCCGTATAAAGCCCGGCTCCAATATCGCCATACTTTCGACATCGAGTCAGGAGGTCGCGGAGCAGGCACGCCGAGTCCACTCCCTCACTATCAACGGACGTTCGCATGACGTTAACGTATACGCTGCCACCGGAGAGGAAGCTATCCGAGGAGTTATACACGGACTTCCACCCCGAACGCCACCGGAGACCATCATAGCAAACATACGTATACGGACTCAAGGCGTCGAACTTATCCAAGCAAGAATGATCGGAGAAACAAAGAGTGCCGCCCTTACTTTCTGCGGCCCGTCACTACCTCGGGTGGTGTACTACAACGGAGGCGAACTCCTGTGTCATCCTTACCGTGCTACTGTTCAGGTGTGCAAAACATGCCATGGAAAAGGGCATCGGACAGACGTCTGTCCACAGCCGGACCTGCGAGTGTGCCGAAATTGTGGACTCAGAAACCCAGTGGACGGACACCCGTGTGAGCCAAAGTGTGCCTCGTGTGAGGGTGCCCACGTCACCGGGGACCGCAGCTGCCAACGACGCCTCAAGCAACCGAAAAAACCTCAAGTCAGAAAGAGCACTGACAAGTGCAATGAAGGGCAGAAAACACCTCGCTGGTTCGCCTCAGAGGATGAGGAATCGGACTACATAAACGGCCATAGGAGCGACCAACGCGACCGACAGGGAAGGACGAGATCGCCATCTCCACACCGACTGAACGCTCGGTCCCGATCAGCGTCACCTCACCGGAGCAGATCCCGCTCTCGAGCACGAGAGCGCGTCCAGGGAGGAGAAGCAAGACAGACGCGACGATCATCCAGAGAAGCACCGAAGGCGGCCGGCGTTCTGTCAAATCCACAGGTAAGCTGGGCAGCGGTCGCGTCCTCCACAACCAAACCTATCACACAAAACGAGGAATACAAGAAAATAGTTGCCGAAAACAGACAACTTAAGGCAAGCTTGGATAGCATGAAAACTGAACTTGAAACACTTAAACGACAAATGGCAAGCATGATGACGCGCGGAGGAACCCATAAGACAAACGCACCCGCACAACTGTCCAACACACAGACGAACCCAACACAGACCAAACCACTATCACAAACGCAGCCTATATCACAGATGCCTGCACCCATCACTCATCTGGAAGGGAAACTAGACAATATGTGCGCACAAATGCAATTATTTTTTGCAGAGCTTCACAATCTTAAACGGTATGTCGACGACTCGCTCAAAGGAGCCAAAAAAACGCGAAAACGTCGTAGCAGCCTAAGCCCGGAGAACCGAGATCCAAAGGTCACCGTAACCACAGACACAGATCATTTCGAGAGCTCATACTCTGGCTAACTCCACACCTACACGCCAAGAGAATCTCGTAATTTGGCAGTGGAACTGCCGATCACTACATAACAAACATGCTGCACTTACACAATATATCAAGGCGGCGCTCGTCCCACCTGACATTATTTGTCTTCAGGAAGTGGGGAAAATGCGGATACCTATTGGGGGCTACCGTTTTTACAGCGATTCGAACTACCCTGAGGTGGCAGCATTGGCCCGCAAGGACCTCACAATCACTGTCGCCATAGCACCTGGCGTAGAAATCCACCACCAAATACTCACCATTTGGCCAGTTAAGAAGGGTCGTCCAAAGTGCCTGATAACCAACGTATATAGCCCACCTAGGGATAAGAGGGCCGATTTTTCATTAATTTTAAGTCACGTATCTACCTTGCTCTCAACGAAAGACCGACTAATCTTTCTCGGAGACTTTAACGCTTGGCACTCCGCATGGGGTTATCAACGCGACACCGCCAAGGGCTTCAATCTACTCCGAGAAACTCAGTCCCACGAACTTGTACTGATTACGCAGCCAGGCACTCCTACAAGGATGGGAAACAGCGTTGCCCGGGACACCACGCCAGACCTCACGTTTGTCAACAACGAGACGGGGGTCACCTGGTGTAACCTGGACGAAACGCTAGGTAGTGATCACTATCTATTGTGTGTCACTGTTAACACAGCTAACGTTCGACAGCCTCTAGGAGTCGCCAGGCTCACTGATTGGAAAAGGTACAGAGAACGACACCAGGCTGCATCCTCATTTCCAGCCACGGCCGCAGGTTGGACAGCTTTCCTCAAGGAGGCCCATGCTGCCACCACGAGAGAGATCAAGACCACAACGGAAGCACCAGCAGTAGACAGCCATCTCGCCCACCTCTGGGAGGCCCACAGAAGCCTCACCAAACGCTGGAAGCGGCAGCGGCGTAATCGCAAACTTAGGCGCCGAATAGCCCTGCTGGCAAACGAAGCTAACACCTATGCGCAGGAGCTGAATAATCAAAATTGGCGCGGCTTCTGCGACTCTCTCAGAGGCACCCTCAGCACCAAGAAGACCTGGGCCATTCTTCGGTGCATGTTAGACCCAACTAGCACGCGCACCGAGACGTCTAACGTCATGCGGCGGCTGTTAGGAGAATACAAGGGCTCAGAACAAGAACTACTCGAGCACCTAAAACGCACCTACACCGGCGCTGCCCAGACATCTTCAAGCGTTATGAGAGAATACCAAGGACAGGATAACTCGAGCTTGGACGCCCCCATCACCTTCTCGGAGCTCTACGCAGCAGCACAAACCTTCAAGAAGAACACGGCTCCTGGACCCGACCAAATCACCAACGCAATGCTGCGCAACCTTAGTGACGTAGCCCTACAGCACTTAGTCGACTTCTTCAATGAACAGGTCTGGCGACCGGATGGGAGACTACCGCGAGAATGGAAGCAGGCAGACATCGTGCTTATACCAAAACCGGGCAAGCCGCGCGAGCTCAACCATCTCAGGCCCATATCGCTCACGTCTTGCATGGGCAAGCTCTTTGAACGAGTAATTCTAACCCGACTCGAAGCCCACATCGAACGAAACTCACTCTTCCCTGAATCCATGTTCGGTTTCCGCAGGCGAATCTGTGCACAGGACGTCTTTCTTCTATTAAGAGATGAGGTGCTCGATCCTCCTCCGGGCAGCATGGACAGAATCCTGCTAGCACTCGACGTCCATAAGGCATTTGATAACATCTCACACACTACAATACTAGACGGACTGCGAGATGTCGGGTGTGGAGAAAGGGTATTTCATTACGTTCAGGACTTCCTGAGCAGCCGCTCCGCGAAAATAGGACTAGGTTCAGCACGTTCTGCTCTGTATCGCCTACCAGATAAGGGCACTCCTCAAGGATCCATATTGTCACCACTTCTTTTTAACGTCGGCTTACGTAGAATGGCCCTGGACTTACAGAAGAACCGGGACCTTGGCTGCGCCATATATGCAGACGACATTACACTCTGGGCCTGCAAAGGGTCCTACGGAAACCGACAAGACACGCTTCAACAGGCCATCAACACCATTGAAAGCTATATGAGGCGAGCAGGCATGAGGTGTGCTCCAGCGAAATCGGAGTATATTCATATTAGACCTAGACATACCCAAGCGACCAGGGCTCCGGATCTGCAGCTCACCTTAGAGGGAGAGCCCATCAAGAGGGCATCCCACCTGCGCGTACTGGGAATGTGCATTCAAGAAACGGGCAGCGTTAGCATAGCGCTCTCCAATCTCAGACGCACTGTTCGGAGCGTAACTGGGCTTATTAGCAGAGTTGCACGCAGCCGCGAAGGCATGACCGAAGCAGACACCATGCAACTAGTAAACGCCTTCGTCATTAGTCGTCTAACGTACGCCCTGCCTTTCCAAACCACGCGGCGTCACGACATCGAACATGCGGATAGGCTCATAAGAATTGCCTGTAAAGCAGCACTCGGCCTGCCTGAAAGCACAAGCACGATCCGACTGAACGAATTAGGAATGATGAACACTTTCGAGGAATATGCAGCGGCCACTCTAATGGCGCAGCGTGAACGGCTAAACACGACACCTCAGGGGCGCTCGGTTTTACAACGACTTAACTATCCACTGACACCACAATATTGTGGCAATGAAACAATCCTACTGCCATCTGAAATTCGAGAGCGAATCCACGTGGCGCCGATCCCCCGTCACATGCACCCAGTCCATCATGCGGCACGGAGACGCGCGCGGGCAGCCACCTTACTAAGGCGGCGAAGCGACCCGGATACTTACTTTACAGACGCGAGTTCGTATCACAAGAATACAGGGGCCCTCAATACATTTGCAGCAGTCGTGACTAGCCAAGGACGAACAACCGTAGCAGCATCTATACACACGAAATCGGTTGCAACGGCCGAAGCTGTGGCCATAGCCCTTGCTATACGCGCCGCGGAAGCTAAGGGCCAATCGGCCTACGTGCTGACAGACTCGCAGGACGCCTGCCGCCTTTTCCTTGGGGGGGCTTTACCGGGCTGCGTCTTCCGCATCCTAGGAACGAACCTCACCATGGATCATTGCGTGACCTGGTGCCCGGCGCACACAGGGATAGCGGGGAACGAACGGGCGGACCGCTTGGCTCGAGGCATGACAGGCCGAGCCGCGGGCCACACCGCCCGGGAGAACACCTCGACACCCGGTGCGCCAAGAGAAATCCTCGAGTTACAACGGCTAAGTAGGCGAACCAAAGCCCTTCCTCACCCAGGCCTAGACAGGAGGCAAGCACGGGACTGGCGCCGCCTGCAAACAAACACTTTCCCACATTTATACAGGCTACACAAAATGTACCCAGACAAATACAGCAACACTTGCCCGTGGTGCGAAGGAACACCGACATTGGAACACATAACATTCCAGTGCGTGTCACGTCCGGCGGCTGCCACCTCGCCGCTGCTAGACAACACTCTACATAACTGGTCGTGGGAGGCGCGACTCGCGGAAGTGGAATTGGGAAGCCAACTGGCGACCCTTGACCAGGCCCGGCGAGCCGCTGTAACCAGTGGGGCCCTGGAGGAGGGGCTCCACCCACCATAACCAAACAGTCTCTGTTACAATAAACGTTTACTCTCTTGTGTGTGTGTGTGTGTGTGTGTGTGTGTGTGTGTGTGTGTGCGTGTGCGTGTGCGTGTGTGTGTGTGTGTGTGTGTGTGTGTGTGTGTGTGTGTGTGTGTGTGTGTGTGTGTGTGTGTGTGTGTGTGTGTGTGTGTGTGTGTGTTTCAGGGTACGTGTTGTTCAAGTGTTATGTGATCACTCTGTATACCATAATTATCACCCAGCACCTAGAGGAGCATGCCAGTCGATCAGCCAAGCTAGCATACTCAGCATATCATTACAGTTTGCGTGTATTTGTACGTGTGTGTCTCTCTCTTTCCTCATTCATGCACGAAGAGAAGTCAAGAATAATACGGCGAGGACGTGTCGATAGGACTGCCTTATTTTTCACCGAATTCGGAATTGTGCAAAGGTGACGCGTAGGCTTATTTTGGGAAAGTGGTAACAGAGTTTGTACTGTTCTCTATGCTGAATTTGGCGCTGAATCGATTTTCAGCTAATAATTTAAGACCTTTGATGTGACGTTTCCTTCGGTGGTCGCACGTGAAAATGCCACAGTGGGCAGTGAACGAACTCAGTCACCTAACGTTTGCTGTTTCGTACTCCACCAAAGAAACAAGGACGTCTACTTGAAAACTTTTCTAACTCCTTTCTGGGACTCCTAGCATGCATCATCATAACACATCACCATGGAAGTGAAGTCCACGGGGTACCATTTCGGCTACATTCGTATAAATTGAGGTTTCGTCCGGTGAACCACATGAGGCAGGGCACTCCAACATTGGGGCCATGTTTACGCATTCATTGTCTTAGATTTATAAATACTCGCATAAACTTCCCGAACGATGTATTCAGAGAAGTCGTGCGCTTTGAAGATAACTAGAGCAGTGTATGATACTGTCATCCAGCCGATCTAGAGGCATGTATTAGCGAGATTCGAAATCATGCTCAGCCGACGACGCGGTGTTTAGCACTGTATAAATTCACTACAGTGTCTGCCTTGTCGATTTGGTTTGGGAATTCTAAACTATACGTAACTCACTTCAAACCGAACGCACAGCTATACGCAACGTGCCGGAAAGCGGCGCCAGCCGCATAACGAAAGCGCAGCCTAGTCGCCACCTTCCTCATTAGGAAAACTGTCTTGTAAATTGCCCCAACAGCTTTTAAAAAAAGAAGAAGAAAAGAAAAAAAAGCTGCGTTCAGTGTGTGACCAGAGCCAGTGGTAGCCAGATTTTTTTTTTTTTTTTCGGTGAGGTGGTGCTTAACGAGGTGCTTAACCGGGATCGGGTATGAGGGTTGGAAAAGGTCGCACACTAACGCAAATTTTGGGAGGGGAGGGACACGGGCTCGAACAAAATGATTTCCAGACTCTAATTACAACTTGCGGTTTTTCAAATACAATTTCTACAGCAACACGCATCACTGTTGACAGCGCCTCCTTATTAGATGTGTTCATATCAAATATAAATATTCATTCATTAGAGGCCGACGTTCTGTACACTGATATCAGTGACCATCTAGGCATTATTCTGCTAGTGAGTAAAATCAATCGTGTGACTAAAAAAACTAAGGAACCAGTCTACATTCAGTCAATTACGCCATCTGATCTGGAGGCTTTTCGCCATGCCATTGCTCAGCAAACTTGGGACAGTGTTTATTGTGCACAAGACAGCGACTCTGCATATTCCGCTTTTATTAATATTTTTAAACCGTTGTATGACACGCATTTTCCATGCAAAAAAATTACGCGGCCACCTAAAGCGCGGAAACCTTGGCTGACCCCTGAGCTTCTTGACATGATTAAACAAAAACATGTTTTATATGCCAAATTCGTGAAATCTAGGGATGAAGCCTTGCTTAAGGCGTTTAAGAAATACAGAAACAGTTTAACAAATAAACTTAGAACTGCCAAAGATGCTTATTTTTTAGGAATATTTAGTGACCCTGCTAATCAACGAAGTGATGTACTTTGGCGCAAATTGAATGCCTTGTTACAGCCTAACTCTTACTCAGCTATTCCTGATATATTGGAACATGATGGGCAACAAATTTCTGGAGACGCAGTACCAAATGCATTTAATGAAGTCTTTACTCTAGCACCGCAACAGGACCTTGAACAAAGCCTAACTAACCACGCTCAGTTTCTACCAGTAAACAGGAATGGAGCATCGCTTTTCCTTGCTCCAACTACTTCTCCTGAAGTTTTTTCGTCTATTAGAGCTACAAGCAACAGCAAGTCACTAGACGCCGACGGTATCCAGATTCGCCCTATAAAGTATGTGCTCGATATTATAAGCCCTATTCTAGCCCATGTTTATAACTTAATATTATCAACAGGTGCCTTTCCTAAGAGAATGCAAATTACCCGCGTTGTTCCCGTTTTCAAGCGCGGTGATAAAACAGCATTAAATAATTATCGGCCTATATCAATAATTCCAGTATTTTCTAAGGGTATTGAGAAAATAATGCATGCGCGATTACTCTCATTCTTTAACCGTCACCATTTGATTGCAGACTTTCAACATGGTTTTAGAAAGCACCGCTCTACGGAAACAGCCCTCCTGAGCCAAAAAGAAATAATTTTAGATGCATTCAGCCGGAAGCATATGGCACTAGGCATATACATAGATTTCTCTAAGGCTTTTGATTTAATTAATCATTCCATCCTTCTTAACAAATTAGAAATGTATGGTGTACGTGGAACCGCCCACTCGCTTATGACATCTTATCTGTCCCACAGATCACAGTTCGTAGATGCTAGTAACAAAATATCTTCAAGGAAGCCAGTTATCACTGGTGTGCCGCAAGGCAGCATTTTGGGCCCACTTTTATTTTTGATTTATATAAACGACATTGTACGCTGTACAGATAACGCTACATTCGTTTCGTATGCCGACGACACAACCGTTTTTATTACAGGCAACGTGGAAACAGATATAGAAATAAAGGCTAATAAGACGCTGTCTGACTTAGAGCGGTGGTCCGTGATAAACTGCTTAAAAATCAACCCTAAGAAAACAAAAGTTATCTTGTACGCGCCTAGAGGAAAGTTGTTGACAACTAATATGAATTTGTGTCTGGGCAGTGAGCAGTTAGAGATAGTGGATTGCGTTAATATCCTTGGGGTGCGTTTTACAAAGCACCTAACCTGGAATGAGCATGTTGATCATCTGCAATCTAAATTGTCATCTGCCATTGGTGTTATTGCTCGTCTGCGTCGCTTACTCCCGACCAAGGTAAAAATTATGCTGTACAATGCTCTGGTGGTATCTGTCATGCAGTACTGCGTCATGGTGTGGGGTACAACTGGTGTGACAAACTTGCACAAACTACATTTGCTACAAAAAAGAGTTGTGCGTTACATAGCTGATGTCCATTATACGCACTCCACAAAATTACTTTTTTCTAAATATGAAATTCTTCCTGTATTTTGTTTTTACAATTATAGGTTGATGTTGTGCTACAAAGATTTCGTAAAATTTGGCATTGATGATACAATTCATCTGGCAAAACTTCGGGAAAATACAAATATTCTACAGACCCGACATAAAGAATTGTGGTTCGTACCTACCCCAAGAACCTCTTATGATGAGCAATCTTTATCCTATACATTACCTTCGCTTTTAAACCTATTAGACCGACAAAATTTTGATCCCTCCAGAAACCGAAACTCTCGCATTAAACGTTTTTGTCAACTTATTTATTTGCAAGACTAGACATTGCCTTCTCCTAATTTTGTTTTCCACTGTTATTTATGAGTGTTGATTATTTCTTGCCGTCTTGTTTCACTCTGTATTACCCGTTACATTGTGATGTTTTTTTTTTTTCATTTCTTGTGTATGACTGGCTGTCATCTTGCTGTTATGCCAACTTACAAGGGGTCGGGACCTCGTCAAGCTGTCCAAGCTTTTAGTCCTGTACTCCTCCTTCTTTAAGGAAATAAAATGATTGATTGATTGATTGATTGATTGAACTGTTCAGAGTGCGTTTCTTTTTCAAGCGCACGCGTAGCTGCTACCGGCGCTACGTGCACGTGGCAGAGTAAGTGCATCGAATTTGACTAATGAATTTTCGAAAGGTGCGCTATGCAACCGGCGTAGAGTGGATGTGGCCGGGAGACGGAAGGAAGGTAATATAAACCATAATATCCCATATTGCCAGTGGTCCCTACAAGCGTAGAATATTCAAATATTTATTCACACAACTTCATGTACTTGTAGATAACGTTAGCATAAAAGAAAGTTATTCAATGCTTTTGTTATTTTCACGGAATATATTGAAACCGAGCCGATATCAAACTGAAAAAGCTGGGTATAACCGAAACCAAAACTTCCCTGGCTTCACGCTCGATGTTGATGGTAGTGGCGATACGTGAAATTAGCAAACAAAAAAGAAAGTATGGCGTCGTATCCTCCGTGCTTTCGTCTATGAACGGTGCCATAATATACGTCCAGACTCGAATATTATAATAATTCAACAACTCTATTTATTACATTTAGTAACAGCGCGCGCGCCTCAATCCCAACTTTCACCATTTTTTTTCTTTCACTTTGCTTTCACATTCAATCGCACAGCTCTCTATGCAGGCTTTCTAGCCACAGTTACCGGGCGTTCCCATAGAAGATGGCGCCAGCATTCGCGCATCTGAGAAAATATTTACCACTCTTTTGTAGGATTTCCAAGGGCACGTGCTGAATGACCCTACGAAAGACTTGGCAGAGGATATCGCGAAGTGAGTATACACACCTTATGTCGTGCAAGTTTCGTTTGCATTTAGAGGCCTTGCGCGCGCATCGGCGATAACGCAACGTGCAACGACCTTCAAAAAGTATATGTATATAAAAGTAAAGAAAAAGAAAACTCGTGACGAAATAAAAACTGTGAACGGCCAAGTTCGATTAAAATTAGAAGTGTGACGGTGTGACGCCTGCTGAAGTTGAGCAACAAATCGGAAGTAGTAGTGAAGTCTTCTGTCGAGACTGTACATGTTCATTTGGCGGAAAATGTGGTTCCTAACGTAGATAATGTAGGGCCTCCTTCGATTTCGGTCCCTAACCGCAGTGTCGGTACGCCACTGTGACGTCGCGCGGATTTCAGCGTAATTTTCTGGGTTCGCGACACTTTTCTTTTTTCTCAAACTTTGTGAAATCTAATTTAGCCCCAGCAGCCTGCAAAAGATACCTGACGTTAACCCTGAGCCTCCATCCGCCGTTCTCTGCACGCTTTGATGACCCAACCCCCTTCCCCCTCATGGGGCTAGCTTGGATTCGCCCCAAGCTGGGTGTTAAAGTATAGCTAGCGCGGGAACGTCAAGCGTGTGTCGCCTCCATTTTTCATTTTTGCATCTTTTTCTTTTTCCCTAAAGCCGCTGATCATGGTAATACTGATCATTTTAGTACTACAGAGCTGTATTTACCAACTCGGCCTATAATAGCAACCTAGCTCCACTATAAAACCCCTGTTGCTTATGAAAAAAAAAATTTCATGCAGCTATGGTTGGGAATAGCAGGGTGCACACACTAGAGCCACAATTTATAAAGTGTGCTGTTTGTGCTGGTCGATTTGCTTTAGTGAAGAAAAAATTTACTATTTTTTTAAGTGATACTCACTGTGGAGAACTTTATCACACTCAGGATGAAGTTTCAGCAGCTGAAGTTACTGAATTCAGGTTTCAGCAATTTAATTGAATGCATAGAGTGACTATAAGGAATGGTAAAATTCAGCGACACTGGAGCCTCGAATTTTAGTTTAATTTTGGCCGGGATGACTACAAGAGGGATTGGTTACTCTATGAGAAAAGGGGCAGCTAATCAGCGAAGAGACCTTTGAGCATAAATTTTTGTGAAAACTGCTATGGTCGACGAGGTGGCAATATTGCTGAAGAACACTTTTAAGCCGAATGGCACGGACAAATAAGCAGGTAACTGATAGAACTAAGTGGAAGGCAATTTGAACTCGGATAAGAAAATTGTATGCTGATCAGACAAATATCCATATTATCTAATGTTTTTTTGGGGGGCACATGAGCAGATAAACCCTCTGCAGTTACCCTGAATGGAACTACAAGCCGATTCATTGTATCGAATTCCATGTAAACACTATGTGACATCAATGAAGCTACACAAAAGGGTCCCTGCTACTTAAGACACTGCTGTATTCTGTCCAAACAGGAGAAAGGTGCACAGCAAGGTGGCGACCTTAAAGGATCACCAGTGCTCAGCTAAGTGATGTTTCTGGAGTAGTGATGCAAAACTGTCGATAGCATACTCATTCAACTGTTGATAGTACAAAAACAATATATTGGTATTACCATCAATAGCTAGCGCACTATTTATATCGATAGTACTGCCAAGTGCACTATTGGTAGTGCACTGTCAATAATGTAAAATCACGCAGTGTGACACAGGTAAACACTGCAACATAGGCTTGGCTATGTTTTCTTGTTTCGAGTTGCATGAACTGATTACATGTCAGTTAGTTAGTAGTTAGTTAGTGGCTTGTCAGTTAGGCAGTTATCGAAAAAATTTCGTAATTTCGCTAGTTGAGAATTGTAATGCTATTGATCGCACTGGCAATAGTGAACTATTGCAACACTTGCAACAAGGTCACGACAGTGTTGTATCCAATGTTGCGACAGGCAGTCTTGTTCGAAGACAGATTTCTTTGTCGGAATGTTGGCTCCAAGAAAAGCTTTTGTTCTGCTGATCCTTTATCTTGTGGCATTCGTTTTATTAAGACACTTTCAGGCTACTGAATTGAAGCTCAACATGCTTCAGACCTTCCTAAACACAGGACAGCCTGTTAAGCACTGCAATTTGTAATCTATTTGCGATTTAAACATGTTGTGTTGTTATGTTTCCATATGAAGCACGTTTGATTAGTGATATGGTTGGGCAAGGCTCACAAATAAAGTCTTGAGAAATATCAGTGACACTTCTGAGTAGTACTCGTAGATGCTTATGCAAAATGCTATTCACTAGACTCGCATTAAGGTGGCGTTAAAATCTAAAGGCAGATGTGAAAAGAAATATTTAATAAATTTTCAAGGTCAAAAGTATTGCTTTGTGCACTTTTACTTCAGTAATTGAGTAATTGTCGCAAAAGCTGACCATTGGCCTAGCTCTCTCGTAAACTTTTCAATGCCTTCATGCTGTTGGAAACGAGAAATGGACCAGAGTATTCATTACATTAGCGGCTGCATCATGTGTAAGCACTGCTCGACAGTGTCTTCACCATAATTATTGTTTCCATGGAATAAGCCCTGTAAGTTCCTGTGTCATCATTGATGCTGGCATAGCCATTTATGTCCACAGAAGCACCATTTGCTTCTCATGAAGCTAGAAAAGCTGCCTTCCTCAAGTCAGCCAATCCGAGCAGCTTGCTCAGCCAAGTAGCAGGCATCAGTGCGGCTATGCAAGTTTGGCGTTACCCAGTTAGTAGATTGTGTTAAGTAAATGTGTATTCTGGGGGGGAGGGGGGGGGATCTACGAGGAAATCAACCAAATGTTCACACATTGTTCCATAAATAATTTTGCTTAACCGGGTTCGTTTTACAACAAGTATACCATACAGCTAGGGCTCAGCATTTTCTGTTTTAAGCCAAGAAAAGTTTGGCAAATTGTTCTTTTTTCAGGAATTCAGCATTAACCGAAAGCAATCACTGAAAGCAAATTTATCAGTGAGCTAAGACAATTTTAGCGCAGCTGTGAACCTACATGCACTCTCTTGCAAGCAGCCTGATTTCAAAGTTATACGTTGGCCTGTCACACAACCACTAAAATGTTTTTCTATTGTTTGCGTATGTTTCACATGCCCCTGCAACAGTTGCTGGTGGTACAAAGAAAGGTTGAAGGAAGCCCTGGTCATGGGCCCTTACAGTCGTTGGACTGCGACCAGTGCAGGGGATGAACTGGGTTACTTCACTGGTGATGACGAAGAGCTGTATCTACCAAATCATTTTTTCTTGTGTTATCTGTTGCGACTCTGTAGCTGCATAATGTCACAAAGTCTCATTCTGCTATTGCTCGAATATCAAATGGATTCACTCTTTAATTTCTGCAGAGTCACATTGCTGTGTGGCGTTGTGTCCTCGCTAGCCTTCTTCTCAGAAACATTGTTATTCTGTGAATTGGATGCAACTGCAGTTTCCTATTTAGCAATGTTAGTGATGTAGATGGATATCCACAGTAAGGAAAAGAAAGTATATAAGGTCAACGTGAGAAATTATCTGCTGAGAAAGAGTGGTGAAAGTTAATTCGGAAAACTTTATTGTAAACTATTATATTTATATTAATATATATGAGTACATATTATGTAGTGAAGAGGAATGCCTGGTGCTGCAGCCACATCGCCAGTCGTCCCGGAGGCGTGAGCTTGAGATTGCCTGAGCTGCTCTGGCTGAGACGCGCTGCCTGCTGCTCTCTTGCACTGTATGTATATTAGATTCTGGTGGAGGTGCTGTGGTTTTCCACCAACCTGGAATTACGCACCCAAACTCTGCCATCCATCATGCCTGACGACCGCAGCCCGACATACCCACCGGTTACTTCAGCCATCGTATGTGCCAAAATAAGTACAATGAATTTTGGGAAAGTAAAAACCAAAAATGTTGAACTGTATGTCTAACAGATCTTCTATAGCTTCTTGAGACATGAAGACAGTTGTCATATTGATGCTGCATGCAGTATTTTCAAGTCAGTTCATGGTACTTGAAGCACCCTTCATGGTTGCTTTTTGTCGTCTCTGACGAAACAGTGGCCTATGTCAGATTAGTGTCGATTTTCTCAAAAACTGGTGGTGAGAATATGACTAAACCACTTTTATGCAGTTCCATATGCATCTTGCATCCTATCTGGGTTAAATGTGTTAAGTAACATCTACGGAGCTCAGTTTGAGAAAGATTGAGGCCAATGTGCAGTATAATGTGCAAGGGGTCTCAGGAGGATGTGCTCATCAACGCTACTTTAAGACGACGCAGTACGATTAGGCAATAAAATGTAAATGTCATTAATTAGCAGTGTACGTAGCTTTGAATAAAAAACTTCAATATAATTAAACTCAAGAAATAAATAAACTAAGCTTACCTTAAAAATGCATAGCTTGCAGTGTTAGTGCGCGTGTTGTGCCACACTACACGCCTACATCAAAGCAACAGGCACTCCCCCCTCCCCACCTCGTTCTTCTGAAGTGGTTGCCCTTGGTGGCAACCGGCAAAGTTCCAGGAAACTGCCGAACCCTTTCCGTGGGTCCAACTGAGTTGTCTGGGGCCAGAGAGGGCACCACGACGAATCCACTAGCAGCCTTCGAAATTCCACAGAACTTCTGACCCTTGCTGTGGAGGCCGGTTTTATGTAGCTTGGACTTCTCCTGCTTCAACAAAAGAGGAAAGCGACGCGATTGACGTCAGCATTGGTCCTTCCTCGTCCTGCCAACGTACCATGCCCAAAGGGATTTAAGGCAGAGCTGGCCTATTGTTAGAGAGAGGGAGTTGCCACCAGCCACCCCATCGATCTGGTGCACTCTTCAGTGCCGCTACTTGTACCCTATTACCTGCTGTATGTACATATTGCATAAAGCTTTTCATCTCCTCTGCGTCTGCTCCAAGAGTCCGTCTCTCGTCTTTACCCAAGTCACAATAGCACATCACGTAGAAATAAATAAAGAATGCTGCTGTATTAGGATTGTTAATTTTAGCTCATGAGCCTGCGATAATGTGGATTTTGCTGATTTAACACAATTTTAGCCTTTTAACATGGGAGTTGGGCTAGCACATGGTTCGTGCTTTTTGGAAAAGAGTAAATAAGTCTTACCCGAATGCGAGCAGTGCTCATAAAAATTCTACGTGCAATAATGTCTAACTTATCTTCAAGTGAAGCAGGGAGGCGGCTCTAACACATTAATAATGGGAACACAGTTCAGTTGGAAATGCGCAACAGGTTATTGAATGTTAAGCACAGTACTCGTAGGACGCATCTTAATTATCAGAGATTGAAATAAAGACATGCACTTTTCCTGTCAAGCATGCCACATGGCAGTTGTGTAGCCAGACATACTTGTTGGGAAAGGAGGGGGGGGGCGAGGTTGAGTTCACAGGGGAGGTAGAGGAGAGAAGTTGGGCAGGCCCCAGACTTTCGTGAAGTGGGGGGTGCATGTGATTCGTGTGCCACTCCCCTTCTTGCTAGACCACTGCCACTAGCCTTTACCTAATGAGCTTGCATAATCACTTGAATGGGCTGGCCATTACCTCTTCAGTTCTCAAGTAATTAAGTTTGCCACATTTGTTGTGGAACTCTTGCTTCTCACAATAAAAATGAAATGACCATGAAAGGAAAGTATTGTCATCCACCCAGTAGTAGCAAGAAGCTACAAAGGAAACCTATGACAAATGCCACAATTAAGCTCACTGGTAGTGTAAATTTGCTTGGGGACAGATAAACAGTGCAAGAAAAATATGTATTAATAAAAGAAATGGACGGCATCACAGGTTCCACTCGGTGCCTGTTACATCCATCTTAAAAACCTCTATGGAAAGCCCATGCAGGGATGTACCATATTTGCACGATTCTAGCGCGTATCTCTTTTGGATAAAAAGTGTGTTCAAGTTCGCATGCGCATTACTACCATAACTAATCCTACTCAAAATCAAGAACGAAACTGATTCTTACAAAAAAGAAAGAGAAAGAAAGAAAAAAGAAAAGCTCTCTGCAAGGTAGCTAGCTGCACTGCCATTGAACAGGTATTTTTTTTTTTTCTGCCTTGCTTTGTGGTTGCCATTTTTCCAGTTTGCTTTGTGTGTGGCATTTCTAACGCATTAGATGGGACTGAAGATAGACTTTCTGTGGTAGGTAGATTAAGAAAAGGAGGTGTCATTGGACTCTGATAGCAACTAGCCGCTTATATTCCGCTGTGTGCATGTCTGTGTGCCTTTGTATGTTCCATAAAATTGTTTCAGCATGTACATGCCGACTCAGGTTTGGCTACTTGATGTGAGCGGTAGAATCGGCACCAGGTTATTATTATTATTATTATTATTATTATTATTATTATTGTTGTTGTTGTTGTTGTTGTTGTTGTTGTTATTATTATTATTATTATTATTATTATTATTATTATTATTATTATTATTATATTTGGGTGGAAAGGTAACTGCGTTATAATCAGTGGTGTGGTAGAATCATGCAAGAACAGTAATATGGGTGTAAATGGGTTTAAGAATGTTCCTTCACCTTGTGGGCTTTCACAGAACAAATTCCTCATTAGGTGACCATTCACAGCCTGCATTTGTGTAAAAAAAAAAAAAAAAAGGAAACTGTCAGAATATCAATGACAATTTTAAATTTAGAAAAGAAGTGGTTGTTGCATACAGTTTGCTGTGCAGACCTTTGAACTGACTCAATGGTATTGAGTTCTCATATATAATCTAGCAGTAATTGCAGCAAAAATAAAGTAGTAAAACTGGTTCCTCTAGATGTGGCCTGCAGTGCGGATTTGTTTTCACTGAGACTTTGAAATAAACTGCTGCCAATTAGTTCCTACCATAATGCTTCCTGTGTGGTGCAGTACTGACATTGCACAGTGTATGTTGCTTGCATCGACAATGTGCAAGCAATTTATTATGTGTCCATCCCAGTTATGCTACGTATAGTACAGAAAGTAACTGTCTTTTTTTTGCAAGCTCAATTCATAGGCATTGTTTAGCACGAAGAAATTTTGTAATTATTTGCAGGCACTAAATTCTATGTCATGGACATGTCGCGCCATTATAAGGGCAGATTACATGAAAATGTGAAACGTTGTTTGCAAAACCAGTTTCTCACAGCTCATAGGTCATGTTGGACAGCCGTGAAAATTAGGTCTTTTTAATCTATGTGGATGCAATGCGGGCAGCTGTAAATTATGGCTGGGGTGGTGAGTGGTCATATGGTTTTTCACTGTAGAGGGTGCCGTTCTGGTGTGGCTACTTAATAATTATTCCGTTAATTTTAAGCGCTAGCGTTAATCTCGACTGGGAGATCATTGATGACAACTAAATGTTATTGAGTATTCACACCAACGGATCACTTTTAGTTTACTTTGAGGAAAGGGTGTATATCATATTTCCAGGCTGTGCGCGTGTTGTCTGGTATTTTTGTCCCATTTTTCCTATGCTGCTTTTTTGAAGTGAAGGTTCAGACTCTTTTGAAGTAGTATTTCTCTCTTGACTGTGCACGGGCAGACTATGTGCATTGTATGTTTGTTCCATCTCAAGTGACTTTTTGGGTTTTGATATCCTCGTTTTTTTGTGTGTGTGTGCGACAGAGAGAGAGAGCTTATTATAGGAAAGGCAAAGAGGCCAGCCTGATCTAGCATGCTTTGGCCTGCTACTCTTCACAGGGTAAAAAGGAAAGGGGGCAAAAAAGAGTGGTGAAAGAGGGTGATGAGGACAGGAGGAAAGGATGCATATATACAATAACTATGTAACACAGTGGTTTCCTAAATGTCCAGTCCAGTGCTCTCCAAATAGTCCGTAACAGTTTTTGCAGCTGTTGTAGCTGCTGCGTATGTGTGTGTGCTTCTGTGTTCCTGGTAATAATGCATGAAGTTGCTTTAGCATCCTAAACAAAAAGTCACCTTAGGCCAGGGCTGTGTGTTGAGTCTTGCCTGTATACAAAGGAGCAGTACCAAAAAGATATAAATTTGTGTTTCCATAGGTAATGTGGGAAATAGTACTTTGTTGGTGACGTGCTGCAAGGTCTTCTTGCATATTATACTTCATGCACTTTGAGTCCTCAAGTAAAATTATGCCATAAAACTGAATCTTTCAGACAATTGAGGCAATCAGTATTGTGCTTTACATATCTCAAGAAGCAAGTTTATCCCGTGTCAATGCCCATATGTACCAGGAAAGCAAAGAACCACCTCTCATAAGAATCGCTTCAGGAGACATTTGTCTGAAAAACAGTAGCTCATGAAGTCATGAAGTAACATGACATGGTAGGCAAAAAAGAAATTTAAGAAATCTTTTTAGTCACTCAAATAGTGTAAATTTTCGAAACCATGGTGACATCATGTCAGCTGGCCACTTGTCATTCGCTACAAGCTAAAGCTAATTGAAAGTGAGAAAATTCAATGGCAGGTTGATAAATCAAATTTCAGAAGGCACCAAAACAGTTAGTATAAGTGATGAAGCAAAAAAAAGAAGAAAGCACACTGAAACTGAAAGACTAATCAATATGTACCGTAAGCTTTCAATGCTCCGTCAGACGCCTTTATAACGTATTGCTCAGGACCTCCAAAATTCTTTGTTATAGAGGTCACTTCGGTTAAAGGTCTGGCACTATACCACTCGCAATAAAGAAAGCTAAGCACTTTCAGCAATAAAAAATGCTTGTTTAACATGAACTAAACTGCTTTTTTTTGTCTATACTTTGCTTGACAGAATGTGCGACTGTATCCAACCTTCTATCCAGGTTCATAGCATCAGTCGCGCATCCAGAAATTTATTTCCGGGGTGGAGAGTTCTCTGCCGACAACTACCCCATCCTCCCCCTGTTTCGCCTCTCTCTCTCTCTATCTCTGTAATATATATATATATATATATGGAGGTTGTACACCATGCAAGGACGAAACAAACTCCTTGCACTGTCCCAACAAGAATGCTTTAACAACGAGGATGCGCATTTTTGTGTTGCTGAAACAACACTTTGCTTAATTTTGACAAAAGTTTTTCATTGCTAAGGTATGCAGCCATTTTGGATCAAGTTATGCTATTGTCCTTATGCTATAATAAAAATAATGATATAAAGAAAGACAACTCAAATTTGTTTTACAACTTTATGCATTCATATAATGTATTTGATGATCTAGCTCGTAAATGACTTCGAAAACCAAACAGTGCTAAAAATAAGGCCAGACAAAAACAAGACAGCGCACTATCGTGGGTCTTCTTGTTTGCAGGTCAGACTTGTTACAGCCCAGGTAACAGTGGAAATAATTGTTGTTTTCCAGCCAGATCTTCTAGTGAGTGCTGCAGCAACGGCTACTTATGGAAGAGGGTGGGCACCGTGTTGCAAATTGCGTGTCGTTCACTCGCAGTTTTGGTGTTATGGGCATGCCATATTATTCCAGGTTTTAAAATACAGGAACGAAGCTTTGCGCTAGAACTTAGATAGTACCATATGATGCGAGTTTCACTCGCTTTCGGTGACCTGCTGTGTGGCTTGTTTGAAGAGATGTTTGGAAGTAACTTGCGATCATGGTATTGTAGTCATCACACGACATGTGTTACTTGACAACACAGGAATTGATGAGGCAGACAGTCCGAAGCATGGCAACTTCCTCTTTAGAAGCCTTTGGAAAAATTACAGCATCTGTAGTTCACAGTAAAATAAGGGCCAGTAGCTCCAAGAGATTTGAAAGTGTTGTGTCTCCTGACACCCATCTATTCTGAAGATTGGCAAGATGTTTAGTTAGGATGGGCTCTGCAGCAAGCAGCATGTGTTATGGCAGGGTAGATGAGCCTCATCTAGATGACTGGCCACGGCTGTCTGGTGTTGAGTGATCAGGCAGAGACGAGACATGCTCGATATGTCCATAATTATCCGCCATCTTCATTCTTGACGCCTTCTATGTGCAACCCTCGCTCCCTCCACATATCTATTCCCCGACTCCCCATCTTAATATTCTTTCCCGTCAGTCACTGTCTCACTCTTCAACATTCACTAGGCTGTTGAAGGGCATGGGGGCCACTAACATTCCTAGATATCTGTTTCTGCATGGCCTTCGAGGCCATTTGCCTACCTGCCCTCCCACTTGTTTGTTGTGGCAGTTTCTTAGCTTCCTTGGCACAGTAGCCCCGACCTTGATATAGTATTTTGCTGTGTGCAAATCAGCGTTCTGTAGGTCTTTCTTGTACTGTTTTTTGCCCTCTTTTCATTCTTCACAGCATGTACAAACTAGCCTAACAGCAAGCTCTTCTCGTGTTTATTAACGTAAGGAAAATTAGAGACAAGGGAAAGGAAAAGAAGGAAAGAGGTGACGGGGTGCTTATTATGTGTAACCTAGACAAGCAAGTTGCATTAATTTTGGGACGCTTTTCTTCTGCGCAGCGTGGTCAACGATTCGGTCACGTACCAGATATGAAACTCTTCGACAACACGAAGGCCTAGTGGTGCGCAACAATGCCTCGGAGTTTCGTCTACACGCTCGTCCCATGTCTTTATCTGTGTGTGGAATTTTTAGTGCTGATCCCCCCTCGGCAGTTTGGTTAACACGATCTGGTATGAGGCAGAGGTACACTATGAGTAGGGCCATAATGTTCTGTGCATGGGAGAGAGGATCACACCCATGACACAACCCCTCCCCCCTCCCCTTCGGACCGCCACTAGCCCTCGCCTTGCTTTCATATTCAAGCTTTCCCTTTCATCCATGTCACTCGTTTGGAGCCTATCTCCTGAAACTTTGTTCCATTGAAGAGGAGGAGAGGGTTCTAATCCCCCTCTCCCTGGCTACGTCAATGCACAGCATACTCTACGGCAAAATACAGGAGCTACGAAAAGTAAAGCTGCAGATCATAGAATGCTGCTGTCATCTTCCCGTGCCGCCAAATTCGTGGTTCATTTACAAGATCGTCATCAGTGTAGCTTTTCTTTACATTCGTGTCCTTTTCACCCCTAAACATTTTGAAGATGTCCTCTGTTGTCAGTTACGATTACATCATCACGTCAGGTTGTCAACTGCAACGTATTGATCAGCCGCTGCACCCACTGATGCGTTACAAGCAGCATGCGATTCCAGGAGACGGGCTGCAGGACTACACCTGATACCAGCACATAGTGGTCTTCATTATAAATTAATTCACAATGCATATAGAAGATAGGAAAACGGTAGGCACATAATCAATCCTTTGTTATACAGGTCTTTTCGCTGTAGAGGCATTCGACTGTAGACCTTTTTTGCACCGAAGCTGTATATGGCTAGCCGATGTGTCTGTCCCTCTATTGTTCGCCTGCATGCCAAAAGCTCTTCTGGCGCAACCCCATGCACATGTGCGGAAAAAAAAAAACAGAGAGAAAGAGAGGCATGTGATTAGCCAACACCACCTAGGTAGCACAAGGTCTGTTTACTACGATCCATGACGTCACGCTACTTGGCCCGAAATTTCAATTTTTGCAAGGCTGGTGTGATGAAAGCAGTGACGACAAGGTCACTGTTGCCTACTAGGGAGCATCCCCATTAGATTCTATGGCAGTTGGGCCAGGTAACATGATGCCATGGATCGAAGTGAAAAGGCCTTGGGCTATCTAGGTAGTGTTGGATTAGCAGCGCCAGTAGTGATGTCATTGCTCTCCGTTGCAGCCGAGCGCACACACAGCAGTTTCTCTCCGGCTCCGAAGTGGGTAGGCCACATGTCATACATACTCCTTCAAAGCAGGCAGCTTTCGATCAGTGACATCGCAAGCAGAACCTGGAACAAGCTCATCTATGCCGTGCCGATGCAGAAGCCCGGGCACAAGTACAGGCTCGTGCAGCCAAGCGCAAGCAGAAACTGTGTACAACGGATCCAGCAGCCTACCAACTCATCATTTAATGAACCGCAAGGGGTTTAACCCAGGGATAAACACGGGCCGCACGTTTCAGGTTCGCCGGATAACAATCTGTGCGGAGTGCTTGCGCAATGATTTGATTTATTACTAGAAGATTATGCAACTCATTCTCAACACGATAAAATGTTTGCAACAGAAGCATCACAGCAAGGGTGTACTTGCAGTCTTGTGGAACTGTGAGCACAGTGAACTTCGATCTGAAGTATACTATTGCACCAAGGAAACCATAACTACATGGAAAAAAGGGCTAATTAAAGCGGCTAGTTGCTCTCAGGTTCCTTAAAAATAGTAATAGCCGTATAGTATGTCTTTCAGAAGGACTTTTATAGAAATCATCAAACATTTTCTCTCCTGGTCATCATTTTTGTTACACAATTATGCTCAGGTCTTTTGCACAAATATTGCATTTTCCAGACTTTGCAAGTCAGTGTATGGATGACTGTGTGCAAATAAACGTTTTATACTATGAAGCTGTATATAATAACATGCACTGTATGCCTTATGACTTGCTGCATGCCACGGTAGATGGGTGGGGCATCTTGCTGTGAGCATGAAGTCACGATTTCAATTTCTGCCAGCAGCAGCCACATTTCCAGGAGAGTTACTTAGACAAAGGTGTCCTTAGACCTACATTAAGGTCTACATGCAAAAAATAACCTCAAGTGGTCAAAATTAATATGAAGCCTTCCACTACAGCGTCCCTTACTAGGCACTGTGCAGTTGAAACCACACAAATTGAAACCACACAATTTAATTTTAATGGTCTGTGCACTTTGCCTTAACCAGTGATGTGGTCACCAGGCACAGGAGCTCTATGCAAGCACATGGCATTTGAAACAATAATGCTTATTATTGTTACACTTTACCTCACTGAAAGCTGTAGGATTCAGACAAGTGTACTGTCTGAATGGCAGAATAACAGTTCTCAATACATTCACCACATTATTAAGGTAACCTGTGTGGAAGTTAAAAAGACTGCATTGTAGTCATGAAGTCACACTTAATGAGGTACTCATTTTGTGAAATGGATGAAATACGTGCCGCTAACACAACAGTCTGGTTTCTTAGAAGATATTCTGCAAAAATGTTTCGCATAAGTTTGCTTGCGTATAGTGTCCTGTATGACGCACACCATGCACAACGAGGATTTTAACATAGCTGAGACTTTTCAAAGCATGGTGGTTAACCTGTACAACCATCATAACGTTTTCCTTCTGCGTTAGGATGTTTATCATTTCCTGCTGACAAGCCAAACTGTTTTTAAAAAAACCTTGTTGCTCCTAATTCTGTAGCTCTGCCCAGATGCTGAGAACATTTTAATGCCAGCTCAAGACTGAATGTGCTGTTGTCTGCTTGTCCTTTCCGTTAAGTGGTCACCATGTCGTTTTTATTAGGCCAGCTCCTCATGTTTAGCTTTACCCTTACCATGCGA
The DNA here is from genome assembly GCF_038994185.2 of Dermacentor albipictus. NCBI lineage: Eukaryota > Metazoa > Arthropoda > Arachnida > Ixodida > Ixodidae > Dermacentor > Dermacentor albipictus. Next base: position 139,472,248 of record NC_091825.1, on the reverse strand, counting down.
TGAAGAGTTTCAGTTTTGCCCTTCCTCCAAGGTAGTGACAAGACAGCTGGCGCAGTTATGCTCAGTAAGTCTTGCACTGTTTCATGTAGGATCGGTTGAGGTGAACACATGCAGTGCTTGTTCAAGAAGAAAAGTTTAGTCAGTGATGCCTCTTGGCCTCACATTGAACTTGTGCCATTGTGACAATGTGCAGTAGGGAGCTGGACCCACTAACAACTGTGCTATTGCAGAGCTCTTGTACTTGCCGATTTGTGTATTGTTCATGTCACCAGAAGACTCTTTAATCTTTAAGAGTGGGGGCTGTTAAGAGCATTTTGGAGGCCACAGGAGGCAAGACTGCAGCAAATGAGAATGACGTTCGTGTTGCAAAAAGCTTGTTCTTGAGAAGATGGCGATGTTGCAATGCGATGAGTTCAGAGCTGTAGGAAACACTGAAGGGCCTGCTGACCTTTTTTGCTAGCTCTAGCAGCAGCTGTGGAGCCTCCCATGTAGTTGAATGACGTCAGTATAGTGTGAGAAATGATGCAAAAAATAAATAATAAGTAATGATTGCCAGGAGGGGAGTATGAGCATACATGATTTCTAGCTTTGTTCTCTATGGGCAGAAGCATAAAAAACTCTTTTGAGGAGTTTTACAGAAAGTTCAGGGAACCACTCTGGCACAGCAGCTAGGTCCGTTGACCCCCACAGCTTTCGTTAGATCCTCGTGTAGTCTTTCGGTACAGCAGTTTTCTCTTAGTCTGCAATACCATTTTTTTTAGTGATGTTCAGTTTCCACATAGAAAGTTCTGTGCAAGAAAGAGATGTTAAGCAACACTTCGCTGAGTCAGTTGGGTGTCGCCTTGAAACGTTTGATGTTGGTAGCCTCCATACTGCTGCGGAATAGCTCATACTCTGCCTTTAGCAAGGCAGCTATGGTGTTTGTGCTAGAAGATTACCGCCACACTTAGCAACTTGCGTGCTCCCAAATGAAATCATTTATAATTGGGCTCTGGCTTATCACTGTTCTCCATCAATCCACGGCCCAGATAGCAGTGAGTGCAGCTTGCATAAAAAAAATTGAGTAGAGCACGCAGTGCACACATAAATTTAATTACAGATAACTGGACTAACATAGGTAACTTGGTGATTTATGAGATCCCTTGTATACCTTCCTCAGAACTTGAAATTGAGGCCTTTGCTAAACGTTTGTCTTATTGCACTTTAAGGGGCCGTAACACAAATTTTGGAGCTTGAATTATGCAGTGCATGTTAAACCATGAGCATTTCACAGCAAGCTGCCAAAGTTTGAGTGCATTCCATGCAGTAGAATACCTGTACATGAAATTTTTTTATATTGCAGTTAAACCATATAGAAGTCGCGCAATGCTAACTAGTGATGAAATGAAATCACACTCCCAGTACCGGCTGCTTTAGCATAATACGAGACAATCTCTGGCACGCTTTTGTGCAATGCAGGCGCCGGCAGCAATTGCAAGAGCTGGAAATATGTTGTGGTCGCCATGCATCATTTCATTTTCACGTCTTGGCAGTCAGCCCCCCCCCCCCCCCCCCCCCCAATAGTTTATCCAGGCGTCCCTAATTTGTGCTGCTTTTATTATCCGTGTGCAAAAATTTCAAGCGTTATTTCAATGGCAATGCCCTTGCTGCGCCATTAGGTGCCAGAGCACGTGGAGCAATGCGTTCGACGAAGTTTAGGACTCTTTCGAAGCAGACCACACAGTGGTGGCCCCGCACTTCCCCATGTCGCACAATCCATGCCAAAATGGTAGTCGCTGTTGGTGGGAGGGGTTTGGAGGCTGGAGTTTCCAATTGAAAGCTTCAGTTAAAATATGCCTCGAGTACCCAGTTTTATTGTGTGCACAAATATATTGGTCCCTCTGCTCTCAATTTCAATGATAAACTGAGAAAAGTTGTGCGACTGCGTCATGGCTCCTTTAAGTACTATGAATGAAACAAGGCAGTGACTGCGATAAGATGCAGACTGCAGTCTGCATAGACCATATCATAGACCACATCATAAGCCACAAAAAGTCATGATGATGGTGTACCTCGTTGTCAGCACCCTGTCTTTACCGAAGTCCTGTTCCATTCATGCAACCACAATGCAAAAATACGTAAGTGATAATTTTGTTGTAAGTAAAGAATTCAGCACACAACCTTACTTGTAGCTATTTTGTTTAGAAAGTTTCACACTGCCGCATGCACGACCTACTGTCAATCACAGAGGTGCCTCCACAGAGGCGCACATCATAGGTACAGCTCCACGAGGGTTTGCACAAATACCAGGAGTAAGATAGTGCAGCCTAAATATAAATAATGTGGTCTACAGTCAGCAAACACTGTTATAAAAATTACAGGGTCTCTTAAGATCTCCCTTAGGAGGTGAACGGTGAAAGCCTACTCTTCCTCCTATCATTCGCCTCTTTCTCTTCTTTCTTTAAGTCATTACTGCTTACTACTAAGCATTTTTAGTAATTTCTAATCAATTGTAGTTGTTACAATTTGTCGTTAGACATATCGGTCATGTTATAGTCATTAGTAGTTGTTACAAGTTATTCTAGTAGCTACTACTCATTACCAGACATTTCTAGTCATTTCTAATCAGTTGTGGTTATTTCAAGCTGTCATGAGACATATTGGTCATTTTGGAGTCATTAGTAGTCATTATCAACCTCTACCGATCTCTATTATGGCATCATCATTCGCTAACTGTTGCTCAATAATTTTTCATTCTTTAATCTGTTTTCATATGGCGTGATGACGCTTTGGCGGACGCTCCGACGTTCAGGTCTGCTGACACAAACTTCACCTCAAGTCAAAAAGCACTCAAGTCAGCCACATCCTTGGAAGTCTATCACATGCATTTTTAGATATTATAGAAATGGTAGTTCACTTTTTTACATTAATGTGGTCAAAAGTTTCACTATAACCATAAATCGCCTTAGCTACATTATAACATGAATTTTGTTGTAACCAGAGACTATAATCAGAAACACGGCCTGCAGTTTGTACATACTTTTGCAAGGTAACACGTAGGTATCACCTTTTCCCGCCAATTTCAGCGCAAGCACTATCATGACTCATAATTGAATATTGCTCTGTATGCTTAACATGCTCCAAAGTTATGAAATCAACAACCTGAATTGAATTCTGGGGCTTTGCCTGCCAAAAGTGCAATTTGATTATGAGGCACGCCATAGTGAGGGACTGCGGATTAATTTTGACCACCAGGGCATCTTTATAAAGTGCAGGGATGCAGGCTTTTTTGTATTTCGCACCCATCGAAATGCAGCCGCAGTGGTTGGCATTCGATCCCACAACCTCATGCTTAGCAGTGCAGTAACGCCATAGCCGCCAAGTTGGTAAATCAACCTCTTCTGTGCAATGCTGCCTTTGTACCTTTATTGGTAATCGTACTAATTATGTATTTATATTGTACAATAAAGAGGGAACTTCATCGTGCATGCTGCACAGTGTTTATTTGCAGCAGGCATGATGGTGCAAAGGCTAACCAAACCTGGCATGCCTTGGAGGAAACAAACAACGTTATATAGTGCTGCTTGCTGCAGGGCTAGTAGTTCCACCAGCTATTCCAAGCCCATGGTGTAAAAACTTGCTTTGCCAGTAAAAACACTGCACTAGCCACATACACAGTTCAAGCTGCAAATGTGAATTTTGCAGGGCATTGCCCAGACTGGAAGATGTTAAGCCTTTTAATGAACCATGTGCATCGAACTTGACGCTTCCACTACGTGCACAGAATATGTGTGGCATTGCTGTGCCTTCGAAGTACTAGATGGTTTAAGGGGTCTGCAGTGTCAAAGCACCTGAAAAAGATTGTGCTTTCTTTTTTTGTGTGTTGCACATAAGGTGCTAGAAACATGCAGTGCAAAAAAAGGACAATGAGAGCAAGGGCACCTCTGCAGTAGGCTTGTAAACGCAATTTATTGTCACCTATAAAAACCGTGTTCATCGATCTGCACACAATAAAAAAGGAGCTCCAGATCTCTGAGATGGCGCAGAGGGCGACCATTTAATTGCTAACAAAATATACAAACTTTTCAGACAGCTTCATCATCTCTTGATAAGATGCCCGCACGCGCAGCAGCGGTCGTCAAAAGTGGAGATCACAGTCGGGACTAGACAAAAAAAAGCTGGTTAAATTAAGGACTGTACTGGGCATCCGCATCCATGTACCTTTCATGTGAGGTGGGAGGAAGTATTTTGCAATCATATCACAGCATGAGCACAGCAGACTGAAGAAAAAATAAAGGAGGGGCATTTGCACAGTTGCAGATTGCAAGCTTGCTTTTAGACGACAGAAGGAATGCAACAGGCATAGAAGGTCCCACAGCTGAAAGCCTCAGTACTCTCTCTAACATCAGGGTGCTCAGCTGAGCTTCTGAAACCAATCGGGCAAGCCCTGCTTAAAAGGGCCATTCAAACTTACAACCAATTTCACTAATTGCATGTCACCTGGTTCGACGTACAACAGAAGTGGAACAAGGCTAAGGCTCACTTAGGCTTCTGGCAGAGAAGCGCCCATAACAAGGAGACATTGTTGAAGCAAGCATGAAGGCAGTCACTGCCAGCAGGCAGCTTATGTAAACATTGTTGAAGTGTGAGGCTACGGTAAACAACATCCTGACAAAGTTCCTACTACACACTGCACCAGCTTCTAAGACAACAGGTAGCGTCACGGACAGAATTGCATATTACCTAGATTGCGGTGGGACTCCTCAATTAGCACACCAATTTTTTTACACACATTGAGAAAAACCATAGTTAAAGCTAAGTAGTCGTGAAAGCATGTAGCTTATTGGGAGTTTGCTAGCTTTGCACATGCAAGCCACACAAATCTCCATGCTGACAAAAACGGAAAGGCAACACGAGAGTCAAAGGCAAAGATATATTTTTTTTAAGTCCTCCTCCCAACTGCCCTGAAAAGTATCTAGTGCCATGCATGGGCATTGTACTGCCGACGCAGCAAAACCAGTTACTGCGGAAGATCTGACAGGAAGAGTTCTGTCACCAGAAAAAAAAGAGATGGGAAATTTCGGGCTGCAAGAAGCAAGAGCTACGAATGCTTCAGAAATGTTGAAGGGAAGCTACCACCAGATGCGTGAACAGAACACTGTCTGTGCCCATTCATAGCTGCAACTTGTTTTCACACTTTAAAGTAGGCATTCATTACCAAACACTGTTTTAAGTTCAGCATGAACAAAGCCTTGTTTGAGGTTAGCCAAATGCCATTTAAGAATGAAAATAAACCTGGCTCAGAACTCCACCATGATCCGATTTCCGCTGCATTTGCATGCCGCCAAAACTTGCACACTCTCAAAAAAAAAATTTATGTTAAAGGAATGGAGGCAGCAAACGTGGTTCCATGCTTCCAAGTAAGGTACACAAATTTGGCCTATCGCCACTTCGCTGAAATGACGAACTACAGCACGTTTCTTAGACATGTGGAAGTAAAAAAAATAACTGTACTGTGGAACAACCCACACCATTCCTAGTCTTCCAGAATATTTCCTTTAGCAAGGAACCTGCTAAACAAAAGTAATAAACGCATAAAAGAAACGTGGATGCATTTTCTGGAAACATTAAAACTAACTCAAGAAACGCTTGAAATAAAAAAGAAAACAGCCTTCTTCACAGAGAGGTGTGTTCTTAGCAAGTATGTAATGGTAAATCAGAAGAACCTACATACCTAACACAAGGAAACTAAAAACAGCGCTTTCAGTAATGCACAAGAAAAAAAATCTTATGGTAAGAAGAAAAGCAACACAACAGGAGGAGTATTTAACCACCCTTTTAGCTTTGAACTTCCACAAACCCCGCCCCTACCCACATTTGAAAGAACAAATAAATTAGGAAATGACCTGCACACACTGCATGTAACAAGACAAACAGTGCTCACATTTTGCAGAGAAATGATAAAAACAAACCACAAGAATATGTGTATGTGTTGGGAAAAAGAGTCCTCAGGAGGGTTCGAGAGTATGCACAAAAAACGAACAAAAAGTAGAATGTACAGTACATGAACATATGAAGGGAGGGGGGGAGTGGGGGTGCACATTGGTTCATTCTGACGACAACACACCACCAGTCGTATAACAGCAGCAGAGGAGGATTGAAGAAACGGTGGGTCTCAATTCTAAAAGTTCCCTAGGAGACGACAGCAGCAGATGTCGCAGAACGGCGAGTCTTCTTCCCCATGTTGGAGGGGTCCGGCCGCCTCGCATCAAGGTGGGGAGGTGTTGGAGTGCACGTTGCCTTAAGAGAGGGCACACGCACGAAGAGATAGTAACGGGAGTCCCATTTTGGCCGCTCGCTGGACGAGTCACGTCATGTACCTCATGAGTGCCCGCAGTGCATAGAGAAGTTCGGCTTGCATGCGTGCCTCCAGAATCATGATTGTTACGTGCACCTGGGAGTGAGGAAAAAAATAAAGCTATTTTAAGTACGGGTACACCAGAGGATCAAAGAAATTTGTACACATACACAAGTCAATTGCACACTGCTACTTAAAAAGCCATACGGAAGCCTCTATCGGCCAATCAAGCAATAAAACTGAACTAGGAACCAAATGCTCTTAACTGCTGCAGGAACTAAACTGCACAGCAGTGGCAAATATTTATTTTTCTCAGATCCCACAATTCGTCAACTTTTTTGGTCGACTGTATGTGCCCAGTAGTAGGCAAGTCTTGAGTCTTGTTTGCTAAAGCTAATAGTGCATTGTAGTTAATTGAATAGGTGCACTTGAAACAGCCAACAAAGTGCTCCCAGAAGTTGTGCCAGCTTTATCAGCATCGCCACCGGCTGGTGCTAGCCACTGCAATGGCAGTTTTTGAGCAGTTTCACATGTCGCTATATGCTTATTGGAGAGTTTTTGCAAGTTGAACTACAAGGCGGACCAATATGAAAGGAAATGCCTTCAAAAGAATATTTGCATTGCAAACAATGCGCCACGAGCCATATTTCGCACTGCAAGAACTACATAGGAGGTCTCGCACTTATTTCCGAATTTAGATTACGTGTTCCTTTCGCAATTAAGCCTTGCTGTAGCAAGTACCCATGTCCTACGTGAACAGTACTTGTCAAACAATAAAAGCTGAAATGCACCCTTACCTTCTCAGAGTACTTGAACTCTCTCATGACATTGTCATAGTCCTCTTTGGTCATGCGATCTGGGTAGCAGCACACAGCCTTGATGTACTCTTTCAGGTCCCGGTCCAAGAGCTCATTAACCTCCCGGTAATCATAGTCATCGTGCCTGATGCCGTAGATGCACTGAATGTAGTTCCAGACTGCCCTTCGGAACATGGATGTGTCCACATTTGTTCTGCTCCCCATTCTGCATACACGGAGAAAAAAAAGCAAGGAGCACAATCATTAATATGAATTGCAGCCATTTTTAGGCACTCAGCCATGTTCCATTAAACAGAGACAACAGCTGTGCAATGGACTCATTCCCTGAAAATTAAACTCGAGCATGCAGATAGGCACAAGTATAGTTATGTAGGCTAATGTATGCAACAAGCTGGGGGTGTATTTCCAGTTAAAGTTAGCCTTTGCACTTTTCCCAATAGTCTCAAATTTAATGAAAATGCAATTTGCAGGTTTCCATCCCCTGTCCCATCCCAAGACCTTACACGAGACGAAAACGGCTGGAACCAGCTCAGCACGCTAGGTACTATTCCACCTATTTGGTGGTCCCGTTAATGTAGTGCAAGCATTCGTACCTCCGCAAATGCATACACGTTTTTCTTTCTAGCTTGTATCAAAATCGACCTGAGAATTAAATTGTTTTCGCAATCGTTCGAATAGTCCCGACATAATACACAAGGCACATTGCAGGATTACTGGCTGCAAAAATTTCACAAGTTAGCATGCCCAGCTGATAAAATAAAAACGTAGTTCAGACACTGCCGAGCAACAGCTCCAGTGCTTTCGAATTCCACCATTTTAAGGCATAGGTTTGTTACACTAGAAGTCTTTTTCTAGCACTCATGTGCAGCAGTGCTTTTGTTGGGAATAGAATGGGTGTGTGCAGAATTGACGAGCCAAAACACCTGCAGAAGAAAATTGGGCAACTTCCCATTGTGTGCATAACAACGTCACTACAGTGTCGATTCCCCCAAAAAGAGGAACGGCTCTTGAACACATTGTAGTGTTTATAGCATCATATATTCTGAAAATTGATTTATGTTGATCTCAGTCGACTTAATGTGGCAGACAATGACTGGGCAGGCTCGACTCGCTGCAAATGCCCTAATACTGAAAAATTCATTTCAATTCCTTATCAAGGAAAGGTCGAGTGCATTGCCATCAGAGCACAAAAATCTGTAAACCTTCGTGCTTATTGTGCAAGGAAAATTAAATTTTGGGGTTTTACGTATGTGCCAAAACCACGATCTGATTATGAGGCACGCCATTGCGAGGGACCCTGGATTAATTTTGGACCATCTGCAGTTCTCTTAACGTGTCCCCAATGCATGGTACACTGGCTTTTTCGCATTTAATTCCCACTGAAACCAAGGAAACTTGCATGCACTGAACACTTGATTTTATTGGCTCTGTGCAACTGCAGTTCGGTGTGGTACAGTCATAAGCATTAGCTACTTACGTGTAGTATGTGAGGTTGTAGGCCACTTTGAACTTCTCGTTGAGGAGCTCTCCCACGTCGTTGTATAGCCGGTTGACCAAGGAGTAGCCATGATCCTCCCAGGAGTAGTCCTGTATCCGGAATGTTGGGATTTCAGAGACCTCCCGTCGGGCGAAGTCCTGGTAGCCAAAGTCGGCGTCCGTCACGAAGTGTGACAAGTCGTTCCTGGGGACACTGCGCCGAGCTGCTGGGAGTTCGCCTCCGTTGCATTCCGTGTGGAAGCAGCGCGCCCGCTCCTCTAACGTTGGCTCGTTGGAGCGTTGTTCAGAGATGTTCTTCATCTTCTGCATGATGGTTTCTACAGTGGTCTGCCCATTCTGCATGAGGAAAGAAAATGTCGCACTCAGGTCACATTCATTTGTTAGGCAGTGCAGGCTATTCAAGATTCGTGCCATGTACCAGAGTTCTCTATGCCAGTTGGGACTGTTCCTTCAAACCATTTCCTCATGCTTGAATTTGCTTATAGCAGCTTACAAAGGAACAAGGTTTTCAGCACAGCAGCATGTCTGAGCACAGAAGCATCGACTGATTAATGCTCCTAGAACCATGACAATAGTGAGCAGTGCTTAAAAAGTTACTGGTCAGTTACTGGGGCTTCACATCGAAAAGCAACATCTGGGCTGGTCGAGGTTAATCATACATTGGGTTATTTATTGTGCAACTGACTTTAGGTAGATAAGAGTCGCCATATTTTGGCCCTACCAGAATGTGGCCACTGTGGCCAGGAATCGAACAGGCAACCTTATGCTCAGAAGCAGGGAAAGCCGTTATCACTGCAGCATGTAGTGCCCAATAACTACGTCATGTTGATTTCCTTCACAGGAGACACCATTATTCCTTATGCACAACACCAATTTTACAGCACGAGTACACACCTTTATAATTGGCACCCCCGAGTCGCCATTGGCACTGTAGACAACTGTTCCATTTGTTTCCTCCTCCATGTCAGCGTTGATGCCACAACCAAACACGAAACTGGACAGCGCATGGAAGTGGGCAAGGATCACGATGGCTTGCACTACCTCCGATAAGGACCAGTTGTTCTTTCCTTTGGTTAATTTCTGCAAAGGGACAAAGAAAGCAAACACTATGAAGCACAAATACAAATCTTCACATCTTTAGTGCCATGTACACCTTCATGTATGCGGCCCGCAGCATGATCGAATCTGAGTGCAGGGGCAACCCCAAAGAGTGCTTTAAAAAGGCAGGAAACTATGAAGTGAAAATTAAGTTAAAATCATGAGCTCATTCCATATCCCACTTATCTGTTCCATGTTTTATTTTTCCACCTGTTTTATGTGATTTCAGGCATTTCCCTCCGATATTTTTGCTAGAAATATTTCTCTGGTCTCCAACTTGGACAGCACACGTGGAGATGCGACGTACGACGAATTAGAGAAATAAGCAACCACAGCCAGTGTGCATGCGACATCAGTCAATGCATGCCTACCTCTATGTGCTCCTTTGTTATCAACCAAGGGCGGTGAGCAAGAATCTTGTTGATCTCATCTAGGTCCCTCAACTTCTTCGGAATGCAATGCAAGCCCTGGAGCCACGATTTGTCCCCTGCAACGTCTGGGGACAGGAATGCTTCCCGCTGCATGTTCACCAGGTAGCTGCAGTTGTGCCTTGCTGCTGCCTGCAACACGGATGAAAAAGATTTTGTCATCAGTGAAGCAACAGTGGCTAGCCATAATAGCCAAGCATCAAGAAAAAAACATGTCCACTACTGAGCCTACAGGCAAGTGCACTTTCCCGACAGTGTGCATGCAATGCCCTAATTATGACCACTGATCAAAAAAAAAATCGCCAAGGGACAGAAAAAGCCAAGCAGCGCTTGCAATACTTGAGTCTATTATCGAGTCTGGACAGATAAAAGTTTCGTTCATCGATGAACATTGTGGTCATTAGCTGTCCCTGCCAATTAGCCTGTCTTTCTAACCTAGTTTATGCCCATTTTTTTCATTTCCATTGCCTTCCCCTTCCCGTTGCTGTGCAGTAAGCCAGATATGCTTCTCGCTGAAACCCTTGCCCACCTTTCTAGTTCTGCCGTCTGATGCACTACAGAGCATGCAGCACTAGGGACAGGGTCAGTGCCTACCATGATTGCGATGTAATGTCTTTGGTCGTATGGGAGTGGCCCATCGCTCTTCAGGATGAAGTTTTGTGTCTTGAGAAATGGACCCTGGTAGGCCGAGTGGTAGCCCATGAGTAGGTCCAGGTGGCTGCTTTGGCAAAGCGCATCGATAAACAGCACTTGAGTCTGCAAGAAAAAAAAAACATACATGCAGTTAGGCACTGATGTTACAGAATCTAGCTGAAATTCGTTTAAATATGGGTCGCTACCCGAAATTCGGGTTGGTCACAAAGTATTCTTATAAGTGAACTACAAAGAAAATGGAATATCTGTAGATCCCACGAGCTGTGGGGGAATCTAAGCTAAGCAGTTCTTATTTATCGACCATTTGCAAATGACCAATGTGGACACATTTTAACAAATGCCTAGCTCAGCACAAGATTGTGGCGCTCAAACATGTGGACCTCACAGATGAGGGTGATGGAATGACGAAGACGTTTTGACGACGATATATAGCGACGACCGCAAGGCGGCTGTGCGATAGAGACGCCCTGTCGAACGTAGCCGCTGATCATCAATCGACTAAATGGCCTCGGGTAGAGTGACAAGGTCTAGTACAAGTAATCTGCACTTACAACAGTTTAATAACGACTGTACAGTGCATCTCGGCGAACCTTGAAACTCTCCTGCTCTCTGGTTCTAGTTTATTGTGCCCATGTTAAAGAGGACCAGTGAGCTACAACTGAACGAAGGTTCAAGAGCTGACGCCAATAAAGCCGGACACGTCGTTGATAGCACTGTCCTGCTCGGTGTTCACCATAAAATTGAGATAAAGCTGACATCACGGCCGGAATCGCTTCCACCAGCGCCCGTGCGAGATAACGCTGATACAAAGCTTTGTATCACGATTGACTAGTAGCTTTTTTTTTTCCCCTAACGCTGAAGCGGACGGTAAAAACTTATGTCGCTGCACTTACGCTGGAACATTTTAGGGAAAGTCCAGCTGTTACATCAGCTAAGCTTTCGGGTCATGAGCCGGGCGATTTTTCGATTTGCTGACGAAATCCGCAAGCGCAATTGGCACAGCCGCATTGCGAGAGCTACGGCATAAACTACGTTAAATTCAGTGTGGTACGGCAAAACCGCACAATTAAAATAATAAGGGACGAATAAGTGATGTTTATTGAACGCGTTGCCATTTCCGGTACGGAGAAAAAAAAAAAAACGATGCGCGTACAGCGTCTGTTAACACACACGTCCGACTTCGCCCGAATGAAAAAAAAAAAAAGAAAGGGAGAGGGGACGACCATTGAACGCTTTGGAAGAAAGACGCATTGAACTAGCATATTCAGGTGCCCTCGCAGAAGTATTCGGCACACCAGTTACGTAAGTATTCGGCACACCAGTTACGTGGGTACATGAAAACCGACGCGCGAGTCGGTGTAGTTTAATCTCGATTGCTGTTACACCATCTAAAATGTATGTTTAACTACTGGCAGTTGGAAATTGCTTTGTATACCGGAATTATTCGTTTAAAAGAGGCACTAACGCGATTTTCTGGCAATTCGACTCCAGCTGAAGCTTTCTACACGAGTATGCGTAACTGTGCTTACACGTAGAATTTTCAGACAACGGCACCGTTGTCTCTTTGAAAGGTTTAATTCTTATATAAAAGACAATGCCATTGTCGGTAGTTTAGATAAACCGAGCAAAAAGGGTAGGTTAACATATTCGAGAGACATATAGAGCTGCTTCACAGCAGGCAACGGCACAACAGCGTGAGGCGCGTAAACTAAGCTTTGGGGAAAATGCGCGACTGGCGATCGAACGAAAAGTTTATTTCAGCTGTTGCACCGATCGCAAGCAAGTACGGCCAAAGCGCAAACCTTGCATAGTAGAACAAAAAATCAGCGCCTAGAAATAAAAAAGTGGCGGTCCGAATGTAGGAAGGCTTATTCAGAGCAGCCGGCAATCCTGATAGTGCATGTCAAGACACGCCGCTTCAAACGCAAGGCAACGACCGTCCGCAGCTAGAGCATCCGTAGGCACAGAGAAATGCCGGTCGACTTCGTCATGCGAAACGCCTTTCCGCGCGACATGACACATGACGGAAAAGGAACAGAAACGTGCGTTCCTGCCAAAAGATTAACGGATGCAGCCAGCTATCGAGCGTTTATTTCCGATGCACTGCGTTAAAAGTGCCGACCCTCTGCAAACACGGAACCTACATTAACTCGTGAAAATAAACGAAAAGAGAGAGAGGGAGGTGGGCACGAAATGAAAGCTTATTAAAATGTGTGTGGGCGAGCACTCGAGATGGAGCAGCAAGCATCCACCCAAAAAAATATGCGAACCGTCCCATCCCCGGCCCGGCGTAATGCGGCGCAACGGCACCCGCGACAGGCGCGCCGCCACAGCGACCAATGGCGAGTCGGCAGCCGCTGTTGCTATGGCTGGCGCCACGCAAAGGCTAGCGAGAGAAACCTGAATTCAAAAGGCCGGCGCCGGTACAATAGTGGCGGCACACAGGAGAGCCGGCGAAAGAAAAAAAAAAGGGGGGGGGGGGATCTCGGGGGCGATATAACGATAAAAGCGAGAATCCGGCACTACCGCCGGCCCGGGCCACCTCTGTCATTCGGACCGAAAAGATTTTGTCCGGAGATGGAGAAAAAAAAAAATGCTCCCGAGTCTCGGTCGCGGAGCGCGCATAAGAGCCGGAACAAAAGCAGCAACTTATCTGTGTTGCATGTCAGCGCGTCCTTTTCTCTTGTAATTCCTTTTTTCTTTTAGTTCAAGCAACGCTAAAGAGTCTGCTCGTTGCGTCGCGCGAGAAAACCATCCGGAGAATTGAGCTACGAAAAATCGCGGCGGCCTAGCTTGGCTGGCTGGCAACCTCTCCGCAGAGTTTCGTCAGCCGCACGGACAAGCGCATCTTCCGAACCGGTCGAAGAAAATGCCCGAAGCACGTAGGGGCTTGCTCGGTTCGATCCCTCGGGCCGAGTATCGCGAGCGCCGAACGGCAGCAACCTCAGCGGCGCGCTCCAATCGTAACAATACCCTTCTCGACGGCCCGGCGAGCGGGCAATGTGCCCAATAGCATTCCCCCTCGTAGCAGCCGGCCGGGAGCGACGAGCGATGCCGGCTAACGCTTAGCGATGACGGAAACTAGACGCCATACCGGAGGAGGGGATGATACAAAAGCCGAAAATGCCGATTTTGAGCTCGTATAGAGGCACAGATTAACGGTAAAGCTGCTGCGAAATCACACAGGAGGGGATCACCTTGATGCGGAAGCCGCCCGGCAACAAAGCACGGAACGGCACACCCCCCCAACGCGAGACAATGGAGTCAGAAGCAGACGATTTTCCAAAAAGCACGCGAGAAAGTACTCGACAGCTCATCAGATCTGCCGGTGCAAACTACATATTAGTCAAGTCAGATGTGCGTTTCGTTACGTACACAAAACCGGCTCTGGCGGATGCTTGGTGCAGCCGACAGAGACAAAGAAGCCGGCCGGCTTGGCCTCCTTCCCGGCCTCTCCAGCCGGCGAGTTCGCGTCCCCACCACAAAAAAGCGGCCAAGCGAAAACGGTACTCACGTTTCTTATTCCCATTTGGCCCATGGTATGATTTGAATTATCGTGCAGTGGACTGTTGTTGCGGCAGGGCAGAATCATGAGCCCCCAAAAGATCCACGCAAAGCGCTTGTGATCCTACGGAGGGTGTTCCCTTGACGCAACCGCACGACTAGAACGACGGAGAACGACGCCGCAGTATACCCTGTGTCACCATGCACTCACTCACACATGCACCGTCAAAGTCTGTCGCTGCGAGATCATGCGTCCGTCATCCTAAGAGCGTCCCCCTTGGAAATCCTACGGAGATGCCGAAGCCGAGACGCACGACAGCACGCACTCACACACGCATACGAGCTACCACCTAGGCTGTCATTCTCAATAATGAACGAACGGCCCTATCAGCTGGACTAGTAAACAGCTGAAAATCAGGAGATGCCCAGCCGACCAATGGGCGGCCACTAGGTGAGAGAAAAAGCCGCGATTCTGGCGCCCCCTGGCCTTCGTCGCTATGGCGACGCGTTGGAAGAGCGCATTGTGCTACGTCCTCATTTTTAACGGAGCGGCAGAAAGCGGAAAGCGTGTGCTGCGACTTGCCGGATAGTGCACCGTCTGTGCGAATGCAATAAAGCACTCGATTTGCTTTCATTGGTGATCGCAAGAAGCATCACAATGCTTTATCTTTCGGTTGGGAATTGTGCTGCAATTATTGTACTCCATCCAAGTGGTTTCTCGGCTTTCGAAGCGTCAAATGGAGGGTATGACGCAAGTTGTTTAATGCGGCATTACTCGAAGGTTCATGCACACGGATTGAAATTATTTAGGATAGATCTTTCTTGCAGGTCTTGTTGACACTTTCTGCACGAAGCGCCTCGCTCTTTGTTCTAAACGTGTTGTTGCCACTCCCTTTACCACAGCTCGCCGCTCTCGCATCAGGCAACGGAAAATTCCAGCTGGTAGCGGCGGCGCTGCGGTCGCACTGGCTGCGAAAAACAGCCTTGCGGTGTCTTGGTTGTCTTGGCCTCAGTCGCTTCCGCACAGGTGTGCAATGCGGGTCGTTGTCCATACAAGTACGTGGAGATCGTAGCCCGACGTGCTCGCGGCCAGGCCTCCCAACCTCGGGATTACCGGACTCCGCCGCGCTTTTTGCTGAGGCAGCTGACAGCGTAATCTGGCTTGTGTCCTTGCTTGCCGTCTCTGAGGCGCCCCTTCTCGCCCTTATCCTTTGCGGGATTTCTTTATTCGTTGGCTAGAAGTGAAGGCCCGCGAGCACCGTCTCTCTAAGATTACAGTGAAGATTTGTAGCGCTCCAAATGCTGCGTTTTTTTCCTCTTTTCCCTCTGCGCAGCGGAAAACAGTCCTATGTTGCTTCCTGCTACGTGGAAAGTTTAATCCGAAAGGAGTCCCCTCATCAGTGATGACGCGTGGTTTTGACAGCTAGGTCTCTGGTACACTTTTGTTACTTGGAATATTTCTAGGAGCTTTGCGCCACTAAACAGTTACGCCGTCGGAAACGGGGCTTTTCAACGGGTCCAACCACGAGTACTGCATTGTTGAAACTTGGCAGAATATACGACCTTGAATATAATTGAAATTCACGTTTTTCTTGCAAGCGTGAACGTACCGACATTAGCCGCTGCCGAAATGCAGGCATCCTTGGAGAGGCAAACCAGACTCCTACAAGCTGACCTGGCGCTCAAGATTCTCGACTCACCGGCTCGTTAATAGCAACCGACGCGAGCTGTGCCAGTAGTCCCACTCTTCGCGACAGCAACCTCGCATCATCTCGAGCAACAAAGCTTCATCGACTTCACTACTGCAGACAAAAAGGTGTCGTTTCGGGCAGCCGGTGACCTGCGGACTGTTGGAGAAGCAAATAAACCCATTTTGCACTCGCGTAGTGCGACGCGTGTTACACGTACACGAGAACGCTGTGTTAGCGCTTAAACGATATTAACCTTAATATATTTCAACCTTGATATTTTCGACGCCGTCTGCCGACATGTCGCACTGGGCTGGCGCCTATTAAATGTTCTTTATTCTCAGTGCGAGCCTTAATCGGGGGACGGACGACTACGTTTTTTTCTAACGTAGTCGTTAGAAAAAACGTACTTGGGAAGTTTATGCTCCGGTCGACTTCGAACTAAACCATCCGTGGTGGCGCAGCCAGAGGTGGCCGGGTGGCCGCTCCACGGAACAAAGGGCTCCCCCGACGTAGCGGCCGATGTGCGCGTACTTTCGCCCGGCCCGGCCGCCGCCTCTCTTTCTTTTTACATTGGGGAGAGGGGATGGCGGTGCGGGGCTGGCTGCGGCTCGCTCGAAGCGCGCGGCTCCCGGATCGGAGCCGAAGGAAGACGTCGGGGGAGAGGGGGTGCGGGCGCACTACGTGACCAGCGATCGGCGCTCGGTCACCTTCGCTGTTTTCGCCCCGCTACAGGCGGGCAAGGAGAAGGGACGGCTCGCCGGGCTTTAACTAATGCCTCGCGCCGCTCTCCTTGCCTCCGGCCTTTTCTCTTTTTTTTTTCGCCACGTACCCTCCCCGATGCGAGCGGTTACATTTTTAATGCGAACAAATAGCGTTTCATGTTTGGCGCCTGGGCACTCGGTCCAGTGGCGACGGCCCCGTACGAACTCGCGCCCAGGCTCGCTGGCGCTGAGCTAGTTTGGCCTGGTACTTCCTTGATCCGACTCCCGCGGTTATGCGTTAAACCACCGGCACACCCGGTCGACCACTGCGTCAACTCTTCGGCGGCTGCCCGAACTAAATGCCTTCGTCCGAAGGACGTTGTCATCTCTGGCGATACTAACTAGACTGAAACACGGGCGTCGAAATCTTGTGCACTGCTAAAGCAATGCATTGCGGATACCCAAACTATTGGGTAAATAAACCACAGATATCCCCGCGAAGTTGTGCTTCTCATTTTTCTAAATACGTCTGGCCTATTGAAAAATACAGTCACTATATATATATTAGACAAGGATGCTGAATTGTGCTATGCGATGACTGCATGTTCTTGGTAGCGAAACACCAGCGCGATGGAAAAACTGGGTACGCAATCGTTATCACGCGGAAGCGAGTCGTCAGCAGCGTAACCATAATCCCTTCATGTCGAAGGATTTTTCGTTTATCTCCTGCACTGCCATTGTTCTTTGCGGCCAGGGTACGGTATTTCCTGCTTGCCCGGGATAGTCACATGGTTCTCACGGCACAACGACCTCTTTTGAAAATGAAGTGGCTCGCGATGGTGATCATCGACAGCTTGCCTACTCTGAGAACAACATGATCTCAGCGCCTAAAAAAAAAAAGGAAGAACGAAAAAAAAAAGGCGGTTCGTCGCATTGCTGACGCATATGAAGAGCATGCTGTTGACAATGCTGTGACTACACTGTGATACTGCGGCAACGTTGGACGAGTATTGTGGACGTTTATGACTGGGTCTGTATGGCGATTGTGCTTTCTATATACCTTCTGCCTGCATGAGTCGGCGCAATCGCCTATAACTGTATTTCTAGGATAAAAATAACCGCCCGCTGAATTTAGCTTTTGACGACAGCTGGGCTAAACCGTTTTGACATACATTGTTTTTAAGGTGTGTGTACACATTGCGTATAAAACAAACATCCGGCGACAACACAATTTTTCCTTACTGGAGTTCCTCAATTTTGTAGAAAGTGTCATTGGGTGTGCTTGTTCAGTGATGCATACCGTTCCCGACCGACTCCCACAAACAGGGCACTGGATCGATCCCAATGGCGCTGAGCTGGGTTTTCCGTTGCAAACGCAATAAAAAAAAATAGTGAAGGATATTGCTTGGTGTAGTGAGAGCGAATGAGATTGCACGCTACGGGAGCCTAACTGTTGTAGCTGTAAGCAGGGCGCTGAACATCAGGTTCGTGTAAATGTCATTGCTATATACATTACTACATACAATCGCAGGTTATGTGTTATAGGGGTATTACTCAGGCTCGCGCGTGCGCACCTGACCCTTCTCTGGATCGCACAGCGCCGGCGGAGCGGCAGTCGCTCCCTAGCACTTTCGCAGCAGCCCTAGCAGTCAGAGCTGTGACCCCTAACCCGCGGTTCGCAGTGAGTTGCGACCACGGCGGGTTCAGGCCAGTGGGGACAGGGTGAGTCTCGACCTAAGGTGTTTATTCACCTTAGAGTACAAATGTTCCAACAGACAACAACAGCCACGACACACACAAATACAACACAAAACACAACCACAGCGGCGGAGCATTCCGCACGTCTGGGGTGAAACAACCGCACAATGTGGGAACCACAGAAGAGGCTGATAAGAGTTCAGCTCACCCAAAAGTGGATCCGCGCTCGGGCCCTGGGGCGGTGAGTCGCACACAAAGGCCGGGCGCAACAGGGGGGACGGCGTGCGGCGGTCTCAGCGGCTGATTTGAGATGCCGCCTTTCGCAAGCTCTTCCACTGTGAGACCCAAGATGCGTCGGGGGAATATCACTTCTTCCCGAGCGGCGGAGAGGAGTCTCCCCGGTTCCAAGAAAGGGAAAGGAGGGAACGGGGTGCCTTGGCTGCAGCGTCGCGGCCAGGCGCGAAGAGCAGCGGGAGTGGCGAAGGTGCCCTCTCCCCGCTACCCTCCGCGAGCGAGCACGTGATTATCGCGTGATAACCGCGTGGCCGCTCCGGAGATATCGGGATGCGCGTGCGATCCCCACAGTGTCAACGCCGAGTTCGCGTGTCGCGAACTTGGGAGCGTTGAAGAAAAGCAACCGCGACCTTTCGGAACAATTGTTGCCGCCAGTCACCGTACTGTGCGCTTTTCCACACCTCCTCTTTCGAGACGAGCTTCACAATAGATAATGCGCAGCACACACAAGGGTGGGGGGTGTGAGGGAGGTAGCTGCCTCATTATCAGGGAAACGCCACTTCTGAGAAAAATATACGAAAACCGAAAAGGAGAGAAAGAGAGGCGCAATTCGAAGCATCGTAATAATCTTCAACGACGTTCTTCTGTACCCCGCTACTCGCACGCACTAACGTCTAGTCGAGCTCTGCGTACGGCTTTACATTTAGCCTTCTCTTTGAGGCATCAATTTTTACATGACGCGACGAACAGTTGTTTTCGTAGCTCAAATCTGGTGTGGGCGTTAATCAAAAGCCGCACAGAACACTTCTCTCCTGCGGGTTGCAACGAGGACGCTTTTCTTGTGCGTTTAGCAAGATCATTACGGAGGTCGCGTGGCGACGCCGGCCGAGAATACGCCACACATATAATACGTTCCGCGGAGTTGAGCAAAACTAGAACAAGGTATATAAGCGACAGGCAGTGTTTGGACAAGTCCACTTGTCGAAACGTTGGCCCCCCCGCTTTTACGTTGTTCTCGTTTTGCTCATCTTCTTGGATTTCCACCTCCCGCCGTCCCCGTGTTTTCCCTGGGTTCCGCGGAGTTGACACTTACGACTATGGCGCCGCAAAATTTACTGCGATAGCAATTATATGGACACGCCGAGCGAATTGTTGCCGTCGGCGTCGCCGTGAAAATGCGCATACATTTAGGTATACCCATGCTATACGCCATGCCATGCTGCATGACATGCGGCATATGCGGGTTACATTGCCGCATCATTCTGTCAGTAAGGTTGCTCATACCACGTCTTATACGTTCTTTACAAAATTATTCCCCAGAATTTTGGGAATGGCAGCCCACAAACATGTGTAATGAAACGAAGAACACACAGCGCATGCCTTTTATCGTAAATCTTTTCAGACTGAAATATTAGATGTGCGAAACATTAAAACAGCTGAAACTTCGAAAATGATGCAATTTCATTGGCTCAGCTGTGCATGATTCGCCAAGGAAACAGGTTTGAAGCATACCCGATACAGAAAAGTGGTGCTAATGTCGCTAAGATAAATGTTGGCTGTAATGAATAAACATGAGCGAAATTGACCTCGATTCGAACAGAGGACCCCTAGCACAACAGCTAGTTTGTACTTAGCTTACGTTCACTTCAATTGATACTGCCGCTACAGCTACGAATCTTACGCTTCGTGTAATACTCTAACAAGTTGCTATCACATTCGTTACTTCGCACTTATGGAGAAACTATGGTTTTGTTTGTTTGTTTACCATGACAATGGCTCGCGCATTCCTGCGCACAATTGATCGTGTCGTCGCACTGCTTGCCTCGGTGTCTTTGTACGCGTGCAGCTGCTATAGGCAATGAAGAGAGCAATTTGCGTTCGCAGACGATGGGACGATTGATGCTGGTCCGCTTCGCGATTATAGTGAAAAACAAATCGCGAGCAGGCGCTGAAACGCTTTAGTGGTCCCTGCAAGCGACAGCAATGAACGGGGATTAACCACGAACCAACGACAATGCAGTACTCGTCCTTTTTACATCATTCTGCGTTGCTCGTGTAGAGAAGCGGCTACCGTGCAACGTATCCATAACGGCTTTCGAAGTAATGCTTCGCGTCGGACAGCTGGTGCATGCTGCAGCGTTGCGCCAATTCTTTTTGCTTCGCGCTTTGGAATTGAAATGAGCTCAGCGTTGCAGAAAACTACGGACGCAGACCGCACAAGATGCGAGCGTAACGATCGTTATTTTGTGCCCCTCCTGCATTGTTATTTTTGCGATCTTTCTTTCTTTCCCCACTTTGTTGCTATGCGTTAAACCGCGCCATATCGATGAAACCGCGTCCCCCTGATCTTCCACTACATGCGATCGATTTCGAATACTCAGTGTTACTGTCACACATTTCTTCCTTCTCCCGAAGAAATCAGAAAAATACGGTTGGCCCGGTCGAACAGTCGGCTGTTCTGGCTTGTGAACCATCACTGCACAGCGTTAACCGTTCTGTTTTAAACCACTGCGACCTCACTGTGTGCCAGCACTTACGTAGGGTCACAACAGCAGTCGGTACTTTTCCTCTCCGCGTTACAAACGCTTTGCGAGCTGGAATTAACTCCCCGGCAAAAAACTCGCTGTCTGTTTGGATTAGTGCAATTCAGAAACACTCCCTTCCTCCTCCTCACCTCCCTTCGTCACCCATGCGCAGATGGCGCTGCGCGCGGGTAAGCCCCCGAGCGCAGACGACACATAAGTCGAGCATGATGCAAGTGTGATGCATCGTTTCAAGCCGCGGCGGCGACAACCTCCCGCCGGAGCTCTAACCCGCTCCTCGTTCTGTTCTAGCCGCGCTGCCCTCACACGTCTCTCTCTCTCTCTCTCTCTCTCTTGTAATTTTCTTCTTTTCGTTCCGTGATTTAATTGCGCCCTCTGTGCCAACATATCTGCACATATCTCGCCAGCCCGTCGCTGCGGATTCTACCCCTCTCCTATCGCCACTTCCTCCTTTCCTGATCTCTTCCGCGTCGCGCCCTCTCCTCCAGAACGCTCTCAAGCCGCCGCATCCAGCGCTACCTCTGCGCACGGCAAGGCGCTCACTCTCCTCCTCCAACCCTCCTGCCCGTTCTCTCGCCCTATCTCGTATCGCCTCTTCAACGCTCCCCAAAACCACATCGCTCCCACAGGAAGCACGCAGAGAGAGTGAGAAAGAGCGGTGGTGACGTCAGCGGGCGCACTGCTTGCGTCAGGAACACGCCTCTGCACCCGCCCCTGTTCCACCGCTCCGTCCCGAGTGCGCCGTCCGCAGATACCGGAGACGGCAACCCGACGATCCGAGCCGAAGCCGGGCGGGCAAGGCGAGCCCCCGCGCCGCGTTGTAATCGAAGCGTCGCAGACTGCTGCTCCCGCCGTCGCCATCTGCGGGGAGTGCTGTAGCTGGCGTCCGCCGCAGCGGAGGAAGACGCGCAGATCGAACGGCCAACGGTCATTCGAGTTTAAACAGTGGCGCGTTAGTGTCTACGGGAGCTTGCAGGGCAAGTATGGAACGGTTCGGAGCAGCTTGGGAGTGATGCATACATACACGGATTTGCTTTGGGTTCAACTTCCTGACCTGCCCACCGTTTTCCGGACAGAGAAAACGCAAAGACGCGAGCCTACCATGCTTTGTGCTGCATGTAGTCCGAAGCCTTAAACTATGACCTATTTCAAAACATCCATGTAACATCGGAACGTTAACACTAACAATCAATACGGTGAAATTGTGACGCCATCGAGTCCGTGGTTCGGGTGCGGAACGCGAAACTCGGGCTTGAATTGTCACGGCAAATAAACCACCTTTTTCCGCGAAGCAGGCTAAAATTACACATATTCTAAGTTAACAGCTCATACCTGTGTAAGGTTTGTTTAGTGCTCATTTCAAAAAAAAAAAAAAAAAGGATGCACGCATTGTGGGCGCATAGCGGAAGTTGACAAGCGTTCAACCGAACGATGCTTAGCTGTCTCTTTCTACTGGGTTGTCTTCAATACTTGGGTACTCGCGGTTTCCGAAGTGCCACGCAGAGTTGTGCCGATATATGCGCGCTCGTGTGTTAAAAAAAAAGAAAGAAGAAAAAGAAAAGAAAAGAAGCATTCCCACATCACGGTGCAGCAGGATGCGAACCAGCGTAAAGTAAAACCAGAACAGGAAATAGCGTCTTTCCTGCCTTCCATCTACTCATTGTTTCGCGTCCTATTATGCCGTAAAAAAAAGCACAACCGAACCAGCACAGCAACGAAGAATACGTTCCAGTCCCATATGCTGTTGTTCACACAGGTAATGTCACGGCTTCGGCATGCCAAACGGTCTCGCATTATGACCAGCCATGTCAATATTTAACGTAACATGCAGGCTGTAGCTACGTAACACGAGTCATGGCACGCCGTGGCTGATGAGGGTTTGCAAAGGGAATAGAAATGTGTGAATTGTGGCGCTTCGGAGTACCCCAGATGAATGTTGCTGCGAAGCACAACAGTGCTGTCCATCTCCCGTGTCACAAAAGCAGACATACCCAACAGGTCGTTCGCCTAGGTTGCGCTGCTGTTCAACGGTCGGTAAAAGAAAAAGTGCACTTGTTTGTTTGAACTTGTAGATTTTATGTTAAATGTCGTCGCGCTTGCGTTTCCAGAGAGGGGAAAAAGAAAAGAACGTTGATCGCTAGGCAAGGCAATGAAAGCCATACCCGTCAATTTCCGAACTTCTTGCTCGATGTGCTGGCATCGATGACGTTTGTCTTACGTCGTGGATTTCAGTAAGTATTCTCGCGCATCGACCACACATGTACGGGGGGGGAGTCCACAAAATTTGGCAGACTCAACTTCATTTGCTTACTTGCGAACACAATTTTGTGTTAGCGATCAACGGTTTTAGAGCACCGAGCACACACTACCAATAATCGGTGACGTCACGGGTTGGTACGTGATCACAGTCATGATGATATGAGCATCCAGTCGCAGATGGGGACGTGGCACTTGCTACCAAGCTCGTTATCTTTACGCACTGAGCTGCACATTTACTGTGGAAAGTTCGCTTCCTTTCGTGTTATCTCTTGCTTCGCGCCGTCAATCTTCCATCCTTCTTCAACTAACATCCACAGCAGTTTAATTTACGTTTAGCCTACCGCCCTGAAAACCTAATGTTTCGACCAAGTCAACTGCTTCCGTGTTTATCGCTGGATGGATGCCTTGAAAATCTAAGGGAATATGTCCAATGGTTTCTGCGCCAACCGGGCACCTCCTTGGTTAACCTCGATACCTTTACCTGTTCGTCTTTCTCTCTCTCTCTCTCTCTACGCGTTCTCTTACACACTGATCTGGCTTCAAGCAAAATGACACTGCTCTTTGAATTATCACAAACCGCTTCCTTTCCGATTTCGTTTGTACGTGTAAAGTGTTTGCAGTGCAGTACAGGTTAAAATAATTCTGCAGATGTAATTTCTCGAGCATTCCTCGCCGCTGCCACCGCAGTTCTATGAAGGTGAAATGTAAAAACACTCGTGTACTTAGAATTAGGTGCACATAACCCAGAACCTTCCACTTCGACGACCCTCAAGTTCTCACTATGCAGTTGAAACAATTGAAACAATTGGCGCCGGCAGCGACCGGTGTCGAAATAATGTCAGGTGTGCATCCGACGCCGCGCGTGTTAGAAATTCCGAGGTGAGACTGTATATCACACTCGTACATACGTGGTGATCATATTTAGGTTTCCCGGACTTCCTTTTTTTTTTTTAAGTCGCCTGTTGCGGATAATTCTATTCCTTGAGCTGCATTACTCAGAGAGGCGGGCATTACTTGCACAAGAAATTGAAATGCATATGCAGTGAGTTAAATCGCTAAATAGCTTCTTAATTACTTTACGACACATATTTCGAACTCTTTCTTCGTTCAAACAGAGAGAGAGAGAGATAATGAAGGCAGGGATGTTAACCAGTCGAGGGTCTGGTTGGCTACCCTACGCTGGAGGAATCGGGAAGGGGAAGCGAGGAAAGGGAGAGAGAGTATAAAGACGTGCACAGATAGATGAAGGTAGATGATTCCAGTCCTTCAAATAGCGCAAGACTGGAATAATCTACCTGCTGAAGCGGTGCACCACTCCAGTTATTCATCGGTCAAGGCATTCATTGAAAATGTGACCTAGATATACACACCCCTCATGTAAAACCCTAACTAGGGTATTTGAGGTATGAATAAAAAAAAATATTGCAATTTGCGAATTGTAGTGGGTGATGTTGGAAGGCGTATCCACATGTAATGAAGTTCCAGAATGACCAATATGGCGTCATCAAACTCGCCTTATAAGTGCACTGCTGTTCAACGTACTTTTTTGACAATATGGTCTTTTATGTATTGAAGCACAAAAGTAACTGGAACGCCCATGTATTTCGGCCCACAGTTTGGGAAATAAGATATCGAAACTGCACCATCCTTGAGATTCACGTCAAGTTGATGCGCCTTGCAAGCTCGCGCGCTACAATTCGTGAATTGCAATACGAGCCGTTAATTAATTAGGAAGTTAATGAGTGTTTTTATTGTTTGTTAAATAGGTGAATACGCGTTTTGATCTCTCATTCTAGTAATGTCCGCTTTTTCGAGTACTCCAGCGTTAAGGACAAAAAATTATGCCATCTGCCACAGGCGATCTTTAAACATTCCGGAAATCCCGTATAGCTCAACATCTTGGGATGCGTATAGCGCGCAGCTTTGAGTGGCGAAATGAAATACTGGCTCCAAGTGTATCGCAGACGTCATTGCGGAGCTATGCACAGCTGCTGCTCTCGGCGTGGATTTCACGTGAACTAAGTGAAAAAAATGTAACCATTGACGTGAGCGCTGCTGTTGATCGACTTGTCCCTTTGAATCCCCTGTACATGCCACGCTTCTGAGAGCCTGGTTTCTGTACCATCCTCCAGGCGTTAAGTGCTTGCGTTAAGTGCAGGCGTTAAGTGCTTGCAAGGAGAGTTCACATCTGGGGACTTCAGTTGCTGTCGTTCAAAAGTTACTTCAAGAAAAATGAAGTGTTTTTCTGAAGCGCCGGTAAGCGTGCGGTTTACGCACGTGAATTAATTGACGCACTAATGTGTCAGGTGCAGTTACTCGCGCTTCAAACTTATATACCGGCAGCGACGACGTCAATTTGGGTTGGAAGTCTAGACCTAACGGCGCCCTGTTCTTTACGTGTTCTTTTTTTGATTCGTGCCTTTTATCATTTCCATAACCATAGCTTTCGAAGCCAGAGTCCCACGCCTCGTTTCATTATGCGCGACGACTTAAATACCAATCGCGTGCGTAGTACGGGCGGAAAAACATATCAATCCGAGTTAAGCATTTGAATAAAGAAAGAACAAATAAAAAGAATCTTTGTCGCGCCGTAGCAATAACAGATCTCGCAGGGCAATGAACGCTACCTCTCAACAAGCTGGAATGTCGTTAGGAGCGACCTTTTACAGTTCATATACAACTGCGCTCAATCAGCGATGCAAGGAAGTGTATACGCTTGCGATTATCGTCGTTATACTCTCCTCCGCTCATTACTGATCCCTTACGGTAATCACTTCATCACGTGCAATTGCCAGCTGGAAACCTCTGCTGATTTAAGGGGCACTAAGGAGCTGTATCAGAGAGCAAACTGGTATCGACGATCAAGAGAAAAAGAATGGAGCTGCTGGGCAGCTCATGTAATGCGCCGGTTAGATAACCGTTGGACCATTAGGGTTACAGAATGGGTACCAAGGGAAGGGAAACGCAGTTGAAGACGGCAGATGACTAGGTGTAGGGATGAAATTAGGAAATTCTCGTGCGCTAGTTGGAATCGGTTGGCGCAGGACAGGGGTAATTGGAGATCGCAGGGAGAAGCCTTCGTCCTGAGGCAGACATAAAACATGCTGCTGATGATGATAATGAAGGAGCTGTATTTCTTCAAGCTCCCCTATCCTTCCTCCCCCCCCCCCCTTTAAAAAACGAGAAACAAAAAGATGTCGTCGTCACAGCGAAGTACTGGCGCTGGGGGTGTACATGGAAATTTTTAAATGAAAAAAAAAAAGATCACCGCCCCTTCCAGTTCGTGAAAGTCGTCGAACAGCGAAGCTGTGTTAGTTCCACCGTGTTACATCATGCAAGTCAAACTTCTCAAGCAGTCTACATTGTAAATCTCTTATTTCACCATTCTTTCACCTCATTATCGCTTTTGCGGTAGGCAGCTTCTTCCTTTGGTGTACGCACTACTCGGTCTTCCCATAGTTGCAGCTGGGATGGAATGTGCGGTACCGCTAATCCAAAGCTCCGTATATTGGGCCCACCACTGGACCTACGGGCGCTGCAATCGTTTTGACTATTAGTTGGGTTGGTTTGGCAATTGACGTCTTTGTGTTTCTTAATGAAGTTACATACGTTCGGCTGCGACGGAGAGAACGACGTCAGTGACGGTATGCCTGCAGTCCGCCGCTGTCGCTTGAGTCCGATGTCCCGAGTTTGCTCGGTGGCGTGGTTAGCAGCATCCGCCCGGCCTAGCCGCTTGCGATTCTTCCAAAATTAAATTGCTTCAACAAAAAAGTAAGTCTGTCCGTCACGTAAGACAATGAGTGGCTCTTACCTCCTTAAGTAATGAATAAAGGGAAAATCAGACATCCACCCGTTTGTAGCAATTGCTACAAAGGGAACCTATAAGGGTTCCTCGAAAGAAAAGCCTCAGAGTTGAAAAATTCGTCCTGGTCTGGGACTCGAACCCGGGACCACCGCCTTTCCGGGGCAGCCGCTTTACCATCTGAGTTAACCAGGCAGCTAGCAGATGGCAGGGCTACAAAGCAAACCCGTATGGGTTTCCTTTGTAGCAATTGCTACGAACGGGTGGATGTCTGATTTTCCCTTTAATAATTACTTGTCTCCACCTTGCGGTTTTCCGCAGAACTACTGCGTCAAACACTTGCCTTTGCTTCGTGTTGTCGACAAATTCGACTTCGCCATGCCATCTGATAGCCACCCGGTTAGCTCAGATGGTAGAGCGGCTGCCCCGGAAAGGCGGTGGTCCCGGGTTCGAGTCCCGGACGAATTTTTTCTCCAACTGAGAACCCGTATGGGTTTCCTTTGTAGCAATTGCTACGAATGGGTGAATGTCTGATTTTCCCTTTATTAGTCGCTTCTCTCCACCTTGCGGGTTTCCGCAGAACTACTACGTCACCCCCTTAAGCAATAGCTCATGCTTCCGTAAACGCGGCCTCCCCAATACAACGACTGAAGTGAACTTCTACGCTGGAATGACGAGCGGCAACGGAGCCAGCTGTGGAAGCAGACGATGACGTTCGAGCAATTGCTAATGATGATAGCTTTAGTGAACTCTGACAACGACGGCACAGGGTTCGCATGAAGAGCTTCGCCTTAAAGAAAGGAAGTCGGACTTTTTTTTTTAGTAAGCAGCCTTTTATTGCTAAATTAATGCAAATATAGTCATGAAAAAAATACTTGATCAGTATAAGCTGATTTCGTGTTTCTCTACAGTGTGCCTTGACTTGAACATGCGTGCCCTTTCAGTCGCTTCTACCTCTCACTTTCTCACCGTGTCTGGTTAAACGGGATCCGCATAGACGAGGTCTTAAGCGCTCGCCTCCGAAAAAGAAAAAAAAAAAAAAAGTCGGGCGTCTTTGGGCTCAGCACATGCGGGTTGTGTGTCCGATAGACCACGTGATGCACAGCATTGTCGAGCACGGCGATGTTTCAACGCGCCTACGTGACTAATAATATCGCGGACGAGGTACATCTATATATGTCACGTAGTATAGTGACGGTGAAGAAGGCAGCAAAACTGATTGACGAAACTAGCGTTTTATTGGGCGAACATGGGTCCTCAAAATCAGGCTACACTCAAAGAACAACGATAGCGGCGAACACAGTCGGAGATCGTCGGAAATCTGATCAGCGGGTCAAGCGCGTCAGCTTTTATACGGGAGCCATCGAACGTTCCAGTGTAACCGCTGGTGACCGCGTGTCTTCCAGAAAGTTCCACACTATTCGCGTCGCGTCTGAAATCAGATTACGCAAGGTTCGGTGACAATAGACAGCCGATAGAGCGATCGATAACATTCGAGAAACTTCCGATACGTGCAGGCGCGTCCTGCGCTGTGCGATAACATTTGTTGGGCGTTGAAACGTGGTCACCCGATAAAGATAAAGTAGACGTGTCAATATGAACACAATGTCGTAAACAAGGCTCTCCGTTCCGCTTGCACTTTAAACCTTGAAAGGAAGTTGCACTTCACCTTAAAAGCAACTTAGGTGGCAGTTCCGACTGCGCAAGGAGGGAGAGACGAATTTGTTTTTGCGTTAAACCTTCTAATGACACACACAGCGCGAGTGCATCATGCTTAATTTGACAAATATCTTTAAGGCGCAAACAAGAGACACGGCACAAAAGGAAGGTAATACACAGGACAGGCGCCGTGCCGTGTCACTTGTTTGCGCCTTAAAAATACTTATCAAATACGCACCAACTAGGCCCATAGAAAGTTCTTCTAAACTCATCATGCTTAAGATTGCTCAAAATTTCCTAGTTCTTCGTGGTTCTAGCTTGCTCCATGGTCCATTCTATATGTGAAACGTATTTTACGTCTGCATTGGCTCTCATTCAAACGGATACTGAACGCGAGCATCGAATTGATGTAATAGCATACAACAGTTCTGATAGGTGATATCTGAAACATGGCGGCCATGACGTGTATGCGGCTCCGCAATTACCTTCGGCATACGCAGTTCGCAAAGGCACAACCATCGATATATGTTTCTGAACATACTCAGAGGGAACCGTCGCTGGGGCGTGGATTTGAACGCCGCCTATTGTTTGCAAACTGGACCGCTGGTGTACGTCATAGTGCAGTAAGATGGAAAGCTGGGCGAGTTGGAATCGATGCGTTATTTGGATCAGCACCGAAAACGACGGCAACACAGATTCTTAAAAAAAAAAATGATTTTGCACTATCGTTTCTCTGCACAGCAAGGTCGCATTTTATGGTTCGAATATAACGCTTGGCGCTGTTACAATTGCCTGGTTTGTCACGAAAAAAAAAATGAATTAGCTTTCGTCTGCGGCTCTCAGATGCACCCCCTATCAATCGAAACCAATCTTGAAGGCCATGCCCTGCCGTAACTGCAAACGCCGGAAGTGACATAGCCGCCATGTTTTAAACATTACTGGCTGCGATGGGCGGAGACGGAAGAAAAATCCGCCGTTTTCTCTTGACAAACCAGGCAACGATCCGGCCCATATTAAACCTGATCTGGCTGTGATATTCGCGCCAGAACAAAGGATCTCTAAGGGCAAAAATGCAAGGGCACTGCTTTGGTGCTTCGCAGAACATGATGGCTGTGACGTCGCGTGGTCTTCTGCTCCACGGCGATGCATGACCTCCGAAATAAGAGTTCCATTACTCGCAGGGGTATGGCGATGCGGACATTACGAAGTGTGCAGACGAAAGCAACTTCGCATTTCATTTTCCTTGTGATCGGGGTAAGTAAGAGTACCAAGTATTGTGTTGAACGATCCAGACCATAAGATAAGTTCTCACCGACAAACTTGAGGAAGTACAAAGCAGGGGTAAACTCAAGCTTTTGAAGGAGAAATGCGGGTCACCGTAGTGGCGGGAACTCCTGGCGCCCGCCATCGGGAAAAGCATAGCATTCAAAATTAGCGTTTGCTACTTGGGTAGCCGTCGTATACCGCCGTGTCGAAAACCCGACGTCTACGACGTGTTTCCCGCTTCAAAAATCACTTCCGCCGCATTCAACCAAAAAATAAATAAATAAATAAAGCATAGCCTTTAATATCCAGATTTGAAATCCAGAGGGCGCCACCTTATGGGGCGTGGATTTGGACGCCACCTATCGCCACAGTTACACGAATGGCGGAGGCCCCCTTCGTACCGTTGCCGTCGTTATTAGCGCCGCCGTCGTGCTGTCGCGGTATCGACGCGCATGCGCGGCCTGGCTGCGCATGCGCAGGAAAGCGCAGTACGTTCGGCTAGAAAAAAAAAAAACCCCGTACGCAGCGATGCAACTTAAGTCGAAGCACATGCTTGACTTGATCCGAGTGACGCCTATCGGGAACGCACCGAAGGAAACGCAGTGAGCGTCTTTGGGCACGTTAACGCCAGGCGTCATCTAAATCAAGTCAAGCATGTGCTTCGACTTAAGTTGCATCTCTGCATACGGGGGTAAGACAAGCGAATGCATCGTTACGCCTCCACTCAATCGCCCCTGTCGAAGCCAGGACAGCGTTCTGCAGCACGCTTCCCTCGAACGCTGCTGGCACGAGCGTTGTGCGCGCATTGATTGGCGTTTCTTCTGCTGGGCAGTTGCTTGCGTACAGCGCCCCGGTTCATACACTGGTCCTAGTAAAACGGACATTGGAACGTCAAACTAAATCTATCCGATCATTTCTTTGGGCCCTGGCAAACACCGACGATTTTTCCATCGGTCTTGTCATGTGCAGCATCGATGGCGCAACGCCTCTCCAGCGCTCTTCATCACGCCGGCGTTCTCAGACGCAATCAGCGCAATGCTAAACCTCGCTATCGCTTTCAAAGTTTTGCATCGGGCGAAAGATGTTTTTTAGTACATATCTTTCATTTTCCGCCTTTTCTAGCCTGCCAAGTATCCGCACACACTAGCGCCGACATTTTCGCGTGTCCAAGGAATGCATAATTTATGAATTCAGCTCAACTCACGGCTCCTCTTTAGCATGCCTTTAAGTCTACATACGAATCTTTTTTTTTTCTTCTTCTATACTTATCGTCTTTGAAAGACGCAGGAACTCTCGGTACGTTCAGTAGGAGCCCGCCTCAGCGTAGCAGAAGTGGGCGAGATTTGAAAGCGAAGGCATTCATGAGTTGCAAACTAACTTCGCGCGCACTTTCTATATGGGAACTAATTTGCCCTGAAATCGACTTTTTTTTTTTTTTTTTAAGACTGCCTTCGTCGTCCCACGCGCAGATCTCGCCGGAGCGAACACGGCGCGCATTGATTTCGGAAGTTGCGTTAAAGAAGCCAGCCCTCAGCCGGTCGCACTCGAAAGCAAGCGGTCTCCCTCCCCTCCCCCCCTCTCCTTTTTATTCTGTTTTGAAGCTCTACAAATCGAAGCTCACCCGAATGCGCGCGCACATGTTGCGACGGAAAAGTCGCTCATTCGCGTAATGGAATGGCCGCCGCCAGATATACGCCAGCGCCTGCAACGAGGACTTTACGCAGACCTTCAGCAAATTGAGGGGAGGAATCTTTTCTCTTATGTCGGTTGGTCGGTCGGTCAACTTTCATCATACAAAAAAAAATTTACTGCAGTTCTACCGCCCAGATCGAACATAAGAAAGAAGAGGGGGGAAAAAGAAAGAAAGAAGCAATAACCAATGAAGTCACCAAGACGTGCTAAAAGAACTCAGTTCTGCTTCGGATCGAAGTCTCGAATTCTGACGTGCAGCGGCGCAAGGCGTAGATCTGCCCCTCGCATTTACGCAACGGCGGCGCTGCGTCACGATAATGTGACGAGAGTGCATAGGCAAACAGTTTCGTGGAAGCGTACAGCCATTACGGCATCGCAGGCGGGGCCCTTCGATGTCGCACTGCCGTTCTTCCATTGAAAACAGGCGCATATGCATGCCTTTGCGAAGGTGATGCCGCCCGTCGAATAGCTGTGCCTCGGGGGGTGGATCCTGGGCACCGTTCGCGAGTGTAGAACGCAAATGCATAGAAGGCAGTATAGGAGCGTTAGAAGAGAGATTTTCCTAATCTGACGAAATCTAATACGAATACTCGAGGAAGGTGTCCTTCGAATAACGACCTGACTATGAGATTTTCTCATTTCTAACACGACAACATGCGCTAATGGCGCTAGCGGCGGCCGGACTAACTTCGGTCGCGAGGTCGCGCTGTCTGCGCAAGCAGGCCTGCGTAGCCAGGCAGTTACCAATACGCGCGAACCGTCCAACGTCATTTTCAATGTGTCCTTCTCACTTGGCTATCGAATGGTACGTGGTACGTGACCGATGCGCTTAAGCGCGTACGTGCGTGGCTTGAGTGAGCCATAAAAGTCACGCCATGAAAACAAAGTGCGCTTGGGCGGCTGTGTCGACCCGCTCAAACTCAAGGACGATGACCTTCGGCATGATGTCGGACTACTGCCTGGCGTGGATCACGCAGACGTCAAGGATTATCTTGTGAATGCAATGAGCTTCATGAACCGCTAGCAATTGAAAGCCTGTAAGCCGATGGAAGGCCACAATTATCTGTCGAGCGGCTGGGTGCAGCAACCGTGCGTCAACGTGCTCGCGTGACATGATCGCCTTCGTTACGGAATTTACTGTGTTCTCCACTTGCGTCGTTGAGGTAGCGTTAATATTGCTTCACTGAAATGAACCCCGAGAACTAAACACCAATTCCACAGCCTTCGTAATTTTTGTGTTGCGTCAATTCTGCTAGTCTTGCCAAAACAGCATTTTTTTTTTTTTTTGCTCTCCCAGGTTCATCATTCACAATCATTCAATGAAAAAGCCACTCACACCGTGACTTGTCGTGGAAGGAGACGGCGAGGTGCTGGCTGCACACACGTCCACCGCAGGGCTTGCAGAGGCAGGCTCGCACATAGCTGCTGTGCTCATTTACATTGGGGCTGCAGTGAAGAAGAGAGATGACCGGGTATCGAGAAGAACCCAATCCGGGCAACATTCCTGTCGCCGGGCTTGTTTCTTTCGCAATTGACGCATCCAAACACAGCACAGTTCACCATGACGCCGAAGCTCAGTTGACGCACGGCCACGGCGCGTAGTCTGTCTGGATGCGCGAACAGTGTACGTAGACCATTTCAGTAAACAATTAGTAACAGCACTGCGCACGAAACACTGAAACGTCCGTGCTTGTCTGTCAGCGACTGGTCAGGTCCACAAGGCAGACGGCGTGTCCAAAGATAGGGATCAGATATGTTCGCGCGAGAAAGACCGATGGTATCCGTCCGACGCTCCGCGACAGTCGCGACAGTATAAATATGGCGCGGCTGCCCCGGCGACGCTGTCGCCGCCTCGCGGATCGAGCTCAGTGCGTACCCCCCCATACAAAACGAAATGTGAAGTTCGTGTGGATATTCGCTTGGTAAACAAATTACTGACACTATCGGACACATGCATGTAATGACGTTCACAACAGGAGGCCCGGTGAATTGAAGAGCTTCTAAATGAATGATATTTGTTTTCCGTTATCGGCTCTGCTGGCAGCACAATCATTCGGAGATGTCTTCAACTGCACCGATCCGCCTTCCTCGAGACTCCGTAAGTGTTTCATCTATCCCTTGTATTCGAACAGAAACGAATATTCAACAATTTCGACATAGTGAATTCTGGAGTCGGATACTATTTAGATAGCAGGGGTGATTCGATTCATACTCTAAATTTCGGATATTCGCACTGCCCTGACGAGCCGGCATCACGCATTGCGCAGCAGACGCAACGGTCCCCTTAAAAAAAAAATGAAATTATGAGGTTTCACATGCCAAAACCTCTTTCTGATTATAAGGAACGCCGTAGTGGAGCCCTCTGGAAATTTCGGCCACATGGGGTTCCTTAACGTGCACCTAAATCCAAGTACACTTCTGTTTTCGCCCCCATCGGAAGCCAGGATTCGATCCCGCGACCTCGTGCTCAGCAGCCCAACACCATAGCCACTGAGCAACCACAGCGGGTGCACCGGTCCCCTTTGTCGCCTTTGTGCCAAACTCTGCGAAGAGGAGCAGACCGCGAATCTTGACGGCTCGGAGCGATCTTTATCGAGGCGTCCTTGTCCGGCGACTTGGCACTCGCTAGTAACACATCTCGTAAGACGTGAAATTCTTTCGCGCTTCTCAAGGTGTCGTTGAGAGGAGCTCAAGCCGCTGGACTACATTGCGTACTATACATATGGCGTTGCATCGCGGCTGTGTTCCGAACTCGACACGCGAAGTTGCGTAACTCGCGGAAAATTTTCGCGCGAGCGTTCTAAAACGAGAAAGAAAAAAGAAGCAGCAGACTGGTCCCCAAGGAACTGCTTCGTACGTGCGTCAGGCAGCGTACCCCAGTGCACTTACATGTGTACTGTATGCGAATTTCAAGAAAACAGCGTGAGTATGACGGGAGAAGAAGGCGCGATTTGCGAGCTTATTCTGTGCTGAGGTACTTTTCCTAGTGATTCTTAGATGCCCGTGTGATATAACACATGGATGATGCTATGCACACTACAGAGCGTGCTTCCTGCTGGAAATGGCTGGGTGGACGACGCACAGTTGCCGCAGGGCGATGCTATCACATCCCATGTAATGCTTTGTTATTTCAGCCGTACAGTGGTTTAACAATAGAAACGTACACTCGACGGGAAGTCGTAGTCTGGTTTATACTTTTACAATTCGCGCACCCAATCGGGGAATTTCATTACTATTTCGGTCTAACCGAATTAACCCCAACTTGTTTTTAACGTAACTCAACCTAACCTAATCTTGCAACAACCTTAATTTGCATGCTAACATATGCTAAAAAGATAAGTTTCACCAATGCGAGAATTACCATTCCCTAGGTGACGCTGCATCGTCGAGCACGCAGCCATTTCCGGCAGGGGCGCACTCCGTAGTGCGCATAGAATCACTCATAGGTGCGCCTCTTGTCTGTCAAAATGCGCTTCAATAGCAAGCTTCGCTGCAGAGCTAACTCAGGGTATCCTGTTCAGACACACCTAAAAAAGAAAAAGGAAACTTCTTAATGCTGAATCTGCTTCCTCGAAAATTTGTATTTGTGCTCCATTATTTGACCACTGGTACCCGTCACGTCAGACACGGCTCTTCTGGGCCAATCTTCATTATACCCAGCTAACTGAACCTGTTGACGCTGACGAAATTTATATCATACGCAGGTCGGTCAAATATATCATTAATGTCCGACTAGAATTTGACCTAATTAATGTTACGATCTGTCGTAAGTCCTAAACAATTATAATGAGCTCGTATACGTTTGACGCTGTTGTAAGCACCGAATGCGTAAAAAAAAACGCCCCAATGCGTAAAAGACCACGTTCAGCGAAGAAGAATGATCGCTAGAATAGTCGTATCGACCAGTAGCGACGTTGTTCAAACATGCAGCGGTGCATTTGATTATGAGTGAGCGCGTGGAGTGAACCACGGGCCCGATGGATATAACAGGTGTTCGTTGCCGTATCCGCGCGCAGCTGTATCTATAGCAGACGTCGGCATCTTGCTAGCGGCGCGTCGAGACAGACGAAATGTTTTCGTCTGGTTTTACTGGGATCTTAGAAAAAAAAAAATCCCCTCGCGCCGGTGCTCTTTCGGCGGCGACCACCCGAATCCTCTTTACGATTATAACTGCTTCTAATGACAGTCAGGTGATCGTGCCACTTCTGCAACAGATGAATAACGCCTCATTATGGGGCGCGCCTTATCGGCCTTCTGCAGAAAAACTGCAAAGCCCGCCGACAACCACCTGGAACTCGAGTTTCCAAGCTAGCGAGCTTTGGGACCTTCGCAAAGCCGACGTGCAACCGCACCGATACATTGCACCAGCCAGCGCTCCAGCTTTTCCTTTCACGAGGGCGGGGGTGAAGAGAGACGGAGAGGACGTCTGACTCATCCAACGAACTTTCTGAAAAAAGAAATATAGCAAGAGCACGCAAGTCAAAAGACTCGAAGCGGCTCCTTACCTTCCCTCGACGCTGCCACGGCCATAGAAAGGAGTCTGGACTGCTCATGATGTGGAGGGCGTCGTCGGGTCCCCCGTGGAAAACGGGGAGGACCGCAGTGTGGGGGGTGGTTGTACACGCAGTCTCGGATGGCACCTGTGTAGTCGGGACCTGTTCCTTCCGGGCCGCACAAACTTTGTCGGAGCAAGCAAAAACGAGTTCCCGTATGCTCGTGCGCCAGCGCAAAAAAGACACACACAAGCACTGCAGGCGGGTTGAAACATGCCCTCCCCGAGGCCTTCACCACACGAAGCGACGGCGGTGAGTCATTGCAGACGGCGATCTTCTGCGAACGTAGATGGTTTTCCTCCCGTCTGCTAGAGGACGGCGTCGTTCCTGCACAGGCCGCAGGGGAAGGAAAGAAGGTCAGGCTGGGCAGACTGGGGAAAGGGCCGGTTTCCCAGGCTTTATCCCTAATGCAGGCTACGGCGTGATTGCGGACGCGGCGGCGTTCGTCAGGTGTTGCTGGCGGCGATCCTCAGACGCGATCGAAAGGCGACCACACTTTCGAACTGCGCAGGTCGCGAACCGCAAGTGATTTTGCTGTTCGTACCCGTTCGTTTCAGTGTGCGGGCGACGGGTTGCGGGCCTTCGGTTTCTGGTTCTCTGCTTGTAGCTCATTGGCCGTCAGTGTTTGTCACTGTCATTGGCCGTCAGGTACGAAAAAAAAAAAAAATCTGTTTATGAATGCAAACAAGTATAATAGCGAATAAAACTAGAGAATCGTGCAGTGAGTCAACAATTGCTTCTCGCTTGTACGTATATAGGGGAGGCAGACGATGACGATATGAATCGCTGAGGAAACTTCTACAGAAAAAAAAAGGAAAAGAAAAGAAAGAAGGAGCGGTACGGCTCCCGGAGTATCGGCTCCGCAACGCGCTTATCTTACTGCATGCAAGTCGCCTTCTGATACACGACCTTGTGTTCCTTCTCAGCAGTGTCACGGCTCTGCGGAACTTTTGCCTGCCCGCCATGTTGCGCAGTCGCGCTTCGTGCGCGTTGCGCAGCTTTTAACTAAGACTGCGACATAATAGCCTCGGGTGCCATTATCAGGGTCGCATCTTCGATTTCCGGCAGCGGAGTTTGTGGTATATTGAGGAAACAGGACCGATCGTGGCTGCTGCGGCGTCCTGCAGATGTGCGCGAAGTGACACATTCCGATTTCCGGCCGCATTGCGACGTGATCGTAATGGAAAAGAAGTCGCATAGTTTATTTGTTTATTATTTATTTGTAGATACTGCAATCCCACATTTGGGGATTTTAGCAGGGTGGGAAAAACAATCAAATACACAATACAATATAGCAAAGTGCAGGTAAAAAAAAAAAACAGTCGCAGGTTAAAGATTTAAGAGCTCGCTAAAGAGCTAGAGGTGCTTCAGAATAAACCAATACCACCGTCCTGTGAGACACGTCTGTTAGCCGTGTCTCACAGCGCTGCGGCAGCTTCTACATGCGAGATGGCATCCATTATTGAGGGCAGCTATTGTAAAAGGCACTGAGCATTCCAAAAGTTTAGCCTTGCGTCCAGGACCTTGTGCATACATTATAGTGCACGGTCCGCGAATCACCGTAGCGCTTTATGCTTCGCGGCTTTGTTGCCGAGTGCGAGGTGATCGATACTCGATCGGTCGATCTCTACGAAGCGCACCACGACCGTCGATGCAGCGAACTGCATGTCGCCATTTCCGCAGGGTATACGTCAGCAGTTCTTCGACTCGCAACCGCGATGCATTTATACGCTGCTGCTGCTGCTGGCCGAGCAGAAATCGTCGCTCCCACATCACCGACGAAGGGAACTGCGCAACTTTGCGCGCGGATGTCAGGGCGATAAAGAAACTGCAGCATTGCAGAACATGAGTCGAACCGTGGGTGGACATTGCGTGGGAGACATCGCTTTCGAGATGCCGCACAGAAAAGAACGCCGCTACGGAACTCGGAGGCGAACTCTGGAGAGACAGTGAAGAGATAGCTTTCTCTTTCTTTCTTTCGTTGCCCCCCCCCCTCCCCCCCGCCTTTCGCTCCTGGCGAGCCTGCGGAGAAGTGTGGCCGAGCTTCACTTCCATATACGCCGATCGCATTTCAAAGCGGCGCAATAAAAAGGTTGCTCCTATGCAGGAAGCGCTCTTTCCGTTTGCATCAGCCAGATAGGCACGACGCCAGGAAAAGTATAATAAAAGAAAGAAAGGGGAAGACTGAAACGCCGAGTTGTAGTAGGAAGTCGCGAAAGGAATCGCCCTTGTAACATATCTCGGGGATGCCCGTAGCTGTTCTAGCCACGTTTCTTGTCCCTTTTCTTTTTTTTCTTGGCGTGCATGCAAAACGAGCATGGCCGCTGTGGTCTTTCTATCGCCCGCTCTGGTGTCTGGTAACCCGGCCAATTCGGTTTATCGGAGTACGCTCGGCGCGTCACTTGCCAGTTTTTCTAGAGGTTGCGTCTTCCTTGACGGGTAACGCTTGCGCAAGAACTACTCGTGAAGATACGGCAGACGGGCTTTCCTGCGAGAAGCATAGTCAGACACGTCAAACCACTCGGGAGTCCGACGTAAATCATACCCGCGCCGCGGAATGCGGCGGTGCTGATTACACCGAGCTGGAATTGTATTCCGGTTTCGGATCCCTTAATGAGGTGATGAAATTCAGCCCTCGTTTCAGCGGCTGAGCTCCTGCTTTATTACTTTGCCCCGTGTTCTGCCTCTGTGATATCTGCTTTGGCGAGCGTTGTGCGGAAGGACTTCCCCCTTGCCTTTCGTTGCTTGGTTATACTTTTACGAGCATCAGCGTCGGCAAGTTAGATAGGCTTGAAAATTTTAAAGGAATCGATAGTCTACTTGGCAGCGTGTTCCCGGCCGTGAAGTGGCCTGGCGGTGTGCTGTGCTATCAAACAATTCGCAAACAGCTCCCCCATCCCGACACGGGCAGAATAAAAGCGTGCTTAAACAGTCGTAAATACGACTTTAGTGCAAGTTCTTGAGATAAGCGCAGTTCAAATTAGCTCATTCATAGGCCACGCTCGATATATCGTTCAGTGCACGTGAAGTAGTCTATGTTCTCGAGGATATTAACACACCTATGTGCGAACGTGCGGAGCCGTTGTACAGCGGCTCAGGTGAAGGTTGGCTCATGATAATGTCGGAGAAAAGTACTAGAGCTACGCAGGCATCGAGCAATCGCGGTGGCTTAGAGGGTGGACGCCTTGTTGCGGGGCCGGAAGCCACATTCAGTGATAAGCGCGGACGGATGAACAGGTGGATGGATGTATGATTATGAGCAACCTATTCAAAACGGGGTGGTGGCGGAAGCCTCAAACCTCTTTATTTTTACCTCTCTTCCGTGCTTACTATTGGTCCTTTAAGACACTTGTGGATAATGTTACCAAACCTGATTAAAAAAGTGCTTACTATTGGTCCTTTAAGACACTTGTGGATCATGTTAGCAAACCTGATTAAAATTAGTTGTCCTGAAATCTAATCTTTTATCTTCCGTGCCGGCCCCTCAGATCACCATTATCATAGCCGTCTTTAATATTATTCTCCACGGCCAATTTTTCTTTTCTTTTTTAAGCCTTTGCTCTTTTACACCAGGATCAATCGGAGAGTATTTGTCCCTATTTTTTATTAGCCAAAATAAGGTACACACAGGTAAATACAGATGTACGTAATATTCTACGTACCTTACACCATTTTTCCACAAAGACGCCACACCGGTCCAGACATTTCTTCCATCGCAGTATTAAACTTGAAATGCCCCTGTGGTAGAATTCGTCCTGGCTGACAGGTGCAACCACCGTCCGACTGCTGTCTTGGCTTCATCCGCCTTTTGCGAGCTCACAACACCACCACTTCACACTGCTTAAAGGGAGACACTTTCCTCCTACGTGGGCTGCATTTCCCTGTGGATTTCGATGGGAGTTCGTCTCTTGCTCAATGGAAAACGAATCACACTTCGTTGCCCGTATGCTGTGGACGTGGGAAGCACAACCGCCATTTTCAACAACTGACAGCAGCGCCGTGCAGTGGAGCTACCGGTGAATAAGGCCGGGCCGGTTCAAGAGAGGTCCACTGCTGGGAATGGATATGTGGACTTCGCATTTGCAGTCGTAATTCGGCTAAACCAAATACGGGCGATGGCTTCCTGATTCGCCCTCGTATAATACTTAATGCCCAATTCCTCTGGCAAGGTTATGACGCCCTCGCTGACCTCTGGATAGATATTGTGACATACGCTAACAAAGTATGCCCTACGGTTTCTTTGCTATTTCGACACGTTACGCTTATGTGCAGTCGTCATGAGCAAACTTAGCCACGTGTAGGGTAGCAAACTGGACTCAGTCTGGTTAACCTCCCTGCCTTTCCTTTTTCCTACTCTCTCTCTCTCTCTCTCTCTCTCTTAGCCTATATGCGCTGCGTTCGCGTTTGTAAAAATAATGTCACCTAGTACAAATAATCAACGCTTCCAGCCGCACCGTCACATATCAGGATCCAAGTTCCAATTGGCAAGACTGGTCTGACGAAAGTGTCAACACAGATTACGCCGCTGCAATGTATGTACTCTCTACGCCGCCCCTATTAGAATACAGGGCGTTCAGTCCAGTGTGCGACGTCATGGTACAGAGTGCTAACTCCCTGCATTATTCGGTTGCGTTGTGACTGTCCACCTTTACTGTCTGTGTGGGTTTTATCGGGCTAAGTTACTACGTCAATCATTCGGTTGGGTTTGGTAAGTTTGGTAGTTTCATCTAAATCGGGACGCCCGAAGCCTTTGTGAATGGAGAACACATGTGCGGCCAAAATGGCCGATAATAGAAGCTGGGACGTTATCTGTTATATGTTGATTAGGTGCGCGGGGAGTGGTGTTTTGTAACGAATTCTTTCTTTTTCTATATGTATTTTTCACCCTCCATCTCTGCCTGCTACTTGGCATGCGAGCGTTATCTTTGCATGGGATTGACCATATATCGCAAGAAGGACGATAAGGTGCTGACAGAGCTATCGCAGAATGTGGCCTCGGTCTGCGTCGTGGGATTCCATGACGTTCAATGCCACCGCTTACAGTCTTTTTTCCGAAATCTCCCATCGGAGGAAAGCGCGTTAGCGTTTGACAGAATGTTTTGTGGCGCAGATATGGAAGGGACGAAAGCGCGCCTTGAGTTATCTGCTTGTACGCTGCTTGTACGGGCATCAGCTCAGATTAACGCGCTTTTCGCAAGTGAGGCCTTTGGACCTCGAGTGGGGGCAAGTCTTGTCGCAAACGGCGAACGAAATTCCATTGGCATGTTTCCCAAACCCGCACTTATCGGCTTTCCTTACTTATTTTTTTGTCATTGGCGTAAACATAATGTGATATGATTACCGGTTAGATCTGAAAGAGTGTGGTAATTGCTATCTGGCACTGGCGAAAAGAGCAGCAATGAATACATGCGGGGCGTATCGTAGCGACAGGAACGTTATCGCTCGAACAATTGTGTAAGAGAATTTGGCCGTATGAGTGAGCAGAGACTAGGGAGGTCTTTCAGCAGACCTGTGTTATCTTTTTTTTTTCTGAACCGGATTATTGCACTGGTGCGCAACACATGTTGTTGTGAGTAACCCTAACTTAAAGATCTGCGAGTTACTGTATTCGCTAAATTAAATCAATCTTGAATTACCCGCCGTGGTTGCTCAGTGGCTATGGTGTTGGGCTGCTGAGCACGAGGTCGCGGGATCGAATCCCGGCCACGGCGGCCGCATTTCGATGGGGGCGAAATGCGAAAACACCCGTGTGCTTAGATTTAGGTGCACGTTAAAGAACCCCAGGTGGTCAAAATTTCCGGAGTCCTCCACTACGGCGTGCCTCATAATCAGAAAGTGGTTTTGGCACGTAAAACCCCAAATATTATTATTATTATTCAATCTTGAATTCCTTAATTGCGTGCATATAGCAGTTGCGGAGCTGCTGCCGCGCAGCGTTCAGATATCCGTTCTCAAAAGCTGCAGAGTCTTTTTCTTTCTCTATGCAGAGAGCGAGAGAGAGAGGGAGAGAGAGAGAAAGGGAAGACAGGAAAGGCAGGGAAGTTAACCATACGCACGTCCGGTTTGCTTCCGTTCACATGGGGGAAGGGGAATGCAGAGAAATGAATTAGCATTTGGCGTACAACTTAATATAAAACCTTTCCCTATGTACCCTGCTCGACAGAACCACGTGTTGCGTGTTTCCTGGCAGGTTGCGGGGAAGAACACCTTCGCAAGTGTTCGCCTCCAAATTCACTCCAGTAAATGAATAAATCATTCATCGCACAATTTCTTGCGTCCACCGGCGTAAATATTGAATGAGTAGCCAAAAAAAGAAAGCCAACGTCCCAATATCAGTGCTGAAACGTCGCGCGTAATCTGTTCGGATAGCATCGTGAACTGTCTCAAAGGAAATCTCGCGCTTTCTGTTCCCGCTTCGCTCATAGACTTCTACGATGCGTGCCGACACCGATTTTCGTGTGTTGTGACGGTCAAAGGAAGTAGTTATCAGGCGATATTAGGCAGGTTAAATCCGCCGGCCTTAGCAAAACAGCGACAACCGGAGCCGACGCATAGAGATAGTCACTTCATTAACGAAATTTCGCTAGGCGGATAGGCGCTTCCCTTGCCGAACGCAGGTGTCTTGTTAAGCAGAAGCGTCGCACTCCAAGAGAAGTGCGTGGGCGGCCCTGCATGCGCCTGCAAGGAACGCGCACTAAGCTACGGTTATTTTGTGCAGGGGTCCAACAGCGGCAGCTGATTTTGGCTGCGCCACCTTGTCAGCGAAGCTTGCTAGATCTGGCGGTTTCTCGCCAAATTGGCTACTCTTAGAAGTTTCTGGCGACTGAAAATCGTGCTTGACAACTTGTCTACTTTCTGGCTACTTTTGGCATAACTGGTATATGTAGTGGCTAGTGTTCCTGCGTATGCTTACAGGAACACTAGTAGTGGCCGAATCACACTGCCCCTGACGGCCCCCTCGAAGCAAGAGCCCCAAATGTCCGATGTTGAAAGCCACGCTTTTGTGTCTTGCAAGCTTCTGAAGCAAATTCAGGAGCTGAAAATATATCATCGCCGCCACATGGTCAGTGGGCCTCTTCGACATGTCACCCTGCTGTCTAGGACTGCCCGAGATGCTTCATACGCAACGATCGTTGGCTGAAATTAACGCCTCGGGTGGCTTGGGACTGTCATTGACGGATAATTGAACAGGCCCAAGCAGCTCCCTCTGAATAAGAGTAATTAACCAATCTTAAGTGCAATGCCTTTGCGTCCTTTGAAGGACGGTAGCAATAGGTGGTGTCCTAATATATCATCCCCAGCGACGGTTACCTCTATAGAAAATCTCGAAGACCATGGTTCTGCAACGACTGCAACAAGCAAAAACACGTCATGGCAACCATGACATTGCAGGTGCCTATGTCTATGTGACTATGCGACAGGGTACCAGGGAGTGTAGAACGTGTGTGACGTCATAGAGTTCGGACGGGAACGTTTGAAATGAAGTCATAGCGGCACAGAATTAGTATACTCATCTGTGCTAGGACGGCGTTCAGCGAG
This sequence comes from Dermacentor albipictus, assembly GCF_038994185.2. Classification (NCBI taxonomy): domain Eukaryota; kingdom Metazoa; phylum Arthropoda; class Arachnida; order Ixodida; family Ixodidae; genus Dermacentor; species Dermacentor albipictus. The sequence continues at coordinate 139,428,275 of NC_091825.1, read as the reverse complement.
TTTCTCTACTCAAACTGGCGATAGCACTTCGGCTATGAGGAAGTACGCAAGTGCGCGAGAGAATTTATCAAAGAACATGAGCTGGTCATGCATTAAATTAAACTATGATACAATATTATATGATATAATGACGGTTTCGTTCTGTTATTTTTGTTTGTCATCAGCTCACCAGGAAAATACAGGTCTTTGTCGCCGTCTTTATTTCCGTATTAAAAATGGGCAAATGTTCGTTTGTCACAACCACCTCATGGTCCGAATAAATGTTCTCTCTCTCTCTCTTGGCTACCAATCAAATCTTTTGCAGCAGTTGGCGACTTTTTTTGCTACTTTTCGGAAATATTCGGCTACTTATTTTTTTTTCCAAAGACCTGGCAACCCTGTTGTAAGCCCACTACTATAGTTCACGACAAAGACGGCGTACCTGCTTAACAGTCGTAGGCAGATGCTTCGCCTCGACTGCTTCACTGCTTGCTTTGTCTTTTTTTTTTTTTTCATGAAGTCCAGTTGTCCGACCCGTTATAAATCGAACCGAGTGTAAAGGACGTTTGCAACACGATGACAGCGCGCGCGATCCGTTACATCGGAAAGGCGACAAGAAAGCGAGCCGCTTGTTTTCTGCCGGGCTGCTAGTGGGAAGGAAGCAGGCAGAAGAAAGAAAAAGCGGGCCGAGGTTATTAACCTCGTCGCTCGGCGGTGCCGAGAATCGAGCGGCGCGGCCTTCCGGCAAACGCACACACACGCACGCACTGTCGTGTGCATGTGTGTGTGTGCGTGTGTGTGTGTGTGTGTGTGTGTGTGTGTGTGTGTGTGTGTGTGTGTGTGTGTGTGTGTGTGTGTGTGTGTGTGTGTGTGTTTCTACCTCTTTCATTTAGTTTTCGTTTCTCCGTCTTTCTGTGCCTCGAAGCGCTGTTGATAGCGGTGTACGCGCGCCGTACGGATCTTGCACGAGTCAGGTCCGCCTATAGCTAGCCAGCTCGACTTCGGGTAATTAGGCTACCGTAATCAGATACAGTTTCGGTGGTGGTTGATTGCACGTGTGCGTCGCCGCGGATACAATTACTGGTGGTAAAGAGAGAGGAGCCGCACGGCGCGTCCAGTGCCAGTTTTTTTTTTTTTTTCTCAGTGCATGTATATCCCCGGGCTAACACTGACGCTGCATTCAGGCGTGCGCGCGTATAGTCAGGGTTAAATTGGGCAGCTTCGGGTTCATTAACACGTGCGCGTGTTATTGGGTTCGCGTCGTGCGCAGGGAAGAAGCAGAAGCGTCTTTTTCCTTTGTTTTTTCTTAGCGTGCCTCGAGTGCTCGACCTCTCTTGGCGTCGCGTGTGAAAGAAAAATTTAATATCGAGTCCCTAGGACCGAGTACAAGTTGGCGCTGTGATAGATACAGTAGCAGGCAACCCAGACGTATGATGCAAAGCCCGTTGCGACGCTTTGTGGAGACGTTTGCTTCACTGACAGAGCTTTTAGTGGCGCGTTCCTACATTGCGCGTTCTGGAAGCATCTCTACACGGAGGCACACACATATCTGTTGTATACCACAACGGGAATGAGACCTTCTGTAACGTGGAAAGTTGGGCTAGTTGGTGAGTGATCATAGTACCTTGCTGGTGAAGCAGCGCACAAACACGGACACAGTGAAGAAGGAATAGACGACACTATTCGTCGTCTATGGGCAACCAGCGCTGAAGCTTCGCGTGCCGACAGCAGCGCCGTAACACACAGCCTAGCGAGCGGTAGACACAGTTTCCAGTAGCACACGCAGTGATTTCGTGTCAGCAAATTCACCGATTGTCTTGAGTCACACTTTTCACGGCTCCTCAAACGGCAGGGAACCGACGTGCTAGGACGTAGCAGCGCATGCGCTCTACGCAGCGCGCATGGCCATGGACAGAACTTGGCTGGCCGCATCGGGCTAGACAAACATTGATACAGGCGCACGTTTCTTATCGCTAAATATGTCGTGCCATCTTCGTAGCCTCCCTATCGGACGGTTTCAGCATATTTTAGTAACGCATGAAAAATGTCGTAGCGCCTCCTGGCCAGCGCTGGTTCCCCATTCCTGCTTGTCTTCACTGTGTCCGTGTTTGTGCGCTGCTTCACCAGCAAGGTACTATGAGACCTTCTGCCGTGCTTGTATATAGCTTCTCCACCTTACAAACTGCCTTTGCTGGTCGGACATGGTAAGACAATTCGAACAGCATTTAACGATCGCCCACTATCTCGTACTTCATTGAAAGGGACACACACTTTGAGATAGCACTCGTTTCGTTTCGTGCGAGCGAAATTTCCTCTCACGTGAGCGCAGTCCTTAGGCGCCCGTTCCAGCGTCGGCGTCCTTTGGCGTAACAGAGCGAACGAGGACAGCGAAGGATGAAAGAGCGAACGCGGAGCGCAATGGGAGATGAAGGACGGCGATTGCGCACAAAGCGCGAGGAGGAAAGCGGATGAGGAGGGGGCAGCGAAACTTCCACGAGGCGGAAAGCAGAGGAGGAGGGCAAGACGAAAGGGTCACCAGCGTGGTGCCGCGCACGACCTGTCCTGCGGCGACGATCGCTACGAAATGGCATCAGAGTAGCGCGCGTCATCCGTTCGCGGATGACGCCATCGATAATGTATGCGTCGAGCGCGTCCACCGATACCCATATATGGGAACAAAGCGCTGCATGAGCGGAGGTCTGTCTGCGGCGGCAGCTGTGAATCGCACCCACGCGTCACTCGCGCGCTGCCTCTCGCGATCTCCCGATTAGCGAGGCAGTCACGCCACACTTCGCTCCGTTTGCAACGTGCCGCCCGGGACGGATTGTCCGCGCCAGCCAATATATCGCGAAATGAAAACACGTATAGAGCTGCGCTAAATTTCGCAATAGGGAGTGTCGTAATCGTCGGGGAATTTAATTTTTCTGTTATCTTGCGCACGTTTCTATGACAGCTCAATCAGATGGCTCAGTGAGTGACACCATCGCACTGTCGGACGCACTTCGCGGTTTCTTCATGGCACAGAGCTGGCTCGCCTGCTGAAATCTCCCCGTTACCTTCGTTCTCGTTCTGGATCACCTTTCATTAAGCCGGACCCACACCGGGGCCCACCCAGGGTCGACTCGTCCTTCCTCGCAAAGCAAGAAACAAATTAATACGAGTCTATCTATCGTCTGCGGTACAGCACACCTTTCTGACGCGGTCGGCATGGCTATATCACTGGCCATTATCGTTGGCGAGATTGATAAAGAGCCAGGGTTAGTATTATTCGTGGAGTCATCCTGTTGTCCACTCCGCGTTCATGTCAACGTCGTGCCTGTCCTGCAATGAAGTGTGCATTTGTGCATGGAGGCCGGAAACACACACACACGCACACACTGGAGGGGGGCGACCGGTTTCCATTGGGAATTTATTTTTCACCCGATGGTCCCCCCCGTCGTCCCGGTTCTTCTTCACATTTCAGAAGCGGCGACAGGGAAGAAGCATGCGGGCCGCCGGAATCGGCGTCGGCGCCAACCATACCCCCCCCCCCCCTCTCCTCGCCCTCATCGGCACAGCCGGGCAAACGCTGCAGTAGCCTGCCGAGACGCGACGCGCCGATATGTAGGCCGACGCCGATGCAGCGCGCTGCAACGTTTCGTTTTCTTTTTTTTTGTCTTTTTTTTGCGCTGCGCACTCTCATTTCCTCAGTGAACAGTTGTGTGCAGGAGGAGGCGGCGCGCCGGCCTAATGGATGTCTTCGGCTGGACTGAACACGTGTCTAAGGAGCGGGCAATGGGAACTCTTGTCGTCGGGCTCACGAACGATATAATACGATAGCGCGAAGCGCTCTTTGCGCGTCCCGCCTCGATTCTGATGACACGGACACGAGGTGAATTCGACGCCGCCAAAAAAAAAGAAAATCGACGTGTTTCGTGCAGGACGAGGGTGCACAGCCATTGCGGTCGCCGCATTTTCGCAGTGCAATAGGAAGGAACCCCGGCAGATGTTTTGCAGTGGTCGATTTGCGCCCCCCCCCCTTTTCTTTTTTAACGAACGCGAGCCTAAAGTTGCAGCACTGCAGGGCGATGCAAGTATACACGGCATGATTCCCGCAGATTTATATGCGCGATAGTAGTTATCGTGCATGGTGATATTTATCGTGTCATCCCCCGTCGTGGTTGCTCAGTGGCTATGTTGTTCTGCTGCTGATTGGGAGGTCGTGGTTCCGACGGCCTGCCTCGGCAGCCGCATCTAGATGGGGCGAAATGGGAAAAGCCCCCACGTGCGTATACATTCAAGTGCACGTTAATTAAGGAACCGCAGGCAGCTAAATTTAATCCGCAATCCTCCGCTGCGGCGTCTGTGGTGTTGCTTTGGGACGTTAAAATCAAGTAATCAATCAATCAATTTATTGAGGCCATTAGTTAATCCGTGGGAGTCGTACCTGTATGTGCTGTACGTTCCCCACTGTCGGCAGTACGTACCCGTGTACACAATGTCGTGCACAGTGGTCCAAACGACTCCGCGTCGAACATTTATGGCTATCTGCGAAAATGTGTCGGCGGTGACTTGGCGCTGTCATTGATGAAGAGTAAAAGAAATAACTCTGATGACAGAAGATGTTGCTTGCAATGAATGAACAACACATGGTACAGCAACAGGATTAAAGCCTGCAAAGTGCCCCCTTGCTGTACGACACGTCTCAAGAGCACATCGACCAGAAAGGTGCATATGAAATGATCTATAACATTCGAAGCGTGTATACATTCACAACCCCGTTCTGCGGCCGATGGCTCACGTGCCGTTAGTCTGCCGTTAGAATTATTATTTTTTTTTTAATGCGAGGATAAATGCCTCAGGGCATACAAGGGTATGGGATGGGGGTGAACGAGGATGATTAAATGAATGAAAATAGATTTGCTGACCTAATGAAGTCCAAGAGGGATCGATAATGCGGTCCCTGCTGAGAATTATTTGCTGTGTTCTAGAGCAGCGCAGACTTTTCCAAGACAATTAGCACTTATTTTTGGTGAGAAGCTGTTCATGCCACGCACCTGGTCTTTTGAAGAATGCGAACCATATCGGTTGCACGGTGAAAAGAAAAAAGAAAGAGAGAGAGTGATAAAATGAAGACAGGGATGTTAACCAGTCAAGATTGTAGCATTCTGCCGCGAATCTTATATGCAAGCTCATAAAGCACCGCACATATTGGCATCAGTAGCTTCGATATCGCCTCCGAAACCTCCGACGTGGCGCGTTGCTTCGCGGCGAGCGTTTCGGAGGCAAGTGCCTGTGGGTATATCAGTCGCGTGGCATTTGCTTTGCTGTCATCGCTATGCTACACGACAAACGGCCAGGGACAAAGGCGCTCACTTTTTCGTTCGCAAACGTTTTCTCAACGATTGAGCTTAAAGACGGTTGAGAAAAAAATTACGTCAGAATTCATCTCACGATGACTGTCGACGGTAATGCGAATAACATTCGAGCAATGTAGCGACACACCCTATTTCTGAAGTCACATTTATTTGAGACGCGCAGTGGTAATTCTGATACTTGTTGCTTCGGCTATATGCCACCTACTGCAATATTGTACCACTTTGCTATGGCACTCGCTTGCCAAGGTTTGAAACAAATTATGGAGTTTTACGTGCCAAAACTACTTTCTGATTATGAGGCGCGCCGTAGTGGAGGACTCAAGAAATTTCGACCACCTGGGGTTCTTTAACGTGCCACTAAATCTAAGTACACGGGCGTTTTCGCATTTCGCTCCCATCGAAATGCGGCCGCCATGTCCGGGATTCGATCCCGCGACCTTGTGCTCAGCAGCCCAACACCATAGCCACTGAGCAACCATGGCGGGTAAGTGCCAAGGTTGCCAGTGAGCATGGTGACATAAAGAGCACTGCATAAAGCGGACGCAGTGACTATGGAATGATGAAGAAGGCGTGATATCGATGGAATGCAAAGGCGGTATAACGACAAGAAGATGTCGATACATAGTTTGTAACATTGGTGGAACAACACCATGACGATGACAGTATGACTACAACCGGATGAAGCTGGAACGAAGACGATGACACGACCACGGTGGCAAGACAACGACAGGATGACAACGAATGAACGATAGTCTCTGTCTAACGATGACGCAAAGATGACGGTGACATACAACGGCGGCAAAATCTCGACTGAATGACGGCAGCATGATTACGATAGAATGACGAACAAGGAATGACGTCGATGCATCCACGAAGGTGGTTTAACTACGACCGGATGGGATAACAATGGGATAACATTACCCAAGGGATGAAGATGGCGAGACGACACCATGGGCCGTATTCTGAAACGATCCGCTTCGGCGATACTATCGCCTCGGCCGCGCGTTCGCCATCTGCGCGCACTGATTGGCTGTTTTAGCAAAATCGGATGAGCAACGTCATCCGATTTTGCTCAGCCAGCCAATCAGCACGTGTCTGACGGTGATAGTACTGCTGAAGTGCATCGCTTCGCAATACGGCCCCATGATGACGAGGCATGATGAACACGGTACGACAACGAATGTGTGAAGACGATGGCTCAGGACGACGTCACGACAGGAGTCGGGTGTTGAAGTTACAATGATTACAGTGTAACGACCTCGACTGCACCGCCACGGTGCCGGTATGACGGGTGCATGACGACGACGCATTGATGACGATGACGTCACAATGGCATATGGACAATGGCGTGACGACACGTGTATGATGACAGTGGCGCAACGATGACTGTGCCATGAAACCTATATATGACGACGACCCTCCGTGGTTGCTCAGTGGCTATCGTGTTGGGCTGCTAAGCACGGAGGTCGCGGGATCGAATCCCGGCCACGGCGGCCGCATTTCGATGGAGGCGAAATGCGAAAACACCCGTGTACTTAGATTTAGGTGCGCGTTAAAGAACCCCAGGTGGTCGAAATTTCCGTAGTCCTCCACTACGGCGTGCCTCACTATCAGAAAGTGGTTTTGGCACGTGAAACCCCATAGTTTAATGTATATATGACGATGATGACCTGACCATGACGGCATGAAGAAAGTCGGATGACGAAGCTGATGTGCCGACAATGGCGCGACTACGGGGGTATGATGGCGACGCTCTGATAACGCGTGCATGATGGCGACTGTCGGACGATGACGGCATGATACGGGGGGCATAATTGCGTTACTGTACTTGCAGAACGTGACTTGAGGTGATGAAAATGATAAAACAACAGCACGACGACGACGGCACGCCGACAACTTAGTGACGAGGATGGCGTAATGACGACGGCATGAGGAGAGCTGGATTTTAAAGCTGCAATGAGGACCATGCAATGACCGCGACGGCATGACGACCGCGAAGCCATATCTAGTGGCCCAAGCTACAAAATATCTATCTATCTATCTATCTATCTATCTATCTATCTATCTATCTATCTATCTATCTATCTATCTATCTATCTATCTATCTATCTATCTATCTATCTATCTATCTATCTATCTATCTATCTATCTATCGACCTGTTTGTCTGTCTATCGCCGTGACTGTAGGGAGCACTCGCTTTCCATCCTTTTCTTTTACGTATTTCGCACTCAGATGTCATGGCACATTTCTGCTTTGTACAAAGTTCGACATTTAGGGCATCGCTTTCGTTTCTCCTTCTTTCTTTTCTTTTTTTTTTAGCTTCTGTGATTGGCGAACCGAAGCTATAACTTCAAGCTTAGAAGTACTGGGAATCTCAATTTACACCTGCGCTGATGCAAATTTACATTCTTAGCACTACGGCTAATTACTTTGCTTCCGTATTCTTCCATCGCTCCTGACTGTTACTTGTTCACTTTTAAACACCGGCTGTTTCAGGCGTTTCACTGCGGCGCGAACAACAGGTAATTGAGCGCTTCGAAAAGAACTATGAGTCACGCGCTAACGCCGCTACAGTGGAAAATTTTCGCGAATGTTTTTTATTGCAATCGTAGCCTTTCTTTTTTTATTTTTTTATTTCTCTCTTTCTTTTTTTTATGTTTCCTTCTCTATACGCTCTTATGAGGCCGGGGAGATCACCCCACCACTCTCTTTAAGCTCTGCCATATTTCTGAGCCACGTAGATACACAATTACAATCTATGAATAACTGTCATGATGCTGAAGAATGAGGTTGCCGATCTTTACATTGGCGACATTTAAAATAACGAAAACAACTTGAATCCCTTCGCTGGAGATTAAATACCTAGCAGAGCAGTATAAGCCAGGGGGGTTATTTTGTAAGAGTCCACCTAGTGGACTGTCCATTTCGGCCGCTGCTGATTGGATGCAGCTGTACCAGAGAGGAGGAAATGAACGGCCCTAGCCAATCAGCAGCGGCCGAAATGGACAGTCCACTAGGTGGACTCTTACAGAATAACCCCCCAGGTGGCTATTTAGGAGATAGTGACATTGTAGCTTGAAGCGTACAGTCTGTCGCAAATACATGCACATTGAGCAAGTCATGAGAAAGCAAGCATGCACAAGCTTACTTCCAGGGTAGATTGAAAACGGCTAAAGTAGGCAAAGCATGCTGTTCGCATGAAAAGATTGTGCTGCAGAAAATGCTGCCACATGCGCAATTCGCTAAATCTTAGCTCATAGCAGGGGGCATTGGAAAGAACTTTCCTGTTGTTTATAAGATAAACAACAGGAAAGTTATAAAATCTATAGCACTGTGCCTATGATAAGGCACGGCGCCAGATTTCTGTAGTCGTGCGCTAACCGGCTGAATTTGGGCTTGAAGCGAAGTAATGTGAAGTCTGTCGTGCTGTAGAATTGCAGTGGCTGTGCCAAAATCTGTTGCACAATACAGGTCCTGTTTATTGGGTGTGGGCAATGCTCTTTATTTTAGCGTACGCGTGCAAGCTTATGCACAACTTATGCACAACTTTGTTCGGCTTATAACGGCGTCTGTCTGTCGCGGTTGCATCGTTTATACGCATAATTAATACAGTGCGCAGTATTTCAATCTGTTTCCGTATTCTGCTGCGCATGTGTTGCGAATTTTTAATTTGTACATTGTCACAGTGCTTCAGACTGTCACCATATTCCATATGTTGCTCGTGCATTGCAAAGAAGCGGGTGTACAGTGTTGCCGAAAACGAATAAATTTTGCAACAGAGATTACTGTCGCGGGGGAAGTAAAAGCGAAAATATCGATGTTGATTATGCAACTTTACAGATGAGCACACATTGAGTACACGACTGCACACGGCGCTCCACAGGAGTCGCGTATCCGGAGCAAACCGTGCACCAGATGCGCGACACGGCAACTGGCGAAGCTCTATCTGGCGCCCTTCCAACGGTCGACAGCTCACAAACGCACATTACGAAACAGAAAAAAGGATGTGCGTGCGCGTCGAATGCGGTCCCACACAGCAGGTTCCGAACGTCACGGACTCCGCGCATCGATGAAGCTTGGCCGGGGCAGGAGCGTCCCGTAAACATTTAATTGCCGCCGGTGGCTCCGCGTTCGAACGTACGCGTATACCGCACGCGGTTATGATGGCTCGCGCTGCTGTTTTCGCGTGCAACAACGATTCTGGTCATAAAACGCTGACGGGGTCGCTGAAGCGTTTGTTTTCGAGCTCGTTTGTGCAGCTGCGCAGAAGCACGTACAACGCGTCCCTGCCCTTTTTATTTCTCTTTTTTCTTCTTCTAGTCGATGAGGGCCCACCGCGCGCTATATGCATGCTTGCATGCACCGTTTGGAAGCGCCACGATCCGCGCAGCTGCTTTTCAATTAAACGTGCGGTTTTTCGATAGACGAGCTTTGTGATTGTGGGGCAGCAGGTCGGCGTTCTTTTTTTTTATACGGTGTTTCGCTCATTTGATGCGGTCACAGCTGGAGCACGTTCTTCCTTTGTTGCGCTCATTTTATTTTCAGGCGGTAAACTTTCCTGCTTGTTCATCGTCCATTTTTTTTCAGTAGCATGAAGAGCGTCTATCGTCTGAATACAACGACCAAGTTGCGCATATTTATTGATGCGAAAGTCTCCAATGACCCATTGAGCGAAAAAGCCGGCGTCTGTAGCAGCGAAACGGCACCTAAATTCCCATTGGCTGCGACGCCGTATCACGAACACGTCACATCATGAGCGCGCCTTACGGGGCAGAGCGGGCGAAAGGGAACACCTGCCGTTGCGTGAGGGGAGACGGCATCGCCGCGAAGCCGCGTCACCCTCGCTCTCGCTCTCGGAAGCGTGCGCGTGGTTCGTATCTCTCTCTCTCTCTCTCTCTCTCTCTCACCCCAACTGGGCTTAGCTGGCTTAGCTTATGCGCGCGCCTGCCGGCTTTGGTGGCCGCTGCGGCTTCCTCGGGCTCTCGTCGCTGCTGCTGCTGCTGCTGCTTGCTGGCTTCGGCAGCACATACGGCTATTGAGTCCGAAGCATCCACATCGTCGGCGGCCGCCATCTCGGCAGTAGCTAGATAGACAGATAGAATAAACTTTAATGTCCAACGGAAAAGGTGATCTACCCACCCCCCGACACGCAGGTCAGGGGGCGAGTGCCGTCGCCTCAGATGCAGGCTGGGAGGTCTTGGGTCCCAGGAGCCTCTTCAGCCAGTTGGACGAGCCGGAGCTGGAGCTCAGAGTTCGAGCTGCGCAGCAGGGTCTCCCAGGTGCCTCTACTACCTATTTTGTGCGTTCCCCCGGAAGAGTACGGACATTTCCATATTATGTGGTCGAGGGTCCCTCTCGCCCCACAAAGATTACATTTATCGCTCCTGGCCTCGGGGAACATGTGGTTCGTCATATCCGGGTGCGGATATGTATAAGTTTGTAGTCGTCTCCACACGACTGCTTGTCTGTTGTTAGTAGCGAAACGTGGCCGTACACTCCAGCACACCGTAGACGAAGGGAGCGGAACAAAGCAGCAAAACGAGCGAAGAGGCATGCAGCGGGCCAGCCGAATGGGAATGAAGACATCGTGGCCAACCTTGAAGGCATCGTCAGCCTGATTCTCCCTGTAGACATTAGCGAACGTACGGAGCGAAAAGAAATGCACTTGATTTTTCAACAATATCGCCCGAATGATCCCTGTCTACGGACAACATGCTAACATAGAAAGCGTAAAAAATTGAATAGCCCGCACCAATTTAATAGCAAAACTCGATAACGTACCGCGGAGTAAAACTAAAAAATATTACTCGCAGCGCAAAATTTGAAGCACCGCACAGCGGCATTTAATAGGATATTAATGCTTTCGCGTTCGCAACTCCTTATAAGTGCTTTGCTGTCCTCGGAATGTTTTTCTTTTTTTTTTCATTGCAATATATAGAAGGAGAACAACTTTATGCGACGTTCCGTGGTTCTTAGCGTTTTCTTTTTGTTTCTTTTTCCTTTTAAGTAGGTTTCTGTCGGAATGTAGATCCCAAGCCAATGGGGTTCCGTATTCTTAATATGCTGTTTGTGTTTTCAGTAAGAGTTCCAATGAATAGCTGCTTCTTTGACAGTTGTTATATTAAAACTTTGAAGCTAGTGTAGAATAATCGCACAGGGCTCAGTTATCGATAAGGCAAGATTTAACAGCAAGTTGCTCCTAACCCGATTTCACCTGTGCTATATTCTCCGCTATCTTCTGCCTTCGTTAAGAAGAATCCTTCGTCAGTCGAGTTTATTGGCTTATTTACTTTGTATTCTAGTTATTGTGCATCGGCTACTGTGAGCTAGAGGCTTTTATCCGTGTTGTGCCGATCCGGATGCTGAGCTGGCTTCTGTTGTTTGTTTTCGGCTCAGGCAAAGAATGCGTAACACCTTTAGGCTTTTGAAAGGAAGTCCTGTGTTAATTAAGTGTGTAGAAGAGAATTTCCTGTTGTGTTAGTTGTGTTCATGATCACTTCACGCAGAAACAGTGCAAGCTTGCTACGTGATAAAAAAGGGAGACTACTGTTTTCGTCCAAAGTGGGTAGAAAGAAGGTGCGAGTGTAATGATAAATGTAGCAGGTGTTTGGGGAGTTTATATAAATCTACCGGAAATTAAATAAAACAGTTTGACGCATGATCGATTCTGTTTGTTTGTTTGTTTGTTTGTTTGTTTGTTTGTTTGTTTGTTTGTTTGTTTGTTTGTTTGTTTGTTTACCTCTACGAGTGGCTCATACCCACTATTGAGGATTGACCATGAATCGAACGGATTATTAGCCAAGTGCAGTGTGATTTTCTGTGTTTGTTTTTCTTCTTTTATCGCGGTGTAATACCTAACGAATAGTTCAGTTATTATGGCTATATTTGCTTTATGTGTCCAATATATGAGGCGGCAGAATAAAAAATTACCGACGATTACGTTACTTCCTAATGCGAAATTTGAGCGCAGCAAATAAGCTGTTTCACCTTTTCGATAGATTGAGGCAAAGAAATCGAGCAACACATGTATGCGCTATCACAGAATTTTTTTTTTTATTTTTCACACGTATTCCTTTAACAAAGACTCCACTAACAGTTCTTGACAGTCGTGAAGGAAGCTTTGTGGTCGGAGAAATAGACTGATATATGTTCGACTTGGTACACCAATGCTTGATTCTCAAAGACGTTCACAAAGACGTTCACAACTGGGCCCTTAATGCCATATTGGCCTCCGCCGTGCATCAGTCGTCGCACTTGCATGAATGGGATTCGCGGAGATACGAGTCTTACACTCACCGCATTAAGTTGTGGAAGGTGCGCTGGCCTCGAGGGATATTTGTAACCGTTCGTTGTCGAAATAACAACCAAAACAAGCGCGAACGAGACCGACCCAACAGAACCAAACAGGCGCGGGCGAGAGCTGTGGCGCGAGCAGACGATAGTACGAAACGAGCGGATCGGCTGAGACCAGACACGAGTGCGCATCGAGCCGTAAGGAGGGTCCGCATGACACCAGCATCGCGCGCGCACGTCACTGAAGGGGCCGCTCTCATTGGTCTCCGCCATTCGCGGCTCGCGTCCTTCGTCTCCCACTCCAGCGAAGGGGGGCGGAGCTGGTTATGAGGCCGACGACAACGCCGACGACGACGCGAAACCCAGGAACAGACGCCAAAGAGCTGCGCTCTAAAACGGCACTATTCGTATGTTACAGTCGCAGCACCGTAGAACCGGTTTTATGCGTTCACGCACACAATCATATATATATATATATATATATATATATATATATATATATATATATATTATGACAGTAAAGCTAAAAGGTCGGCTTGAACAAAAGTTTTGTTCTGCTACTCGGCACTGAGGAAGAGAAATGGGAGAAAAAGAAAAAGAGAGAATAGTGTCGTTGAGGGCGATAATGGTAGTTTCAATTAATATCAGCAGCGAAGGCTCTTCAAAGTCTTGAATCCAGACCGCGCTCGTGCGAGAATTCGACGATATATCCTCTGTAGAATATCACGCAGACGACAAGGGTTCGGCTAAGGTCGTAAAAGAACCTTTTCAGATTTTCACAGATCGTCCATCCAGTAGTCTGTACATGCCGCAGACGTTGCCACTCATAGTCTACTGCTAAATTAAGCATCGTATTGTGTGATCACGTGTTGTGACGTTGTGTTGCCCTATAGCGGGAGGTATACAGCTTCCACGTTTCAGTGCACGCAACTTGCGTGCGGCGCGTGGGCCGAGCGCGCCGCAGGTGCAGACTCAGGTGAGGCTTCCCCCGAGACGGCGTCTTATCGCCGCGATCCCGTCTCGCGATAAGAACGGCGTAGTAAGCGTCGCCAGCGTGTCTACTAGGAAGAGAATAAGGGGGTCACGATGACGTCAAGCTCGCTGACCGCCTGTTTTGTTGTTTGCGCGTGGAAGAACAGGTGCGCACGTAACGCGCATATGACTGTACAGCATCGAAGGTGACCCTTTCTCATTGAGCCCCGCGAGAAGTGCGGCAAATAACGTGTACCGTGTTCGCCTGTATTTTTATTTCTTGCCCCGTGACTAACCCAACCTGACTCAGCGTGAGCCCGAGTGAGTGTGAATTAGCCCGAGTGCGAAAAGCCTTGGGGGCCCTGTTCTTGATAGATCGTGTGTACTCTCGCTGGGGAGCGTAAGTACGTGCCCGCCGAAGGTGCTCAGTGGCTGTGGTGCTGTGCCACTGAGCCCGAGCGTGGCCTCCGAGGTCGCAGCGGTGCTGCGACCTCGGAGGCCACGCTCGGGCTCAGTGGTACGCCGGTGCCATCTCTGAGGCCACGGCTCGAGATTGCGGGTTCGACTCCTGGCCGCGGACTGAAGCGCTGGTGTTCTTAGATTGAGATGCTCATTAATGAACCCGACGTAGCCCAAATTTAACGTGAGCTATACAATACGGCGCCCAGGTGTCGCTGTGGGACATTGCACTTCAATCAATCAATCAATCAATCAATCAATCAATCAATCAATCAATCAATCAATCAATCAATCAATCAATCCCCTTTGCATAACGTTCATATCTCAAGTCCAGCGAGACGCGTCACTGGAGTGATGGGCATCCGCTACCAATGCAGTTAAGAACGATGCGACGTGGAAATAACTTCGGGCTTGCGCAGTTTCTTTTCTTCATATCCAGTTTTCAATCAATCAATCAATCAATCAATCAATCAATCAACCAATCAATCAATCAATTAATTAATCCCCTATGCACATAACCTTTATATATCAAGTCCAGTCAGACTTGATGCATGAACGTTCTAATGGCTTAGCCTGTAAACTATAGGGTACCGCGGTCATTATAAAGATTATCATTTGGGGAAATTTGTGCGGCGTCAGATTTGCTTGCCATACGAGTATAAGGAATTCCTTCGGATGTTATTCAAGGTCATTTTGAGACCAAAACCAAGCCATGACAAGCGAAGGAAGGAAGGAACGAACGAGCGACCAAACACGTTGCAAAAAAACACTATTGTTCTACTTGAGATCACTGTTGCTGCAGGACGCACAGCTGCTGCTAAGCGAAGGCAGTAGAGGTTATTGCGAAGGGAATCTCGTGGTTCTTCAGTGTTTCTTGCACTGCTGAGTCAACCGAACTTTGAAAGTGCGCCGTCCTTTCTCGCTTGACGAGGCGTACACCTGGTGCCGGTCACGTCTGCCTTTTTTATTTGATTGAATGATAAGATGAAATGCACTGCAACTGAGCCAACATATATATATATATATATATATATATATATATATATATATATATATATATATATATATATATATATATATATATATATATCGGGCTCTGGCTCGTAACTGCTGCTCGCAGTAAAGACAAACGAACACTGTTATCCCACCTGCAAGCATTGTTGCCGCTGCAAATGCGCACAGCTGCAGCTAAGTAAAGGTTATTGTCAAGGGAATCCCCTGGCTCTCCAGTTTTTTCTTGCACTGCTGAGTCAACCGAACTTTGAAAGGGCGTCGCCCTCTCTCGCTTGACTAAGGCGTACACTTGATGCCGGTCACATCTGAGGCGGTTTATAGCCCAGGAGAGTCGGCGTCATCGAATAACAGAGCGATCTTTCATGTAAGCTCGTTGAGTTCCAGTGAAACCAGTTTCGACGAAGAGTTATATTTAATGGCAACCTAATCAGCGGAAAGGAGGAGGGGGGTAGGCTGTACGAGCACAGGAATTAGTATTCAGGGTCGATTCGATGAGCGCGCAGCCGTCGCCAGTGCGATGCATGCTTTCCGGCACGCCGGCCATACCACCACCACCATTCTCGCGAGCTGACCTGCGTTTGTATTCCGTTAAGAGGCGAATGCCGGGTGCGCGGAGCGGAGGAGGAGGAAAAACGCTTTAAGGCCAAGCGCGCGGAAGATGGGAGGTGGACGGCGTCATGGCGCGCGAACCGATTGCAATAACTCTTCGCTAGCTCTGCACAAGAAAACTGTATTCTGAATAAAGGGAAAATCAGACATCCACCCGTTCGTAGCAATTGCTACAAAGGAAACCCGTCAGGGTTCCTCGAAAGAAAAGCCTCATAGTTGAAGAAAAATTCGTCCTGGTCCGGGACTCGAACCCGGTACCACCGCCTTTCCGGGGCAGCCGCTCTACCATCTGAGCTAACCAGGCGGCTAGCAGGTGGCAGGGCGAAGTCGAATTTGTCGACAACACGAAGCAAAGGCAAGAGTTTGATGTAGTAGTTCTGCGGAAACCCGCAAGGTGGAGAGAAGTAATTAATAAAGGGAATATCAGACATCCACCCGTTCGTAGCAATTGCTACAAAGGAAACCGGGTTCCTCGAAAGAGGAGCCCGTATGGGTTTCTCTCATTACTTCATTACTCATTAACCCTCATTACTTCTCTCCACCTTGCGGGTTTCCGCAGAACTACTACGTCAAACTGTATACTGTGTTTCACACGGAGCTAGCAACGTTGCGCAAGCTATGAGCGACATTTCGCACTGCTTGAATCCGGTGACGAAAGAAAGTGGTACTCGTGATTGGAAGCAACTCGCACGATAGCGGGAGAGAAGTGCGAATCTGTAACCTCTTCAGTTAGGTCGCGCTCTTCTCGCTGTGTGCCATTTGCAGGGCGCACGGATTGCAGTTCAGCCTGTTCATGACTTATTGTCCGCGCTCCTAAACATTCTGTGACGTTTAAATAAAGTTTGTTTGTTTATTTGATTGATTGATTGATTGATTTGAGGTGGTGTCGTACACAAGCAGTGTCTCATTGTGACGTTTCTTCAATGAAGGATATAGTCTTGGTAACTCGCTTATCGTTAGGCAATGTTGTCTTTCGGCTTTCTCACCGCTTCGCATATTTTAGACCGTGCCCTGTTTTCGACAATCGAATCTAGCTTCCCTTACGCTTATGTTTCATTGTGTTTCATCCATCAATTACTTCGAAGTTGGCGTTACTGTGCTGTGTTGTATAATAACGCACGGATTAATTCCCTTATCTCAGTACGAACTATGATTGCTACCACGTTCCCTTCTCCATCACAGTGATCACCGTCATTGTCACCTTTGGGGAATCCTGTATATTAATCATGCTGCGTGTCCCGCTTTTCTCTCTGTAACGCGCACGCTTGTAGGAAGTACGCAAAATCAGCACGTAACTAAACGCGAACTTCATTCGTTACACGCATAAAAAGCAAAACAGATCTCAACAACTTCACAACGAAATGTGCGCTGTAATAGTTTCGAAATACCCGTCCCCCAAAATGCGGGGCAGAATTGCAGGTACATTGGTCATACACGCATCAGTTTCCCGCAAAACCCTATCCTTGCGCACCGCGAAACAGGGCCACGTAAAACGCCCTGCATACTTTCTCGCAAATTTAAGGGACTATACTTCGGTTTTTGAAAGAGACGGGCTTGGACAAGCGTCTGTGACAGTGATGTCACATACCACGCAAGAGTGACGGACTGTAACTGACGATGTGCGTGCTGTGCTATGTGCTAGCTCTCTCTCTCCTCCCCATCTTTCATCCCCCCATCCCGCTCCCATGTGTAGGGTAAGCAAACCGGTTGAGCTAAACTGGTTAACCTCCCTACCTTTCATTCTCCACTTTTTCCTTCCTTCCTTCCTTCCTTCCTTCCTTCCTTCCTTCCTTCCTTCCTTCCTTCCTTCCTTCCTTCCTTCCTTCCTTCCTTCCTTCCTTCTTTAGGGTATGGTAAATAGCGGTAAGTGCCATGGTTCGCGTACTTTGAGCTTACTTTCGAATATATGTGCAATCCGGCTGCTGACGCTAACGAGACCCCAAGATGACATTGGCGTACCTGGAGTTCTTTAGGGCAGTGACGGTATAACCGTCCTTATTCGAATGTGGGAGGAGTAACTTGAAACTGGCGCCGGCCACTATTTTCCAATGAAAAACATCGAAATTTACTTCTCACGTCACATATCACCGCGCAAGGAAGGAAGGAAGGAAAAAGTGGAGAAGGAAAGGTAGGGAGGTTAACCAGTATGGCTTAACCGGTTTGCTACCCTACACATGGGAGAGGGATGGGGGAGATTAAAGATGGGGAAGGGGGAGAGGGAGGGAGAGCACATATCACAGCACACACACATCGTCCGTTGGAGTCCATCATTCTGGCATGGTACGCGACGTTACTCTCACAGCCGCTTGTCCAATCCCGTCTCTTTCAAAAACCGAAGTAGTCCCTTTGTCGCCTTCACCTGCGATATCTTCTGTCGGCGGCATGTGAAAATCGTGTCGAGCGACAATGGTCTACTGTCAAGGCGCGCTAGAACAGATGCCAGGGACTGTCGCTGAACGTTATAGTCAGGACAGTCGCACAGAACATGTTCCAGCGTCTCCTCGCAAAGACAGGCATTACAGAGATCGTTGTCGGCCATTCCAATGCGGAAGGAGTAAGATTTGGTGAAAGCCACCCCCAGCCATAAGCGATAAAGCAGGGTCGCCTCTCTTCGACGCAGTCCAGGTGGCATATAGAGATGCATCAAAGAGGGCAGGTGGTATTGACGGTTGCTCTGGGTGGTCTGGCTGTTTGGTGTGCACCATAGAGATAGCGTGATCTCATGTGCAAGCACTCGAAGTCTGCTAGCTGCGTCGGATCGTGAAAGCGGTATGGCCTCTTCTTGTGCGTCTTCAAGAGCTGCCCGAGCGGCATTATCGGCGTCTTCATTTCCAGTGACGCCGCAGTGACTTGGCAGCCACTGAAACGTCACATGGTGTCCTTTCTCCTGTGATGTATGGAGTAGGCATCTAATATCGAATACGAGCTGCTCGAATGGCCCGCGATGCAGAGCTGATAGTACAGATTGTAGGGCTGCCTTTGAATCGCTGAAGATTGACCATTGCCGAGGTGGCTCCCGATTGACGACACGAAGTGCAGCGCGAAGAGCAGCTAGTTCAGCAGATGTCGATGTTGTTGGGTGGTCAGTCCTAAAGCTGATGGTAATAGCTTTTGCTGGGACAACCACAGCACCGGACGAACACTGGATGTTTGTGGAACCATCGGTATAAATGTGTTCCCTGTCCGCGTACCTCTCGTGCAGAAGAAGCAGAGACAGTTGTTTGAGCACAGGCGACGACAGTTCAGACTTTTTTCCGATTCCTGGTACACTGAGATGGACTGTAGGGCTGATAAGACACCAAGGGGGTATCGATGGTTTAGATGCAGCGGTGAAGCCCGATGGCAGTTTGTCGTTGTATTTGATGATAGTTTTAGCGAATGATGATTGGTGCCTGTCCGAAGGTAGTGCTGCAAGGTGGTGATAGGTGGCACGTGCAAAATGTCTGATGTGCGTTCTCAGGGCTTCCACCGTAATGTGAGTTCGCATTGGATGGTCCCGAGCAATCGCAATAGTTGCCTCTGTTGAGGTGCATCTGGGCAAACCAAGGCAGACTCTGAGTGCTTGAGCTTGTGCTGCCTGCAGAACACGAATATTTGTCTTGCAGGTGTTGGTCAGCACAGGCAGACTATATCTTAGAAAACCGAGAAAGAGAGCTCTGTAGAGTTTAAGCATTGCGTCTACTGACATCCCCCACGTCTTTCCTGCCAAGTATTGAAACAACTGGGAAGTCGCTGTCAGGCGCCGTTTCATGTAGGCCACGTGCGGGCTCCAACAGAGGTCTCGGTCAATTATTACGCCAAGGAATCTGTGGGTTCGGACATAGGAAATAGTCCGCCCATTGATTGAGATGATATAAGGCGTCATCGGTTTGCGAGTAAATGCTACTAGTGCGCATTTTTCTGGTGATATGCTGAGACCCTGTTTACACAAGTAGTTCGCTGTCAAAGTGGCCGCTCTTTGAAGTCGCGCACGTATCTGAGGACGTGTGACTGCCGAAGTCCAGACACAGATGTCGTCAGCGTATATTGAAATTTTGATGGTAGTTGGCAAGTACTCAGCAAGTCCAACAAGAGCGAGGTTGAATAGCGTCGGGCTGAGAGCACCGCCTTGAGGAACGCCCCTGCTGGTATAGCGTCGCGTAGTTGGGCCATCGTCAGTTAACACAAAGAATGATCTTGCAGATAGGTAGCTTGCAACCCACAAAAAAACTCGACCACCTAGGCCAACCGTCGCAAGGGCGTCGAGAATGGCCTCATGTAATACGTGATCGTATGCCCCTTTCACATCTAGGAATAAAGCTGCAGATAAACGCTTACGGGACTTTTCGTGCTGGACATAGGAAACGAGATCCACTACATTGTCGATAGAAGAGCGGTCACGTCGGAAACCAGCCATGGAAATCGGATAAATCTTGTAGTATTCAAGGTACCATTCCAGGCGGCCAAGGATCATCCGTTCCATTATCTTTCCTACACAGCTGGCCAGCGCTATTGGGCGGTAAGAGGTGAGTTCTAATGGGGATTTGCCCTGCTTTAAGAGTGGCACCAGGCGGCTTACTTTCCATTCGTCAGGAACATTTCCCTCCTGCCATGAGGAGTTGTAAAGGCTCAACAACTCTATCCGTGCGGACTCTCCGAGATAGCACAAGGCCCGGTATGATATACCATCCGGACCCGGAGATGATGAGCGCCTGCAGAGAGCTAGAGCCGCTTCGAGCTCCTCCATTGTAAAAGGCAGGTCCATGCGGCCATCACGTGAATTGGGGACGTCAGCTCGGGCTGGAGGATCTGGACGAGTAGCTTGGTCTGCGATCCGCGCACAAAAGTCTTCTGCGACATCGATGTCTTGCCGCCCTTGGAAAAGCGCTAGCGCCTTGAATGGGAAACGCCGTTCCGGAAGGCAACGCAGACCTTGCACCGTTTTCCATATGTGAGACAGTGGCTTGCGGGGGTCGAGTTTCTGGCAAAACGTTGCCCAACGTTCCGACGCTAATCTATCCATACGACGCTGAATCTTCTTTTGCATCCTCCTGGCTGCCCTAAGGTCATGAATTGATTTTGTACGCCGATATCGACGTTCCGCCCGGCGACGAAGCGCTCGAAGGCGCTCTAATTCTATGTCGAAGTCATTCCGCGTGGAAGAGGTCGTCATCATGAGAGTGGCGTTTTGCATCGTCATTTTAATCGTTTGCTCTAACCCTGATGGTAGGCCCTCGCGGCAGGCATCTTCCATCTCAGATTTGAAGTTGGCCCATTGAATCGTCCGAATGTTATTCCGTAAGCCTGATCTAGACGACAAGCCTTTGATGTTCAGATAGGTGGGAATGTGGTCACTCCCATGTGTCTCAATGTCTGGAAACCACTTCACACATCTGGTGATAGAGTTGGAGACGAAAGCAAGGTCGAGGCAGCTGCCGTATGTCACGCCGCGAAGAAAGGTGGGGCTACCATCGTTCAGGAGAGTAAGGCCATAGTTGTGGGCGATGCTTGCTAATCTTCGTCCTCTTGCATTTGTCCGTGTACTTCCCCATGCTGGATGGTGTGCATTGAAATCTCCTATGATGACCCATGGGGCGGGACAAACACTCAAGATATCCGCAAATCTTTTGGTATCGAAATTGCAGGAAGGCGATATATACACGCCTATGAGAGTAAACAAGAGTTTGTTCCTTTTAACTGTGATGCATATATATTGATTGTCGTCGTGGGGAGCAATTGGTTGCAAAACATAGGTGAGTTCACGACGAACAAAAATGACGATTTTGCTGCATGCACCATTTGTTGATGACATGATGAATTCGTATCTTGACAGTCTTATTGATTTCGACAAGTTGGGCTCACAAATGACGATGAGGGGAAACAGATTGGTGTACACAAACTGCCGAAAATCTGAAATTCGTGATTTTAGCCCTCTGGCGTTCCATTGGATGATGGACGCAGCCTTGACTTCTTTCCGGAAGGATGGGGTATGGGTAGCCATCTTTCTAGTTGAGGGATGCAAGCACTGGGCCTAAAGCGTCCAGCACTTTAAGGGCGTTTTGAGCACAGGGTGTCCCGATGTCCACTAAAATTGCTCGAATGGCCTCCATGAGAGAACGTAGCACCGAGATGACTTGGCGGTCTGTTTTAGGTGAATCGTCCATGGCCGGAGAAGGATCAGGTGGGACCCCGACCTTCTGAGGTTCCTTCGCAAGGGAGCGGCTTGGTAGCGTAGGCCATTCCTCTAAAGATAGAGTCTTTTCTGCTTCCTTCGTGGAAGTGGTGGGCCTTGTCGCGGAGTGATATCACCGCGCAGATAAACGAAGCACGTCATAAGGTGACATAAATTGAAGAAATACTCAAAAATTACCGTGGCACCTTTAGTTCATGCAAAAGCGTATCGGTGATTATCGCGCGATTCCCAAAGCCCACTGCCGCGAACCATGTGTTGTGCTAAATAACATAACCCGTTTACACTTACAGAGTGCAGTGTTCTCTGTTGTTAATTTACTTAATATTTTGGCTGAAACGCCCAATTACTCGGGATTTTTTTTTTTTAGAAATGGCGCATCCGAGCGCGCCTTTGCGTATACCCAATGCCCCACAAACCTGCTCGCGTTCTTTTGTACTCATTTTTGCGTTCTTGCTTCGTTTGACCTAAAAGTTAAGGATGTCATCCGCCTCGCCTATATAGGAACGCAAAGCTAACGCAGCTAACGTTACCTAAGCTGTTCAACGAAAAAAGAAAGACAAGAGGAATAAACGGAAATTTATATACGTTACGATTACAATTTTAAGACCTCGGTGGTCGCTCTGAAGAGAGGCCTAGGATCGGAATACCATACGTGTTCTACTTGTATCCTGCACCGTGTTCTTTTTTTTATCTTCTTCCTTTCGTTGAGCAGCTAATTTCACTATATATATATATATATATATATATATATATATATATATATATATATATATATGAACACACACCCGTGCATATAGAGGAGAGAATAGCAAACACCAGGAAGGATGCGTAGGAACCGTGCGCTGTTATTCAATTTTTATTTCTTTTTCGTTCTTGTACACACAGAAGCCGCGCCCTTGTTCCACGCCCACAGTCTTGAAACTGTTTTTCTATTAGTCATGGTCTAAATTTTGCGAGGAAATAAGCAGTGCGCAATGCAGGAAGAGTGCAGCCAGAAATGCAACAAAGAAAGCGGGAAAACTCCGTCTCTACATCGAACGGAAAACCAGCTGTTATTTTTTTTCTTGACGGTGGTGTTCTCCGTTTCTCTCCAAGCAAAACCGAAAGGGGGAGCACCTATTTTCGCGGTGTTTTGCGCTCTCTCTCTCTCTCTCTCTCTCTCTCTATATATATATATATATATATATATATATATATATATATATATATATATATATATATATATTTGAAAGAAATATTATTATAGTTGTCAGCAGTTGTTTGTCTTCTATTGCGTTCGCTAGTGAGTGGCAGATGAACTGCGACTGCACTTATCCTGTTATACAAACATTTGTTTGGCATATGTAGATTTAGATGGTGCGTGTGTTTGTGTGTGTGTGTGTGTGTGTGTGTGTGTGTGTGTGTGTGTGTGTGTGTGTGTGTGTGTGTGTGTGTGTGTGTGTGTGTGTGTGTGTGTGTGTGTGTGTGTGTGTGTTGGCTGTTGGTTTTAGCGAACCTCGCTGTGCACTTTACACAAAAGGCATATTGTTTTTTTTTTTAAGGGATTTCGGCGTCAGATGCTTCCAACTACGAGTCCATGTTGCCCTCGAAAAAGGGAAGAAAAAACAAAGAAAATTGGCGAAATGGAATGAAAGGGGGGATCGAAATAAGAAAGGACGATAATCCACAAGAAGATGCACCGTCACAATTTCTCGCAAATGCGGGGGCTGTAGCGTACCCGTCTGTAACGACGTTAGCGTTACGCAGCACGTCACAGGTTCTGCCTCTAGCGCTTCGCTTGCATAACTTAAGGATGGAAACAGTGGTTCAAGACTGCATTTGTCATCGGCGACAATAGAAAGTCTACGCGTCTAAATGAATTCAAGAATCATTTTCCATCCGAGCGGCAAGATGTGTATACGTTCCAGTCGCTCTTTAAAACTGAAGGTAGCGCTAAAAAGGACGAACACACGGTGAAAAGACGACACAACGACGAAGGACGAACACCGTGTGTTCGTCCTTTTTAGCGCTACCTTCAGTTTTAGAGAATGCATCACCAACATGCCCAGCACCAAGTTTTATTGAAGTATTGTTCCAGTCATGACACCCGTGAAACGGCGGAAGCTAAATTAAAATTGAATTATGGGGTTTTACGTGCCAAAACCACTTTCTGATTATGAGGCACGCCGTAGTGGGAGACTCCGGAAATTTTGACCACCTGGGGTTCTTTAACGTGCACGTAAGTCTAAGTACACGGGTGTTTTCGCATTTCGCCCCCATCGGAATGCGGCCGCCGTGGCCGGGATTCGATCCCGCGACCTCGTGCTCAGCAGCCTAACACCATGGAAGCGAAATACGAAGTCCCGTTTGTCTCGATGCAAGCGGCAAAGATTGCGCCCGAATATAGGCGGCCCATAGTGACCGAAATTGGGGAGAGCGCGAGATAATGAATGTTTTGCGGCCGCTCATCTTTATGTACACGAGCGTGTAACGTAGCGTAGCGAGTATTAATCCTATGCTTAACTTTGGTTAATCGAGCCATTCTCGCTTAATTAGGCACGCGCCGCGGTAGATTAATAGCTTTGGCGTTGCGCTGCTCAGCGCGGGGTCGGGGGTTCGATTCCGACCGCGGCGGCCGCGTTTCGGTGAGGTCGAAATGCCGAAACGCCCGCATACTTATTTTTAGAAACACGTGTAAAGAACCCCAGGAGGTCGAGTATAATCCGCAGTGTCCCCACTACGGCGGGCCTCATAAGCCTATCGTGGTTTTAGTGGTGGTGGTGATAAACTTCATTGAAAGGGGGAAGGGTAAAGAGGGACGTGGCTGAGGGTTAGGGCTCAAGTAAGGCCCTGGGCCTGCTTGGCCTTTTCCGCCCAGTCCACCAGTTCAAGTTGTCGGTCGACGTCCCCGGAACTGAGCCAGGCTGTCCAGTCAGTCTCGCTGCTGAGTGGGGGGGGGGGGGGGGGGGAGGAGGAGGATGAGAGAACGGGAGCGAGGTGCATTCCCACATTATGTGTGTGAGTGTTCCTGTTTCTGAACGGAGCCTACATTTGTCGCTTTCCCTGCCCCCTGTGATTTTGTTAATGTATTTTCGGTGTGGGTATGTGTTTGTCTGAAGTCGCCGAAACGCGACCGCTTGCGTTTTGTCGAGTTGCTTGGCCGGTGGTTTTGGCACGTAAGACACCCAGAACTTCATAAATTGAAGTGTTAACGCTTATGGTATGATTCGTATTTATACAGAGAAGTGTGTTTCACAAAAGCACTGCGCAACATGGGCGGTGCCCTTCTTAGTTTAATTCGTTTCATCGTTCAAACGCTGATAAAGGTGTAATAGATAGATTATACAGTAATAACTTATGATTGAATCTGCATAAAAAAAGGAAAAAGAGAAAGAGCTGGCTCGAAGTGGCGGAGAGTACCTTGGCGCTCGAAGTTGGTGAAATTATAGGCTCAGTTTGATAAATATTTCACAAGCATGAAAACGGGAGAAGTAAGTTGCCTCGCTGTTTCGTAAGCTATTTTGATATGGCGTGACCATCATGTCCCTCCGTGGGCTAATCCGTCGCCACGGATATAGCCAGGTCTTCGTCGACAAGAGCTCGGTTTCTCTCCGGTTGCTAATAGCTGTCAGGTGCTTCTATTAGTATGGGCGCGCGCGTCACGTCATCCTTGACCGTACGTGCCAAGCAGCCGCGATTGAGCCCGGTGGCCTCGGCCGTGTGTGACGTAATACGCGCCATGCCCGCTGCACGTCCGATGTAGGATGCAGCCGTTGGTATAGCTCCCAGAGTCTACGCTGCAAATTGATCGTACGCGTGCTTTCTTTTACCTTAGCGTGGATGTAAAAATAAGTTTGAGCTAGGAAACACGGTGATTGCTCACTGTGACACGCAGAGTGGGAATCGGACTGACGTCATTAGTGATATCAGGAGGACGAGCAGGTTTGCCAAGTGGCTGCAGGCTGATACAGCCTTGCAAGACTAAGAGCTTAACGACAGCACATTTGTAGAACTTCTGACACGTATAACCTACGTTACTTACGCGAAATTACGGGTTTAGCGTCCGAAATTGCACGGTGGGTTAAGAGGAGGGACGTCGTCGTGGATGGCTCCGAATCAATTTTGACCACCTGGAGTTCTTTATAGGGTGCACCCGAAACACGGTAACACGAGCGTTTGATGTGTTCGTGTATAGTCAGTATGTGTTTTGCGAGGTCCCACTTTCCAGCCGATTGAAATGCTATCCCCAGTCGACACAAGGATTGATTGATTGATTGATTGATTGATTGATTGATTGATTGATTGATTGATTGATGTAACTTCACTGTTTCACTCTCACAACCGATTGACACTGGCGACACTAACGAACATCCGAATACGCCGTCTGATCGTCAGCGACGCCCAAATCACCGTGACTGCATCTTCTCTTTTAACGCGTGGAACCTAATTAAGGCCTTGCGAAAATTTCACGCGGGAAGTCGTCAGGATTTGGGACTGGCTCTTTTCGCAGACGTTCGTTGGTGTTTCTCTCCTCAACGTTATATCTCATCGTCTTCTTATCTCGGCGCAGCCGCATTTCAGAGCTGATGTCAAGAAGTGGATCCGACGTGCCCGGACAGATACGTGTCGCGCGAGTCAGTGGAACATCACCGAAGGAATATTCCGCGCGAGATTCCCGGCTCACCTTGCATGGAAGCGGGCAATGTCGTGCCGGGTTGCACGCGTGCGTCTGGGTTGCGTCCATCGACCATCGTCTCGAGGCTTTGGAAGACGGGTGTGCCTCTTGTTCTAAGCAGAGTTTCATTTCGTTGCTGGATCTTGCTGATTATTAGTGATTATCAGTGAATACTGATAATCAGTACTGTTACTCACCGCTGATTTGATTGCGCACAGCTGGGTTCAATATATATATATATATATATATATATATATATATATATATATATATATATATATATATATATATATATATATATATATATATATATATATATATAAAAGTATTTGACGTAGTAGTTCTGCGGAAACCCGCAAGGTGGAGAGAAGTAATTATTATTATTATTATTAATCTACTTAATTAATTAATTAATTTCGTCCTGGTCCGGGACTCGAACCCGGGACCACCGCCTTTCCGGGGCAGCCGCTCTACCAGTGTGTGTTATTTCCGCCATTTGTCCTTACGTGGGCGTATTCGAGATACGCCCTACCCGCCGTGGTTGCTCAGTGGCTATGGTGTTAGGCTGCTGAGCACGAGGTCGCGGGATCGAATCCCGGCCACGGCGGCCGCATTTCGATGGGGGCGAAATGCGAAAACACCCGTGTACTTAGATTTAGGTGCACGTTAAAGAACCCCAGGTGGTCAAAATTTCCGGAGTCCCCCACTACGGCGTGCCTCATAATCAGAAAGTGGTTTTGGCACGTAAAACCCCATATATTATTATTATTATTAGATACGCCCTACATACCCCCTACCCTATCCGGATACCCTAGATACCCTACATGCGGAATAGCCTGCCATAAAAATCAATTAATGAAGTAATTAATCACTTAATTAAATTTGACGTTCTGGATTCCAAAACAACGATCTCATTGATGCATTAGGCAGGCCGTAGTGGGAGACTCCGGATTAATTTTCGTCAGTGTTCTAATGTTCTTTAATGGGCACCTCAATCTGGTGTGCACGGGCGTTTGTGCATATCGCTTCCCACCGACGACGCCTCGTTGAGGTTCCCACATCAGGCCGCCGTGACCTCAGAGGTTTTGACGGTGTCGCATCTGGCCTAGTTAATTAATTTTTGGTAAAGATGCACTACACTGTATTTTACAAGAGAGCCAAAGATTGAGCAGAGCAAATTTTAACGACAGTTACTGAGTCCGCAGCGGTCTATATACGAAAACATTTAAATTGAAATCAGTACCTACTGGCGCTGGGGTCCTTGCGCGAAATTCTAGCAATGAAACTTTGACCTCTCATTTTCTCATCTAAGAATGAACGTGTTACCGCAAGTTTACGGAAAATGTAGTTTTGAAAGAACACGTTATCGCTCTATACTGATTCAGTGTTTCTTATCATCATCATCATCATCGTCATCATCATCATAATAATCATCTATTATGCCCACTGCAGGACGAAGGCCTCTCCCTCCCATCTCCAGTTGCCTCTGTCCTGCGCCAACCGATTCTAACTAGCGCCCGCGAATTTCCGAATTTCATCGCCCCACCTAGTCTTCTGCCGTCTTTGACTGCGATTCCCTTCTCTTGGTACCCATTCTGTAACCCTAATGGTCCAACAGTTATCTAACCTGTGCATCACATGACCTGCCGAGCTCTCTTAATGTCAATTAAAATATCGGCTATACCCATTTGCTCTCTGATCCGAACCGCTCTCTTTTTGTCTCTTAGCATCATGCCTACCATTCTTCATTCCATCGCTCTTTGCGCTGTCCTTAACTTGTTCTCAAGCTTCTTTGTCAGTCCCCAAGTTTCTGCCGTATATGTCAGCACCGGCAGAATGCACTGATTGTGCACCTATCCTTTCAATGATAATGGTAAGCTTTCAGTCAGGAGCTGAGAATGTCTGCCGTATGCGCTCCAACCCATTTTTATTCTGCAATCTTCCTCCTCATGATCAGGGTTCCCTGTGAGTAATTGACCTAGGTAAACGTGCTACTACACAGACTCTAGAGGCTAACTGGCGATCCTGAACTCTTGTTCCCTTGCCCGGCTATTGATCATTATCTTTGTCTTCCGCACATTAATCTTCAACCCCATTCTTACACTCTCTCTCTTAAGGTTCTCAGTAATTTGTTGTAACTCGTCTGCAGTGTTGCTGAATAGAATAATGTCATCTGCAAACCGAAGGTTGCTGAGATTCTCTTATGTGTTTCTCATATGTGTCCCTTTAAACCTATGTGAGTACGTCTCTTGGCCAGTAATAGCGTCCATCGTCAGGCAGCATACGCTAAAGGTGGGCTTTCGTATCAAGGAACACAATTAAGATGGCGGCCTCCTGGAGCCTTTAAACTGAGATCACCCACGCACGCGTGGCCCTTTAAACACCTGCCCCTCGTCCCTGGAGCGGAGGAAAACCGAGGAAAGAGACGAGACGTTGCGGACCTCGCTGCAATAAAACGACGGTACATCACGAAGCAAGCACGGACTCCCGTCCATCCATGGGTGGCGAGGAAGTCGTGCTCGGATGTACAGCCGAATCTCCTCGGCAGTCCGCGGTCACGGAAGGCGAAATTCACGTGTGCCGATGCCGGCCTATACCAGCCTACACTAGCCGAGCCGAGTCGAGCCGAGCCAGTTACGAAGCGGAGTCAGCCGTATCCCACAGCGCCGGCCCTTGGGCGTTGGGCGAGAAACAAACACGCGCGCACAAAAGATGGGGGAGGGGGGAGTTGAGAACGGATCCGCGCTCCGTGGGGGGAGGGATATATCGTGCGTGACCGACCGGCGTGGCACAATCGCCCCGCTGCCGCAACGGCGTGTATGTTTGAGCAGCGTGAAATCACGAAACTTGATTCCAGGAATCAAGGCGAAGCCCCGTAACCCTCCTCCACGCCGCTTTCCGCGAACCCCGTCCCCTCAAATCACCTCCTTCCTTCCCAGGGTTTCTTTTTGCTAGAGGGGCCCTCATACGGAGAACAACAACTAGTTTCGGCGCCTGGCGTGCGCACGACGCATGCAGGACAGGTGCACAAACGTCTCTCACGCGGGAGAACGTGTTGCCCACATGCACTCACCAAGTCATATCGTATTCAGGCTTGATCTCGTTGGCTGTTATTTCATTCTTTAAATTTGGCACGCCCGCTCGCGGAGCAAACACGTCTCGCACAGGGAAATTTCAATCTGACGTCGCGTACGGGAGCGTACGTGTACACTACGTATCAGACCGAAAATGCAGGTTTCGCGACCTCGTGTGCGAAATTGCCTGGATGTAGAAAGGAATTGGGGGGACGGAGTGTGAGGGTGTTGGTTGTGGCGAAAGCTGAAATGCACCAGTGCGGATAACCTTTTGCAACGTGAACCCTCGCACGTATAAATTTCGATGTAGGACAAGCTGAACCCGTAGGAGTCCGTGGTAGGAGCCCGTAGAAGTCCGTCGATGCCGTTGCTGTCAATATTGGCCTCGCAGAATGCAGAGATATCCTTCGCTATAAGGAGTTCGTTCGATTCGCCCTTTCAGGTCACCCTTCGGCCGGTGTATCATCATGTAGGGGCGTTTTCCTTTGTGAATGGAGGACACCTCGAATGTGCGTTCGCCTAGGCGAACTGGCCATCTAAGTTGGGTAAAGATATGTGCATATGTAGAAGGTTGCTGCTTCATTCGCCTCTTGAATCCATGGAGGTCTATATTTGGTCTTGACAATCACTGGCGAAGTAGTCCTTGGTTGAGCGGCCATTTCGTGGACTTGCTATGACAATGGCGGAATATTCTACAAAGGTATTATACTCAAACAGTAGAGCGATATTGTAGGTGAATTTCTTTGTACAAAGTGCACTACGTGCCATTTCCACATAAAAGGATTTCCGCCGTAGATTAGAGCACTTGAAAAATTATGGTAGGTCGCATTAAAGCTAATTTTAAGCGAATGAATGAAACTCTACATGTCAATACATGGACACTCTGCTACATGAATGCAGGCATTTTGGGATATGAATTTCAGCAAAGAAAAGGAAGATATGTCTCGCATAAGTGATTAACTACCTCCCTGATTGTGACGCCACTACACTTCGTATTTTTTCTTGTCTAAATCTTCCACGCCCCCCTCCCTGGTCGTCCGTGCCTTTACATTGCCGCTGCGTTATAACAGGAAACGTGTTTCAGCTCTCTCTCTGGTTTCCTAGTTTGAGGTATATCCACGCATAGCAAAAAAAGAAAGAGAGAAAAAGGGTGGGTGGGCGAAAAAGGTTTTAAAGCTACGCTTATACTCTACTACCGCAATACATAAAATTTCATGCCGGCTTATTAGGGAACATACCACAACATGGACTGATATAAGGTGCATTAGGTAGTGCCCATCAGTTGTGCGCGCTTGTGTGAGATAGATCGTTCCTGCCATCTTTGGAACAGCCGCCGACGTAAAACAGTAAAGGCACGCCACCCCGTTGGCAAAGCAGAAGCGAACGTTGGAAGAGGACATAACATACTCGGGCTTTTTACCATGCGAAGCATGGTTGCCGCTACTCTGCGCATTTCCCAGTTACGCAAAGGCAACACGTCCGAGGTCTGTGTTTTACAGGAGTACACCTCCATCGGCGTAGGACTGTGGAGACTTGAAATCGATCACTCGATCGTGTGACCTTACTTTACTTTTGGGTTTCTTTCTTTCTTTCTTTCTTTCTTTCTTTCTTTCTTTCTTTCTTTCTTTCTTTCTTTCTTTCCTTGCCCTTTTTTTCCTCGTTTTTGCCGTTTTACTTCTTTTCAACGCGCACGGCTCGCTTATTTGAAGCTCTGGGTGACTCGATGCAGCACACAGTGGCGTCTGATAGCGATCTTTTTCCACAAGTTTTACGTTAAGCGCGCTCTTTCAATATGGCGCTTTGCCCATCCGCGTATAGTCCGATGCACATTATGCGTCGGCCTCCGGGTATATTTATGGTACGGCAGCCGCTCAACGCATCGCTCGCGGCGAAAGCTTAATCATGAGTTCGTGTTTCGGAAGCGATTACGCGACGCGGCTTGCATCGCTGAACTTTCTCCTTCCCGCATGTCGCCTATGTAGTACGAGGATGCACCAAGGACACACGTTAACCATATACGCGAGGTTTTCGCTGATACTCTGTACTTCCTGTTTCAAGGGCGAGGCAGCGGAGTGTATAGCGCCTTTTAATACGCCCCATTGTCCTTGTCCGCGGCTGTACACGGTGTGTAGGCGATAAATAATCGGCCGACCTGTTCGTCCTCTTGTTACCGGTTATGAATGGTCGCGATCGATTATACACCGCTGCATAGATGAACGTCTTTGATAATGGGGTGTCGTATATGGAGAAACACGTGTGCTGACCTCTATGCAATAGTTACCGCCGCCTTAGGGTAGCGAAAGGGAGGAAAGCGATAAACGTAAACGCAAAGGAGTGCTGAAAAGAAAGTCACGTAAGCTGGATTGGTTGGTATCACTTCTGGGACATCAGCCGTTTTATTTTGGCGTACATTGTGGAAGCTTGGTATATTACAGCGAAGCTGCATATGGCTAGTCGATTCGCCCGTCCGTCTGTCTTCTGTACCCCGAAGACTCCGGCGCAACCCCATGCGCGAAAAAAAAAATGAAAAGAGAAAGAGAGACGCGCGATTGGCTGCGCCAGTAGTGACGTTGTTGCTCTCCGTCGCAGCCGAGCGCGCGCGCAGCAATTTCTCTCCGGCTCCGAAATGTGTAGGCCACACGTGAGACGCACTAGGAGCAGGCAGCTTTCGATCAGCATCGTCGCGAGCAGAACCGGGAACGAGCCTGTATGCGCCGTGCCGATGCTGCAGCCCAGGCACAATAACAGGCTCGTGCAGCCGTGCGCAAGCAGCAACTGCCTACCGAGCATCCGGCAGCATACCAAGCCGTTGTTTAATGAAACGTCGGGATTAACCCAGTGCTAAACACCGGGGCCGCACATTTCAGCTTGTATGGTCAACGATCTGTACGGAGTGCTTGGGCGGTGATTTTTTTGTCAGCATCCGCGTTGGAATGTTTTGAAAGCCTGCTGGCAACGCTGCATATCAGTTTCCGCAGCAGGTACTTATGACGTCACGAACTGTAGCAACATGCAGCTTGCGAAGGCTGGTTATAAGCTGGCTCCCCTTTAAAAAGGAAACGGCTCCATTTTCTGCTAGTGCACTTTTTCGGACGCTGCTATCACCACCAAAGTTGCGTGCCTAACGCGTGGATGGAGCATTGTGCGTTGCACAGAACTAAAAGAAACAGTTTATTTTTGATTACACGTGGGCGACAAAGCTCACTACACAGGGTACCGTTCCCACGTATGGATTCATTTTGACGGAAACGGAGGAATAACTATCTACCAAAAAGCTGTTCGCATATTTATATCAACCTAGTTATGGAGCGCTCGTTCCTTGCGCGTATTTGTTTACCAGTTTGCGGCTAGATCGAACATTTTCACCTGACTGCGCTCTAACTCGCAAAGTTACTAAAACTAAGCATTCCAGGTCTACCGAGGAGCTCGCAGACGCAGCTAGTCCATTCTTCGCGCGAAGAACGCATCCGTGAGAAGCGTATAGCGGTATTGCGTAGTCGTGTGTATTACGGAAGCATATTAAATAAAATGAAATAAAAATAAGAAGGAACCCAATCATAAGCGCAAGAGGACAGCGTAATCTCCCGCTGAGCTCGTAGCCACCAGCGCTCGTTATTCCTAAGTCGCTTCTCACGTAACTCGTAAATCTTCGCGAATAAAAAACGAAGGTCGAGTGTACGCACGGTTTCTCTTCGTGGCCAAAAGCATGCAGCTCTCGCTGAAAAAAAAATCAATAAAGAAAGGAAAAAAAAGTTTGGTAGCCATGGAACGTTGTTCTACATTGTATAGGCTATGCGCACGCGTTCTTTTTATGCACGGCGGCAATGACCTCTAGCTCGTGTCTACTCTAGCTCTAGGTTGTATTGCGCCGTGGGTTCATTGTTTACGCTGCTAGCTTCTTAAGATGCACGTGATGGCACAAAAGGCGGTAGTTCGCGATAGGAGTCGTGGTAGTTCTGTGCAGCATAGTGGGGCGTCTGAAAAGCTTCCTTTAGGCGCAGAGTAGGCGCCCGGCAGAGCACGTGATCAAGCCACTTTGTCGAGCTTTGTTATGATTACTGCACGTTTATATGCGTCTCGCAGCATATTTTCTCCTCCTCGTCTTGGTTTCCTGTGATTTGACATGCACTGAACACTGGGATATATATATATATATATATATATATATATATATATATATATATATATATATATATATATATATATATATATATATATATATATATATATATATATATATATATATTTCGCATTTTCATCGGGCAGGCATCACTGTCTTCATTAAAGCCAGAAGTCGAAGTCCGGATAGTGGCTACCACAATCAACTTTGCATTACTGTTCTTGCAGCCTTCGCTATACAGTAATTTTATTCGCTCGTGTATATGGCAATTTTCGTTCAAGCGGTCAGCTTGTCTAATTGCATCGCGCTTGTAGAAGTGTTCACGATTCGACTAACTGCTGCCATCCCCCCTGACCGCTAAAGCTTGAAATTAGTTTCATGTCAGCGCGCCATTCTTCATGACGAAAGTTCAGGTTGGCAAATGGGCGACTGTGTGACGACATGGTCACTGTGAGTTTACCAGCGACCTTGAGCGCAAGCAAGCCTTTACTACTCCTCCCCCGTATTCTGATCCCGGGAGTTTTAACCATGGTAATGTGCAGAGTTCATTGAAAGGCGTGTGTGTTTTGGTTTGTGTCGTCGGGGAAGTGCCGGTGCGTTGTTACGTGAATTACCGCATGATGGTGCTTATTCACCAATTATGCGCTGAAATCACATCCCCTATGGCGAAGCGAAAAAAAGAAAGGCTTAAAGGCACGCGGAAGTGTGCATTAAGAATGTGTGCCTATGTATAACGTGGCGTCGCGCGGACGTTGAGTGAGTGAGTGAGTGAGTGAGTGAGTGAGTGAGTGAGTGAGTGAGTGAGTGAGTGAGTGAGTGAGTGAGTGAGTGAGTGAGTGAGTGAGTGAGTGAGTGAGTGAGTGAACTTTTATTGGGTCCAGCGAAACGCGATAAAACGCACACCCGGCTAATCTCACGACGAGACTGGCAGGTCTAGCCTGTCGGCCCGATCGCGGGCGCGCTGGACGGCCAGGATTTGGTCCTCAGAGACGGGACTTCGTAGGAGCGCGTCCCACTCTTCCTTGGTGAACTTCGGGCCCAGCGACACGCACTCCAAGAGCATGTGATACAAAGTAGCAACCTCACCACAGGCCACGCAAGAACAATTCGGATAAATCTCGGGATATATGCTGTTAAGGGACGCCGGATTTGTGTAGGAGTTCGTATGCAAGAGTCTGAGCGTGACCGCCTGCGGCCTGCTTAGCTTGGAGTGCATGAGGCGGCGGGAAAACCCTTCTCTCTAAGTAAAAGAATTTAGTAAGTTCATTGTGCGTGATAGGAGCGTCTCTGTGTCCGGGTAGAGAGTCGCCCGATCCGAGGGCAGCGCGGTCGGTAAAGCCACGCGCAGCCTCGTGGGCAGAATCGTTGAGGTTCAGAGGAACCCCCTCGATCGCCCCGACGTGGACAGGAAATTAAAGGATGGAGTGTATGGAGGTGTCGCCGCGTTTGGCGCCTTTCAGAATTTGAATTACCTGCCGGGCTACCCGGCCTTTCGGGAATGCCCTGACGGCCGCTTTCGAATCGAATCGCGTGGAAGTTGTCTGCGATAAACCGCTGATTGTACCTTTCCATTCCACGAAGAAAGGAAACAAATGTGCGTGTGTGTCTGGGGGGGAGGAAGGGAGTTGACATTTTACGCGATAGCTATGTTGAATTCAATTGAGATTTAATGGATATATATACGAGCACCATCGCGAAGTTTTGCAAAATATTTGTTGCGTATTAACTCCCATACAAGATTCGCGACGGTGTGCACATTTCTGTTGTTTACGCTGCATAGTGAGAGCGCATTTCTTACTGGGCAAGAAGATGCAGAAAGGACACGCTGCCTCAGTTTTGGTGCCGTCGAGCTGCACTCTGATGGTATGTCCGTAGCGGTCGAGCTCTGATAATGGTGGCACCCGGTAGGCCCTGGCCGGGGAGGCGTGTATACTTTGGGTGTCTTCGATTTGCTGTTCCAGACTGCCCGAGGTGCTGTTTTCAGCAATGAGCGTTGGCGTGCACGAAGTCTCGAGCAGTCATAGGCAGTCTGGAAGGACAAGTAGAAGTTACACCCTCTGTTTCACTATTATGCGGCACCATCGAATGGAAACTGTGGGGTTTGTCCAACGCTAGAGACAGTGATCGAGTCTGCACTCTAGTCTAAGCAGATGATACTCTGATCCCGTATTCACAAAACGTTCTTACGCTAAACACTTTCGTACCAGCCAATAGTTATGTAGGACATATTATAAGCGAAAGCGATCAGTCAATGAAAAACACAACTTACGAACGAGAAGCTTTGTGAATTCGGCCTCCTGATGCAAAAAGACACGGGCCCAGTGCGTTCGCAGAATGACAATCCTAATTGGCTGCTCACGCCGGCAGCATCTTTCACTCAGCTGTAGCACAGAAAAACTGTTAAACGGAATATATGCGTATGTGATGAGGACTACTTTCTGCCGTGTAGGCCGGTATATAGCACCTCTTTGCGCGTCGTTATAGTTACGTTCGGTGTGTTGCAATTCCGGCCAGCACTGAAGAGAGTCTACGCTGACTGCTAAGAAGACAGCTTTGAGTCAAAGTAATGAAACGCATTTAAAGCGCGTCTTTGCGACTTGACGCCATCTCGAGTAGACGACAAAAAAAAAAGGAATAACACTTATTATAGTTATATTTGAGCACTGTGCGTGTGCGAGCCTTCGGAAAACACAACATAGCTTACATGAAGCACATAAGAAAACGTCACTACGCTTTACATAGCACGTGGGCGACCTTCCCCTCGAGTGTCCAACCACACTGCTCAGCCGCCATCTTGTATGGACAGCCAATGT
Organism: Dermacentor albipictus; assembly: GCF_038994185.2. NCBI lineage: Eukaryota > Metazoa > Arthropoda > Arachnida > Ixodida > Ixodidae > Dermacentor > Dermacentor albipictus. The sequence continues at coordinate 139,391,758 of NC_091825.1, read as the reverse complement.
AGCCTGCGTCATGTTTCTTTTATGCGAAGCATATTACGAGAGCTCAACCCAGCTCCTCAGGCGCGGCGGTGTCGCCATGAAACCACGTGACACCGTGACGTCACGACAGAGGAGAAGTGGCTTTGGCTCAACTCTTGCAAGACGGGCTGGGTGGGAATCGAACCAGGGTCTCCGGAGTGTGGGACGGAGACGCTACCACTGAGCCACGAGTATTTTTTTTTTTCTTTATTACCGGCTTGGCAAAAGAAGGTACAATGTGAGTATTACATGGCCATAAAAACAACTAGTCAATGCCGGATCAGTGTGGTGTGATAAGAACGATGTAGGCTAGTCACTTTGTCCAAAGCACTTAGCCAATCAGGAGGGTCACTCTGTGCACAGAAAAATTCGCGTATATATAACACACTTTCAATGAAATATTCATGTGCAGGGGCCTGAACAATGCGCTCATGTCTAATATCCATACGCGTTCGCCACACACTGTGCATGCACAAAAGCATTAACAGATCGACAGGCACTCCCTCTGGTTCCGCGCATGGCAGGAAGCGTATTCCGAAAGCACTTAAGGGCAACTCCTTTTTAAGGCTACGTTTTAGAAGCCACGAGTACGACGCTTCAAAGCGGTACAAAAGCGCCTCTTGTTTCTAAGGCGTGCGTCTCTTGCTCAGGCGCAAATTTCGTTGCCGCGCCGAACGCTGCTTTGCTCGACGCTCACGGCGTCCAATGCGGGGCGCGTAGTCGCTGCCCTGTAGCCCATTGTCTTACACCCCTTGGCGGGTCGACGGGAACGCTGTCGCGTTCCACACTTGAAGGCGAAGCAGTAATGCATGAGTTGTTCCTTCGTCTAGCCGAACCAAATATAGCCAAGCAACAGCAGTTCACCAGGCTAAACAGTGGTTCAACAACTAAAATAAAGGCTAGTATGCTTCGCATCCTGGGCTTAACCTTACCTAAGCCACAGCCATTTTTTTACTTCGATACTCTCTTCGCGAAGTTGCTCTCTCTGCTTCCTCGTGAATATAACGAGACTTAAGATAGCCGTTGTCCGCTTAGCTGTTGGATTTAGCCCTTTAGGGCGAGTACTTGGGAAACAGCCTTCGACGGCGCTGCGTTCAACTGGCGAGCACACGCGTGTGCTGCACATGGTGGTGCAGCACACGCGCCGCTCGTTCAACGCGTCGAGCCAAGTAACAACAACGGAGCGCATAGAGGCGCTGCCAAGCCAAGCCAAACCAAGTTGGACGGGACAATCATTCCAACCTGTTGGGCAAGAAGCTGCGCATGTTGAAGCGTTCCCGAATGGAAACAATTCCAGGCCGGCCGCACGCGGCCATGGTGATACGCATGGCCGCAGAGTATATAGGTAAGCGGGCATGAGGATAGCCCGTCTCGGCTAATTGCTCCCTCATCATCATAGCCGAAGCGCGCGCAGTTTCTTAAATGGGGTGGCCCGGACAATGCAGTGTGTGACGCCGTCGAGAATAATATGCATCGCAGAGACAAGCGGCGGCAATTTGCGTATCCTTGTGGGCGTGGAAAACGTGCTCTCATAATTATTTTTTTTTTCCTGCACGAGAATATAGGGGCAAGAAACGGCCAGGATATCTAAGACGTGCGTTGAAACGAAGCAGGAGTATCGTAAATTAAGATGCAGAAAAGTTAGTTTACGGCTGAGAAACTTCCAAGTTTATAGGAGTGCGGAAAAAAAAAAAGAAGGACGCCTGCCGGTAAGTTTCGGAAGCATGTCCATCTCTGGCTGCTTGTTTCAGAATTGGAAGTAACAAGAACTTGCTGCGTGAAGGATGAACACGACAAAAAAAAAAAGAAAGGTAAAATAACGCACTTGTTCCAGTTATTATGGTTAAATGTTCTCAAAATATCCGTGGCTGCATTACTGTTTCAGGCTAGCAGTCGCCTGCCAATAAGGAAACAAATGAATAAACTTACCGTACTTGCAAGAAGGGTCCATTCATCAGTGAACGTGGTGTACCTGAGCCAATGCTGTTAGGCTTTGATAAAGTTATCCTGACACTTGCTAAGTTAAAGAAAGCGTGAAGCGCCACAATTTCTCTTCAACCTCGACAACATTGGACTTCTTGACGAACAATATGAACAATATGAACACCCGCATATGCGTACATATACTATAGTTCTAGCGCCCATGGAGGGCGCATGGCATGGAATGTGTACATCGGACAAAACGCCGACTGCACGCGCGTGCGTGCGTGTGTGTGCGTGCGTGCGTGTGTGTGTGTGTGTGTGTGTGTGTGTGTGTGTGCGTGTGTGTGTGTGTGTGTGTGTGTGTGTGTGTGTGTGTGTGTGTGTGTGTGTGTGTGTGTTCTCTCGCTCGACACACGGGCTCCAAAAAACTGTGCTCGGTAAAACTGGTGTTCTATAAATGTGCCCTGCTCATGCACGAGAACGCATGAGCGGAAAAGATTCTTTTTTTCGTTTCCCTGGTGTTGACGACGTTGACGCAGGGCGCGAAATCCTGCTGCAATACGAGTGCGTCCAAAAATACCGCGTGCATGCGGGAACGTCTATAGCCGTTTTCTGAAACAATGACCGCCCGCAATGACTGAAAGTTGGGGGTGGGGGGAAGGGGTTATAGGTAATCAATACAGCTCTTCTCATTTCTTGCGATTCTTTTGAAGTCATGTAGTGCATGTAGCCGGCTTTATTAATGCGAAAGTCGGGGCGAATATACTTCCTCGACTGAAGATTTTTTGAAACCTCGGGTTAGGGGTATACTGGACGTATACAAGAACGCATGGCTTGCCTAAATATTCTCCTCGTCACATGCAGCGGGGGTTCGCTGGCGATGGCCTTCAAATGCTGAACTCGATGACGCAAGTTCGATTCCCATTTGCGGCGGCGGCATGCGGGTAAGAGTGGCATGCAATAAACTGCGTCGAAGAACTCCAGCTTGAAGCTGCCCAGGCCAAAGTTGGCTCTATGCCGAACGCCGGCAATTCCCGAATTCTCGTCGTAACCTCACTTACCGATTTATTATGTTTTCCTACTGGGCGGCTGTCGTCCCTTTGGGCGATAAAGCGAATTGCGGGCAATTTCGCACGCGAAACGTGGAACTGAGTTAGCATGCACAAATGGGACAAGGTAAAGACGCGATTCGTGTAATGGGAAGGCATCGAGGCAAACATAATACGAAAAAATGGCGCGATGCTTAAGAGATTTTGCCGAGCATTCGGCCTTCGTCGTACGTATTCCGTGTAATACCAGGTTTATCTCGTATACATGCACAACCAACGCAGCCACGCACCTCCGTTCGACTGCGCGACTTCATCAAAATTGCCCCCGGAGCGAGCGAAACTCGGTGAAAAGCCCTCGAGGACCCACCCGCATAAAAAGCGAAACTCCCTTGTCCCACGTGATTGCATCCGCGTGCAAACACACGCTTTATAGCTGCTTACATATATCGTGCCGCATAAACGATGGATTTGCCTCGGCCCCAATTAGGCCTCGTTTTCTCACGTTCACGCGAAGCCGCGCGATCTTCGACCACCTGCCTGTCGTGTGTGTACGCGCACCCACACACGCACGCATTCGTCGTACGTGTGTGCGTGTGTGTGTGTGCGTGTGTGCGCGTGTGTGTGCGTGCGTGTGTGTGTGCGTGCGTGTGCGTGCGTGTGTGTGCGTGTGTGCGTGTGTGTGTGTGCGTGTGCGCGCGTGCGTGCGTGTGTGTGTGCGTGCGTACGTGTGTGTGCGTGTGTGTGTGTGTGCAGCAGATGTATGCGAAGCGGCAGCAGCAGCCGCACCGAACACACCGCACGCGGGCATGGCTGCTCCCAGAACGAATTAACTTGCTTTCGGCTTCGCGGTATACGGGTGTGCGGCGTGGCTGCTCTGGCGAAGTTTGCCAAGCCCCGGCGCCATCAGTTCTTTTTTCCGTGAGCGCTATATATCGTTCCCACAACGGCGGCGAGCGCGACAGAAGTGAAAATGTGTGTATAGCGCAGGCGCGGCGTATACACCAGCACAGCGGAATGGTCATCGTAGATTTCCACTTCCAAGCGTGTCCGTCAGGCGTTGTCGCTCCGCCGATCGCGAAATCTGTGCTTAGCGCAATCGGAGAGCGGAATTGAAGGCGATCCGAATCGCTTCCGTAGCGCGGGCGCTCTTGCCGGGGAAACGCGTCGATTGGAAAACGCGCGCGTTCGGATATCGACGTGATCTTACAGTACACACCGACCGCTTTCTTTTTTTTTTTCTCCCTCCAGGGTTTAAGCTGCAGGGTATTCGAAGTCTCATTTGGCAAAATGCTCGGGGAAATGACACGACACGTTTGTGTAGCGCCTCGGGGATGCAATTACGGCAGGAGCGAAGCGGACAGGCCTGGGGAAGGCATGACACGTAGGTTAACTGTCCATGACTGTATTGCGCTTAGTGTCACACTGACGCGAACGTATATCACTTTGTATATCACCTTGTTAATTAAGGCGCTCGAACCCGCACCAAACGTCGTTGTGTCGAGTGCCTTAATTAACTCTACCTTAATTAACTTCGTCTTAACACCACTGGCCGTGCTGGCGCTTCTTCTTCGCCTCTGCATCACGCTTTCTTATGAAGAAATTGATGGCCTAATTCGCCTCAATTAACACCACAGGTCGTGCGTTCGGCTCCCACCAAAGGTCGAGGGTTCGACTCCCCATGAAGTTTCTTGCCACGAATTTTGCTGCCGGACGTCTCATTTTTCGACCCAAGAGCCACCCAAATTTCGGTTTTTACCGAAATTGTACACGTGTTGTATGGCGTTTCGAGGGCGTATATACAGCGACGAGAAGGGGAAATAAATCTGTTGCTGAAAGTTAGCGCTGTGTGTGTCAGATGTGCCTTTCTGCTGTCCTTGTTCAGATTGCGCTACAACAAAATAATATATACCAGTCGACGCCAGGAGCAATCCACACTAAGCACGGCGACGACGTTGAACTGTATCGCACTCCGCTCGATTTCGCAGGGATTAGTGTGCTGAAGCGAAATATACGCTGTTCTACAAACCTGCAGACTCTTAATTCAAAATGGCGCTCTTTGGCCACACCTGGCCCTTGCGCCATTAAACACCAAACATCATCATCATCGTAATTCAAAAACTCGAGTAAAGAAGCTCGGCCGACAGCGTCAAGTTGCCTTCACGTAGCGAGCGCTGGCGCGGCAGTATGCTTTTTTGCAGCATGCTCTATGGTATCGCTGTACTATCGGCTGCTCGAGCGAAACCGAGCACTGTCCTTCTGGCGTTCTACACAACGTATAGCTTCGCGAGTCGCCACCCGAAGATGTGGACTCGCACGAATGTTTCCATGTATGCCAGGATGCGCCAAACGCCGCAGAGCCTGCAGCCGATCGTCGATATCGGCGCGCGGGGGAACCGTGAGCTCGCTGCCAGATCGGGATCGCGTGATTCGGCGTAGGCAGGCAGCGAGCAAAACAAGTAAACAACGCGCGCAGACCGGATCGATCCGGCACCAACTGGGGTCTCAGTTTCGGGCTGAGCTTATCTGTGTCGCGCTGCAATCTCCAAACAACACGCGAAGCATGTAAAGTACCTGCGCACACATGTCCATTTGTGCAGATATGTAATGGCTTTCGTTCTGGGTGAGGTCTCTATACATACACCGCGCCTTTTCATGCAGGCCGCACAGATGTAATGCGCGATTAGACTCGTTCCGAAGATCTTGTCGACCGAGGGATTGAATTAGGGACGTGAACTGGACCGCGTCCTGCGGCTGCCTGGAGCTTAGCCCGGTATATGCTGAGCTTTTTTGTGATACCGAGCGCTTAGCATGTACGGTTGTGTTTATGATATCATTCGCCCCCAGCTGAGTAGAGGAGTAGAGCGATCACATCACCGGCACTGAAGGACCGCACACACATGTCTCCTACGTAAAACAATTGTTAATGATGCCAGTGAATGTCATCAGGTGATAACAGCTGGTGGAAAACGTCTGTGACTCTAATTTGTCCTTTATTCATTAATGGCCGCGGCGGAATCGTTTGATGCTCGGCGGCCGCTTCGTAAAGCTGTCTGTCACACTGGATAACAAACAACACTCTACAAGCAAGGGGTCTCCTTGGGCCCTGTCCCCCATAGCAACAACGGTTGTTAGGGCGCAGCTTCGCGTCGTCCATCTTAACAACCGTTGTCCTATTGGTTTGACAGAGCTACTGATAACAACGTTGTTTGCTGACTGCGTTGGCGCGCCAACTTGCGGAGTGCGATAGCGCCCTTGGTTCTATTTTGCCCATAAATGAAGCATCCATTAAAGACAGAAAAACATATATATCTATATTGTGAGCATTATTCATACGCTTCATATACCTGTACATACTATACCTGTACATACTCATCATCACCGTTTTGGGGCCTGGTGGTGGGGCTCTCACTCGAGAGAATAAAGTGGAGTCTGGCTGTCTAAGCCTCGTCTCACAAGTGGTCTCACATATATATGCGCTGTGGCAATCTATGTTATGCGAATACAAAATGAATGAACATTTTTGTGTAAGGCGAGAAACTGTGTGTGCGAGACAAGCTTGCGTGTAACGACATTGGCATAATGACAATGCTTGCGACGGTGCTGGCATGGCGTCTGATGTACGCTGTCAAACGCCTTTACGACGAAATGCTAGGGGCCTTCAGGATTGTCTGTTATACAGTTCAATTCGTTGCAAGATCGCACACCGTACCGCTACCAATAGAGCAACCTTAAGCAACAGAGAGCCTTTATTTAAAACGAATTCAAGAGAGACCTTATGGAAGAATTTGCTGAATTGCGAACGAGTGAATTATTCTGATGACATTTGGAACGTTGACAACTGTTGTGTCACCGGCTTCTCCACAAACAATAGATGTTTGATGAGCAAAGAATGGTAACACGAGGTGATATGAAAAAACAAACAAATGATCCGACAATAAAGCACATTTCGGAAACATACTTCGACAGTAATAGTCAGTATAGAAAATAAATAAATTGGCTGCCACTTTAGCATACGTTAAAAAGGGTGAAGGCCTGCGCACTCAAGAGATATCCATTAAATTACACTTGACATTCTCATTTGAATGCGTTGTTACTTCTTATTACTTGTTCTCGCCCACTAAATGTCGTGGGTTCGACTCTCACCAAAGGTTCGGGTGCCTTAATTAACTCTATATTAATTAATTTATTTAAAGGTACATCACAGGCGCCGGTCGGAGCATTGAGTGATGACGGTTATACAATGAAATATGTGATGAGCATAAACAAAAGCAAAGTAACAGTAAGCAGAATAAAAAGGGCATCATTATGCAGTCGCAGATCGTAAAATGTGCATACAAATGCTCGCGGAAAAGTTCGCGGTTAGTGGTTGAAACAATGATATGTGGAAGATCGTTCCAAAGTTTGATGGCTTGTGCCAAAGCCGAAGAATTGAAAGCCTTAGTTTTACCAATTATGCGTTTTAGGCTGAGGCACGTGATTATGAAGGCGCCTGGATGTGCGTAATGGTTTGTCAAGTGGCTGTGGGGACGGCGTTACGCTATGAATATATTTGCGTATTAAGCATAAAAGAGCAACAGAATGACGTTTACTTAGCGTGTGGAGTGGCATGTCTAGCTTAATTTTTGTTATACTGGAATGGCTGTTGTAGTTACATGGAACGAATCGAGCGGCTCTGTTTTGTACGGCTTCCAGCATTGAAATTAAGTACTCTTGATGAGGCGATCAGATGGATGAGCAAATTCAAGCTGTGGGCGTACGAAGGTTAAATATGCCAATTCGCGTTTATGAGCTGAGCAGTGTAGCAGATTTCGACGTAAGTAACCCAGTGTTTGTGATGCTTTAGCACCTATGTTGGTGATTTGCAATTTCCATGAAAGGTCGGATGTAAGGTGCAAGCCTAAGTACTTATATGACACCGCACGGGGTATTGAAATGGTGTTTAACTGTATGTTTTCTTTTTTGGCATGGCGATAGGGGCGTCGATGTGGCAGCGATGTGGAAGAAGACGACGAACGGGTGAGCAGTGGCACGAGCGCTCCGATTTCCTGTACCTCATAACGCGACCTAATTGAAACATAGAGTTCTAAGGCTTTCGCCTTAAAACAACACACAGAATTAATCAATAACCCGAACAGGATGCAGCAACATTGCAATATGACTCAAAAACATAAAAAGTGTTGATACACAGATACGACGTCACTTTCAGTAAAGATAATTGTTAAATCTTTAGCTGCTCGCCGTAATGATGATGCCTTATCCCGTGACCCAAGCAACCTTTCTATGCTGAAAGGGCAATTATCGAGTGTCATCGACGATGCCTTCGAAGAACATCTTTGCTGTTCAGACTTAAAAACAGCTTAGTAGGAAGTTCTCCCACGAATGGCCGCACTTCCAACAAGGCATAGCTGAACGACGCATGCGCTACGGAAAAGTGCTTTCACATAGGTGGCGCCTCGTGCGCTGACCAATCATTCGCTTCGTTTACACGACCTTTATGCGAGCGGACCGAGTCGGAATTCGAGCCGGAATACCGTTATTCTCAGCCCGGCAAACGGGCTCGATCCAACTTTATCGGGTTGATGTAAACGTAGCTATACTGCAGCTAATGCGCAATAAACAGGACACCCTGTTGAAACATCCTACGGACTGATGGTTGTGCAACTTCGTCCCTGAGCGCCATACTGCAGTAATATATTGAAGGGCCTAAGTATATACGTGGCTGGCAGCCGTATACGCGCGGTATACGCGTATGTACGCGCACTACGCGGCGTCTGGCATGCTCTGTTGCGCCGGGGACACGCGCGCCCTGGTGCATGTCATAGGAGGTGGAACGCGCATTCGAAATGAATTCACTCCTGACCCTGAAAACACGGGAGTCTTCGGGCGTTCGTTCTGCATATCTCCCCACGCACGTGCTTCCTCTGCCAGGCGAGAGCACTGCAGCGTGGTCATACACCGTGGTATTAGCCCGATAGCGTTAAGGAGCCCGTGTCGCGGAAAATGCGGCGTCCGGCGTCCAGTACTGGACGTCGCCAAGCCTGTGGCAAGTGGCGTGTTTCGCGTCCAAGCCTTGGGGTGGCGCCACCATCGAAACGACAACAGCGCACCGCCGGCAGCTGTAATCGAAACGCCAGCTAAGCCTTTATTATGTAAAGTTTATTTGCAACGCATCAAACCAGTACGTATAGAATAACATTTCTATCTGAAATTATAAACTTTTCGAAGCAAATTCAGCTTAAACGCTGAAAATATTTATAACCTGACTTCTGGAATGTTTAACTGCAAGAGAGAGAGCAGGCGTTCTGTACCAGAAGACGAACACTCGCGACAGAATTCGCCCTTGTGAAAGCTACATGTTTCTGCTCAAACAGGAGGCGCTGGCTCAAATCAAGTTGCAGTTTATGAATATTGTGAACGAAGCCGTGCGACATCTTCAGCTACAAAAGTAGAGGAACTTTAGCAACATACCAGCGTGCGACGGCTTTATGTGGTCGGATGTATTTCTTCATTCAGAGGCGGACAGCTTGTGTTGACCAGAAATGTGTGGCGAGACTGCACGTACTATTTTTTGCACATAAACAACTATGCATGTTACGCACCAGTATATCTTCTGAAACGCTATTCGCGTGCTTTTTGTTTCATGTAAACATCGATGATGTTATAATAAAGCTGTTTATTGACAGCAAGTTAGTGTGATTAGCGTCGTGATTTCGCTCGGCCTATGCAGCAGTGCCAACCTTCAAAGGTATATGTACAAGCTAGTTCTGAGTCCTAAATAAGAATGTATATATATTGGTATATACCTGGCCAAAGCAAGCGGGCAGCGCAACAGCAATAGCAGAAGCAGTCGACGCCGGCGTCCGTCGTATGCTGTGCGGTATACTCCTCACAAGCATAATTGCGCTTTCGATACACATTTAACTTTCTAAGCAACTAGAAATTATTCAGATGTCGCCTGTCATTTTTAAATTTAGATTGTCTTACCTGATGTTGTTGTAGATCAGACGGATGTGCACAAATTTGAATGCTTGATTGATATGTTGTATCGTGAGCACCCAACCTGATGCTATGAAGTGTCAAATCTGCTTGTGTTCTGCTATTTTCCCTCCCTGTAACGACCCTCAAGCGAGGGTTAACAGTATTAATAAAGAAGAAAAAGAAGAAGTATGTGAATAATATTCAAAACATTATCTATTATTACTAAGTAAAAATTTTTCTGGTATCAGTGCAACTACCATAGAATCCAGGCGGCGCTAGCGTATAGCCAGCCTGCGAAAATCGGCCCCATTGGCCGGGAATGTCACGGTCTGATGGCCACCATAATGACGGGTTTCACGTCGCTGCGGCAATTCCGAACCGCGCATACCCAACCACTTCTCTACCACCAAAGTTGCTCATACCTTGTCTTTTACTCTTTAAAAGTTATTCCTCGGAATTTTGAGAACGGCAGCCCACAAACAAATATAATGAAAAAAAGAAAACACCGACAGCACGTGTCCTTTATGTTAGCTCTTTTCAGACTGAAATATGAAAAGTGCGAAACAATAACAGGAGATCGACCCACACAAGAGGCCGCGTTTCTACCAGAGAGCTCACCTTCGTGCATAGCGTTCGCAGCCAGCGTTTCCGGGCAAACGTTATGGTTACATAAGCTGCAGCTGCCGGGAAGCATGAAAAGCAGTATAAGGTCTTTGAACGCTGTCGCGTTCCACTCTTAAAGGCGAAGCTTAAGCGTCCTCCATTTTTTGTTTTTTCTTTTTACGACAAACGCATTTTATTTTGTAAAGAAACGGTCGTATCTATAGGCGCCTGCCGTCTTCTTTCTTCTGGCAGGCTACAGAGCTTGGCGGTCAATAGCAACCGATAAATTTAATTTTGAACATTAATTTCACTGTATAAGTTTCTTATCACTAACTTTAGGTCACCTGTAATTGCGAAATTGAAGCACGCACGCACACGCAAGCACGGGCATCGTGTCACTATTTTAGCTAATCCGTCCGTAATGAGAACGAAGACCCCGAAAGCGATCCACGCACGCACGCACGCACGCACGCACGCACGCACGCTCGTGCGTGCGTTTGTGCGGGGCTTCACTTTCGGTGGATCGCTTTCGGGGTTTTCGTTTTCATTACGGGCCAATAAGCTAAAATACTGACACGAGGCCCATCGGTGCAGTGAGGAGTCCTCGTGCTGGGTGATTTTTGTACGCCACAAAGAAGAGATAGTGCACGCGAAAGCGGTTGACCGACAATGAGGACCCTGAATCTTCATTGTGCTGTGGGCATAATCGATGACGCTATTGACTAATGATGATAATGAGAAGCAAGAACCGATTATGTTATTAGGGAGAGTAAAGAGAAGAAATTAGAGGGCGGGATCGTCACAACCATAACTAACCTTACGTAATAAAGCAGGAGATGGGATGAGTTCTAGATTACATTATGCTAATACCTGAGTAGCTCTCACAAAGACTATTTGTTGCCATCGATATACAAAGGGGAGGCGATTAGCTATCATCATCATCATCATTGTAAATGCGGAGACTGAGGTGATAACCTAATCGCTCGCGCCTTTCAGTCTTATTGCTTTTAATTGAATACGAAATCGCAGAAGGAGCATCAGTGATTTGGTCGTTCCGGGCCGTGGGGGTTACGTTACGTGAGAAACGACCCGGCCGACCTTACCGGAATGACAGGGGACCCTGCGCACATAGTATTTGCCCCATCGCATAGTCGACACAAAGAGCGAATCGTTCGGTATCCGTTTAGCGAGCATTGCGGACTACGACATCACACCAAGGCATTGTCAACGCCACGGTTGTGTTTGGTGGTGGTGTACAAATTGCGGCGTAGGCTCCACCAAGTTTGCCTCCATTCGTTGCTCGCGCTTTTGAAGCGATATAAGTCACGTGTCGTGCATGTGTAGCTCTTACGACTGGGCGGGAAGAGCCGCGTCGGCACAACAGCATAAAGGACAATGTATCAGAATTGAAGCAGCGACGTAAGTTTTCGGTAAGGAAGCGTTGGCGGTGTGCAAACCGTACGTGGCACCGGGAGGGACCCTCTAGAAATGCAAAGGGCGCTTCTTGCGTCATTCGAAACGGCTATCAGGAAATTGGCATAGAGGAACAATTGACAAAGCTCTGCAAACGATAATGTACCGTGTCACCTCCAAAAGTGCGGCAAGGCGTTTAGAGAAGTCTGAATAAATGTTCGCCAAGTGTTCTCGCCATTACTTGCATTCTTTTGCGAATCACGTGCCTTTTTTTTATTGAGAGTCGCTTCTCGTGCTTGCATAAGGCCTTGCATTACCTTTTTTGTATTCCAGGCAAAAGTTACGAGAATACATTGCACTTATACAAAGCTCAGACCCTGACTTGCGACTTCGCCTGCCACCTGGACTCTTCCGTCGCGAAACAACTTTACTGTGTCGCATGGGGTTGTACGTCGCATTTACAAATTCCTATTCACTCCTGATAGGAATGGCCAACAATGCGGTATGCTCTTTGTGTGGGTGCGATGAGACTCTAGAGCACCTTCTCTGTCACTACCCATCCTCTGACTCTCAACAACGTACATTACAAGCGAAACTCAACCTTCTGGACAATGGAGCGCTCTCAAAAGAAAAAATCCTTGGACGATGGCGTATGCATTCTTGCATGCAAAAGACCACAAAAACCCTTATGCGTTTCTTGAAGGACATTGGATTTTATGAATGCTTGTGACAGTGGGGATTTCTCTGCGAATGACTGACTATTATTTTTCTTTTCTCTCCTTATCTGTTCTACCCTCTTCCCCCTCCCTAAGTGTAGGGCAGCCAACCGAGCACGTCCTTGGTTAACCTCCCTGCCTTTCCCTCTTTGTTTCTCCCTCTCTGTCTCTAGATTGTCCGTCCCATATTTCAGGTGTTTCTTGCGAATTAAAAAAAAAAAAGATATTGTGTGCCCCTGGCATACAGATTGCCACGACATCTTCTCTTATCGCCCTTGTAGTAGCTCCGATAGTGTTGTCATTACATAGGTACATAGACAAATACTTTATCCACCCGACCTTAAACGTTGGGTTCATGGACTATCTCATCGTTCATTTCTAGATTTTTTACAGAATAAGGACATGCTTTCCAAATAGAAATAAAAGAAGAATACTTTATGTGAAGAGTGGTGCGAAGCGCTGCACTGATTCCGTTGCATCTAAGCACGAGGTCGCGGGATCAAATCGCGGCCACGGTGGCCTCATTTCGATGGGGGCAAAATGCAAAAAATGCACGTGTACTTTGATTTACATGCACGTTAAAGATCGCCAGGTGGTAATAATTAATCCGGAGTCCCCCAATACGGTGTGCCTCATAATCAGATCATGGTTTCGGCACGTAAAACCCCATAACATAACTTTCCATTGCATCTGAGCGACTCGGAGCTTCATTCGAGTTGCGATATTGTAGCTGATCAAAATGCAGATCCGTAAGATGTCATTGCAGTCAACGGGCAGCGAAAACGTCCTGCAGCCTTTTGTGGGAACTATGTACAATCCATCGCGAAATAAACGTTTTTGTAGGCTACGCAAATTCGCATTTTTTCAATGGCATGGACTAGTTTGCAGCCTCGCACTGATGCCCGTTTCTGACTACGATAGTACGACGAAGAAAAAAAAACACCATAAAAACGTTGTCGCACGTTGCTTATGTATTGGGCTGCAGAGCATTGCTTCGGTTCCTCTCCAGTCAGGTGTTCAAAAGAGAGGCCGCTGTAATCAATACGCCGCATAGGCGCGTATGGATTCAAGTGTTTATATGGAGTGTTTTGCTCTATTGTGGGAGTGCAAACAACTTGTTTGTTCAGAGAAACCCACCTGCTATATATGTTTACCGCCAATCAACTTGACATTTCGTGTCGGCAAAGAGGACGTGTTTTAACGCGACAGCGTTAAGGAGCTCGTGTAGCAGAAAAGCCGGTGTCGTCGGCGTCGGTGGCGTTGGCCGTGAGTGATAAATCCCAGCAGGCCCTTCATGAATAAAAACAACTTGCAAGATGGGCTGGGTGGGAATCGAACCAGGGTCTCCGGAGTGTGAGACGGAGGCGCTACCACTGAGCCACGATTTTTTTTTTCTTTATTGCCTCGCTTTTCACAGAGTTTACGAGATCAGAAGAACAGATTAACAAGATAATAGTACCGAGAACCGTCAGCTGTTTGCTGACTACAAGCCATCAGTATTTCGGCATCTGCAACATTTCTAATCTTGGAACCCATTCTGGTACATACGACTGCACCTTCTGCACTTCGACAAAATGGGACACAGATTCGCAAAAATATTCGCGAACCGGTCTAGCGTCAGTATCCGCATTGTGTACAGCAGTCCGAGTTCGCCATATACTGTGCAGGCCCAGGAGCATAACCAGATCGAAAGGCACACCATCGTCGTTTTCGACCGTGAGATAACGGATTCCGTGCGGACTTAATGGCAACTCTTTTTTCAAGGTTCTTTGTAAGATGTCCCAGAAGAACACTCCACCCCAGCAATCTAAAAACACATGCTCAATTGTCTCTGGTTTTTTGCATAACAAACAATGAGTACCCCACGGAACAAATAAACCCCTTTCTTCTAACCATGTTTTAACAGGTAAGGTTCCTGTGTGCAGATTAAAAAAAAAGGTTTTAACCCCTGGCGCAACTAGCATTTTTTTAACGCGTTTCAAAACATCTTTTCCTTTGCCTGCACAGTATAATTCACGGTACAATGGCACAGGAAATAACACATCCACAAGGTCCTTGTACAGTTTTTTGCGTGACACATCTGTCAAATATTGCAAAGAAAAACGCACCGATAAGAAGCGGAAAGATGACACCACTTCTTTTAGATATCCACGTACTGGTCCTTGCTGACACACCGAAGACACAACAAACTCTGGTAGCACTTTACCCAGCCTCAGTTGAATCATAGTTCTGAGAAAGGTATGGTCTACATCTCTGAGAAAAACAAATCGACTGACGAGTTGTCTCACATACAGATGCACTAAACCAAGCCCACCATCACTCACTCTTTTAAACAGATTTGTTCGGCTCGTTTTTTCCCATAGAGAGCTCCAGATAAAGACCGAGAACACTCTGTGCATTTTTTGTACATTTAACCTGCTGCAATGCAAAACTTGCATTACATACCATAGCTTGCTTACAAGAAATAGGTTGCACGTCATGGCCCGTGCGAAAATCGACTTATCCCATCCTTTCCACTTTTGTGCATTTTCACGTAACACCTCTGTTTGTTTTTTCCAATAAGGCTCATTGTCAGAGTAGTACTGTAGGGGTACTCCTAAGTATTTTGTCGGTGTTTCTTGCCATTTAATGTTCAAAAACATCCTTGGTGCGACGTCCCATTCCCCATGCCAGAACCCAACGCACTTGTCCCAGTTTACTGCACTACCACTTGCTTGACAGAAACTTTTAACAGCATTGACGGTATGCATTATACTTTCATGATCGACACAGAAAACTGCAATGTCATCAGCGTAAGCAAGAAGGCTTACCTCGGCCTGATGTAACTGAAATCCACGTATCGCGTTGTTCCTAATTATGCTTAGACAAAAGGGCTCAATATATATGCAAAAAAGAAGCGGTGATAATGGGCACCCCTGTCTGACTGAGCGCTGTACTGGTATGTATTCACCTACTGATTTATTTATTATCAATCTCGTCGTACATCCGGCGTAAGCCATCCGCACACCCTCACTGATCACATTGCCTACATTCACATATTCAAGCATACATAGAAGCAGATCGTGCGGCACGCGGTCGAATGCCTTCTCAAGGTCAACCTGCAGCATAGCGACACTTAGTTGCATTGCGTCACAGCATTCAAGGATTGATCGTGCTATGTGTATATTTGTCATAATTGTCCTTCCTTTTATTCCGCACGTTTGATGTGGACCGACTAAATCTTTCATTACGGTCTGCAACCTGTTAGCCAATACTTTCATTAATATTTTATAGTCTATATTTGTCAGGCTAATCGGCCTATACGATGTGACATTACGTAATTTAATTGGGTCTTCAGTTTTTGGTATTAGGACCGTGTGTGCTGACAAAAAGGACGGCGGTAGATGTTTGTTCGCGTAAGCCTCGTTGTATACTTTAGTCAAAACAGGCGCGACAACACCCTTAAACGCCTTGTACAATGCAGCGCTTAAGCCATCCGGTCCCGGTGATTTGTCATTATTTAAATGGTCAATCGCATTCTTAACTTCCTCTACTGTTATGGGCACTTCTAATACTTCCTTGGTTTCATCATCTAATGTTGGCATCAATGACATGAAGTCTTTTTTAAATCTATCAGTGTCAACTTGGCTACGAGAAAACAATACTTTGTAATATTCCAGAAAACAACTTGCTATTGTTTCTTTGTTGGTAGACAGTAACCCATTATGTTCTATTTCTGTTATTGCATTTTGGGAAGCATATTTCTTTTCGACTCCCAAGGCACGTTTTGTCGGCATTTCTCCTGTGCACCATTTTTCAGCTCTGGCTCGAATCAATGCTCCATTGTATCGCTCTTGGTCTATCAGCTCAAGTTTTTGCTTTATGCTTTTTATGTCTTCTAAGAAATAACCGGGTTGTATACTTTCAGCTTCCAATAATTGTTTCAGATTCAATCTAAGCCGGGACTCGAGTTCTTTTTTCGCGTGACTTAAAACACTGGCCCTTTCAATTGCTTTCAATTTAATTGTTTGCTTACAAACCTCCCATTTATGTCCCCAACTATCTAAGTTTTTAGTTGTTGTTTTAACTATAGCCTTGAGAAACTGATCACAAAACTCGTCGTCTTTCAGCAAGTTTGCATTAAATTTCCAAAGATCCCAGGAAAATTGCTTGCTATTTGTTTTTTCCTTTCCAACACGGAAGGAAACCAAACAATGATCACTAAATGCAACAGGTGTGACTCGATAATCTCGACACGACTGAATTAGTTCAGCCGACACGTACACTCTGTCAAGTCTAGCATGGCTCGCACCCTGAAAGTGGGTAAACGTGACCGCTTTTCCACCGCAAAGACATTCACCCACGTCTTCTAGATTAAATTCTGCAATCAAGTCTTTCAAAACAGCAGTACTTGCATCATTGTGTTTCCCACTGGTTTTGTCACGTTCCGTACAGACACAATTGAAATCTCCCGCCAGGATTATTCTACGCTCGCATTTCACGTACGTCTCCATTTCTTCAAAAAAAAGCTTTCGCTCTTGAGCCTGAGTTGGTGCATAAAGACAAATTACTCGCCAATTTTCTGTTGACAGAGAAAAGTCAGATACAATGAAACGGCCTGACTCACAGGTAGTCACCGACTGCACTACAGCACCAAGACTCTGCCGAATTAACAAAATGCACCCCGAAGACCTCCCCACCGCATGAGCAACACACACATTATAGCGTTTCGTGAAAGGACGCACCATACGCTCTGTCTGATCCTCTCTCTCCACTTTGGTCTCCTGAATGGCTACAATATCCAAATCATGCTCCGTTACGAGGCGGTAAAGTTGGTTTTGCCGCCTCTTGGCACTAATCCCTCGGACGTTAAGTGTTGCAATATTTATAGACCTCTCTAAGGACTCCATATTGGCGAGTGACACCAGACCGAGCCTACGGCGCTCCCCTCACAGACCTTGCCTTGTAGCAACACACAGTCCAGTCGACGCTCAGGGCGTCGACTTGCCGCCGCCGCGTGTAAGCGACGCCGACCGCTGATGGCTGGTGGCCACCCGAGGCTTTTTGGTTCCAGGCTCGGTCCCACGCCTCTCCGTTGCTCGTAGCCGGGTGTCTTGAGAAGTCGTGCTTGCCTTGCTGAGTCGGCGCTTCGTAGGTGTTGCCTCGGCGTCCATTGCAGCCTCATCCGTCGAATCACTGTCTTCGAGCGTCGCAACAAACTCGCTTACTGCAGTCTTGAGTTCAGCTGTTTTCTCACCACTCCCGGACGCACTTAGTGGGAGCTGCTTTCCTAAGGAGTGGGTTTCAGAAGGGCGCTCTGCCGAGCCTTCTTCGTACTTTCCTGTCGAAGCGTCTTCCAGAGTGGCGTCTGCTGCCCGAGCGTCTGCAGCCCCGTTTTCTTGCGAACCTGCTGAGCTGGTGGACGCCGCCACTGCGGCCGCGTCGCTGATAGACGCCACCATCCCAGCCACGCTCTCCGCTTCCTCCTCGTCCATGAGCATCTCGCTCCGGTCTGCTTCACCGCCTACGCTTGCAACTCTGGCGTACGAGCGAGTACAATTAGCCTGCTCGTGCCCGAACGCTCGGCAAGCACCACACCTGGGCACTCGGCATTCACGTCGTATGTGTCCAGTGTTGTGACAACGAAGGCATAACGGGGCGCGTCCAGGCACAACCACTAGCGCAGTGCCGCTACCAAGACGCATCTGATGTGGGATGCGGTCTGGTGTGACACCATCGCGCAGCAGAAGACGAACTAGACGAGTCGTTGACTCGGCGCCCTCAAAGTCCTCGGCCTTCCACCGATCACTGATGACTTCCTTTATCTCGCCGTACTCTCGGAAGGCTCGTCGAAGGGTCTCAGAGGTGACGTCGAACGCGACCCAATGTAGCTTAATCCTGAGTTCTTGCCTCGCTGGATCAATGACGAGGCATGGCCGGTTCTTCACCAGTAGTGGTCCGGCGTCTAGCAGCGTCTGCTTTGCCTCATCTGTCTTCATGTTCAGCAGCCACACGTGCGACATTTGGTATGCACCAATTCCACCTACTTGCTGAATTACTCCAGCATCCTTCAAGGGCTTCCGGAAGTCGTCGATTCTATAAGGCCGTCCAGTGACGTCGCAGTGCAATACAACTGCGCGCCTTTGTCCTTCACCTGTTGGTAACGGAGGCAAGATGACACGGTAATCCTTGGGCAACGCAGAACACGGGGTACCACGGCCAACGTCGGCCGCTTTCGCAGCTCTCGAGGAGCCCTCCATTCTGCGTCTGTACTGCACGGCGTCCAGAAGCAGAATCACTGAGCCACGATTTCCATGCTTCAAAGCGGTACAAACGTGCCTCTAGTGAATGCGGTGTTGCCTTAGAAACGAGCTCTTCTAAGGCTCAGGCGTGCGTCGCTTGCTCAGGCGCACATTTCGTTGCCGCGCCGAACGCTGCGTTGCTCGACGCTCACCGCGTCCGATGCGGGGCGCCTAGTCGCTGCGCCGAAGCCCATTGTCTCACATCCCTTGGCGGGTCGACGGGAACGCTGTCGCGTTCCACTCTTGAAGGCGAAGCTTAAGCGTCCTCCAGTTTTTTTTCTGTGTCCTTAAAACCGCAATTATGACATTCAACTGCGTTTCTATGATATTGCAACCTTAGTTGTTTTGTGATCCCATGCAGAATTTCTCTTTCTTGCTGTATAATAATCAAAGTTTTCATCCATACTCATCAATGTGGGGAGACTGTTTTTATATATCCATGGTTACAACAGCATTTCTGAGAAATGTTTATGAAAAATAAACGTCAGCAATAGAGATAAAGGAGCGCGCGCGCGCATCTTTTTGTTTGTTTGTTTGGGGGGAAGTGGAAGACAGGATAGGGGGAAGCAGGGATTCAGCTTACATTCTTAAAGGCACAAGCTTTATACACAAAATATGTCTGCTGATTGGTTCTAGAATAATTAGCGACGAAAATAACAAAATTCACGATAGCGCTGCGAAAGGCTGGCATGTGAAATAAAGACAAGAAAAAACAAAACGCATATGATGACGTCATTTTGAAGCCGCATGAAGCACTGAATATTGACGGAAGCAAAAAAAAAGAAGATGAAGAAAAAGAAAGGTTTCGAAAAGATCAAAAGCGAACCCATCGCCTTTTATTCCATATTTTATTCCAAATGCATCTGAAAGACAGGCGTCTTCGAGGCGTCCGGGTCCGGCTTCCAGCTGCTCTTGCCTTGTTTTCCTCCCCAGCCGGTAGATGTTTTCCAGACTTGATCAAAACATGTCACGCTGTGGCGACATGCGCAAATAGAGCGAGCTTTTTTTTCTGTTACTTTCGTATCCGTCCGCGAGCGGTTTGTGCCACGGCGGCTTTCACAAGGCGCTCGACGAGTCTCTCGCTCCTGCGCCATGAGTCACCCGAGGTGATTATTAGCGTGCCACATTTTGTTGAATGCAATTTTTGTCGCGTAGCAACAGTGTGTGCTTGCGACAATAAATAAATAAATAGAGTTTAATGAATTGACTTCACTGTATCGAAATGTGTAACCTTGGTAGCAGCTTCTTGTTTAAAAAAAAAGAGAGAAAAAAGAAAGCACACTCAATGCACATTCGGAACAACCATTCTGACGTTGGCTTCGACATTTCGGCTGTACACTGGCTGCTGTAACCAAGGCAGGAGGCATTACGATCTGCGCACGACTCGTCAAATAACGACGCAAGTACACGCATTGGCGAATTTGTGGCGTCCTACCCGTTAATTGTCGATGTGTACTCGGTGGTGGGATATGGTCAGAACAAGCACGACGGTCTAGCGGACTGAAATGCGCACTGTAGTTCTGCGCATTCCTTCTCTGTATTAGCGAATTACCTTTACAGAACATCACTCTTACCGTGAGAGGGCACTTGGTAAGTCAGAGAAGATGACAAAAAAAAACAAAAAAAAAAACACGGTAGACAGGTGGCGACACCGTCTTGAAATTTCCGCACCAACTGGTCATGACGTCATGCATATTGTCGCCGTCTGCTCGGGCCTAGGCAACTCCTTTTCGGTATGGACTTCACTGTATCCTAACGGAGTGGCACCGTGCTTTGGATGCGCGTCAAAGAACGCCGGGTGGTCAAAAGCAATCCGGAGCTCTCCACTAAGGCGTCCCCCATAAACCCTTGTGCAGTTTCGGGACGCTAAATCTCACATTTTACACAATCGGGACATTTATGTCAGGCTCCAGGCGTGGATGTGTATGGTTAAGGTACCACTTGCAATATAAACGGGACACAGTTATTCCTTCGTCACACAGGTCTTTTCGTTGTAGGGGTGTTCGTTGTGTTGTAATATATATATATATATATATATATATATATATATATATATATATATATATATATATATATATATATATATATATATATATATATATATATATATATATTAAGATTTGTGTTGTACAAACGTACCGGTGCTAACGTTTCGGCACGAAATTCAAGAAAGGGCAGTTCGACTTCCGTTCTCTCTTCTAGGAATCTGCAGTGTGACGAAAATATCAAGATTCAGAAGGATAGTTGATCAGCATAAACTGATTAATGGTTTCCCTTTAGCGCCCCTTTAATTTTGCCCGTATGGCTGCGGCTATTATAACAGCGCGAGGCTGGAAGAAGGTAAAGACGGTGCTGAGCCGACGTGTCAGGGCGCGCTCGCGCGGCGAGATGCTTGCAGCCGGGCCGCCGCTGAGTCACCGCGGAACCCAGACCGCCTGCAGCTGCGGCGAAACATCGCCGCGGAGACACCTCGCGAGTCGCTACTCTTTAAAAACCAGAGAAACTTGGGAGCGAGCCTGTCGGAACAATCGGGGCGCCGTCTATACGGGAGAAAAGGTCGTAGAACGCTGACTGCGCCGATCATTTTCGCTGGAGGGAGCGAGACACGGGTTAATGCGCCAGTAAATATTCCTTGCGTTGTGCCGTGTGCGTAGTAGCATTCTCGAAGCATGTGATACATTTCTCTCTCTTTCTTTTTATTTGATGATTTCACCCTGTTGTTTGCGCTTGATAACTGGAGCTGTATACGCACTTGGATTCGTAGCGCGGACGAAGACGCTGACAAGAAATAGATGGGACGAGCGTCACACGCCGTTGTGAACAATTCCAGTTCGTCCCCGAGCAGCAAACGTTAGCAGCGTCACCGTCGTAGAGGTTTTCTGCTAGAACTGGTAGCTGGTAAGCTCGTTTAGCAGTTAAAAGTGCGTGTTTATTGGAGAGATGATCTCGGTTTAGCTTGTTTCGAGCGAGTTTTTTATTTGTTTTTATCGATAGATCTTGGGAATATTCGAATAATTTGTTTCAGATTGCTGGTGATCTTTTTTTTATATTCGTTTAACGGAATAATTCTACGGCAATGAGAATATTCATCGGCAATTTCCTTTTGATGACGTTGATGTTGCCAATAACGGTTTATACGTAGGACGCACCGGGTATGTGTTGTTTCCTAATGCACATAGGTTGTTGTTGGAGAAAGTTCAATGAACTCCGGGCTTCCGACATGAAGAAACGGCACACCGCAAATGTTCGCACACCCGTGTGTTTTTCTCTAATTTGCTACATTGACGTCACATTTTAATAGACACTGCCGCTGCATAAAAAAAAATGTGCCTCTACGCTGTAGCTCTCGTTATTTCTCGCTAAAATGTTTCTTTACGCGATTTCACAGAATTTATAAATACGTTTGGCGGTCTCTTGCGGAAAACTTCCAATGAAAAGCGTAACACATGAAACGCAAGAAGGGGGAAGGCGTCATCTGCTTGTAACAGCTTCGTCTCATGTCGAGAAATTACGTGCTTTTTGCAATAACTGCTAAATGTGGCTTGCTGTGGTATAGTTAAACATACGAATACACATGCATCTAAATACGGAATAGCGTGGATGGAGGAGGCAGGGTCGCGCACGCTGGGGGTTCGGCTACCCCCGGCATCAAGGATGTCCTTGCGATCCACGTTCGCGCTTATTCCGTTTTAATAAAAACGGCCGAATTATCGCAAATATGAACAGGTAAAACGATGTCAGTATTTATATTTCAAGAAGTTCATCTCCCCTATGTTGTCATCCTTGGTTTTGCTTCTTTGTGATTTGGCTTCATATGAGGGACACTGTGTGAACACGTTACACAGGGCGATAACTTTAAGTTTTACGGAATTTTTAAACATCACCTGTGGCAGAAGGCGTAATTCTTGTCCTGGAGATGCGTTATTCGCAGAGGTGCACGTTACTAGCAAGATAAATCGAAACGCATATCCAACTAATGAACGAAAATTCACTAAATAATTTCCTAATTAATTACTTTAGGGCGCATATTGCAATTTACGAATTGTAACCGATGAATTTGCGAGGCGTATTCACTTGAAATGAATGTCAAGGACTACACCAGTTTCGAGATATTATTTCCGAAAGCGTGGGATGACATACATGGGCCTTCCAGTTACTTTTGTGTTGCAATGCCTAGAATAGTGTTTGCTTAAAAAAATATAATAAGGGAAACAGTGTATTTTTACAGCTAGTTTAATGGCGCATATCTTCAAACTGGCCTCATTCTGGAATTTCATTCTAAGTGGATAAGCCTTGCAAGCTCACCGACTACAAATAATAAATTGCCGCTTGTAGCGTAAATTAATTAACGAAGTAGGTACTTAGTGAAATTGTGGTACTTAGTTGAATAAGTGTTCCGATTTTTCTCGTGCAAAAAATGTCCGCCTGTCTGAATAATCCAGCTCAAGGACTAGAATTGTGTTATCTGTGACGTGATTTTTTTGAAAATTCCGTAAATCTGAAGCTTATCGGAATTTTTAAACCAGAACATATCAGAACATATCAGAATTTTTAGAAATCGCCTGGGGCATTTAGCACAAATCTACTTATTGAACTACAATACTCGCGAAGGGGTACACATTACTTACACTGGGAAACAATACGCATAATTTACTAATGAATAAAATTTCCCGAAGTAATTTGTTTCTGCTAATTATTTGACGCAGATATTGCAAGACACTAATTGAAGCTAGTGATATCACCAGGTACATGGACTTCGAAGGAATTCTGGAAGTAGCACCAGTTTTGAGATGAGCGCAGTCAAACTTGCGGTAAAATTGTAAAGTTGTTCAATTTACCTTTTTAACAAAACTCCTTTTTTATGCTTTGCATCTGAAAGGTTAATGGAGCACCAATGCATTTCGTCGCAAACTTTGGGAAGGCACGTCACAAAACTAGTGTCACCCTGAGAATTTTTTCCAAGTGGATATTACTTTAAAAGTCACCGGCAACAATTCGCAAATCGCAATATGGGGCATGAAGCAACTAGTCGAAAAGTTAATTAGCAAACATTTATTAATTAGTAAAATGTTCGCTTGCCTTCTTGGGTTGTTAATGCCTGCCTCTGAAAGTAATCTAACTCAAGAACTGGTATTGGGCTACATGTCAAGGGGGATTTGTAAAAATTATCTTAACGTTAAAATAAAACACATACTGTGTATGTACAGGGTATCCCACATAACTTGAGGCAAGAATTTGCACAGGAAAGGTGCATCGGAAGCAAATTGAACCGAACGCATACTATTTGCAATAGCCTATAGTAACTCAAACAATTGTTTTGTTTTCCTCACAGCTCACTAATTAATTAACTTTAATTACACAACTTCTTCGCTGATTTGTAGTGCACCTTCAGAAAGCAACGATCGAGTTCTTTCCCTTACGATATGTCTCACATAGTTTTTTTTTTCCGGGTTGCAAAGAAAGCCCGCGAAATATGAAAAAAGCCGCGTGAATGAGCGCTTGTGCAGTGGTATCGTGCTGCTCTCAAGCGTGGCTTTATATATATATATATATATATATATATATATTTCGCGGGCTTCATGGCAACCCGGCCAAAAGGACTACGTGAGACGTATCGTAAAGGAAACAACTCGATAGGTTGTTTCTGAAGGGGCTCTACACATATGCGTATCATACCTGGGGTCCTCAGCCAATAATTATAAAGTTGTGTAACTAAACTTAATCAATTAGTGAGTTATGGGGGAAACAAAATATTGTCCGAGTTACTATAGGCTATTGCGAATAGTATGCGTTCGGTTATATTCGCTTCCCGCGCGCCTTTCATTTTTAAATTCTTGGCTCAGGTTATCTGGGACACCCTGTATATATGGCACCCATTGTGAGATAGCTTACTGCGCGTGGCACATCGTTTGCAAGCTGGACGAAGTTGATAACAGCTGCCCTCCTACTTTCGGCTGGCGAAAACAACCAATTACTGATTAGTTCCCTTTCCTTTGCGCACGACACGGTGTAAATGTCAGGCTTGACGCTGCGTCGAGGTCAACGCCCCTGAATGCAAAATTAGCTGACTCAGTGTGAAATTTGGTGATTGATGAATGACACGGAGCTGAAGTGCTCCAGGAGAATCAAACAAAGTGAAGTTGTCTTCAAATACAATTGTGCTAACATTTCCATTACGGACATGCACCATAACCGCGATACAAAAAAAAAGGTAATAATTATGAAGCTTTTCTTTTTAATTATGCGTTTGATGGCTCTAATTGTTCGCGGAAACTGTGTCTGCCAAAGCGCATAAACCGCCTGTGCAAGCAGATTTAAAGACGCTGTATATGTTTGAAGACCCTGTGCATCGCCAGAAAAGTATAGTAACTAGCGAGTGCTCGTTGCGCACTGGGAAACCGAGCACTAAGGTGGGCTCGATTCCTTCTAACTCTCTAACTCCATCTCCTGCACAAATACCGGGTAGATATAAATAAAAATATATTCTAAGCCTCGTTTTTGTTACCTACATAGAGTCAGAACTGCATTAACTACGCGCACGAGTCTAGCCTAGCAACAAGCCCCGCTGTGACATCGCCTGCGGAAGCTAGTGTTGCGTCTTCGCCGCTCGCCTAGCAGCAAGCATGTATATAGACTTACGCTATAACTAAATTTGGCAAGACGTATATGCAGTACCGGAAGTAGTTGGCAACGGTCGTAGCGTATACGGCCTTTCCTAACTTCTGAGCACCGTCGCTTGTGAAGGAAGAAGGTGAGCACTGCAGAGGCAACATTGCGCTGATGCAGAGACAGAGCGAGAGAGAGAGAGAGATAGAGAGAGAGAGAGAGAGAGAGAGAGAAAGAGTGTGCGAAGAAGAAACAACGGTATGTATAAAAGAAAAGGTAAACCAAGCAAAGCTATTCGGAGCCTAACGCAATCGCGGAAGAGGCTCCCCGAGATAAGCTGGCGTGTTCGCTTTGCAACTATTGCGAGTCTACGGTGCTCCTTCTTGAGGCTGGAGACTGAGGGACAGAAATAATAATAATGATAACAAAAAAAAAGCGATGAAGGAAAAGGGGGCGTGTAAAGAAGACGGATGAATATCAAACACGGCAGCACCAGAGTGCTGCTGCATGTGTTTCTGGCAAGCATTGCGAATTCTAAGCTGGCGCTCAATCGGTGCCCTAAGCCTTCTTCCTTCGTAAAGTGAAAGAAAGAAAGAAAGAAAGAAGGAAGGAAAGAAATAAAGAAAGGAAGGAAGGAAGAAAGAACGAAAGAAAGAAAGGAAGGAAGAAAGAAAGAAAGAAAGAAAGAAAGAAAGAAAGAAAGAAAGAAAGAAAGAAAGAAAGAAAGGATAATGTTGGAGGTAGTGAGGCAGTGCCGCCCGCCGTAACTGGAGGTTCGAAGGCCCTGGAACAAGAACGCGCATTGTGGTGAAACAGTGGTGAGAGCGTTCGTAGTTTCGCTTGTACGCCTGGCAACCGGCGACTATTCTCAGTGCTATAGGGGGACGTTTTGTAGATGTTTATTTCTGCCGTAGAAACGAGGAAGCCCATAGGAAAGAAGGCTGTCAAAGTCCACTTTGGCTCTTGGTTGCATTGCGTGGACAGTCTCATAGCATATCAGTGACAGTGAGCATATCATATTGTACAGTCGTAGTACTAGGGCACAAATGCCCACAACCGCAAGATTAAACACGTACGATAGATAGATAGATAGATAGATAGATAGATAGATAGATAGATAGATAGATAGATAGATAGATAGATAGATAGATAGATAGATAGATAGATAGATAGATAGATAGATAGATAGATAGATAGATAGATAGATAGATAGATAGATAGATAGATAGATAGATAGATAGATAGATAGATAGATAGAAGAGTGCGCTTGGAAACCACTTCAACAACAGTTGAAAACAGGGTGGGAATGATCAGGAAACCGAGGTGAACCGCCGGAAACTGCCGTAAGACAGCCAGACGAAGACAGAAAGCTGTAACAGCGGCGAAGCGCCATGGAACTAAGTCTACAACATTTAAAAAAAGAAGCTTCCTGGTATACATGCGATGCTTGGCACGTTGCAGAAGCACTGCCCGCTGCCTTCATGGCCACTGCTAATTTGTCGATCGGCTCCTCGCACACGCCCAGGGCTGGCAACATATTTGTTAATACAGTGAGGCCCTGTTTAACTCTCTGTGCCCACACGTACAACGGCTACATCACTGCCTTCGTGCAAGGCCATGGCGCTACCGCGCCGTGAGAGCACAAACAAGCTGATATGAAAGCTAAAAAAAAAGGAAATTGAAAAAGAAAAAGAAAGAACTGGTAGCTAGACAGATGAGGAATACAAGTTGCCCTTCAAGCGCCAAGAAAGGGCCGCAGAAGTTTCTGGAAGTCTGGTCGTGCAGGTCTGGCGGAACAGCACCGCCGTGAACGCGTCGGAAACAACGCCGCGATCGCGGCGGGTCTCTCCTTTGTCACAACGCGTAATGAGACATTCGGAGGCAGCTGCAGTCGTCGCCGCATCGCTTCCGCGTTGGCCTTGGCCTTCACACCGGCTTTCTCTCTCTCTCTCTCTTATAGTTTGCTGGAGGCGTTGGAGCCCGGGCAGCGAAGGAGAGGAGGAAGAGGAGCGACGAAGAGATTCGGGAGCCCCGGCTGTGTCGCGCTTGCGCAAGAAGCACCGTTGTATGTGCACGAAGCAAGGGAAAGCCGTAGAGTGATAAGACGGAAGGGAACAGGAAAGAATACGAAATAGAAATGAAATTATATATATATATATATATATATATATATATATATATATATATATATATATATATATATATATATAATTTCATTTCTATTTCGTATTCTTTCCTGTTCCCTTCCGTCTAGCACCGTTGTATGTGCACGAAGCAAGGGAAAGCCGTAGAGTGATAAGACGGAAGGGAACAGGAAAGAATACGAAATAGAAATGAAATTATATATATATATATATATATATATATATATATATATATATATATATATATATATATATATATATATATATATACAGAGAAGAAGAAACAGACGCAAAAAGCAAACGGCAGTCAAATTAAGCGTGCGGCGAGGGTAAGGTGAACAGCAGAGAAATAAAGAAAATAAAACAAGTGCTAGCCGCAATCTTACCCGCAGCGCCTGTTGCCTTCCTTGCAACGGCTTTCCACGTTTCAGAGGCGATCCAATATATATAAGAAGGGGGGAAAGCGACCGAAGAATACAGAGAGCGTGTGCCGCACGGGAAGGGTATAGGCGATATGTGCGCGGGAGGCTCGGCTGAGTGCATTGCATACATACGTATAGTAAGTCGCGCATGTGAAAGGAAAACAAATACATAAGGAGTGTAACGAAGATAACCCTTCTGTGCGGGTCGAGACGAGAGAGTTGCGCTTTTTATGCAACAGCGGTCTCTTCATTATCATTTTCTTTCCTCCAGGAGTACGTGTACTGGGTGTCCTACGTTCTCCAACCGGAGGAACCGCACGCGCCAAGTCCGGACTGTAAAAATCTCGGCGGCGCTGAATTTTGTATGCGGAAGAGGGCGGTGCGTGGTACAGGAACATGTCCAACGTGGACCGTAATGTATACTAATTTTCTGACCGCCTTACGTCATCCTTAGCTGCGTGCCCCGCTATGCGTCTCTCTATATTTTCGTTTTTGGGTGCTACCTATTTTCGTTTTTGGGCGAAGATAAAGAAATGTAACTTATGCGAGTGGTAGCTCCTTTGATTGATTTCCTCTATCTTGTAGCAATTATTGTTTCTTTTATTTTTCTTGCAGTTCAGTACAAGCAGCACGCCGTGTACCCTGACTAATTAATCAGTTCCTGCACTCCAATTTGTGATTCAAGTCCGTATTATGCACAAAAGGCGACCGCTTCTCCTTCCTTGTGTTTCCGGAGGGTTTTAGGACTAACCTGACTTTCGCTATTCTTGGTTATCGCTGCGGCTGATCGCTCGACTGATAACGTGGGGGAGACTGCGTTCAAGTCGCCTGCTTTGTCGACCGGTCCCCCTCAACTCGAGAGAAAGCGACGCCACCCGCCGCCCCCGCGTCTTCCCGTATACGTGACCTCTCCCGTTCGCTGCCCCGCTACCAGCAGGTAGGGATGACTCAAGCGTGTGAACGTCCTCGCCAAACCGGAGCCGACCCCGGAGATAGCAATCGCGTTCGCTATACTCCTTTGCTCGTTACCTGTCGCGCGTGTTGCACGTAAACAGCAGGTTGTCCGTGCGCAGCTGACACACGTGCCTCCCTAATCCACCCCACTCCCATTGTACCCGTCCCCTAAGCCTTACCGCCTCCCCAGGGGCCCCAGAGTAAATTGCGGGCCCGTTTCTTGGCTAATTCGTCGGTCCCGCGTCGGGGGTCACCGGGGAGGACGTGCCTCTTGTCAGGTTATCAACCTCCAGTCCTGCCCAGACATGCCCTTCGTCACGCACGACTCTTGCGATGATGGTGATGACGATGAAGATGGGCCGGCAGGCCGGCTGGTTTGACATGTTTACGTATACAGCGCTTACGGAATATGGACCTTCGTCCCGTGTCCTTGTCCTTTGTCCGTTGTATGTACGCCTTTGTATGTACGGTAGGTAAAGCTTTGATTCAGGTTGTTAATTTGTAAGCTTGTTGATCTGTAGGTGGGTGCAGTGGAGGGTTGTGATGGGAGGGTGGATGAAAGTACATGAGGCAGTGAAGGCGCGCGCTTTTCCTCGCCTGGCTGCCTATGACAATTTGGTCTTTCTTAAATTTTTTGTTTCATGTGTGGAAGCGTACGTTCCTTTTGTTTTTTTCTTTCTTCCTTCCTTTCTTTCTTATCGGAAGGTAACCCTGCTTTTTGCTTGATAGTGATACAAAAACGATTGTCTACTTAATAGTTACGTTAAGCTGAGGATGGGTATGGAAGAACTGGAGCATAAGCCAGTTGACAGGTTGTTAATAACCTGTGCAGGGATGAGGTGAGGTCGTTCAGGATCAATGAGGGGGATTGCAGGGAGCTGAAAAGAACTTGTCCTTGTTACACACATCCTTCTCTTTCTCTCTCTCTTTTCTAGCAAATTCTGTACCCGATCTCGTTTCAGCTAGTATAGATTATTCTGTTACGCTTTATCGCGTACGATTACACTGTTGATTTTGCTGCGCTTTACCTTTTCTGCATTAACACGCTTTAACATATACGAATGTATTGTTGCTTCTGTTGGGCCGCATACATTTTCTATTACGCACATTTTATAACAGCTCTTTTCAGGTATGTGCTTTGGAAACTCCTGTATATTTAAGCACACGTGCATGTTTCCTATTAACCAAACTGAAATGTAACAGTGACTACACAGTATTGGTAATAATACAGTGCCCGAAAGCAGCGTTTCATATATGTTTTCTCTCTGCGCTGTAAGTATGCCGGTGTAAATCAACTTTTAAAGAAATTATTATTGTTGCAAAAATGTTGCTTCCACAGGCTATACTTACCATGATTTTTTGTTATTGTGTATTACTTATACAATATTTGGCGGAATTATCCAGTGCTGACAGGCAGTGACGTCATCATTGGTCTAGTTTCTTCCGACATGCTTTCTGGACGCTTTTGGTAGTCGTTTTGGCGCAGTGGCTTCGTTTGGCCTGCACGTCATGTTAACGGTTAAATATATTGCTAGCTTAATAGTAATTGGTTGCCTATGTAAAGTATAGGCTAAACAAGGAGAAGGGAAATTCCTTCTAGCAGTACTGTGTCTGCTAGCAGTGTCCGACACCAAAATGGCGGTCACCAGAGAGAGAGAGAGAGAGAGAATAATATATAGTACTCAGGAAATGTCTATATATATTTGTATACTGATCGTGTTCAAGTTCACATTACTTTATGTATATCGTCACTTAACAGTCGAGAGAGAGCTCTAGCTTGTCTCTAATCTTATGTAGATTACCGGGTTACCTTGTAGCCGCAGATGGCAGGAAAGATGCTAGCGACATCTTAGAGGTTGGATTGCGCAACATTTTGACGATATAGACATACAGAAGAGAGACACACACCACATAGTGCTCTGTGGTGTGTGCCTCTCTTCTGTGTGTCTCGTCAAAATGTTGCGCAATCCAACCTCTAATATGCTATACCAACATTCCCAGTCTTCAACTTTGGCAAGAGACATATTGTAGCGTTTTGTCCAGCTACCATCTTCTTAAAATGTTTTGGAAAAGTTATGTGAGTGTTCTCGTTGAAGGGAAGTCATAAAAAGCAGCGCACCTTTATGATTATGTTGGTGCCAACGCTTCTTATCAGCAGTCAAGTAGACATGGCGAGCCACTGCAATATTTGTGTTCTCACTGGTTAAATAAACTCTGCATCACCAGATGTCGCTGCCGCCGTTGTTGCTGCCGTACACTTCTCCGGTAAACCGGTATACCGCAAGCACTAATACGTTTACGGACAGGCCACATCTTTCTATCGTGACACGACTCCGAACGCCATCACTGTGTGCATTGTTCTGAAGAAAAGCGAGGATATAAATACGCAGCACAGAGAGATGCGTGGAGAAGAGGGCTTTGACTCGGCGACCATGGCTGGAAGCCGTCACCTCGGTGGCCATGACAGGAAGCTCATAAAGGCCGAAGCATTCATACTTTTTCCAGCGCAATATCTTTCGCTATCACGTGTTGTGCTCTTGGCCTCGCAAGACCTTGTGCGTCTTGAGCTGCGCGCATACACAGGCCTGGTGCTGCTTATGTCCTCCTGTATATAGTATATGTGCGTTCGGCTGAAATAAAAATAAACGGCAAGGAGGGCGAGTTTTGTAGCCTCGAAGCGAAAGATCAAAACTCGCTTTACGACCTCAAGAGCGCGCGCAGCGGCTTTTTAATGTCCGAGCGCCAGCCCAGCGGAGCCCGGGACGCCAGTGGCTGTTTCATTCTATTGGGCTCTTATACGCCGCCTCCCATTAAAGGGTCCCATGCTTCGGTATAAAAAGAAACCCGTGTTCTTGTAGATGCAACATCGGAAGGGGGCCCTACGTCAAAGCGCGCAGTATCTTATGCGAGGCACTTTCACCGGCAGTTCTCCGTTTTCTTCCTTTTTTCCCCCGTTTTATGCTTCGATAAAGTATCGCATTTATCGTTTGTTTGCAATTCCGAGGCCACCTTTCGCATGTAAATGAGGTTTGCCGTCGTGGATTTCGACTTGTAGGCTGTGTGCCTTCAGTACTCGCGGCTGTAGAAACGGCATCGCACCGAAGTATACTATAGAAGAACCGTTTTAGTTTCTATACAGAACCCGATGGACGGATAGGCAGGGGCCTGTAGAACTTTCAGTTTTTATAGGCTCTATGGCGCTCGTCGTTGCGATCGAGATTGCAAAATGTAATATTGCGATTGGGCTGCTGCTGTTGCGAGCGCTCGCATCGGTTGCGTTGACTTCGTCAAAAGCGCCATTGTACTCACCTTTGTTGTTCTTGTTTTTTTAAAGCTTTTTTTAGCGCAGTCGAGTAAGGCCGGTAGTAACGGCCCAACACAAATAGGGCTCTTTCCCGAACTGTCCAGCGCATAATATTGGCAGCGACCTTCAACGTAGCGTAAGATTATCAGAGCGGAAAGCCTGTCGTAAATTTAATCGGCTTAGGCCTGAGGAGTTTGTAAACCCCGGTCTGGGTGCGCATGTTTCTTAGGCGCGGTTATGTCCGCCTGCTGATTATGATGACGATGATTTCCACAGCGGGCTGTTGGCCAAGACGCGGGAGGTAGAATGGCACATGGCCACAACGAGGATTAGCTAAGAAGCGGGAGATACATATCGTGTAAGGAGGTTAAAAACAAAAGAAAAGGGGAAAAAAAGCTTGATATCGTGCCAACGTTAACCAGCTCTTTGAAATAATTGCCGCGTGTTGATGATTATGATTTCCACGACGTGCAGCCCGCATGATTGCTCCACTTCCAAATACCGCGCAAATAACATTGCCCAAGTGATCCGTCGCGTAACTTATAGGAAACTGGGCATGCAAGAGCACGACACGCTGAGGCTCTTCCAAGCACTAGTGATAAGCCGAGTCACGAACGGTCTGCCCTACCACTTCCTTAATCGCGAGGAGGAAAAGCAGGTCGACATCATAATAAGATCAGCATAGAGAGCGGCCCTCGGACTACCCAAGGGGACGTCCACAGATCGCCTGCTAGCCTTAGGAGTACACAACACATTCGAAGAACTAAAACAAGCCACACTAATCTCCCAGAGGGAACGCTTGAGCTACACTCACGCAGGACGGGTCCTACTGATAAGGGCACGTATTACCCGACACCCACAATTTATCAGTTGAGCACGTATTACTACTACCAACCTCAACACGAGCTCGAATAACAGTGGCTCCCATACCCAAAAACATGCACCCTGAATACAATATAGCAAGGCGAAAAGCACGCGCACAACATATTAAAACAATGTATGAAAATAATCCCACGTCCAACACAATAGAACGTACACGTACACTCGAACGTACACTCGAACGCCAGTGATGGCCAAAAGAACATCAGGAGGTACGCAGTGGCAATCGTCGACACGAAAGCACAGCAACAATTTACGGCATCCGTCAAGGCAGGTACTCCGGCGGCTGCCGAAACTTTCGCCGTGGCAATGGCCATCGCTCACGCGGAACGCACGGAAAAGAGCGTCACCATAATAACAGACTCACTAGAAGCATGTCGCCTTTTTCTCAGGGGCCACGTGACCAAACATGTCACTCAATATTACCGACTTAATTCGCCCATCATCACCGGATTCTATGGTGTCCAGGTCATAAAGGCCTTGAGGGGAACGAAGTGGCCGATTCGCTAGCTCGAGGTATTATTAACCGGGCCCACTCGACTGGGACGGTCCCAGGTAGCCACTGTAATGACCCCAATCCAACGAATGCCCGGGATATTCTCGCTCATCAGCGTGCAACCAGAAAAAAATACCCTCCCCCTCACCCACAACTCAGTGGAGAGGAAGCCGCCAGCTGGTGCGAAATTCATACTGGGGTATTCCCCCACCTTAAATTACAGAATACCATGTTCCCGACTCGCTACAGGCCCGACTGCCCGTGGTGCGGAGGCATACCAACACTACAACACATTACTTGGTATTGTGATCGAATCACACCCGTTTGATAAAACACACCGCACAATCCACACAGCGTTACTTAATCGTTTCTCGCGGCTTTGTTGGATTATGGCTCCCGAATGACGTCAGATATGTTTTTCTTTAATTGTTTTTAGGGTTCGCAGTCCACTTCCTGCTTCTTGCCTTAAATGCCGCAGTTATAACGCGGCCGCATTACCAGCCGGAGGTGGCGGAGCTCGCATTCTCCCAAAAATCTTCGTAAGCCTTTCCTTTTGGCTGTACGTGACGTATCGACGTCCTGTATCTAATACTTGAGTACATGTGTCTAAGGGCACTGTTGATAGATTTTCTACTAGTCTTAACAGTATCACGGAATTAGAGCCATATGAACTTACCGCGAATATGCCTTCTACTGACGGTGCTTGAATTTATCTGATACGGACAGGAGGTCTCGCTCTCCCAGTGTTGGACTTCGAACTGTGCATTATGTGTACTCTGTTTCTGTGTAATACGTAATAGATCAGAGTAACTGAGCCCTTAGAAGTTGTATATAGACTGCCTATAGAAGTAATAGATCAGTGTCTGTACACTTTAAAGTATAACAGTAAACATTTGAAATTAACCCTCACGGAGTGTATTAGCCCCGAGAACGAACACGAGCGGCGCTGCGAGCGCCGCTCGCGTGACGTCAGGGCAAGGACTCGCGCCTGTCGTCTGCTACAGTTCGGGCGTTGTCCGGGCGCTTTCTGCGGTGTTTTCGTTTGTTCGCCGTCGTTCTCTCTGCTTGTATACTTATGGTGGTCGCCTCAAATATATTTTTACGACGTCTTCCTTTGCGAACATTTATTCAAAGAGCTAATTTCTTAGACAACAATGCAGCTCTCGAAGGCAACGCTACAATGCCAGCCGAAGCGACGCAGACCAGCCCATTGCGGGTTTTTCATACGCGGATAGACAATCGCAAGAGCATAGCCTATAGGAATCCAGTTGAAGTTGAAGTTGAAGTTGAAGTTTATTTACATCGCCAAAAAATCAACGATGCGGGTAGGCCCGCATTATGATACCATACCTGCCGCGGTGCAACAAGTATGTCACAAAGCTGGCTATATATGACTTCTACAGCAGTTACGTTGATTTTATTCCGCTAAAACAGGTTTGCTCACGACGAGTAGCTCATGGTATAATATCGAATTTTTGCATTTCCTCACAGAAACGCTCGGCAGTAGCACGGGGACTTAACTAATACTGGAGCTTAGATTCTACACGCCTCACTTGCTTCTTTAACTGCTTGTCAACATTAGGCGGTTCTTCACGTGTTCATTTTTTTTTTAAGCGGCGGAAACTTGAAGTAAAGTTAATGAAGGCTTACAGCTATTTACAGAGTACAAATAGGAATGTACCAATATATATTCCCTTTTCCGTGCTACACGTTCAACTCATCTCTTTAGAGCGCGTTTGTTAATGATTAATAATGTACGTTATGTTCCTCTTTTTTTGTCTCTGTTACCTAGTGTATATCATTTATTTATTTCAATGCCGCAGTGTGTTTTGCATTGTTATTGTGGAAATATTTCACTGTTCTTTCATATATTGTATAACTGCAATGTTTTATGGCCACTATATAAATGTAATTTATATGGCGCTTGATGTGTTACCCCATGCAGCCATATTGTACCTAAGGGGGTGAGGTTACCTCAAGCCGCGTCTGTGCGACTTTTTTCCCTTATCCACCTCCACTTACCACTCCTCTGTACATGTGTGTGTGTAAATGTAAATTATTAAATCAAATCAAACTCACTTGAGAAATTTACTGGTGCTTGCTGCTTGTGGAATATACATGACGAATCTGTTTGGCGAACTGACACAGGCTGCTCGGCCCAATTTTTTTAGTGAAGTATGCCTGCTGGACCGCATCGCTGCAGCCAGAAAGAAGTCGAAGCGTCAATGATTAGTAGTATGGGACATATTGAAGATATCGAAATTCCCCCGGTGGAGGGTCAGAAATCAAGTGAAAGTATATGCAAGGCTTGTGGTGCTTTCTTTATGAATGTTTGCGATTGGATTGGAGCAAACTTAATTTGCCTGCAAGGTTCTCTTTTATGTACCGACGAAGCGAATAGTTATCCGTTTGTATAATTGAATAACGCTGGATCTATCCATGGTGAGACAGAAGGTGCTTGAATTTTCCTTTTGTATACAGGAAATCTAAGCTGCGGTGTAGTAGCTCGAGAATACTTTAGCCATTCCAGTTGGCGCTGTAAAAAACATGCTTTATGGTTTTAATTCGAAGTTGTAGTGAACTGATGGGTTTCGCGAACATAGCGTGCCTCGCCATACGGACAGTCGATTGCTACCGTTACGTGATCAGGGGTGTGCCATATTGTCGATAAAGGCTACTGAGGGCCACTATGAAACATTTCATCACTTTCAATTGAGTGGCTCTCGATCTTGACAACGAAACTTTTCTCTCAGGTGATTGCTACTATGGTGTTTGTGAATTAACTATGTAAATACTCTACATGACGCGCCGTCGTGTTAGCAGCCATGAGCAATTCGTTTTTTTGGAGGCCTGTTTCAGAGGGGGATGAAAGTAGCAGCAAACTTTTTCATAAGAAATGCGCGCCTAACTATTTTTTTACGCATTAATGAATGGCCATATTTGAATAGAACAACACACCAGAGTAATAGGAATCATGATGAGAGCTTCGCTGGGCAGTGTCTTTCTAAAATCAGATAACATGTTGACGCCAATTACCAAATTTTTCTTCCACGTAAAATGCAATGCCTCTCATAGCTAAATACTAAAGGAATGTTAAATGTTTAGCGAAGCATCATACACAACTTCGCGCGTTGAATATGCAGATATTCTTTTTTTAGTCAAAATTTACCGATAGACACGGCGCATATATGCATTGCAAAACCTAGTAGACCCCTTTAACGCTACTTAGCTTGCGATATCCAAGCCGCAAAGTTTCTCGACTCACACGCTTTTGAAGAAGAAACTGTGGTTAAGGTATGGCAGCTGAAAGAAGCCGACGTATTCTTCAATACGTACGGCTCGAGCCACCCATATATACCCCAAGCATACACGAAGGGAACGAGCGCGCGCGGCAGCCGAGCGAACCGGAGCGAGCGGCGTCCTGGCCGTGACGTCACTCGCGAGAGGGCGCCACTCCTAATTCTCGGGGCTAATACGCGATTGCAGGCATTTCAGAATTTCTTTTTTTTTCAGAATTTATTGTTCGCGTAGGAGCAGCGATACAGACAATGTGAAAATAATTTTACAGACGGGTCCCAGCAGGCCCGCGGGGCCTCCCACGTGGGAGGCCCCGTTGGCTAGCGCTCTGCAGGACTATAAATAAAGTTATTACCAACCAACCAAATAGGGTCCCATAGTCCGAAGACTGTAGGGGGACCCATGACAAAAAAATGCAAGGATTAAAAATACATGGTAAGTGACAAGAACTCAAAAGCCTCACTTATAAAGCAGTAGCTACAACAAAAACATAGCTATAAAAAAAAAACAGCGATGAATACATCAAATGAAAAAAAAATCCACATAATAATGCAAGTTAGTAAGGGTTGCACATAAGGTAAAGATTAAGGTGACAGAAGGAAACATTTCACAGCTTTTTGTAATGTATAAATGTTATTCAATGACTTTAGGCTGGGTGGCAACGAGTTCCAGGATGAGACGGCTGTAAATGACAAGGCTGTTATACCCTAATTGTGCGAACTCGTGGTAATAATAAAATCCCTTCCCACGCGTAACGTATACAGTTAGTGTTTTCTAATAAGCCGCTGTTCATAAGTTCGAATTGTAGTTGACGATGTATTATATAAAAAACAAACGAGCAGGTACAGTTAAATTGAAATAGCTTCCCAAGATATAAAATGTTATATTGCCTAAGTCACGTAAGAGCATTAGAAAGGCGAGGACTGAAAGTAATAATACGGAATGCCTG
Organism: Dermacentor albipictus; assembly: GCF_038994185.2. Lineage (NCBI taxonomy): Eukaryota > Metazoa > Arthropoda > Arachnida > Ixodida > Ixodidae > Dermacentor > Dermacentor albipictus. The sequence continues at coordinate 139,353,726 of NC_091825.1, read as the reverse complement.
GTTCTGGTTGTGTTGCGCCGATGAAATGTAGGATTGATACGTGTTCACACAGGTAGCTATATCGTAGTCTAAATGGCTGTGAATGAAGAAATAATGTAGAAATAACAATGCAATAGTCGAAAAATATGGCTTAGATTTAATCAATGCACGAATGCCAAAGGCAGGTTTTATTCTTGAGGTCGATCATATGCCAACCAAAATTAAGAGTGACGTCTAAACGCACTCCAAGAAATGAGACAGAATCACAAGCAGCGATAATATTAGGACTTGGTGCCAGAACTACCGGAATCAATATCGGTTTTTGAAAGGATCTGAAAATCGTGAATTTAGTTTTGGACGAGCACTCCACATTACAGCTGTGGAGTACAATTCGGGAAAGAAAACATACACACGATCACCTTTTCTAAACCGTAGAAGAAATCCTCATTAGAAATAATATTCACAATGTCGGGCGAAAGAACGTCCCAATCTCTTAAGAATAGCGTCGTCCCTAAAAGCAATCTAGCGGATTTTGAGCTCACAATCCTGTCTTTGCGACACTTATAAGTAAGCAGCTTAAAATACTACTCCCCACAGATGCCAGTTTTACAGTATAATATACTTTAATTTAAAGAAGTATATATTGATGTAAGATTTCGACAGTGGTTTTCCAAGTTGCTCAGATTTCGTGTTCTCTTACTCTCTGTCAGACTAAGCATCCGATCATTATTACGAAGGACAAATCGGATTGCCCTGTAGTGCGCTTTTTCCAGTCTGTCTGTACGAGCACGGCGGTGTGTGGATTCCAGCAAACGCTGCCACGATGGAGTATGGTGCGTCACATGGATGAAATGACAGCTGTTCTTGACGCTTCCTCAGTAATCGGCTAACAGTTTCCTCCTGTTGCTGGTAATGCAAAGACGTGTGGATCCTTGTGTACGACTTGACCAAACTGCAAGCCCGTGTCTCGACAACTGTGCCTCTGCGGAATTGGTCGAACGCATTGCGCTGGACTGTACAGAGAGTACGATAAAGAAAAGGTCACATATGAGACAAATGTAACGGCAATCTGTAAAGGCTCTTTGACACTCGGACGCACATTAGCTACCCGGCCCACACTGCAGTCGACGCAACGTCAAGGCACTCGATTTGTTGTTTGACTAAATTGAAACGATTGCCAGCCTTTCAAAACTCTAGCGGTCATTCTGACTATAGAGCTGTGCAATCCCGTAGAAAGCCAGAAGTGAAATCAAGATGACAAGTCGGACTGAGATGTTCAGGTCAAAAGCGTGGCAGTTTGGACGAGTTGGCATGTCACGACTTTTGTAGGCTTGTAGCGCAGCTCAGAAAGATCAAAAAGGAAGGGGGAAGGGGTAATGAAAAGGAACAGCGAACAGAGTGAGTGTTCAGCGCTGAAGATTCCAAAAGAAAAATTTTAAAAATATTTAAATGGCATGTTTTTTTTTTGAAAGTTAGTTTGCTTGCTTTTTACTTTCTGCTGTCTTTCTTCTATGGACTTTCTCTGCCTTCTCCGTCTCCCTTGCAGAGTATTCGCAACTTTCACGTACGGTGGCGCCGTCGTGCGGCGGCGGCCGGAAGCAATCGAAAGATTATACTCGCCGCTGGCTGCCGCCCGTTCGGCTAGCGTATTGGTGTTGAGTACGCTTTTCCTTCACTTTTGGTTGATGTTTTAACGCGTTCAAAGCTCCCATGGGATCCTGAAGGACACTTAACATGTTCAGAATGAGCAAACATAGGAGTAACCGTATTTGCTGCGTGCCGCAATGGGTGTCGAGCGGTAGTTATGCGGTAGGCGATGTGAGCCTTCACTCATTCCTACCCGCTGCGTTCATGAGGAAGAAATTGATTATTATGCTGCGGATTGGCAAAGCTGTCACAGAAGCTATGAAGGTTTGCAGTGCGCACTTCATGCCGGAGGACTTTTTTCGAATACGACAGATGAGTGACGATTCCGAGCACTTGAAATCGCGAATAGACGCACCTCCATAAAGATGCAGGCATAGCTCTACATTACGTGCAGGGAAAGAAATAATGCGCAATCTTAACTCAAATGTGCTGTAGTATGATTGATGCTTGCGTTCTTGCCACACATGCCTTTGCGGCTACGTTGGAGCGCAAACATTCTCCGTGAAGTCTTGTACCTGCTTCAAAATTTCTTGTTCTCGTTCACGCATTCGTGCTCTGCAACGCCGGCTTGACATTCCACTATTTTCGAACAGAAAGATGAGTTTCTCACTTGTGCATCGAAGCAGAGTGACGCAGGCGTAGAGGAACCTGGAATTCGTACATCGTCTGCGACTTCGATGCGCAGCTGCAACGTGTGTACAGGCGCGCATGACTGCACTCGTGAGGTAACAAATCTTAGTCCAACAAACGTTAAACTACTGTGCAGTGTTCGCGTAGCGAACCCTGAGCTGATCTGCGCGTATATTATTTTGTAAAGATAACTGGAAGAATGAAGCGAGCATTGCCGCGGACCGGTAAATATCGGCTATGTATCGCTTGATCTGTCTATAGGCAAGACGCGGTAGGACTCGCGCAGGCTGTAAAACTACCGCAAGACTGTAGCTTGAGCAGCACGCATAAAGCGCAATAACTAAATTACAAGGGTGAACGGTTATCGTATATATAGCTCGCAAAAGCGGTCAGATATGGTTTTTTGTTTAGTTCTCGTGTTAAACATCCAGCTTTGTGAACACAGCCAGGGATAACTAGACAAGAAATTTTCGCACACAAAACGCTTTAGGGTTGCTTTTCCCGCCGTCGATGTGATGGACTTCGGTCGCGCGACACCAGGAAGGTTTCTTTTTTCTCGACATGGCGGCTTATTCAAGCGGTCTAAGTAACAACTTGCAGAGAGCACCACACCGTGTAGAAGTTCATGTTACCCGTTCAAAGAGGTCAGATTAATAGAATAACAAATAGAAAGCATGGTCACTTCTCTTAATAACACCGTCGCGGAGTTTGTATGCAAAGTCCTTCAACAGTCACGGATGTCGACGTGCATACTTTTATGCCGCACTACACAAGATGACCAGCGTTTAGGACTTCCTCGCCTTAAAACAGGCTTCGAATCCTGCGTTCTGCTCGCTCAATATGAGCCATTACGCAGGCTAACGACAGCGGGTGTGTAAATTGAAGAGACATTTCAACATGACGACGCGAAACAACATGTCACTGAGCAAGACGACCGCAGCACTGCACCGACTGCTCTAGTTCTTAATCTCTCGGACAGCCATGTTGGATTTAAGGTGGCGCCCCCTATAGACCAGAACACGCTAGTCTCGCACCCAGACTAACCGAACGCATACTCTCGCACCCGGGTTGCCCGGTCGACCGGCGCCGTTTTGTACTGGGCTGCCAAAGTGTGTTCGCCGGCGACAAGTAGGCATGGCAAGCGCCAGCTCTAGGGCTCCAAAGTGCGGAAATGTGCCCGTTCACACGGATCCAAAGTACAAGAAGTCATCTGGGCATCATTGCGTCGTGTTTGGATGCCAAAACAACCAGCGGAAAAGGAGCAGGTTGCTTAGCGCTGTTTGCGAAGAGCACAACACGCGTAGGGAATCGTGCCGGTGCGGTGTTTTCATCCTGCGCCGATTTCCATCCGCAACGAAGAATGCCAAGCTGCGCCACCGGTGGATAGCTGCAGTGAATAGGAAGAACTACCAACCCAGTGAAAATGCACGAGTGAGTATTCGATCTGTGTGTATTTTGGTGCCACGTTCAACTTTGCGCCCTACAAACGTAATACGTGTAACACGCAGGTTTGCTCCGAGCACTTTCTGGGCAACAAGCCTACAGAGCAGAATCCCGCGCCGGTGCTTCGCCTTGGCTATAACAAAAAGGCAAGCCTTGTCGTGTTTTCATTCAGGCAGATCTCCCGGCGGTTAAGCGGAACAGTTGAGTTTGCGGTTAGCGATACTTGCAGCTGGTGCAGGGAATGACCATTAAGCGTGAACGACAAGTTGTAGGCCTTGCTGGTGAGCGTTATTGCTAATGAAAGTAAACCGAAGTCTGCTCGTCACGTAGCATGCGTCCACAAAAACGTAAACGACGACTACACGTCGCCGAACGTGTTCTTGCAGCGCACCTACCTTTACGAGCTGGTGTTGCAGGTGTCATTCGTAACGAATTCATTTGAGCCTCCTGAGCTCTAAACTGCGTGCGGGTTGTTATGCGGGGCAAAGCGCAAAATATTTCCGTTCATATGGCGAGGAAAATAAGGTGCTTAATTATTCTTGTATTTTGTAACAAAATGTTGATCGTTCTCACTAGTTTTTTTTTTTTACTGTTTTCTTTTCTAAGGGAGCGCCAACAATCCGATGGCCTCGCACAAGCGAAACAGGTCTGATACCAGGTAGCTGCAGTTGGTGGGGCTAATTTCTTGGAATGCAGGTGCGGTTGTTGTCTTGTACCAAAGGGGTCCTGATGATGCAGCTTTAAGTAGGGATGGTAATTTTACGTGCCCTGTCATAATTTGTGCAACTGTACAACACCTGCATCTGTCATGCTCGCCCTGTTATACGGGCTTTGACTGCACATGTAGTTGGAACATTATAACTACTGTAGTACCTCATTTTCCAATGAGTGCAGGTTTAGCATCATATGCTGCTTGTTCGAGTGCTGTAGGCTTTTGTTCTGAATGTTGTACTCTTAAGTGGTTGCACGATACAATTGGCCTGGTGTATTTTCTATTTCACTTTGAGAGGACTTTATATCTTCGCAACAGTGATGGCATGGGAAAGAACTACAGCCCTTCTTACTATAACATCTATTTTGTTTTCAATGTGCAGGTGGAGAAGGGCAGGCGTCTGCTAACCAGGCAGTCAAACGACCTCGCCAGTTGGTTGCCAAACGCGGCCAACCCAGTAGAGACCATGACAAACAAGACCAAACTGAAAGTGCAGATGACAGTGTTCTGCGTGCTTTAATAATATATGGCACCAACACAGTGCTGTAAATTCCTTCACAGGTTACGTGCCAAAAAGCTCACACGTGTTCTAGCATATAGCGCGCGGTTTGTACAAACGTAATAGCGTACCTACCTGATGTATTCGTTTCTGCAGTCTGCACACCACTCAGTGTGGCCATTGCGGACTTGCACGAGGTCTTGAAGTTTGATTGAATCCAGACAGCGAAAATGACAGGTTAGAAAAAACGCGAAACACGGCTTCCGCCCAGCTAAAAAGCCCAAGTTTCGCTTTCGCGCCGGGTCGCGTCTCCCCTCGTGCATCTCCCGGCGTGGCAGCCCAGGCCTGCTACTTCGCGGCGCTTGGGATAGATGGCGCGACCGGCGCTCATCAATATGGCGGCGCCCTTTGAATTCACGGTGTTCTGGTGTATACACCAGAACACCGTGAATTCAAAGGGCGCCGCCATATTGATGAGCGCCGGTCGCGCCATCTATCCCAAGCGCCGCGAAGTAGCAGGCCTGGGCTGCCACGCCGGGAGATGCGACCCGGTGCGAAAGCGAAACTTGGGCTTTTTAGCTGGGCGGAAGGCGTGTTTCGCGTTTTTTCTAACCTGTCATTTTCGCTGTCAGGATTCAATCAAACTTCAAGACCTCATGCAAGTCCGCAATGGCCACACTGAGTGCTGTGCAGACTGCAGAAGCGAATACATCGGGTAGGTACGCTATTACGTTTGTACAAACCGCGCGGTATATGCTAGAACACGTGTGAGCTTTTTGGCACGTAACCTGTGAAGGAATTTACAGCACTGTGTTGGTGCCATATATTATTGAAGCACGCAGAACACTGTCATCTGCACTTTCAGTTTGGTCTTGTTTGTCATGGTCTCTACTGGGTTGGCCGCGTTTGGCAACCAACTGGCGAGGTCGTTTGACTGCCTGGTTAGCAGACGCCTGCCCTTCACCACCTGCACATTGAAAACAAAATAGATGTTATAGTAAGAAGGGCTGTAGTTCTTTCCCATGCCATCACTGTTGCGAAGATATAAAGTCCTCTCAAAATGAAATAGAAAATACACCAGGGCAATTGTATCGTGCAACCACTTAAGAGTACAACATTCAGAAGAAAAGCCTACAGCACTCGAACAAGCAGCATATGATGCTAAACCTGCACTCATTGGAAAATGAGGTACTACAGTAGTTATAATGTTCAACTACACGCGCAGTCAAAGCCCGTATAACAGGGTGAGCATGACAGATGCAGGTGTTGTACAGTTGCACAAACCATGACAGGGCACGTAAAATTACCATCCCTACTTAAAGCTGCATCATCAGGACCCCTTTGGTGCAAGACAACAACCGCACCTGCATTCCAAGAAATTAGCCCCACCAACTGCAGCTACCTGGTGCCAGACCTGTTTCGCTTGTACGAGGCCATCGGATTGTTGGCGCTCCCTTAGAAAAGAAAACAGTAAAAAAAAACTATTGAGGACGATCAAAATTTTGTAACAAAATACAAGAATAATTAAGCACCTTATTTTCCTCGCCATATGAACGGAAATATTTTGCGCTTTGCCCCGCATAACAGCCCGCACGCAGTTTAGAGCTCAGGAGGCTCAAATGAATTCGTTACGAGTGACACCTGCAACACCAGCTCGTAAAGGTAGGTGCGCTGTAAGAACACCTTCCGCGACGAGTAGTCGTCGTTTACGTTTTTGTGGACGCATGCTACGTGACGAGCAGACTTCGGTTTACTTTCATTAGCAATAACGCTCACCAGCAAGGCCTACAACTTGTCGTTCACGCTTAATGGTCATTCCGTGCACCAGCTGCAAGTATCGCTAACCGCAAACTCAACTGTTCCGCTTAACCGTCGGGAGCTCTGCCTGAATGAAAACACGAAAAGGCTTGCCTTTTTGTTATAGCCAAGGCGAAGCACCGGCGCGGGATTCTGCTCTTAGGCTTGTTGCCCAGAAAGTTGTCGGAGCAAACCTGCGTGTTACACGTATTACGTTTGTAGGGCGCAAAGTTGAACGTGGCACCAAAATATATACACAGATCGAATACTCACTCGTGCATTTTCACAGGGTTGGTAGTTATTCCTATTCACTGCAGCTATCCACCGGTGGCGCAGCTTGGCATTCTTCGTTGCGGATGGAAATCGGCGCAGGCTGAAAACACCGCACCGGCACGATTCCCTACGTGTGTTGTGCTCTTCGCAAACAGCGATAAGCAACCGGCTCCTTTTCCGCTGGTTGTTTTGGCATCCAAACACGACGCAATGATGCCCAGATGACTTCTTCTACTTTGGATCCGTGTGAACGGGCACATTTCCGCACTTTGGAGCCCTAGAGCTGGCGCTTGCCATGTCTACTGGTCGCCGGCGAACACGCTTTGGCAGCCCAGTACAAAATAGCGCCGGTCGACTGGGCAACCCGGGTGCGAGAGTATGCGTTCGGTTAGTCTGGGTGCGAGACTAGCGTGTTCTGGTCTATAGGCCGTGAAAGTTGCGAATAGCCTAATTTGCTGAGGCGAACACTTCTACGCCGACAAACGTCTCTGGCTTCAAATGTAGAGCTCTCTCTCTCTCTCTCTCGTAATGTATAACACTTGGCGCAGTAGGTGGGAGCTCAAGACTCGCTAGCGCCTCGTGATGCGGCAACGACGGCTGCGCTGATGACGCGACGCTGCCATCGCCGCCTGCCACCGGCTGCTAAGCGACTCGCGCGTTCGCGGCGAGGATACTTCGTACGTCGCCTCATTAGTTCGGAATCGATTCAATGAGGCGCTCGCAATCCTTGGCGCCGCATGGCGCAACGATTACGGCTGCCTCTTTGAGTGTATGCGCGTCGAGCTGAACAGACAAGAGACAGCGAAGAAGCTGCAGCCTTTTCCCGTTTCGATACTTCTTGTTTCGCACCAAATCCTTTTAATTATATACACCGACTGGCGACGTAATGCCCCTTCTTTCCGGGTATCCTCTTGCTGCGGGAAAGAAAAAAAACAAAACGGTTCATGCTGCTTGCTCTTCACGTATACCTTCGACACAAATGCTGCTGTTGTTATGCTTGTGGCTCTGCTGCACAGCTTACGCTTCAATCACAGTGTTCGGTAGGAAGAGCGCCGTACGTGTGCTGATTATATTCACTGATCGTCGCGGTAGATAGAGTTATGTTGTAACAGGCAACCTATAGATTAAAATAATGGTGCGTGTGGATTTACCGACGATTACGCATGTTTTACTTTAGTCTTTTTGACCTGTAATCTTGTTCTTTCTTTCCTGTTTCCTTGTTCATATACCTTCCATTTATATGTCTCTGTCCTTTCCTTCATGAAAAGTAGGCCGGCGTTGTGCTCTTTCTGGGGGCAGTTTTGTTGCCGTTCTTTCTGCACTAGTGGCACCTACCCACTGTGGAGGCGACCTATCAGCACAGCTGTTCCATGTTTTGTACTTCAGAGTGTCTGCCTGCGAGTAGTCTCACGAAAATGACTTCACAGTAGTCCATAATTACTGCGACCCTTTTTAATGTCGATGTGTTGAATTATATATGACTTTTGCCTAGAATCAAAGCTTTCCATATAGCATACCTTAAGCCTCGTTCGCTTCGCGTACTCTGACACGAGGCTTAACCGTCAGGCCCGGAATCCTCCAGCACATCGTCTGCTGAAGGGTTCCGGGTCATCATCTGCTGGAGGGTTCCGGATTTCATTTTTAGCACTTCGGGATTCCTTAACACATGCGCCCAAATCTAGCTACGGTACACGGGTGTTCGTGCATCCTGCTTCTGCGAGAATCTGAGGCTCGAGCTACTTGCCTGAGGACAAAAACATACCGGAGCAAATATTCGCAAAAAGTATGCATGTGCACGCTGCAGCAAAAATTCGAAGACCGTTCAGCACATCCTCATGGAATGCGAAGGGATTCACCCAGTGAGACCCCAACCGTAAGTAACCTAAACCTTCCAGAAGCGCTGGTATTTAAAGCGGACGGAAGCATCAACCGGTCAGCAGTCGAGATAAGCGAGAGATGTTTAGAGTAATTGATACGATCGCATCCGTTACAGGTATAGGTAGTGGTACTGACCTTTTCGCAGAGTAGTTTGCTCTGGAGAAACGAGATGGCGCTTTCGGCGGCGCGCCGCGCGTTGCCTCAGCGAGCGCGCACGAATACGAAACCACTAGCGCTTCTAACTTGCCTCTGTGCGATCAGCTGTTGCAAATGCAACTGAGTTTTCCATAACGCACTGTGCTTCAATCATGCTGGATTTAATCATGTGGGTTGAAGAGGTCTGCAGTAGTCGGTTGCACAAATGGTGACTGACGTACTAAGGAATGCAATTAATCTGTGTGGTTAAGTTCGCGGACGGCTGCTGCAACTGTCCGTACGTGTTACTGACACTCCGAGATGTACGGCTTTCCTCGAGGATGCAGAAATGTGCTCTTCCGCTAGATTGTAACGCTAACCTCCAAAGAAAGTCCTTCAGCCTCGGAATTCCAGCAAGAATGAGTACCACTCGTTAAACAATGACAAAGGGAGTAGCGCCGCGTCCGGTCATAGTAATTTTCGCTCACAGTTTCAATAAACATCTAACCCAATTGGCAGTCGCCACGTGATCAAACATGGCAGCGCCCGCGGGATCGCCGCGAAAAGGGTCAATACAATTGGTAGATGGAGAAGTTTTGAGGAAGAGAAAAAGGATTAAGGAAATGTATTCAAAAATGCTAGAATGAAAAGTGCGTACAGCATGCATACCTCATTAACTCAAGCAGGCTAGGTGACTCTTCGTCGCGCCCCGTTTCAGAGGGAATGCCAGTAATCATCAGCAACATCATCATCAACATCATGATCATCAGCAACATCATCAATATGTATGGGCAAAAAGGCACAGCAGACGCGAAAAGCTGTGTATATTTCCCTTTGTTATACCACGTTGTTTTTTCTTTTTACTCCTCTTCGTCTTTTGATGCCTTCCTGCTAGCATCATCACCATTATCATCATCAGCCTATATTTATGTGCACCGCCCCAGGAAGAAGGCCTCTCCCAGCGATTTCCAGCTGTCTTGCGCTAGCTGATTCCGAGTTCTGCTTGCAAATTTCCTAATTTCATTACACGCGCCGTCCGAAGGACCAGAATAAAGTTTTACCATACCATACCATCTAAATCTCTGCCGTCATCGACTGCGCTTCCCTTCCCTTGGCACCCATTCTGTAACGCTAATGGTCCACCCATTATCTTTCCTATATGTAGGCCGTTACGTGTCCTGGTCAGTTCCATTTCTTCCCGTTATTGTCAGCTGGAATATCGGCTACCCCCTGCTTTCTAACCTACAACGCTGAGCGCCTGTCTCTCATAGCGTTGCGGCTAACATTTTTCGTTCCATCGCCCGTTGCATCGCCTGTTAGTATACACGTTTCAATTCATTGCAATGAGACAGCTTCCAACATCGGAATGTAGCAAGAGCAGAGGAGGATCGAAAGTCTGTTTAGCAACTTTTAGAATAGCTTCGAACTGCATGCGTTCATAATTTGCCAGCGCTGATAGGTCACTCGCAAATTTCGCGTCAAATAGGCTTGCTTCGTCCTACACACTTAGGGTTAATTGCGCACATTTTGAGGAGTTGTGGTCCTTCTCTGTGTAAACGCTGACAGTTTGGAACGTATACAGTGCGTGAGTACAAACGTGTACTTTTTTTTTTTGTGAGGAGTGCGTATACAGTGCCCACGGAAAGAAACGCGACAGAGAAACGTCAATTATAGAATTGATTAAGGCTTGTGTTGGGGCTAGTTATGGAATAGCATAATTAGAATAGAGCGCTGCAGAGCTAACACACTGTATAGGCACACAACATAAACGCGAGCTCAGTCGAGGAAGCACTTCCAACAACTATACTAGGCTGCCAGCAAGAATATGGAGCATGTGCGCTCCAGATGGTCGGTTAGAATAAGTGGAGCTGTAGCTGGGCTGACTGATGAAGTCACACCTGTCAAGCATAGTTCACGCTCTCATTTCAGTCGTACTTTTGTCTACGTGTTTTCTTTTCTTTCTTTTTTTTTTGCTTTTCTCCTTTTAGATACTGCCTATATTTCATGTGCTATACGCGTAGTTCATTGCGCACGTGCTTTTCTGTTCATGATTTCACTTCCCATGTGCTATTTTCTAATCAATCCTTATAAAAGCGCTTCCTCAGCTGTACTCTTGTTTATGTTGTGTGTCTGTCTTACCTCTGCAGCATTGTATTCTAATTATCCAAGTACAACGATCCATATGCGCAATGTCAGTTGAACATACTGATCCTCCTCCTTCGCAATCATTCGAGAGCACCACGTTATGACGCTACGAATCTGGTCACTAAAGACGATGCAGACTCTGATCTAAGCGTACGACCCAAAATTGTACGCCGACATCACAAGAACTGTAGACGGTGGGAACGAAATTGTGCACGTTAAGTCAACCCCGAATGAACGTGTTTCATTCCGTGAGCAGCGCACAGGCTATACGGCGTGGGCATTTTTTATACTTTTTTTTAATGCACTACTGTGCACGCTAATGCAAGGAACGCTATCAAACACAGAGACGTCCTTTCGGAGCGGTTAGGTGAAACAAAGCCCACTCGCTTTACAGCTCCGTCCGTGTTGTCATTCGAGGCACCCCTTGCGCATTCCTTGTGACCGTGACGAGTCACGTCGCATAACCACCAATTTCCCAGCTTAACCGGTGCGCAACTCTTCCCTGCTAAACCGCACATAAACGCTGCATATTCATGAACACGTGCGCGCGCTGGCATATTCGCGCGCGAACGAAAGCGGACCCAGTGGGCGCTCGCTGGCAAGCAGGCAGGCGGGCACTTAGGCAGGCAGGCAGGCAGCAGCAGCAGCAGCAGCAGCAGCAGCAGTTCAGCTTCGAACACAAAAACTAAACCAAACAGGAGTGTCGGCTTGGAAGCCCATTTTTCTAACGGCCTGAAATGAAGCAAGATAAAAATACGGACGACGGTGAGTTGACTAGCAGAACGAGGCCGCGCCGTTGTCATTACGGCTGCGCGAGTGCCGTCTGGTCGTCCGCTGACAATGCAACCGGCAGTCGGTCGCACTGCGTGTCAGGGTGGCGTGATGCAGTTCGGAGAGAGAGAGAGAGAGAGAGAGAGAGAGATGCACAGAGCTATGGGACTAAGCCTTCATAAGTTAGCGCTGAATAACATAAAGCAAAACTACGAGGAGTGAGGGAGAGTTGAGTGGGAGCAAGAGTGAGGCAGAGAGAGAGAGAGAGAGAGAGAGAGATGCAGAGAGCTATGGGACTAAGCCTTCATAAGTTATCGCTGAATAACATAAAGCAAAGCTACAAGGAGTGAGAGAGAGTTGAGTGGGAAGTCAGAGGGAGGAAGAGAGAGAGAGGACAAAAGAAGATGAAAGCACGCCTAACCACTTAGGACGACTGCCGTGCGAGCCTAAAACAAAGCCATCACAATCCAGCCGCGCTGAAGACGCGCTTTCCCTTCGGCGTCGACAAAGAACTCGCTCGGCGAGCATCCGGAGTCGCCTAGCTGTTACCCGACTGTCACACGTGGCGCCGCGGTCTATAGCAACCTCCTGCATCTTCTGTTCATATTTGCTTCCTGCATTTTCATTAGAAACCAAACTTCAGCATGTATGCGACTCATAGCGCAGTATTAATTTCTTCCTGGTGTTCACGGAGCGTCGAGGAAACGTTAAACGAGATAGAGAAAGAGAGAGAGAGAGAACGAACGAACGAAGCCGTAAAATACCTATAATGTATCGGCAGCATCTGGCTTAGCGTGCTCATGACGCTAAGAATAAAACGGTAAGAAGTTAACCGAGCACGGTGGAAAAGCGAATGGCGTAATTAAAGTTTCCAAACTGACCGGACTATTTTGGGCGGTTCCTGGTTGATCCAGTGCGCGGCCACGCGCTTGTCGGATGAGTGCCGTAAAATCTGAACAGAGACGTCCTGGCTCCTGGTTAAGATAGTACACGACAACCGTGTTGGCGGCTTCGCTGATCCTGCACTGCAATTTCGAGCTACATCAAAACACTACTAGGCCACCGTCCCTTTTCGCTACGAACTATAATCATCCAAGTTTAGAACAATGGAATCGCCTTGTTATCGGACCTTCTTTGTTTTATAGCTTTCATGTTAGTGTAGGAGAGCGAATAGTTTAGTTTTCCCGGACCAAACAAGTGATTTTGAGAGTTTCCGTGGGCCCAAATGGTTGCTTTGGCGGCGAATTATATACAACTGAAACGAGGCCCGTCGACTTCCAAGTACGCCTTGACCGCTTTCAATGCTTGATGGGGCGTTGACCTCATGTTGTATACATACGCCTAAAGCGATTTGGAGGGTCCTCTTGAGGAGTTTATTATCAATTATTAGCATATCTTTAACGTTCATCGCACACTTCGCAAGCCATTTTCATAACTTTAATACATGTATATGTTTTGCGCACGTTTACGGCGACTTATTTTGGCCCATATATACGTTCACTCTTCTTAATAGAACACATTATAGAAGATATCATGCTAGTTAATTCTTGGCGCTCTTTTGGCATCACAGGCCCTTGCTTCATAAAACTCCATATATCGTCGTCGTCATCATCATCATAATAAAGAACTGTAAATTTGTAGTATTCTACATGGCCCGCGTTAAACAATAGAAGTTATTTGAACTCTCTAGCTGGCACACGACACTCATTTCTTCTAGTAAAGTTTAAAGTTGTACTAGTCGCTTTCTCTCATTATGAAGCATGATTGCAGCGCTATAAGGAAGACGAAGACATAAACACGGGCGACCTAAGATCGACCTAAGAAAAAGAAAAAAAATCATATTTAGGTATTTATTCTTTTTCGACCCACAGCCGCCCGATTCATGGCCAATCCCCCGTAGTGGCTTGTGCTATACCTACAGGCACCAAACCAAACCAAACCAAACCTAAGATGGGCGCTGGACATCAACTAGCTTTACGCGTCACCAATGCTCGCATGCTTGAAACTCGCATCGAAATTGTACAGTGCACCTCATATCTTGCAAATCGACCATCACGCGCTCGCACCACGCTTTGTCTTGTCGAAGTAATTAATTTCGAGCAAGTAATCGGGATCTCGAGTAAAGACATTTATTACTTGGCCAATGGGATTCTTGGTGCGTGCGCGTGATGATCGATTTGGAAGACACGGCATGCATACAGACGCCGTCACGACTACCAAGAGTGCTGTAGAGTTGGGTTGTAGCCAAAGGAAAGCGTTAAATGACGTAAGCGCGAAAGAAATAAAATATTCAAGGTGCGTTAATATAGTGATTAGTATGGCATTTCCTGAGCTCTTGAGCTGCAGGAGTATCTCTCGTACCTTGAATATGCCCTCAAATGCGTGTTTGTGTGTGTGTGTGTGTGTGTGTGTGGGAGGGTGTGTGTGTGTGTGTGTGTGTGTGTGTGTGTGTGTGTGTGTGTGTGTGTGTGTGTGGGTGGGTGGGTGGGTGGGTGGGTGTGTGTGTTTTCGTTCAGCAGAACAGCGCTTCTACCGCTCAAGAAAGAAGCGATGGTATGCGCACTTTTCAGTTTTGATGTGAGCTTGCATTTCATGCGTGTAAGCAATGGTTGAGAGCTAGTCGCTGTTCAGCGCCTGTCCTGCGCAGCTTGTGTATTTTTGTCTTCGGTTTCCTTAGTGCTTTAACCATGGTTCGCAATGATTACCTTTAAATTTTTTTTTTCGTCGTAATTGCGTGTCCGGAAGCTGCGCCTCAAAACGCCGTTAAATTGGCCGTACCGTCTTCCCGCGTTTCTATGTGACAGTGTGCTCCATTTCGACAACTCCGCGCGTATAGCAGTGAAAGCTACAGGTCGCGTCAGCCAAGCAGAAAGGAGAACCTGAAGTGCTCCCCCAATGTCCGTCTCTGATCACCGTTTGCGTTATATACGCCGACTGAATGGGAAGCCTACACGGAAGGATCAGTGACGCGCAGTGGGCCATCCATACTTCTTTATGTATACGTTACGCAGTCGCATACTTGCGAACTTGCACGAAAATATATATTATGAACGACGGTTAGTGATGAATGACGGTCACGGTTAACGGTCACTGACATAACTGCAAGCACGATAGTTCTCTTGGTGACGATCATTATTCGTCTGGTCATATACGATTGTCGTATTGACGATTTATTGGTTTAATAAATACTCGTAATAAAAATCGTCATATTTTACGATTTTCCATTTTCACATAGATTATAACAAAGCCAATTAAAAAAAAAGAAACAGTCGCGGAGTGATTTTTGTTGCCTGATTTTTTTCGAACCATTGAACCATTGGATCTACCTGCGCGACAGAGACATCAAATTATCGAACCAATGTATAACGGCAACCGAATCTTCGACAGCCGTTACGTGAATATTTCATTAAAGAACTTCACAAAACTTTTCTTGCTTGTCTGCAGCGCAGATCATTGTTGCTGGGTGATGAGTTGTAAGTTTTATTGTATTAAAAAAAAATCACCTGTGACAGATAGCATAATTCTTGTCTTGCGCTTTATTATTTGAAGAGCGGACATTACTAGCCCTTTAATGTGGCACGACAGGCGTTTCACGCGCGGGTGCTGCTGGACGAGTGCCCACCCACGCGCGCAGGTATAGTGCGTGCGCCATTCCGCACCGTATAAGGCCGGTCTGCTTTTGTTTTCCCCAAATGTAATCTTCGCGCTGTCTGACGGGATAGTTTCGCGAGCGTTCTTGAAAATGGTTCCCTATTGCGTGGCTGACAAAATGTGTCCCAACATCTCTGAGACATAGTTTTTGTTGTCAGGAGACAGAAGGGTGAGAACGTTCTGTCTGGCCGCACCGTATATATGATAGCTCATAGGCGATGGCTGCTCCCAACAACTCTGAGATCTAGCTTTTGTTGTTAGGGGACAGAAGGGTGAGAACGTTCTGTCTGGCCGCACCGTATATATAACAGCGCATATAGGCGATGGCTGCGATCTCCCGCGGTTGTGTGGCGTGGTCCCGCGTCTGTGGTCCAGGAGCCTGTCCTTTTCCTGTCCCCCTTTTCTCCGTGGCTGCTGCCTTGGCCAGCCTTCCTGTCTTTACTCCGTCCTCTTCTTACGTCTTCCAGAGTGCAAGACTGTTGTTCTCCCAACATCCGGAGCTAACTCGTGGAATCGTTAGGCTTTCCGTCTCTTTGACGAGAGAAAACGTGATCGGCACTGATTGCCGATGCTTCGGAGAGAAACGAGAGCGTCAGTCAGCTCGGCTGACGCTCGAGACGTACCGTTTTCTTAAACAGGTTCTGCCGAGGCTACAGTCGTGACCGTGGCGACACTGTTCGCTTCTCGGAGATAGAGAGAAGCCAGCCGGCATCATAGCCAGAGACCCCGGTAGACGCTTCGTCGCAGACAGATTTCGCCCCCGGCTCGTGGCGTCTGCCTGCTCGGGGAGACGAGGCCTGACCCGGGCGGACGGGTCGGCAGTGTTCTTCCGTGAACGAGTCTGCGGGGCCACAGTACGCCTATGCAGCCGAGGGCCTTGCTTCCACGAGCGCAGTAGTGACCGAGGAAGAAAGACGAGAGATCGCCAGTCGGCCGCGTTGCAGCGACGCAACCCTGCATCGCAGAACGTCTCCCCCTCTTCCCGAAAGCTGCTTCTAAAGAAGAAACCGTTCCAGGAGAAACAAACTACCGGCCGCTAGGTGGAACTAGTCTTAACTAATAGTCGAACGCGATTGTAGAGCATCTTTCTCGGAGACCCGCGTTCCATGGCCGCGGGGTCTTGGTGGCACTTAACTGTGAGGCAAGACGCAGTGTCATTTATTCCCTCCACACCCACACCTCGCGATGAACGCGTTAAAGCTTATACACACTCTCCTTCCCCGCCATTTTGTTTTCTTCTGTAGTGAATATTTTCTTTCCTCACGGCTTCCCTCTTGAGTCTGTCTCGGGAGAAGAAGAGAGAGAGCCGCTGCGGTCCGTAATGAAACACGATTAGGTCTCGCTCTGAGCATTCGAGTCAAGACGTGCTCGTACTTGAGACGCAGAACAGGGGGTTGGGGAATGGGGGTGGCGGTGCAGAACAACCACTGTAGGTGGCTTTGGCAGAGCCAGCAACCACGACGCCGCAGACGACGACGCTGGCAAGCAGACACACGCTGCGTACAGCAACAGTAGAAATGCCTCGCGAATCGCCGCCTTTGGCTGCCGCTTCTGCGCTGCAGCTTGCTTTTATGTCGACCCTGCCCCGCCGGTTGAAGACGCCGCGGAGGGGGCGCGGAACGACGCCCTTCCTCGGCCGGGCCCGTTCCTCTTCAGCAGTGCCTCTCCTCCTTGCCGCTGTCGTGCGGGGCTTCGTTCGCACCGG
Organism: Dermacentor albipictus; assembly: GCF_038994185.2. NCBI lineage: Eukaryota > Metazoa > Arthropoda > Arachnida > Ixodida > Ixodidae > Dermacentor > Dermacentor albipictus. Next base: position 139,336,461 of record NC_091825.1, on the reverse strand, counting down.
GGAGCCGTGATCGGGGCCCGGAAAAGCAAACAGAGAGACGCGCGAGGCAGCCCGGAGAAAAGAAAATCGACCGAGGGGTTTGCACTTGGCGCCCCAGTCACCGTCCCACGCCGAGCAGCTATAAGCTGCGCCGGGCGCGTCTCGGGGATGTACGACCGAGATCGCGGGACTCTGGTGGGCGCCTGGAGCTTGTGGAATAGAAAAATGCTACGACTGCGTGGAAGCGCACCGCGTCGAAATGTTGATAGGATATCGTAGTGGGGGAGACTAAAGATAAATAAAGAAAACGAAAATGGGCAAGTACTGTAGCGCTGTGCAGCATAGATGCTTTCAAACAAAATTTACGCCTGCATACTATATCGCGCTTGTGGACTGTCTATGCTGTCTGGAACTCAATTCAGCTGCCGGACGACACAGGCACGCACGCACGCACGCACACACACACACACACACACACACAGATATATATATATATATATATATATATATATATATATATATATATATATATATATATATATATATATATATATATATATATATATATATATAGCATACGACTCGACGCGGATTGCATCCGCGACGCTTTTGTAGACGTGCAGGACGTTCAGGTAGGTGGTGTTGGTTCCTGCGTGTCAAACTCACGGAATTCACTTTTCGAGACCTGCATCACTGGCTAGATACCTCTGGTTTCCTTTTTAAACGTCCAAAGCAACAGCATTTGTTTTCAGCTAATGTTCGCTTCGTGGGATCATGAACAAAAGGCACACTGCAGACTCGAATATACCGTACTTCTGCCGTCTTTTGTTTCGCACTGCTGCGCCAGCTTTAGGCATGTAGCATGCAAACTCAAGTCACATTTCTTTTGTGGAACTCGCATTGCAGAGCAAGGTCAGCAGGGAATTGCAGACAGCAGTGGCGCCAGACCAGGAGTGTGCGCGGCGGACGGGCACCGACGGGGTTCCAGGACCCCGTTCGGAGGAAGATGGCGCAACCGCAAGATTACGGGTCATAAAAGAAAGCACCGGAGACGGACGCCTTTGGTATAGGAACCAGGCAGTTTACTGCGCGTAGCCTTACGTCGTTCTTCTCTCTCTCTCTCTCTCTCTCTCTACGACCGATCTACTAGAGAGGCACAAGCTGTTCTGGCTGCTGGCGTCTTCGAAACGTGCCCTGGTGCCAATTATACTGTGCCGTCTGTACAAGCGTGTTCTTTCAGGTCGTAAAAGTGCGTCGGGCGGGACGCTCGGATTTGCGGGATGGCGCTTATTTGCGTACATCTGTGCGGGATAATTTTGTGCCAGCTCACCAACGTCTCCGAGAAACATGTCTCTTAGCACACGTCTCCGACGGTGCTTGCCGCAATAGCGCAGGCGGCTTTCGTCGGCGCTTTTAACCGTCTACGTAGGAGCGAGGTGATGCCAGCCGCAGTGCTGGAACAGCTACATTTGACGGCTTATGTGCTGCAAGTCGCGTCAGGTGCATCGAGCAAAGCACGTACAGTCGACCACGAAAGTCTACTGTATGCCGAATTTGCGAAAAGGCTCGATACCCGCGAAGTGTGGGCACATTGCTTTCAATGAAAGAAGTACTGACTTAATATTACCGACATCAGTTTTTGTTTCTTTTTTTAAAGACCCTTAGGCTGTATTAAGTCAATTAGCTGCACAGCACTACGGCACCTCTCACAGCACCAGAGTTGCCTTTGGGACGTTGAACCGAATCGATCGATCGATCGATCGATCGATCGATCAATCAATCAATCAATCAATCAATCAATCAATCAATCAATCAATCAATCAATCAATCAATCAATCAATCAATCAATCAATCAAATTATACTTGTTTCTGCGCACTAGCATATGTTTCAATATATGATATATGATATATGTTCCAATATATGACCAATCCTCCAGGAGGCGTGACGTCATGAAGCACTGGCTCGCTCCGTTTCCTGCGATCGCCAGGCTGCCCCACGCAAGCGCAGCCAGAAGAAACGTGCGCAGCGCTCTCCTCTACTCCTTTAGGAGCAACGTCACCACGCCTAGCCTTATTTCTACATGACGTCAGCAAATTTCGCACCGTGTCATGACGCCAGAATAAAGTCGATGACACCAGGTCCGCCATGTCTAAAAGACTTTAGTTTGACATTAAAATATACGGATTTTCGTACCCTCGCACTTGACAAATGTGATCGTTCTATGCGCAAGCATCGTGTGGTGGAGCTTCTACACCCTCGAAAATATATCCCAGTGTACTACACCGTGATCAGTACACCTTTAAATTAAGGGTGTGCGAATATACGAAATTTTGAATACGAATCGAACAGTCCTTGCTTTTCCATTCGAAATCGATTCGAGAATCAGTTTTTTCAAGACTGTCGAGTATTCATTTCTGCTTTAAGATATGGAATAACAGCATTTATTGGAAGTCTCCAGCAGCGAAGTCGATCTAAGTGAGGATTGTTCCGAATGATTGTTCTCCAGGAGAGCCGATATTATAAAGCAGCTGCTTATAATTCACAGCCTTCTCAGTTGAACTGACGTCCTGTTCTGAAAAGCATGTATGCATGTGAAACAATGTAAAAAAAGCCTCACTTTTTTTATCAGGCAAACGCCCCAGAAACTTGGTTATTTCGCTGTATATATGGGATATTATTCGATATTCGAAGGGCACTTTTTTCTCGAATATTCGTCTGCGATTGGATTCGGAAATTTCTCTATTTGAGCCACCCGTACTTTAAGTACCTCACTGCGCAGTTGCCTTTGAAGTCTGCTCAGCGATCCACTTAGAATCGGCATGCTCTAACAGAGCAGAAATACACCTTTACCGTGCGCGAAACCCGTGTCCCGGAAAGTTTCGTGGCCTACTGTACATCGTCGCCGTGTGACCTTTGCCTTAATCAGCATGTATGGTGTCCCAGTGAACACTCAGCTGTGAAAGCTCATAGTCTGGCTGCGTGTAAATTCGATGAGATATGCGTGTTTCATATTGGTGCTTAATAGACACGTGTTATAGGCTGTAAGGAACGGAGCTTTCAGGTTCAAGTCTAACATCGCCGGAGAAAGGGGAAGATTATAGCGTTCTGTAGAATATTGTTTATCCTCCTTCACTTGTGCCCTGTGGGTATTTGCTGTCAATTTCTTGTTAGACAGGAGTTTTGTTCCAGGAGTCCTCGTTTCCTAGTTCTTTTAGCGGAACAGAGAGGGATGCGTTATTACTATACGGAGTGATCAAAGTTTTCTGGAATTTTTAAATATCACCTGTGGCAGTCAGCATTATTCTTGTCCTTCAACTGGATTGTTCGAAGAGGCGTAGATCAATAGCACGAAAAATAGAAACACATATACAAGTAATTTACAAAAATTCACTAATTATCTAAGAATAAATTGATTACTTTGCGGCACATATTGCAATTTACGAATTGTAGGCGTTTAGTTTTCATGACGTATTCGCTTGAAATAAATTTACAGGATTACACCAGTTTCGGGATATTATTTCCTCAAGTGTGGCACGAAATGCATAGACGTTCCAACTAATGTTGTGCCTGAATGCGCTTAAAAGGGCGTTTCGGCAAAAAACTTATGTAGAACAATAGTGAATTCTTACGGCGAGTTTGACGGTGCATATACCTCCAGATTGATCTAATTCTGGAAATTAATTGCAAGTAGATACACGCCTTGCAAGCTCATCGGCTATAATTCTTAAATCGCAATATCTGCTGTAGAGTAATTACAAAATTAATTAGGTAAATATTTAAATCAGTTGCATATGTGTTTCGATTTCTCGTGCAAGTAACGTCCACCTCTCTGAATAATTCAGCCCAAGGACCACAATTATGTTATCTGCAACAGGTGATTTTATTTTGAAATTCCGGAAAACTTAAAAAATGATCATCCCGTAGGTACACGGCACATGTGATGTACGTATTATAAGGTAATCATAACCGAGGAAATTTAGTCAGTTAAGAAGTATTAGCGCTATAGAGTATGAACGATCTGTTACTATTTAGGTGCACTGAAGAAAGGGCAGTAGTCCGACCGCGTTATGCCAAGGGCAGGCTGGGTGAAGGAACGATCTCAAAACCCATTGTCAAATATCAAGAATGGAAATGACTCACGCTGCATGCTTTATGGAACAAAAGCGTAAAACTACAATTGCGACATCGAAGTGCGCGCGGGGCCAAGGCTCTGCATGGCACGCAATTTCTTAAGCAGTCTCCTTGAAAGCACGAGAAAAACGAACAAAAAAGAAAGCGCGTCTAGAGCAAGCTTGCGGAGTGCTCTATATATCAGTGCGCCTGACCCGAACATAACGCAGCTATAGCCATTGCAGTTTACAATCGAAGGGCCACGACTTGCGCGGGGTCATGACTTCCTTCGCATCAGGGGAGTTGACCAATCCAGCGGGGCTTTAAGTTTGTGAGTCAGTGCAACACCACGACGAAAAACTTGAAAATAAAAATGAATAAATAGAAGAAGCGAATCCTAACGGTGCGTGCTCACATACGTATAGAGCAGGTACCCACAACAGAGCCCCCAATAGCTCCGCACAGCGGGAGTGCGTGTGCAGTTAATCGAAGCGATAACCTTTTTTACTTCTTTTAATCAACCTATGAGAAAGGGCATCACAGCGAGAGTCAACGCCAGAGGGCGCGGCAATAGCCTGCAGTGCTGATCATCAGGAAGATGAGGCAACCGCCGGACATTTAGACAAGCAGTAAAGCCAAAATTGCATATTCGCCCAGTCGAAAATCTGTACAGCAGGAAAGCAGCGAAAGAAAAATATACTAATCACTAACGGAGGCGTCGCCGAACGCCTGGAGCTTCACCTAAAGTACCATACAGGAGGGCAGCGTGGAGGCCCTGCTGCTGGCTGCGCCCCCCTTGCGAGTCCTCCACGCATCAAGGTCAAAGGAGCAGCAGGCACGAAGGAACAAGCCCGAGAGGATATAAGAGGAGCACAGGTGCTCCTCCGTGGGCCTTGACGAAGATAGGAAGAAGATGAGTGCACGTGTGTGTTCGTACTGTAACATCGCCGAACAGCATCGAAAGAACAAGAAGACAAGCAGCGGGCACGGCGTGGCCCGGAGGAGCAGGACCAATGGGAGCCGTGCTGGGACCTGTTCTTAAGCGTGTGGCTTCTCCCTGCTCGAGTCCTCCGGGGCGTTGTTGTTCGACGGGCCTCTTGGTAGGGGAGCGGAAACAGCCGAAGCAAGTGCCTCCCCCCCCCCCCCCCCCCTTTCTCGCGTCCTGCTCGCTTGTTTCGCGGACGCGCAACGCACTTCGGGAGCCTGCGGAGGCCCGAGAGCTGGCACCGGCGCCGTCCCATGGCACATCACTCTTGGCGGACAGAAAATCTGTGCGTGCTAACATCTTGACCCCTCCTCGCCGGCTCGGCCTCCGGGCGCCCCCTCCTTCATTTTTGCTTTGCTCTTCCTGGGCTTCGAGACAAGTTCCTATTTCTTCTTTCTCGTCTCCGGGCATCGTTCCTCTACTTATTATTATTGTTATTATTTTCTTTTAACATTTCGAAACACTCTTCGCTCTATCTTCGAGTGATCGGGTAGGTTTGCCCTTTCCACTACCTGCCTGCCACCTCTCGTCCCTGCGGAAAAAAACTCGTGGCCCGTGGCAGGCGTGCGCTCCCCGTGGAGCAATAACTCGGCGTGCACGCTGCGTGCCTCGTTCGCGCAACGGCTGGGAGTGGCGTGAGCCTTACCCGTGCTGTTCGCAGTGCGAGGTGCGCGCGGAATACACCACCGCGCAGTGCACCCGCTGCTCTTGCGCTGCGGGTTCTTCTCCATCGCTGCGACCTCCTCTCGTGCGTGGTCCTGCCCGCACCGCCCGCGGCATCGAAAACGACGCGTATCTCTCTCACTCTCTTCCTTTCTCTCCCTCGGGCACTGCGAGATTCGACCCATGGGTTACGTGCACGTGAATACGAAGATTAAGAAAGAAAACAAAACCGCGGGCACTTGCCGGGACCGCGCGCGCGGGCGTGCTTCGAAACAATAACAGTATTTCGCTCTTTCCGCGCCCCTCCCATCCGCTGGCGCGCATAAGACAGCGCAGACGAAGCCTCGGAGAGAGAGAGAGAGAGTAAACGTTTATTGTAACAGAGACTGTTTGGTTATGGTGGGTGGAGCCGAAGCTGAACTTGCATCAGCCCCTCTTCGGAGGATTCTATCGCCGTCGGGAAAAGAGCGGGCGCTTAAACGGCCGGCTGTAAACGCGAAGGACGACCGGGAAGAGGAGGGCTAAGGTGTACGGTTGGCGGAGGATGGCGACCGGCGCTCGCGTTTAGAGGCAATAAGGCAATTGGCGAACTTCTGGAGTGGCCCGGTAGAATCGTCGTCGTCGACTGGTTCTGTTGCCCGCGCCCGGGCATGGTAAGACGGGTTCCGAGGCGAACCGAGCTTGCAGGCAGCGAAGCGCACGCGCCCCTGCTCTGGCACGCGCCCGATGACCAGGTAACGACCTTGGGGGGGGGGGGGGGGGGGGGGCTCTGGACTCACCTCCACCAGGCTTGCAGCGCTCTTGTGCCTTCCCTCCCTCCGCCGTCATCTGTCTTCCTGCTCTGCTGGGATGGGTGCAGCAGCGACGGAAATGCTCGCCGGGCCTCGCCTTCCTCGCTCGCCTCTTCCATGACAAACGATTGCTTGCGGTCAAGCATTAATCGGTACGGCTCTTGCCCCACGGCTGCTCCGCGTGATCCCCAGGGAGACCCTTCGTGCGTGCTACACAGACTGCCGCTCGGCAGCATCCCTGATGGAGCAAAACACGCTCATGACGAGACAAAGGCGAGTTTTAGAAACAGTGCTAATGGTTCGCGTACGCTGAAAGCAACTTGGCTTACCAAAGAAGACAGCTTCGGTGGCACTGCATTGAGCGCGGAGCACCCAAGTTCATTCATTTTCTTTTTCAGCGCAGGGCTGATAGTGTCAAATACCTTAATTATAATATGTAAAACATTGTCAAAGTACGTGGGACCACTCGGAGCCCTATTCACGTCTGATTCGATTCACGTGATTTCGATTCACGCGTGGACCGGCGAAGCGACAGATGGAGAGAGGGATAATTCATAGGTTTCACATAACATGAAACCTCCTGAGCCGAGACCTATATATACACGTACCACTCTTGCCTGCCGAAACGGGAGTTAAAGCACCTCTTCTTGCCTGGCCGCTTAGGACGCGCATCTGTGTCTCCACGCTTAGCAAATGTAATTTGGGCGGCAGATAGAGAGACGCTCTCAGCGGGAGAGGGGGTGAACATTCGGTTGCAGCGGGAGCGGCGCTTAGGCGAGCGTCGTCGCCCACAGAAATTCTAGGTATGCGGTTTTTGCCGGTTTTACTTATTAAAACAATGTAGTTTCGCGGCTCAAGTATTTCTCGAAACTATACCTGCGGCCACTAAATAATTCTGCCGTGCTGGCCTGGTGCCTCGTATCGTCTGCTGAACGTAGGTGGCCTTGAATTTTGCGAAATTAAGGGGCTGCCAAAAATGATGGATTTTCAGCACTGGGCACTGCAACCTCTGCAATCGACAGGCCTTCATTGCAGTCATTAAGGAAGAAAGAACACCGAAGGCGTACTTAAATGTGTGCGTTGTCAAGTGCACGATGGAAGAAGCTTACTGTAGTCGAAGACAAATTGGCTGTGGTCCGAGTATTTAACCCGGGGCTACTTCTTGACTATAGTGAAGCCGCATCTACAGGAAATGAGCTAACCAGGAGGCACACAGTTGGCAGCTTGAGAAGTAATTGATCGTGAGCGCTGAGCATGTGATGCTGGTACAGTCATTAATTTTGCGACCAGGCGTCGGTTGCACAGAACGTTTCCGTTCATAAGAACCGTTTGTAATTGGCGAACCGCCTTCGGGAAATGTATGTTCGTTTTCACGATTGACCTGCACCAGTAGTTACGTATACCGCCTTGCGAATACGAGAGCCCAGATTACAAACATAGCCTGCATCAACTGGATCGACAAAACAATGGTAATAACTAGTAAACTAATGTCTTAACCTGCAGTCACGTGGATGGTAACATTTGATTGGTCGTATGCTCACGTACTATATTTAAGAAAAAGAAACAAAGAGAAAGGTAGGCCGATGGGAGATGGGAAAAGGGCTTGTTCACAAGCAACCGTTACTCCCTCGCTGCTCTGCCTGAACCGTCCTCTGCCAAAGACGAGAGCAGAGAGCAATATGTGAACAAGGGGTGGGCGCAGGAAGAGAAAATGAATTTGACATTTGTTGCGAAGGAAGCAACGTCGGGGAGGAAGGTAATATTCTGGCGCCACATATAATCCAAAGCAGCAGTGACCACTTACGCTGGTTTCCACCAATTTCCTAGCCTCTTTTCTATTTTTTGTCCTAGTGTCAAATTTCTCCACGACGCACGAATGTATGCACGAGGAAGACCAGGGCCAAGCCTTCGCCTCCGTGTCAGGCTCGCAGTGGGTGACACGCGCCGAACGGAGGAGCTGTGCGAAGCGCCATCGCCACGCACTTTATCAGCTGCCCAGAAAAGGGGACCAATTAAGGGAGCCAGCCCTTCGCGTGCAACGACGAACGACGACAGCTCCAACCGTTGACGGCAGCGAGGATACAGGACGAGAACGCGGAGGAGGAGACACTGGTCGGCCACGAACACGTGCACACCGGGCCAGCGCGCAGGCGAGCGAGTTGCCGCAGCCTCCTTCGGGGCACGCGGTTGCGCCGCCGCCAAGGGCACGTCGTGTATAGCGCGCCGGCGTGTATATGCCGTGTACGTGCCCCGTTCACGGCGGCGGTCGTCAGAGCCCGAGCGAATGAGCCGAACAGCGTCGCGTAATGGACAACGCCGATGCTCTCCGCACCGTGGTATACGTTCGGCTGCAGGCATCTGCATGATTGAGCGCTGTTGCCAGCGGACGCACGCCTACCTAGCAAGGCGCGTAGTGTGTGCGTGTCGGTAGGGAGGACGGAGGGGGGAGAAGCATTAAAGCGTGAAGCAGGTAATTCTTGCGGCAGCCATGCGCTAGCGCGCCACATACATTTGTGCCTCCGCTACGGCATGACATCACAGCGACAGCGGCGATGTAGCGAGAGTACACACTAGAAAAAAAAAAAAGAAAAACAGAAGCAATTCAGATTGGAACGTTGATTTATGCGAATGCGAAAGCTCCGCCGTTGCGTGTGTGTTCTGTGTGTGGGCATGTGTCATTAGGTGTGTACGTGAGCGGATGGTTCGAGAACGTTTACGGGCGCGCGCGTAATGTCCTGCGGCAAAAGCGAAGTCCTCTTGGCTTTAGAAAAGTCAGCCGCCGCGACGTTGCAGGTTATTTCTCCATCAGGGGACCGCGCTGACCTCGCGCCGCTGGCACGGACCCCGAGCGATGTCGAATCTGGCACGAAGAAAGGAAAAAAAAAAAGACAGCGAATCATCAAAGACGATTGGGCGCCGAGCGGGGCAACGGACTGGCCGGCTTGAGACGTGGACTTTAGTCGTCCTGAGCGGGAGAAAAACGAAATCACAAAGGGCGAAACAAAATAACATTCATCCGCATCTTGTGCCAAAGCAAGTTATTTTATCTCACCTTTTTCATCCCCCCCCCTTTTTTATTGCTTCTCTTGCACAAGTGGTGCTTACTGAAACTGAACGGGAACTGACAATTGCTGTGCTTGAATTTTATTTTTGAGTTCACTGCTGTTTTTACAAACTGTCATTATTTCCTATGATCGGGCGTTCACTAGAATTTCGGATGTACAATATAGTTACTTTAACTTTTTTGTCAATAGTGCGCGAGGTCGATACAATATTTATTTGCGTTTTGTTATTATTGGTTGCACTACGACTTAGCAACTGTGAATAGCCGACGTCATTCATGATAATATGCCAACCTGTCCTCACTTATATATTGACAACAAAAAGAGAAACTTTGTCCCCGCACCGTATATAGATATGTGTTGTTCTTTCTTGTTGTTTTTGTTTTAGACTAAACGGAGTCTTTAAAGATCACCTGTTTCAGACAGAACGATTCTCCTCCCCGAGGCGGATTGCTCTACGAGGCGAACGTTACTTTCACCAGAAATCGAAATACACAGTGGACAAATTAACAAAATTATGCCAATTAAGCTTTTAACTAATTACCTTACAGAGCATATATTGCAATTTACGAATTGTATTGCCGGTGCGTTCGCAAGGCGAATCCATTTGGAACGAAACCATTCTAAAGATACTCAGTCAGAATGTGTGCGGTGGTTTTCGCAAGTATGTGTCCCTACTTTTGAAAACGGCGTGAGACAACAGACCGTGGAAACTGCATAAATAATAGCGTAGAAATTGATTACCTTGATAGAAATCTCTAACACTTTGTTGCCAGTTTTGTCGCGTTTAGCCACGGGCCTACTTATTCTCATGCTTCCAAAAACATTTTCTGTCGTTATAGTCAGCGCTGCGTCCGTCTAGTCCTTTTTTATGTTGTTTTGCGCTGTTTTCAGCACTTCCTGGTCGCTCGTACGTCACATGTATACTTCACACCCTCCCTCCCACAAGTTTTGTGCAGGGAATGCCAGTATCTCGCCTATATTACAGCTTCCGGCATCTATCAATTGCGACCCTCCCGCTGCGACTACACCACTGACGTGTGACGCAGTTTGCACATACACTGCACTCGAGAGTTGGTGCTGCATATTTCGGGACTGGGAGTCTTAGTGCCGCGGGCACAAAGGTGGACAGTGCGACGCTATGCTATCTCGATGCTGTGCGTTTATGAACTTAGCGCTGTGCGTTTGTGTATTGCTCGCCCTCGCAACCGGCCTCGAGCATCGTTTGCCAGTCGCTCAAGAGTGCGCCTGTCAGCGGGCCCATACTGCTCCAGTCAGACGCGTTGAAATCGCATACAGTGTCCGAGGCCGCGCGCTCGCCTGACATGCGAACACTTTCTCCCTGCACGCAAGCGAGAATCCCCGCACGCGGTATAAACGATCACGTGTGTCGACACTTTGCTCGCGGTCGTCGCGTTGCTGTCGTGCGGGGGCTGACCGCGGATGCGCCGGCCGGTTAGTTGCACAGCTGCGCGCTCGGTGGCCGTCGGCAACAGAGCGACCCTGCGTGCGTGTGTGCAGGACGCCCGGGGAGAGTCGCCCCAAGGCCATGGCGAACCATTGTCGGGAGGCAAAGTGACTCACGACCTGCCCCACTCCCACTTGGCCGCCTCTCTCTCTCTCTCTCTCTCTCTCTCTCTGCAAGCCCAACTGCGAGGCGCTGCACCGGCGGCGCCGCCGCGTCTGGGCCGACCGCCGAGACCGCCTGTTGCCATCCGCGTTCATTCCGCACGTAGTCGTGTGCTGCCTGCATCTGTGCGCGGCCTGCGAGGGGGGCTCCACCGCTGACTGCTTTCACAGCGAAGGACGCCTGTGTGTGCGGAGGAGGTGGAGCGCGGAAGCCGCGGCCGCCGACAATCGTCGCGGCGGTGGGGAGCGAAGATAAAAGAGGACGGCAGCCTAGCAGCGTTGCGCGTGCAATGCGCGGTTTTACATATCGCTTGATATTAAGATTGCGGTGAAGTTCAAGCCAATGTTTATGCAAAGTGAACCTGTCGCGTGCGGATCAGTGAGTGGCGCATGGTATCGTTGTACTGCGCGCGCCGCTTGGCAGAACGACCACGAGACGAAAACGTATCCGTGTTTTCTTTTCGCGTTGCGTTCGTTTTCCAAAGTGGCGCACGCGAACCCGGAATATTTGTGAAAGACTTAGACAAGTCAAAGAAGCCGATCAAACTGCACACGAACCTTTAATACACTTCATTATAAACACTTCCTTTAAGGCCCTCATGCTGACCTCTCTCTGTATGTAGTATGATCCAAGACAGATGACTTCACGAGTTGGTCTTGTGATGGGGCCCATAGCCATAGTTCGTAGTGAGCTATATACGGAGACGGATCTTAGGCTTTCCTCGCAAGCCAAGTCTGGCGCTGTTGCTCGCACCTTTTCATAGACAGCTTTAGCATGCCGTAGCCGCTTACCGCTACCGTCCCAGCCAGCTGCCAGTCGTCCTTCGCTCTAATTCCAGCCGCACAGACAGCTGGTAGAAGCGATGTGCATTAACCAGCAATTCGGATGCTGGCAGGTGGTGCGGGTGCTAGCGGTACGGTGATTGATAACGCTAAGTACGCGTATGCTTAAAGTGCTTTACAGTACTTTGCTTTGTGGGACCAACCGCCGTTAAAGAAAGTCGTTAACTGTCCTGTAAGGGTTGTTACGTACATCCGGCTTAACCCGAACATTGAAGGCGCAGTCCTACCGACTTCTAGTTAACAAACGCAGTCTGTAAGGCGTAAACATTGAATGCCTCAGAAGGGAGACTCATTAAACTAGCAGTTTCAACGCACCACAAAAAAGAAGTATGCATACCCACTACCATCCGGTCAGGAGAAACAAAAATAGCCTTACGGAGTATTAGAACTGAATACGATGGAGATTTTGCCTCGCTGACATTATGGAAGAATGGTGGGTCCTGCTAAAAAGAAGCACCGAGAGGCTTCTGCTTGGCTAAAATAGTAATAGTCTTGGCACAGACGTGTAATGTATTACCAAAAGTCGTGGATTGGAACAGCGGCATAGATATATATCAATTACATGAAATTACTTGCTTGAACCCAATTACATGTGTCTGTGTGGTTTTGTAATTTATATGTTTCTTTCTTTACTCAGTAATGCTCACTGTAATTCAATTACTTTTTTTCAGCAAGCAGGTGCACCCAAAGAGTTACTTTGTTGACGAGACAAGCTGTAACATGCAGGAGGCGCAGCTTGGAGCATTTGAATTTGGAAGAAACTACAGTACACTCTAAAATAAGTTACACCCATAAAGTGAATAAGGGTGTACATCAGTGTACAACTCACACCCTTACACTCAAAAAGGTTGTCAGGGTGCGGGTTATAGACCGATTTACACCCTTCACATATAAAACTGTAAATTATTTTACAATGCAGAACGCCCGCAGTTGCGCCATGCAGCAATCCCGCGCATACGTATGCTCAGACTGGCAAAACCCGGGAGCCAGTATTCGTATTTCCTCATCCTAACGCTTCACATAATGTTGGCCGACGATTTGAGCCTGCGTTGACCTGGCTCGATAGCGATGACCATCTCGCACGTTTATGCCGGAAGTCTTGCTGCTTTTCCTTTTTTCGGCTTCTCATGGGCGCTACCTCGAGGGCCTTCTCCGAACCCCAACAACAACGAAGCGCTTCGCGTCATAGAGGACCCGCTCGCGCGCATCGTGGCATTGCGTAACCGCAATCTTGTGTGCAAGGCAGTCGTAGGTTACAACATCGCCCTTTCCTCCATCGCGCACACCGAGCGAGTTTTCAGTCTCGCTAGGGGTCTTTTCACCGGAAAGCGAGGCAAGATGACCGGTGAAACATTTTTTTTTTTTGAAAAGCAGTTGTTAATCAAGACAAACAACGTATCAAGGTCTGCTGAAGACGCACTGAAAGGGCCAGGCCTGCTCGTTCTACAGGAGGAGGAGTAAAGAGAAAAGTAGAAGGCAGGGAGGTTAACCAGAGGTTCTACAGGGTGGTTCCACATAACTTGGGCCAAGAATTTAAACATGAAAGCTGCGTCGGAAGCGAATTGAACCGAACGCATACAATTCGGGATAGCCTATTTCTAAGTGGAGCCAACGTGCCTACATAGAGCCAAACTTCTAAGTGAAATTTGCTATTTCTAATAGCAAATTTCTAAGTGGAGCCAACGTGTCTACAAGGTGGCTTGCCTTCGTCAGTGCAATGCATTGACTCAGAATCTACGAGGATATCTTGCTTCGTTGATTCACGGGGCTTAATGTCCAAGGCAACGCTAAGGCTGTGACACTGTGGTGAAGCGTCCCGAATTGGTTGTGACGGCTAGTTCTAAGTGCACGAGCCTTTTTTTTTTTATATTCCACTTGTATTGGCTGAGTGCTGCCGCCACGTTCGGGAAGCGAACGCGAGACCTTGTGTTAAGCAGCGTAATGCTACAGCGCTTAGCCAAGAAGCGTCGTGCGCAGCCAAGTTCCAGTGCGCTTATCCCTCGCACCACGAAATTCGGCTTCCTTGATGCCGTCTGACGTTTACCCAATCAGTGAACGTAACTGAATCAGTGAAAGCACTGAAGTGCATTCGAGCTGAATGGTTTATGGATCGGGGGGGATTTTACAGAAAGCTCGCATATATCCGCAGCCTCGGAAGGCAGTCTGGTGGCATCCGGATGTCTAGCCTGTGCTAGCATATGGAAACAGCATGATTTAGCGCGGTTTTACTGACAACAGTCACAAACTGCTCGCAAATGTAACATTCTTTTTTTTTTTTTCAGATTCCGCTGTGCCCAAGGTTTTGACACTTGACTGTAGGTTTCAGCGGCGTACCCTATATATGGTTACGGAGGACATATCCTGTTCACCTATGTGTGCAAACGAAACGAAAGTGCAGTATGGGTCATTCGTGCAAAAGAAAAAAAATAATAAGCCGTGTTGCTTCAAGTGGCGAGTGACTCATCGATTGAGTCGTTCACCGCGACATTGCGGGCATGTGCGGTCAACTACAGAGACATCGTGGGCCGTGACCGCTGGGTGAACGGCTTAAGCGAGACAAGGGTGCCGCTGCTTTCTCCATGGCCGCTTATCTTGCCATTTTCGCGGAGCGCCGTCTCTTGGAGAAGCGTTACTCTGGAAATTCCCGGCGACAGTTTGCAGATCGAGATCAAGATACTGATGAGGACGCGGCGTCAATGGCGCGTGCCTACCGTCACGTCGCCGCTTTCGGGATTCTGTTTTCTTTCTTTCTTTCTTTTCCGTGTGACGTCAGCCCTCTTAAGAAACCATCCAATTATCTTTGACGCGTCCTTCACTAGTGATTCGTTCTCTGTCCACCCGGGGTGGTATTCCGGACGTTGTGAAATTCCACCATGTCGTCGGATTGCACAGTGTTGTCGTTTCACGCCATTCACAGACCGCGTAGCCGGCCCATGTGGGAGCCAATCAGAGTTGACAAGATGGCGAAGGTGACAATTTGCCGAAATTTGACATCTGTCCACAATAGCATCCCCGTGATCTTAATTAGGTAGTTGCAGGAGCGATTTTCCTTTTGAATCGATCAACTGGCTCGCAGTCGACGTACTTAAAATATTCATTTTCTTTAAACAAACGTTTCAATAACCGTTATCACGGCTGTAGCCGTGCGAACCCTTGGCTGGCTTCCAACAAGGAGACGGCAAAATGCGACGTGAGAAGCAACGATTGCGGATTGCTGGAAAAAGAAAAGGAAGATTTTCAATAACCGTTATGATGGCTGCAGCCGTGTGAACCCTTAGCTGACTTCCAACATGGAGACGGTAAGATGCGACGTGAGAAGCAACGATTGCGGATTACTGGAAAAAGAAAAGAAAGGATCGAACGCGCATCTAAGTTGTTTGTAGGCGCAACTGATATGCCAGGTATAACGCTTATATTTCAATCGTTTATTATTGCGTTTCAAGGCGAATTCGGGGCTCCGACACACGTTGCGTTGCACTCGCAGTTCGTATCGACCACGCCATCGCACGCCGAACTTCATCGTCGCACTATAATCGCTGCAGAACCACCCTTATAACTGCTTCATTGCAAAATTTCATAGACGTGTGTAAACCCGAGCAACTTGCACATCAAAGGATTTCCTTCGGAAACCCTTTGTCCCCCCCTCTTCCCCGACCCCCTCTTATGAAATGCCCGCCGCAGGGCCTTTAGGATATTTATATATATATATATAAAAAGTCGTAGGGGCCTGGTTTACCACTGCCCGAAATTGTATCCTTAGTAACGCTTTTCACTATATCGCTTCACTCTGTCCAAGCTTAGTACTGCGGAGAAGTGCACATTTAGCTCGAAATATTAGAAGAACGATTTTCCGCTTACCCTACTTTTGTCATTGCTAAGATTTCGCAGTGGTGTAGCACTGTATCGTCCAGATCGTTCAATGTAGCACTTGACTCAGTTATTTGTCAGGTTTTTAAGGAAAAATTTCGAGCTCGGATGCACCCCCGAGGGACCACATGGAAACCAATCTAGAATGTCGTAATTTTATGTATTGCAGACGACGTAAGTGACATAGCCGCCATGTTTTAAACATAGCATTGCCGACGAAGGCAAATTCAAAGTTTTAACCAGGCAGGCAACAGATTCAAGTGTTATACTGGGCGATCTGGACCATGGGTATTACTGCGAAATTTGAGGAAGGCAGAGCAGCGGCAGGCGCAAACACGTTTTCCTAAGATATTAAGCGAGATATGCACGTTCTGTATATAGACCCTTTTGCTGTTTACAAGCAGAGACTGCAAACCTTCCGGTTCTGCACACAAAACTTTCCCACTGCAACCGTTCAGCACCAAGACAGAAGCGAGGAGATTTTCAACAATACTCTGCAGCTCATCGCAATTTTACAAATCAATTCTATCGTAGTTACAGGAAACAAAATTGTACTTACTTGCGCACGAGGCATGTGGTACACTACATTTATTTCAATACGCAAAAAGAAATGTCGAGTATGTGCAACAAACTTGAAATCCCGCTTTATTATTATTATTATTTCTTTTTCTGGACTAAGAAAACACGCGACCGGATGTATATTGCGGCTGCACTGATTCAAAAGCCTGAATGTCCAAGGAGCTCGCTATTCACGTGACCCGCTGGACATTCCGTATTCCAAGGAGACATTCAGTCTCAAGAGTTGGACATTCAGGCTGCAAGCTGGCTACACACTAACTACTTCGGCCCGGAAGCTCATTGCTGCCAGACCAATCGCCATAGCGGCCGTATACTGACCGCGAATGCTCCTTCATGCTGCGCTACCGGCGTCGGCAGCGCGTTTTCACCGATGGCGTGGTTGGATACAGGCGCTTCGGGGCTGCAACCGACGTTGGCAACCGACGGGGCTGCAACCGACGGAAGCGTGTGAAATATTGTTGCACAGAACAGCAAATGCTATAAATAGTTTTTGCTCGATCGCACGCGCTGTTCATATTCGAATTGCTTTATTAAACAGCACCTGCACCTCGCTCCCCGACCAGTCAAATTAACAACCACATGGATCACTTGCTGGACCGAAACTCGAGAACGAATCCACCATTTGGAATCCGCATCGAATGCACATAATCAGCGCTCTAGAATCTGTTCGGAATTGCACCGCTAGATTCGTTCTTGTTATTTCTCGTATTCGTGTGACGTTGGAGTTCCCTCAGCTCTCGTCATCCGCCGTCAGATCGCCGCTCTCTCTCTCTATCTCTCTCTTTCTCTCGCAAGTTTTTTACAGCACTAAGTCATCCACCGCGCATCACGTCGCCATCACGGATGTAATGGAACGAACCGGTCATCGACTCCAAGTTAGCCGCCCAGCTAAACGTACCTGGACCAGTATACATTCCCAGCATCGTTCTTTCCCCGTGCAGACCGGAACGACCTTCCCTCACGAAATTGCCGCTTTCACATGCCCAGCCATATTTTCAGGAATTGTTGCCAATATTTTATGTTCACCTGTGCGTACATATGCTTGCAACCACCTGTATTTACATGTATAATAAGGACGCCTTATGTAGTATCTCATAATTGAGTATTTAAGGAAATAAAGTGCAGGGGGGGGGTGAAGAGAAGAGAGAGAGAGAGAGAAATTTATTTACAGAAAAGCAGAGAGGTCGGCCTAAGCTATAACGTGCTCTGGCCTGCTACTCTACACTGGGGAGAAGGGACGGAGAGGAAAAGGGCTGATAAATGATGATTATGGTATAAGAAATAGATGCATATATACAAACTCACAGAGCTGTAGCATCTCTAAAGCCGTGCGTCCAGCCCAGTAGCTTGGAGAAAAGCTATAGCGGCACTTGTTACCAGGGCTGCGCTGTTTGCATTAGGCCAAGAGACAGTGAGAGAGAAAGCAAGGACAGGAAAGGCAGGGAGGTCAACCAGAAGAGCATCCGGTTTGCTACCCTACACTGTGTGTGGGTGGAAAGGGGACCTAAAAAAAACTCGTCTGACAGCGGCCCCTTATGGATCATTGCAATGGAAGAGACCAGTTGATGTCGTTCTTGCGCGTACGCGGGACACACACAAAATATATGTTCAAGTGTTTCCGGCACCTCACAGTATTCACAGTTTGGGCTAGTATCACTGGCACCTATCATATGTCTGTAGCGGTTGGCGAATGCGACACCAAGACGAATCCAGTGCACTATGCTCGTGTGGCTTCTCTTGAACACTTGAGGCATAGGAAATTTCATTTCTTGGTCCCATTTGTGTACTCGCTTGTGTCGTCGATCTGGTCGGGTCCAGTGTGCCAACGTAGAGTTGCGGTTTACGCGACGAAGTAGGGTGTTTCTGTCTGTTCGTGAGAACAGAATGCGTACTTCAGAAGCATTATCTAAAGTAGTCGCTTCAGCGTCTGCCTGTTCGTTCCCGATCACGCCACAGTGTGAAGGTATCCACTGACAGGTGACATTGTGACCATTTCTAGTTGCGTGGTCGAGATGCACTGTAATTTCTATAGCCATGGAATAATATGGGCCCCGTCTGAGGACACAGTCAATCATTTGAAGAGCTGGCTTGCAATCGCAGAATATCGTCCATGCGTGAGGAGGCTCCTCGGAGAGAAATCGAAGTGCCTCCCGGATAGCAACAAGTTCTGCGGCAGTTGATGTTGAGCTACGGTCTAGTTTAAACCGCCGAGCGATGATCATACGTGGAATGACGAAGGCTGCAGTGGAGGCATATGGTGTGACAGAGCTATCGGTATGCACATGTACAGTATATCCGTACTCTGAAGAAATGTGCAATAAGGTAAGTTGCCTGAGGCCAATAGATGCAACGGATGACCTTTTAGTAATTCCAGGAATCTGCAATGTAACGACAGGTTTAGGCAGAACCCACGGGGGTATTCTCGGAATACAGGTGGGAGAAAATCATGACGTCAGAACACACTGATGACGCGATATAGTCCTTGAAAAGCTGGAACCTGGGTGGGTGGCAGGAAGTGATGACAGAGGATGGCTCCTGTGTCGGGTCAACACGCGAAGGTACATTCGAAGAGGCTCGCAGAGCAAGTATACCCCAATAGGACAAGCACGAGCTTCCGCTATTGTTCCATTGGTTGACGTGCATCGGGGGAGGCCCAAACATGTGCGCAATGCTTGAGCTTGAATGCTCTCCAGCGCGCGCACGCAGCTAAGTCCCATACTTGAGAGCCGCCGGCATGCTGTACCGTATATATACCCTACGAATAGTGCTTGGTACAAGATGGGGCATCTTGTTCCTGCAGCGACGCGAAGGACGTGAACAAAGCTCTTCAGTTTTGACTTCAGTGCGACGACGTGTCTTGACCAAAATAATCCCCGGTCTATGAACACGCATACACAGGTTACACAGCACAGCCAAGGAATCTGTGCTGTGTAACCCTAGATATCGCTACTCCGTTAACGATTATCGGATACCTGGTCATTTGTTGTCGCGTCTTTGTAATCACGGAACATTTTTCTGTTGAGAGGTGGAGCCCTTGACTCCGCAGATACTTAGCTGTGATTGTCACTGCACGTTGAAGCCTAGCACGCATTTGGGGACGAGTGGCTCCAGATGCCCATATGCAATGTCGTCCGCATATGTACTAATCTTCACCGTGCTAGGAAATTCAGATGCAAGGCCAATCAATGCAACATTGAAAAGAGTTGGACTGAGAACTCCCCCTTGTGGAACACCTCGATGGATATTTTACTGTCCGGTGTCGCCATCGCTTGTCGACATAAACACCGTCCGGCCACTGAGGTAGCTAACAATCCATGCGTATAGCCGGCCACCGATGTCTAAATCTTCCAGAGCATCAAGGATTGCATAATGGAGTACATTGTCGTACGCACCCTTAATGTCCAGAAAAACAGCTCCAGCTAACCGACGGCGACTTCTTTCCTGTTCAACAGTGGAGGCCAAGCCGATAACACCGTCAATAGAAGAACGGCCTCTTCTAAATCTGTGCATTAAATCAGGAAAGAAGAGAAGCGTTGCATGAAAAGCTTTGTCTGCTTCAGAGGTCGTGAGTATTCGCCATACACGCGCCATGTTGTAATGAACTGCCCCTCCATGAAGTTGGGACGCGCATCCTTGGTCGCACCTTTATTATTATTTTACTTTATTTTATTTAGAGCAAATTTATTGATACCTAGACGACGCACGGGGGTCGCTAGATAGCTAGCAACTTGATAGAATAAAAATTATCATTTCTTGTAGTGACGGTATCGATTTCTCGAAGAACGAAGGGAAATAAATATCCAGGTATTCCAGTAGCAACAGCACAGGTGATCGTAACCTAAAAAACCTTGCACGATAAGCACTTTCTAGGTAAAGCAACTGATTTTTCGGCTTCCACAATCGGCCGCTGAGTTATAGAGTACTAAAATTCTTTCGAGTGGCGCGTCCGTGCCTTGACGCGTTTTGCGGTGGCAATGACTATTGAAGGCGTATCGCGGCTATAGCTCATTGCAGGCGAGCGCCACGATTTTTGCATAGAGAAAGTTTTTTTTTTCTTTCTCTATGACCTTTGCACCACAGACAGTACTTGCGTTTAGGAAAACTTTATTTCAACAAGAGACGACACTCTTCAGCATGCAGTCACAATGCCGTGGAGAGAGAGAGAGAGAAGAAACTTTATTGTAGAGTGATATGATTTATGTGGTTGGGGCCCTCAGTCCAGGACCCCAATGGCTGTCGCTACCGCTCGTGCTCGTCGTATCAGGGCCAGCCAGACCTGAGGCTCGGAGCGACGGAGGATCGCCTCCCACTGCGCATATGTTGGTTGGGGGGATTGTAGAACAGGGATATCCTTAGGGGGTTTTTGGCACTCAATCGTGACGTGGAACGTCGTCGGTGGTGCACCGCAGCCTGGGCAGGTGGTGGGATATAAGGTTGGAGAGAACTTGTTGAGAAGCCAGAGGTTCGGGTATGAGTTGGTTTGAAGCCGTCTCAGGGATACGGCTTCATTCCGGGAGAAGGATTTGGGTGGAGGGTGTTATCGCAAGCGCCCTAGTCTGTAAAAGTCTGGAGTGTCACGGTATGTGCTGGGCAAATTCTGGGCGGCTTGGTATGGGTTGCTCGCCTTACTGCCAGGAGCTCGGCGGGTTAGCTCTCGGGCAGCCGCATGAGCGTGGTCATTGCCCGACAGTGAGGCATGAGCAGGTGTCCAAATCAGCCTGATGCGTGGTATTGAGGGATCTGGAATGGCGGGGAGCTTATGTGTGCTGGTGAGAGCGGGATCGGATGCCATGGAGTTATATCAGCATTTTACCGACTTCCGTGCGACCCCTCTGCCTTATGGTATTATACACAACCTGAATTCATTCTCCAAGGTATGTTGCTCTTTCTGACCCAGTATTTCCTCTGTATTTGTGGGAAGCGTTGGAGTACCTGCCACACTTGTGAAGCATTTCCTTTTCCGTATGCGCCTTTTAACATAACTTCGTTAATAAGACGGGACCAAACGCGCTAAATTGCTTTCTTAGGGAAATATTATTTCACACTGACAAACTTTATGTACACAGAGGAAAAGAGACGATGATTATTATCGATTACTATTACAGGGAACATATGCCAAGATATGCTTCAAATTTTAGCATTTGAATTTTTCGGTTGTGTGTCATAGTGTCGGCAAAATAATGACGGCCTTCTTTCCACTCGCTGTCCCTTTTTTTTTTCTCTTTCTAACAGGAATCCAGTGCAGGTGCAAGTCAGTTTTCCCTGCTCACCGAAACCGCCGCGGTCGCTTTCTTCTGAGCACGAGGTGGCGCTGGGCTCGATTCCCGGCAGTGACGGCCGCATTTCCATGACGTCTAACTGAATAAACGAATTAAAACATCGCTGGTGTACTTAGAGTTACGTGTACATTAAAGAATACAGGTGGTCAAAATTCGGGGCCATTGGTAGCGTTCCTGATAGCCCGCATGTTGTTTCAAGACATTAAATGCCTTGATTTGGTTTGCTCGTCATTGAAAGTCGGCGGCCTGTTTGTGTTTGGAAAAGCAACACTGGCGCCGTGCACGTGCTATGAAACCGCGGAGTACTAGAGTACAGAAAATTCCCCAGGTGCCCTTAGCTGTCACCTAAGAGACGCGAAGACGAAAGCCTTGTAAAGCCTACTGTAATTCACATTAATCCATATTAATTCAATCACTAATCAATAATTAATTACCTTGGTAATCATTGACCATCTCTCACACGCGGCTGGACATGTTTTGGTTCACGTCTGGCCTTCCCTGGGTGACGTGATATTTTCTGTACCTCACAACGGGACTTTGAAACGTAGACGTCTAAAGCTGTCGCCCTAAAAAGAAGGTATAATTTAGTTTTCAGTATATTGTAAGGGAGCGAATTGTAAGGGTAGCAAATTTCTTGACCAATCCCCCATAACGGGTAGGAACCACATACGTGATAGGAAGCAACAACAACAAATATGAGGGAGCCATTCGTCTCTGCGGCCCATAACGCTCACGCAGGGGGCTCCCCCATGTTTAGGGCAGGAAATTCAACCATCACCGTAGAAGCTTCTCGCAAAAGATGAGCAGCAGGGCGCAAAACGTTGACGCGCCCGAAAAGCGCGTGCAACCACCCCCTTCCCGCTTGCGCACAACGACTTAACTTTACAGCCCTCTTAGAGGTGCTTTCTTGGTCCAGTGTTTGTTCTCGGCAAACAGATATCGCAAAGGGGACGACAATGTCCGTATTCGTGCAGTCCGCGTCCACAGCGTCGCACGCTCAGCGGGGTCGAACGTGAGTTTGTGCGGCGCTCTCCCTGGGCCCGCGCTGCTGGCGTCTCGGTGCGTCGGCTTGCGCACGGGTTCAAGATGTCTGAGCTCAGAAGGGTGCGTCGTGGAGGAGTGGGTAGAGATGGCAGCTGCGTTATAGCACGGCAGACTGCACAGCAACGGCAAGGCTAGAGCCGTATGGAGCTGCGTAAACTTGACCTGTTGAAGAGACAGAAAGATTAACGTTCTTTAATGCATGCTGGAGATGTTTGCCTGCATGTTACTCCAGATGACGAGGATGAGATACGAAATTACGCATTCATGCCTGGTACACACGTACGCAACACATGCAAGCACGCATAGCAACATCTAATTAATTGTGTGTTCCAGGCCAGTGTTTCAAAGGAAAACTACAAGAGCGATTTCGTTGCGCGCAAAGCGCTGTATGCGAGCGCTGCTCCGAGGTCCAAGTGCATGGTCTAACTCTGTGGACCCGCGATGCAAATTCAAAGCAAACCTTAGGATAGCCCGTGAGGCCACATAGTTACAAAGCAGCGGGGCGAATAACCGCGCATGCACGTGCGAACGCGTACGCACGCACGGACAGACACAAACAGGAAGAGAAAGAGAGAGTACATCGAGAGAGAGGCAGACCCGATGATACCAAATTGAACGGCAAAGAGGAAGCAGCTCCGCGTGCAGCTTCCAAGAAGAGGCACCCCCGCTGGGTTGCATTGTGCGTCCCCCTCCCCCTGCCCCTGAAGCCCCTTAAATATTCCAGTACCCCCTTCTTTTTGCTGGCGCATATATCAGGGGAGGACGGACACCCGGTTCCTTTGTTCCGTCAACGATGGTGTGACTTTTGTGCTTTGCCCATGCAAGCACACTGGATCGGTCGGGGCTTGCCCCGCTCTTCGGGGCGGCGTCCGCGCTTGCCTCCGGGATCGGGCGGCGTGCGGAGGCTCGGTTTGCTCGGCGCGCCCAACTACAGCACGCACGCGACGTATAGCGGCCTACCAGACTGCATAATAGCTGCGACACCCTTTTGTGCTAGGATTTCCTTTTTGTTTTTTTTTTCACGACCTCACATCTGTTTTTATTTGCGGCTTGTATTTTGCTTTCTGTACGCAACATAGGCAGGCCGCCTGGACTCTGTATACGCAAGTCGCAGGGGTAGTCTTGTTGGGAGAAGTCGAATAATAGTATACGCTGTCGCGTACTCATTTCAGCGCAGTATGTCATCGAGTTCGCGGGGTGGCGCATTTTGCTAAGGTAAAGATTAGACAAAATACTTAGCTCGTGCAGGCTGGGTGACTACTTGTCGCCGCTTAGTCTCAAAGAGAATGCCATTAGAAATCATCATCGTCATCATTTTCTTGCGTTACGGGCGTAGAAAGAGCAGCAGTCGACCCCCCTCCCCCCCCTCTTTACGCAAATCGTCGAACCCCGTTCGTACATCAAGGGTGACTTAACTAAAACAAACTAATCACATAACTGAAACAATTATGTAGGTGTGCATTCAAGACGTTTTGTGAGAAGTTATTCGGCCTTGCGACTACAGTTATCAAAGCACTTTTCACTGATTGACTGAAAGCGGTTATCTCTGCCACTTACTATAGTTTATGCAATAATACTCCTCTGAAAGGTGCCTTTCCTTGATTCGCTAGCCGTCATTAAGGGAATGTGACGCGATGCTTTCATACCCCTAAGGACAAGATAACGGACGAGAGGGCAAACATTGGACGACAGAACTCGTAAGCTCGGACTCTGAGAAGATCGTCCACTGAATGCGTAGATTACGCAGCTGCGCAATAGCCCGCAATTCGGGCGCTACGCCAAGAGTATACCCTCTTCTTGCATCATCCGAGCACGAAAGATTGCTCCTAAAGAAAGGAGCACACTGCGCGTATTTCTGTCCCCGCGACATCTTTCGTTCTGATGTAACGTACGTGTTAGAGCATTTCGTGAGCTTTGCTACAGTGCTTACTGCTCCACTTTCGGTACTGTCTACTTGTTGTCAACAGGCTGGATGGAACTATTACTTTTTATTTATTAATAGTGTAAACTATTACTTCCTTGCGCTATAATGGCACACGGCTGCAGCGCCTTTTAACACGATCGCGTTAAGCGCCCCGTGTCGCAGAAAATACGTTGTCGGCGGAGTTGTCCGTGAGCGAAAATTTACGTATATATTTAGGTATGCGTATATGGCATGCGGTATATGCAGGTTACATTGCCACACCATTCTATCACTACAGTTTCTTACACCTTGTCTTACGTTCTTGACAAAGTAATTCTTCGGATTTTCTTAGAATGACAGCTCAAAAACAATTGTCATGAACCAAAATCCCGACAGCGCATTAATTTTATGTTAATATTCTCAGACTGAAATATTAGTAGTGCGAAACAATAACAGAAACCTGAAAATAATTTTTTTTTTTGCGCTGCTGCGCACTATTTCCGGGATGGGCCTATCGCAAGAGGCCGCGTTTCTACCAGAAAGCCCGCCTACATGCGTAGCGTTCGCTATTAATATTATAGTAAACATTACGGTTACATAAGCTGCAGTTGCCGGGGAGCGTGAGAAGCAGTCAGGGATCTTTAAATGCTACCGCGTTTCACTTTTAAAAGCGTAGTTTAAGCTCGAAACTTTTTTCTTCGGTGGATCCCAGCTCTGCCAGGTGAGAACGAGACACCAAAGGGAAACACTATAGATCAATTTAGACTGATAAAGTATTCTTTCGAAATTACATTCGCGTTAATTTCAGGAGAATATGTTGATTAATAGAAGAGGAACTGAAGGTTCAATTTGGACGTACCGAAACCTCGGCATCGGTACGTCAGTGAGACGTCACAGGACCGGTATTTTGTAGCGATGCCTTTTCCGATTCTATGCTTTTTAGGCTTTTCGCGCGTCAGAGCGACGGTCTGCCCACATTATCAACGGGATCAGGCGGCCATGTGTGGTGGATGATAAGAATAGCATAGAAAAAGGCTTAAGGCATCGCTACAATATAGCGGCCCAGATTTCAAAGCATCCTTCTGCGTTTGAACCGCTGTGGCGATGCAAATGTACTCAAAACTTGCTCAGTTCAGTGTTTGGTCCTTTCGAACACCGTGTAGTCCATCTTTGCCGAATAGAAAAAGAAAACATGTAGGCCGTCGCAGACATTGCGTGATACATGACATCACGGTGTGCCTGTGCGGGAACTTCAAGATGGCGACGACTCTGCATGTTGTCTCGAGGGCAATCGCACATCACGTGTTCCAGTGCCTCGTCGAGACCGCAGTCATAACGGGCAGCGTTGTCAGCCATTACGATGCGGAAGACAAATAATTTTGTAAGGACTACTCCTCGCCGTAGCCGACAAAGCAGGTTAGCAGGGGAGCTCGCGACTGCGCTATCTCGTATTGACCGCAGACCATTCTCAGAACAAGTCGTTTCTAGGATACCGACCTCACAAACCGTCGCAAGCGGAGGGCTACGAATGCACTGCTGTAGTTCCAACGGACAACAAAACTGTACGATCTATTATCCTTTGCTGTGAACAGCAGTGATCGTATGCATGGGCTCGGTTTGTCTCCCTCTTTATCTCTATTTCCTTCTTTCTACGAAACAACACGGAGGCGCAAAAAGAAAAAGAAGATACAAACACAGAGGGAGGAGAAGATCTAGACAGATGGACTCTAGTCCGTTAAAGACAACGTCAGTTCCGACCCATTCACATTCAACGCGGCTATAACGCGAGCTATTTAGTTGAGTAAAACTGCTAAGCGGTCGCAAAAAAATGGCGCTTCGTTAACGACGATGAAACTAGTATTGTTTATGGCTCACAATCCCAGTACACGTACAGCCGACCAATACAGGTCACACACACACGCCCGTAAGCAAGCAAGAGCCATCCGAGATGAACGGCGCCTCCGGAACTGCGAGGAGCGATCACGTAAGTTAAGGTTGCAAACGAAGCGGAGAAGACTGCCTCTGGTTGCTTTGCTTCACGGTCAAGGCTGTTGCGGAGTAATGGGCGCCTGCGCCGCCTTCAACCCTTTCTCGGGGCAGTGAGAACGGGGTCGAGCAATTTGGCCATGAAGGCCGTTCGATGACCTTCACCCTCTCCCGTCTAAGCACTTACTGCTCCTTCCGCCAGTTGCGCGCAGCAGTAGTAGTATACCTAAGGGTGTAAATGGCGCCCTCTGGCGCCCCGCATACAAGAAGAAAAAGTTGTCCCTTATTCTCTAAACGACCACGCGACATCCGTGTGGCGTGTCCGTTCTTCAGTGCCCACTAATGGACACTTAGACGTGGGAAGAGTCGTAGTGGCACCCCTTTTATCCTGTTCCATGCGGATACGAGTGACAGAGACGCAGAAGGCTTAATGAACGGTCGGTCGTTGACGGGTAGCGCGTGAGAGCGCAGGCCGATGCTTTACTCCGCAGTGATTGGTCACGCAATGCTGCGGACTTCTGCTCAACACTGTACAGAACTGTGTTCCACGGCAGTGGCATCGTATTCAACAGCAACGACCCACAGCAACCAGTCCCGAAGTGCGGTGCCTTGCAGTGCAACTTTCCTGAATAGCCCATTATCCGAGCGCCACTAGCCCGAAGCCCTGAAAGAAAGGGCGTGGCCAGCCGGCGCTGGTTCCTCGGCGCATTCATATTTACACAGACTGCCTGCGCTTTGTTGATGCGGCCCTTGCCGCTGACACTGTATAGGTATAGTTGTAGACTCCGCATGTGTAGTATTGGGGCTGCCACCTGTTTCTTGCAATTTGTGCGAGCCGCGTCCTTTGTCTAAAGCATCGCCTAACCATTCAGTGCCGTAGTTTGCATACACGTCCAAGGAAGTAGACGACTGCGATTTGCGGTCTGGGGACTAATCGCTAACAACGGTTTAGTCCTCCGTGTCTCTTTTTTCTTATTGCTGGTGAGCAGGAAACCCACGGACAGACACGGAATGTGAGGCAAACGGCGTGTCTAAAATAAGAGCGGGCTACGTGCTCCCTCTGCGAAAAATTCGTGGGCACTGGAAGCTAGGCGCATGGAGCTTTCGCACTGGACCTGCGAAGGTTTACTTGCATGCTCTACTCGGGGCTTGAGCAATCAGTTTTGCGCACATCTTTAGAAGTAAGGAAACATCTGACCTCTATATGCTGTTACTTCCGTTTTTCTTTTGTTAAATTCCTATTTTTATCGGTATATCTGTTTTCTAGTGCTTGGGGGTAGACGGGTGTCATGATCTAATGTTTCGCAGTAGCCTTGTAGACAGCTTTTCGTTTGTACCCACCCAGCGTCTCTGTCACGAAAATAAAAATTACTGATTGATTGATTGATTGATTGATTGATTGATTGATTGATCAATCGATCGATTGATTGATTTAGGTTTTGCTTTAGATAATATACTTCGTGTGCTCGCAGCTCGTCAGTATATAACGTGATTAAGCTGTCAGTCACCGAATTAAGAGCGAGAGAGATATAACAAGGCATTGATACCAGTATGACAAAAGTAGGAGGCCTACATGAGCACATGAGGGAGGTCCTGAGATATCGTGCAGTAAAGTGTAAGGCGGTTAGTTTGCATGATTTGACTCGCGTGCCTTCAACCGGCTAACCCGCTAAAGAAGATGTGTGGCTATTAGACCAGAGCTCTGATCAAGTAATTGGAAAGTTAGTCAGTCGTCCTGCCCAAGTCGCACTGCGGAAAGCGCCGTCATGCTTAGCAATCAGTCGTGGCCGCGGAGATTTTGCTCACTCATGGCTTCGTCTTTTCCAATGTAAGCGCAGCTTTGTGCTCTGGGACCCGAAATGAAGGATAGCTCTATTTATTCCTCGCAGCGCGAATAGGATACGTGCAGGGGACGTTGCCCGCTACGCGCTCATGGATGGGCAGCTTTCCGTGGCAATCGCTGCAGATATCTGCAATTGCAAAGGAGAACGGACTGCATTGTCAGCATGCACGCAGACCTACGTGTGCCTGCTATTACCTCGTTTCCTTAACGTCCCTCGGTAGCACTATCTTCGTCTTCTTCTTTTTTTTTCTTGGCTGCATGACGCCGTGTAGTCGCCATCGAGTCATGGCCGCTTGGCGTCTCCTCCTTTGTTTGGTTTCGTGTGTAGTTATGTGAGGGAGGGGCCGGTGGCCTATAGTCAGTCGCAACGCCAGATCATTCTTCGGAGTTACAAAGGGAGCAATGATTCAGCACATTCTCGTTACCTGTTGCCTTTTATGCCCAGGAACAAGAACTATTCGAGAGAAGGTACTTGAAAGGCAACAACAGCCCATGCGATAACGCGGGATGACCAACTGTGCTGCCTCCGCTTGTGGACATTAAGTTCTAAAAGTCGCTCCTTCAGTGTCTGCATGAAGAGGACGTCTGCGCATATAATTCCTCCAGAAAAGAGCTTCGGCACACATACCTGCAAATATATTTCTATTGCTAGCGTGTGTACTCGAGCAGTTTAGCATCGTTTGCGCCCTCAATTGTATGGAACACGAACTTTTCTTAATTGTGCTTTCACGTTCGGATAAAAAAAATAAGGCCGTTTTAGTAAAATAAGCGCTGTCAATCAACTGAAGCGTCCTACTCGCTCTTCCGGGCAAGACCTATGGCAAGGATAACGAACACGGTATGTTCACTGTTCTCTGCCTTCCGCGTATGCAGCGCAAACACAATAATCGTGAACGACCCGGCGCCTGCCTTGTGAGCTTTCGATTCCTCCCTGCTTCTCCACTTTCTCTGGTTTCAAAACTTCGTTGTGACTTTCCTCCCGAAAGGAGGATTTGCAGGACGGAGTTCATCTGATCGTCCCACTGCCGTTATTCCCCCGGTTTTCGCGGACTGACTGATTGCGTTCCGTCAGGTGACGGCAGCTTCTCTCGCATTCGCGGCAGGCAAGCTGCTGTACGGTCTGGTATAGGGACAAGCGACGAGCTCGCTGACCATTGTCGGCACTGGAGCGTGCCCCCAGACGCGGTCTGCGGAGCCTGAGCCCGCGGTAGACGTTGGCGGCGAGTGACACGCATCGAAATGAGTTCCCGCGTCACTAACGGTGCCGGTTTGACGTCTGGATTCTCCTCACGCGCTTGACGGAAGGCCCGTACGTTAGCGCCGAACGCGGTGTGCGCGAAACGCTCGACTGCTGCGCTCAATACAGGTGCAAGTGACATTTCAAGGTTGTCCTTGCAGACGCCTATGGCATACATGCGGCTATAGGCCGCCAGCAGAGTAACGTTCCGAAAGCGAATTACACGCAACGTGTCAGCGTTAAAACGAAAGATCGCAGTTTCGCCCGAAATGCGAAGCATCGATTGCAATAGCAAATTAGTAGACAGCTATACGAAATAAGGATGGTGTTTTTATCGGCCATGTCAACTTGTTAAGATTCGCTTGCCAACTAAATTTGCCAGCATGCACGCGCACGCACGCAAACATGAACACATCTCGGTCGATGTCCGCGGAAATTGCTGCCACAACGCCGAAGTGAAGAAGCGCTGCAGCAGCAGCGAGCGAATTTGCCTTCGTGCTGCCTCTCGCTTCAACGTGAACATGGCGGCCAGAGTATAGCGCCTGCAACGCTACGAGCCCGCTTACTCATCGCAGATCGCTTATATAGTTCTTTTGATCATGCAGAAGGACCGTTGTTGGATTTGTCGACTTGCATTCCCACCGGTAGGAACTGCAGCCCTCCCCCGCCCCCCCCCCCCCCCCAAAAAAAAAACACTGCAGATACGTGAGATGTCTTTCGACGAAAAAGGGGGAACCCAACGACATGTCACCTGCCGAAGCAGGCTGAGCGCAAGACTACTCGTTATCAGTGTATGGACACTATGACACCCACTGGGGTAGCCCATGTGCCCAATCGGGGAGCCGTTCCGTTCAGCCTCCCGGCGTTCAGACAGCAGCCAACGCATCCTGGGACCTATACTCATCGCAGATCGCTTTCAAGATACGGTGCGCACGGTGGCCGCGCAAGGCCGCGCCATACGCAGCAGCCGTTGGAGTAAACATTGGAGGACGCTTAAACTTCGCCTTCAAGAGTGGAACACGATAGCGTTATCGCACCCCGTTCGCACCACCCACTCATTCGCTCGGCATGCTATTGAGTCACACAAAGACATAGTTTTCATATACAACGCTTCTAAGTCCACAGCACAACTTTGGGGCATCCTCGCACCGGTCCCCGCACGGCCCCGATGCGCTCAAACGAGACGAAGGGGAGAAGCGGGCGAGTGGCGTGCCAACTTTCGGGGCAGCGCCGTACATTGCGAGGAGGGGGTCTTCCGTGTTTGCCACAAGATGGCTCTGCGTGTGCGCCAAGCGCAGAAGAAATGTAGCAGAAACGTAATTCGCTACTCGTTTAACTGTGACTTCTGTAATTTACATGCTCATAATTACCGATATACACCACAGTATAACTTTGTACGGCACGTTTCTAAGGCAACACCGCATTCACTAGAGGCGCTTTCGTCGCGCTTTGAACCATCGAACTCATGGCTGAGTGGTAGCGTCTCCGTCTCACACTCCGGAGACGCTGGTTTGATTCCCACCCAGGCCATCTTGCAAGTTTTTTTATTTATGAATTCACTTCCGGGATTTTTCGCTCACGGCCAACGCCGCCAACGCCGATGACACCTGCTTTTCTGCGACACGATCTCCTTAACGCTGTCGCGGTTAACGCGGTGTGACGTGATGCGCCTCCTCGGAGCACGGCCACAGCGAAATCGCAAGTTCGCGGCCAGTACAGCTTTCGCTTTAAAGCAGTTTGCAGGCCCTATACTATGACGTCTCTCACGGCATAGCTGTTGCTTTGTGGCGTCAAACCTAATTAATCAGACTTCTGTAGAGGTTCCGCAGGGAACCTTATGGCATTGCCTTCGAAGGATTTGGTCGGGTCTCTACACTCGTATTTTGGATGCGTAAGCTTATTGAATTTCTGTGGTCCATATTCGCGCAGTGTCAGTAGTATACACAATGCTCTTGTGCGTACTTACGTGGTTTATATTCGCGCATGGGTTGTTAACCGATGTCCCTGAAATGCCTTTCTCAGAGAGCAAGCTTTTGGGGCCAGCTGCCGAAAGCCGCAAATGCAATGCAGGTTTTATTGAACTCAACACGCTTCAGTGACCACCTGGGGCGTTTTGCGGGCTCGGGCGCGACTATGACATGCATTAACCTTCAAGTAGTAGTAGTAGTAGTAGTAAACTTTATTTTGTCCGAGATGAGGTTTATAGAGGAAGGGAGAGGGGGAAGGCTCGTCCTCTTCTTCCTCAGGCGGGGGCCGTGGCTTGAGCTATGGCGGCGTCTTCGGCCATCCGGACGACCCGGAGTTAGAGATCCGGGTCTGAGCTGAAGAGTGCAGTCTCCAACTGCTCTAGGGGGGTGATGGGGACGGGAAGTAACGAGCTGGTTCGTTTTTTTTGTCCTTATCAGGGGCACGCCTACACGATGTGGTGAAGACCGGCTCTACGTGCGCATAGTTTACAATCTTCCGTATATTGCCCGGGATAAATGCCCCCTGCCCTGGTGATAGAATTGTACAATTTCCTTGTAGGATACCGTCCGGTCCCTGCCTGAATGGCGGAGGTATTCGAACTGCTCATCGCAAGAGGTGCGGTCGCGGATGGCCAGGCCTCGGGCTGCACTGTGAGCAGCTTCGTTTCCCGCAAGACGGGAGTGCGCCGGTGCCCAGACTATAGCTGCGTCCACCTGCACCGGGTTTCGGGCACCTTGGTCACAAATTTGAGGGCTTCGCGCGAAATACGCCCTTTTGCGAAATTTCGCATGGCTTCTCCTTGT
Source organism: Dermacentor albipictus (assembly GCF_038994185.2). Lineage (NCBI taxonomy): Eukaryota > Metazoa > Arthropoda > Arachnida > Ixodida > Ixodidae > Dermacentor > Dermacentor albipictus. Next base: position 139,303,889 of record NC_091825.1, on the reverse strand, counting down.
AAAAATGTAGGACTAACCTTCAATTCAGGACTGACTTGAAGAACCTTTGTTTATGCCACGTGGTTCTCGTTTTTACGTTATTTCTTGTTGTATTCTGCGTTAATGGTTTCTGCACCACCGTTTCTTCTGTACAGCTTTGTGTAACTTACTGCTAACTTGTAACTGCTCCCCTCTACAATGCATTGACGTTGGAAGGTATATGGAATAAATAGATAAATAAATAAATAGATAAATAAGTAAATAAATAAATTTCTAAGCATCTTCCAAGGAGGTTTTTTTTCCTGCACTTTCATCTTCACATTCTATGCCGTGGATGAGTCGTCAGCAGTTGAACACGTATATATGTGTCACAAGTGTATGAAGTTCGTGCACTTTTGTAAACTTGGTGTTGTCTTGTGAAGTTCGTGGGTGCAGCTGTTTGAATGTTTCGCGTTGATAACGTAGCACATATCATATTAATGCTCCTTCTTGGCTCTCCGGCTTTTCAGCCGTGAGGAGCGATACAAAGGCCTGCATACCATGCCGACATATTTTGCGCCTCGTTTTTCTTTTTTTTCCATGTTTTTGTCGCTGTTAGCATTTAGTTTTCGTTTCTCATAACGCGGCAGCGAAGCTGAATAGCCTGCTCGCATTCCTCACCGAGTACGATTGTGGGCGACGAGAGCAGCCGGTCGATCATCCCGAGACATTCTCTTTGTTGCACTTCGTGCGCGCAGTAGTGGGACATAGACAGCTGGTTTGTTCACATAAAAGAGGAAATAATATTTATTCGAGGAGCGCCGTTTTTGAGAGCGCATGCGCCAGCCGTCACCTGTGGCATCTCACTGTCGGGAAATATTGTGGCGCGAAAGAGAAAGAACGAGCTTATAGCCAATGAATGCCCCATGCGCAAAAAAAAAAAAAAAAAAAACGTGTGCCCCGCGTGTCGCATGCAGCAGAGCCAGCAGGTTGCGCTGTCGTCGCTACGGAAGCATGCGATTGAGAGCCGGGTGTTTTATAACGGCGGCCATTTGAATCGATCAGACGAAAGAAGGCGCACTAGAACTAAGATTTAGGAAATGGCAAAAGAAGAAAAGAAAGAAAACGCGATGTTCATAAATAGAGCAAGACAATTAGAAAGGGCCATTAAAAGCAAAGGGCTAAAAGCAACGCAATACAAAATAATGAAAAGCGTTGCCACCCAAAGCAAAGCGTTGCCACCCATATAGTCATAGGTTGTCGACGGCGACAGTAACTTTGACGATGCCAAATAGGAGGAGAAAGAAAGAAGAGGAGGAAATGAAAACAGGAAAAAGGGACAACGACGAAGGTGACGACAATGTCGGGAGTACACGACGATAACCATACGGAAAACCGCCTGCTTCTTGGCCAATCCCCCATAGTGGGTACGCGCCACTGTCTGGTACACAAGACAAGACAAGACAAGACGGCAGCATGACCACCGTACCTAATGAGGACGGCGCCACGATTCGCACACAGCGGACGTGGTACCTCGAGGAACTCGGTGCTCAACCTCTACGGACGCCGGAGGAAATTGTGGTTGTTCGGCGACTTCCTCTACTGCCGAAGAAGCATGGTGACGATGATGATACCTGCCGCTGACGTAAGCTGGAGAGAGTGCAGTGCAGATGTATCGCCGCAGAAAGCGAGGAAAACCGATTCGCAGACGCCCGTTCGCGACTCGCGCATTCGCTGCAGCGGCTGGATTGCTGTGCGCGAAAATCAGCGGGTGTTCCTCTCTCGCGCGCGGGCACAGCGTGCGGTCGGTGATCTGTCACCCGAACGGCGCGGGGTTTCGGTCGGAAACGGGAGACCGCACACGCGGCAGGTGGCGCCCTCGCTCTCCGTGCGCTATGCACCGTCGTCTGCTACCGCTGCGAAGCCTACTACCTGACACGACGTGGAAGGAATCGAGCTGTTTTCGCCGGAAGAAAATAAATGTGCCGTAGAGAGAGAGAGGGAGAGAGAGAGTACATGCGTTCTGCTCCTGAAAACAGCACCACTGAGAAGTTGCGTGCAGCCCTGTTGAATATACACGTTGCCAAGGTGTGCCGCACTGGGGCTGCGTACGACGACAGAGAATTCACAGAATGAAAGAAATATATATGTAAACAGAGAGAGAGAGAGAGAGAGAGAAGGAGAGAGAGACGGGCGCGCGCGCGCGCGCACGCACGCACGCACGCACGCGCGCGCGCGCGCGCACACACACACACACACACACACACACACACACACACACACACACACACACACACACACACACACACACACACACAGGTCTAACGCAAGGTTGGAATCTATATAATGCGAAGCTTGTTTGCGCTAGCGAAACAGCAGCTGTAGCGAATGACACAAGCGCAGGCTTGTCGCCCGTAGATGCATAGCTGTGTGCGTCACGAGCAGGAAAGCGATGTATGACGCTTCTCCAGGGGAGGACGCTGATGATAGGTGCATACACAGAGTATTACAACAGGTGTCTAAACTCATTTAGGCTTTATGTATCGCCCTTGTCGCCCTTGTCGTGTCGTGCTGGTTACTACAGTGGCCCGAATCGTCTACTCGGCAAGACAGTAGCCAGAGCATAACCCAGGGGTCGAATTTATCGTTATATATATGGCCACGAATGCACATGGCCAATAAACGACAGCGAACGGCAAACACCCCGGGAGAGACAAGGAGCTCTAAAATATTGGGACCATGTACCGTACAAGATCGCCATCCGGGCTTAAGAGCACGTAGCTCCACTGTTTGATGTCAACTGGGATGTGCGACCGCCTTTTCTTTCCGAGGGAAGGCAGTTGTGCGTGCGCGTGGGTCATCTGCTGTCTATTTCCTTATCCCTTGATTTTCTCCTTGTCTAGTCGCTCCCCCCTCCCCCAGAGTAGGGTAGCAAACCAGGTGCAACCTGGTTAACCCCCCTTCCTGCCATTCCTGTTCTTTCTTTCTCGCTCTCTCGATCAACTACGCTTAGGGATACCTTTCCATTGCACTCGAGCTGAAATAGGGTCTAGTTGTTTATTCATTATCGTCAAATACCAAACTATAAGGGACGAGCGAAAAGAGACATACACAGCCATTGAGTCGAGTGATTCCGCCGCGACGTCTCACTGGAACCTACGAGAATTATACACTTGAGAAGTAGGCGACGTGAAAATACCGCAGGTAGGGTGGAAGTGCTATGCCTCCCGTCACATCGTATTCCACTGGCTTAGCCAATCTTCGTGTACCTAAAGGCTTCAGAGGGTACTGTTGCTCATGCATGTAGGGTTTTCAGCCAGGCAACTTCTTAAGAGATAGAGAGAAAATAATAATAAGGGATGGAAGGCAGAGAGGTTAACCAGAGTAACTACCCGGTTGGCCAACCTTCACTCCGGGAAGAGCAAATGGTCGGGCACCGCCGCAGCAAAAAGAATTTCGAACCAAATTCCCAACAAGCATACCTTCTCTACCACCAAAGTTGCTCTACCTTATCTTTCAGTCTTTACAAAGTTATTCCTCGAAATTTTGAGAATGGCAGCCCACAAATAAATGCAATGAGAAAAAAAAAAACCGACAGTGCATGTCCTTCATGTTAGCGGTTGTGAGACTGAAATATTAAAAGTGCGAAACAATAGCAGGAGATTGACCCACGCAAGAGGCCGTGTTTCTACCAGAAAGGTCGCCTTCGTGCATAGCGTTCGCCGCCAGCGTTTCCCGGTAAACATTACGGTTACTTAAGCTGCAGTTGCCGAGAAGCATGAAAAGCGGTAAGGAGTCATTCAACGCTATCGCGTTCCACTCTGAAAGGCGAAGCTTAAGCGCAGTGGCGTAGCTAGGTCGTCTGGCACCCGAGGCCCATAGGTATTCTGTCACCCCCCCCCCCCCCCCGGGTGTAGCCGGCAGAAAGAGGGGTGTCTTCAGACGTATATGACCCCCCCCCCCGTCACTGGCCCCCTCCACCCGGCCCCCCCCCCCCCCCCTGTTGCTACGCCACTGCTTAAGCGTCCTCCAAATGTTTTTGTCGTCTTCATTTTCATTTTACTTTGAAATTAAACTACAAGGCGAGCGGCGAACACTATTATAGGCCAATTCAGAATTCTTAAAAACATTTCGCGATTGACCAGCCATCTTTGTTAAACAATATCTTCACTTTCACAATAACGCAAGAAAAGGTGACGGACAAATCCAATTTCGGATTTGCCTGTCTCCTGTATTTGCGCGCGTTCAGCCCTATGACGTTCGCAATAAGGAAGTGCTTTCTGAGGCATGGTTGGTTCAAATCACTCTACGCCTAATCTGCAAATATCCGACTGGTCAAGGAACACAGAAGTAGCTGTTAAGGCGCCGGACGTGCCTTGACATCTACTCCAGACAGAGGTTCACAGGATCTTTTGAAGTTTTCAAGCGATTAACTGTGTTTGAACAAGGAACGTTTCTGGGGTGCCAACGTTTCGACAAAGGCCTTCGTCTTGTCCACTTCTGGAAACGTTGTATCTTTAGCGACAATCCTTGTTCGACAACTGTTGATATACAACTACTTAGTATCGGGGCACGTTTTAGGCTCGGCGATATTGCTTCGTCACGTGCACAGCCTCGTTGGCGCTGCACGCAACTTCGGTGCAGTGCAGGCCGTACCGGCCCTTGCCCTCGGTGCATGTTGCGCGTAGGCTTCTTTTTTTTTTTTTCCCATCTTCCTGTCTGCTGCTCGTCGTGCCTCTGCGGTGACAAGTGACAGCGCAGACACAATGGCGTCTTCGTCCCCGCAGATGGGAGCCTGGCGCTGGCAGTCCCCGCCGCGTCTCTCAAGAGTAGTACTATACACGACAGGGAACGTGCCCGTTCTCATCGGTTGACGCTCGCCCGATCGCGGGCGCGCGGCAACTGCGGCGCGACAATTCGCCGCCATGCTTGTTGCGTGTGTCAAAACTGAGAATGATGTATCGGGGGCCCCAAGGTATCTGGAGAGCCGGGGCGACCTGAGAGCCAGCCGGTGACCCGAAGGTCGATTGCGCGACGATGTTACGCGCGCATTAGACTTGAGCTCGTGAGACGACGTGTTTCCACGAGCACGCAAAACGTATAGCCGGTTATCTATTTGACTTACAAAACCTGAATGGAATTAAATCAGAGCACAGTGTATGCCGTACTACTACATTGGGTCGTGCTGGTCAAATGTAGGATCAATGTGATCCAAGTTATATATATATATATATATATATATATATATATATATATATATATATATATATATATATATATATATATATATATATATATATATATATATATATATATATATATATATATATATATATATATATATAATGTGGTCTTAAATACGTAATGCTGATGCTGATACTGCACTCATTCCTTACAAAAGTTCTTAAAGAATCTCTGATGTTTCTCTGTTGGCCTTTGTACCTCCAGCTGACCTTCTCTTGATATACAATTGAATGTTATACATGATTTTTGGGAGGGAGGATTTTCCTCAAGAGGCTCATCATTGATAGAACGCATTGAAGTACCTTCCCGATTATTTGATAATTGCGGCAACCCCTCAGAAAATTTACGAAGTAACCACAGATAAAAAGACATGGAGGAGATACGGCACAATATGCACTGTGAAAAAGAAACAGAAAAGAAAAGGTATGCAAGTGGGAAAAAATCTATTAGAAAAATGCCGGTGGCGTTGACCGTTCCATCAGGAGAATGGGATGTCGACATTTCATGGGTCATTCATGCAAGAAAACGTTTGTCATGTAACGACGAAATGCCACGACATTGCAGAAATACGCTGCATACATTAAATGTGTCATGCAATCGGTGACACATTCGTCATTGTCGGTATGGGTGTGAAAAGCGCCGCGTATCTTCAGTAAGCATCTGCCGAGCCCACTCAAATGCGGCAGCTACATATGAGTTTCACCATATATTGTGCAGCTTTATAGCTGAGTAATTATATGCAACATTACCGATTAATTGCAGGCCAAGCTACACCCTATTATTCGCTTTGTTTTTCAATGCACTCTCAAGAGGTATTTGAGCTTGCCTCGGATGAAGACGTAGACGCATAGCTTCAGAGCATTTCCTTTTTTTCCCCAATTATTATTGGACGTTGTCTCATATCTCGGTTGCAGCGCATAAGTGTCTAAAGATGTGAGATAGTGTGCATCGATATATATCGGCTATCCGACCGCAACAAAAGGCACGTTGGTATGTTCTTGGGACCACAGTAGAACGTAAAGATGCGTTGGTTGCTGAAGGTTCACACGCAGTCAACACCAAGGCATCAAGGTCCATACTCATAGAAAGCTGGGGGCCAGAGGGACCTGGCAAGTTCTTGGCCGAGAAGGCGACAGGGCCATCGGACATTGATGAAGACAGTGGTCCCCCTTCCCTAATCCCCATTTCTTAAACTTCTGCAGCGAGGCTCCAGCTCACTTTAGGCAGAAATAAACATATAAAAAAAGCCTTGCTAAAAAAAATTTTGCGCTAGAATTGTTCGTGAGAGCTTTCCAACCAATCCTCATGCTGAACATAACATTGACGAAGGTGGGCGACCAATGGAATATAACACTTACGAACGAAAAGCGTCGTGAATTTGGGCTTAAAAGATAAAGAAAAGGATTTAAAAAAATAATAATCGCCCAAGTTTTGTTACCTCTTCATCTCTTGGCCCGCACGCGTCCAGAATCGTCTAGAAAATTCCACCACAATGGTGAACTGAGCTTCAGCGCATTCCACGTGAACGAGCCAACATTTCCAAGCTGTTCATACCTGTATATGATGCTTTCGATACAGTTCCTTCGATATTTGGTCGGACAAGGAATCGAAGCGCCCCTGTTAGGTACGTGACGCAGTATTACACGAGTAACCTTATCCGGGATTTTGTCTGCTCTTAATGGCAAGTGAACGCGCCATACCATATATTATGGATTTGTCCCCACTCGAAATCGTACCTCAGAAGTGCCGATTTCAAGAATACTCCGTGGCCTTTGCCCCAGCATCTGTCTGGAGCTTGATCACTCCCTGTACGGCCCTCTCTGTACTCTTCCAGGGTATACCCTGGTATACCAGATCAGGGCCCTCCTTGGGGAATAATGCATTGGGTTATGCTCGAATTTCACGAACTTCGTGCAGTTAGCAAAGGCCAGGGTTCCTGTCACACAACTAGTAACTACAGCCGGTTGTGCACTTGTGCTCAATAAAAGGGTTGACTGCTCCGCCATTGTGCCATACTAATCCTTACGTGAAGATTCCATACAGTATAGGTGTTGCTCGGAGGGCAATCAAAGCCGGATCATGCAGAAACCCTTCCTCTGGTTCTTCTTTATGGTTGGCTGGCGCGACCCGTAGCTTTTGCTAAAGACGTCGCGCGGTATTGGTGACATGGAAGTTTACGTGAAAAAAAAAAAAAAAACCATTTAATCCTCCTAGTTTCTCGCCGCACTAACACATTGCTAAAATTAGAATAAAGTCACGAGGCCTGTTGGAAAAGGGAGAAACAACGGCCTTTGATTGACGCGGTTAACTAGTTCGATCAACAGGTGAATCGTCGCTTACTGTAGGTCTCGCGTGGCGACGCCGTTTGTACGTGACTATAGAAGAGGGCGTTCGCAGCTCTGTGTGGAGGCGGTCCTCTCTTATCATGCTCTCTTCGGTTCCGCGCTTATAACAGCTCATTGCGCTCGCTTGGCAAATATTGATTTACGTAATAATCCTTGTTGGCTACACCGCCAAGGATCGCGAAGGCCGCATTAGCGCGAGGCGATCCAGCGCATCCGACGCAGGCGAGGGCGTCGCAAGCTGACTGTCAATATCCGGAGATTCAGCTCTGGTTATTGCGAAATGGATGTATGTAGGCACGGCGGTAAAGGTGATGTAATATGCGCAAGAACGTATCGCCGCGTATGGGTGAAAGTGCACGCAAGAAAAAAAATGAGAAAAGCCAATGGCCTCGAGCGAAAGTTGAAGAAGAGTCAATATTGAAATTCACTTTCCCCCGTGTGCTAGATAGGCAAACGAGCACGCGAGGCTTGCGGTGTTGACACTTGGGGACGCGGCGTCGTTCACACGGACAGATACCGCGCCGGCGGCCAATAGCCGACCGCGAGATTCATAACAGTGCGACCGGTGTCAACACTGCCGAGGGGCTTGCGCATTTCGGTGACCCGAATGCGAGGATCGAAAAAAGCGGTCGAACCGCGTATTTATACGAGCACTGGGCTCGTGTCGCGCTCCTGCAGATGCCGCATTTTGTTCGCGCGTGCGGAAGCACACGGGAGTGAACGGAATCCATCGCGCTGCCGTGCACAAAATGGAGGTGCACATCGTCATACCACAAAGTGCATCAAGACGGCAAGTTGGGCCAGTTGGTTGGGATTCATAGTAAGGTTCATTACAGCCCTTGTCTTGTGTTGCGCTGTAACGAACCTTACTACAAAGTGCCGCGCTGGAGAAAGTTGAGAATTTCAGCTTCTTGGGTCCCAGCACGACTTAAGGAGACTTTGGGTTCGCTACGCGGTCGGCCTACGTGCCTTGATTTAATATCTTAAACATTCCATTAGAGTTCACCTATCAGTGACTGCCAATGTGAGAGCAAGCTCGTTCTAATGAATACTCACCTGAAGGCTCATTATCAACAGCATAATGTGCGTTATCAAAGCGTCATCATCGTCGTCATCGCTGAGATCATAGAGGAGCGTCATACGATGTCGTTGCCCCCACAGCGCCGACACAAGCAATATATGCGCATCAAACAGCATAGTGGCGCCATCTATGGGACCATAGAATCGCGCAAAGACCAGAAATTGAGATACTGCAACACAGATTGGCAGGAAGAAAAACAAATTTCTCTGGCATTTAGACTGTGTTGACTTCAACTAGCATCTTAGTAAAGAACACTGTACGCATAATCATCGCTCTGCAAATTAGAGCGCGACGAAGTATAGTGTATAACTCAACGGGAAAGGGAGGGCTTGAAGCAATAGCACGTCTGGCACAAACTGATAACCGAATATTTTGCTGCAGCTAAGCACTGTTTCGCAGTAGCGGAAATTATGCTGTTGTGAAACAACAACGACAAAGGCTCTGTCAGGATGACTGAGTATATGACTAAGGTAAATTTTGTCGAGTGCCCAAAGAGAAGACATCGTGTCTGATCGCTGCGGCTGCAGATGGATGTGTGTGTGCTGTAATTCCCTCTGTCATACCGCAGGTTGAATAGATAAGGGTGAAATCTACGCTCACAAAAAACTGCAATAAACTGAGACCAGAGAGTGAGTGAGCTTGAATGCTACAATTAACTCCTCAAAGTGTACTCGGCATATGGTTCATACTGCACTATTCTTGTAGTCGGAATAAAAGTAAGGTCGTCACATGTAAACGAGGAACCTATCTATATATGAGGCGGTGGCATGCGCCCTGACAGCGCTGTCCCCCCTTAAAAAGAAAATCATGTTCCAAGCAGCCTCAGTTAGGCTTTTTTTATCTTAATACCTTAGTCGTGCCTCGCCTCGCATTTGTTCCTTCCGCGCGCGCACGCCTGTGTGTGTGTGCGTGTGTGTGTGTGTGTGTGTGTGTGTGTGTGTGTGTGTGTGTGTGTGTGTGTGTGTGTGTGTGTGTGTGTGCGCGTGCGTGCGAGGCGACATCCTTGGTTGAATCGTCGTCTCGAGGAGATGGCAGCGGCACAGTGTCGCACGTGTCAGGCTCGGTACGGTCGCGACAGCAACCGTGTGTACACAGTCTGTGTCGCGCGGCTCGAGCTTGTCTCCTGCGCAGCCGGCGTGAAGAGGTGTCGCAAACGCGAGCGAAGGCGCGGGGGGGGGGGGGGGGTGCGTAGGAAGAGCCGGCGAAGGCGTCGCGCGAGAGCTTTTCTCCGAAGCATCGACCCGGCACTATCAGCAGCAACAGACACGCCATAGCGGCGGTGCGGTGGCGCATGCATAATCTCCGCGTTTCAGGCCACTATGCAGTCGTCCCGACGGGTGCACTGTACACACGGGCTAGAGGTTCAATCATCGACATGCTATTGGCCGCATAACGCGGCGGCGTGTAAGCACGTGGAGGTGGGTGCGCGTAACCCGCATAGCACTCGTTGTAAATCCTCTACTGTAACGAAATCGCCTAGCTTATTCGGAGTTCTACACGGTCCCGTTTACAGACTGTGTATTCCACCTGAAATGATTCGAAACGAAGCGGCGCCAGACTCCTCTTAGTATGAAGTGCGAAGCCGGGGAATCCGCGCGAAACGCCTCGGTTCAGCATACACGCTGACACTTTGTTTCCTTTCTTTTTTTTTTTTCGTGTCGCCCTAAATATAGATCAAGAGTGCTGCGAAGGCTGCATAGTGCGATCATAACCGACAGACGAGGTCGCAGCGGACGGGCGCAATCAAAATGTTGTTGTCGGCCCTGTCGAACACAGCTTTGTTTCAGTGCACTAAGTTTTACGAGCCTAGCCTCCAGACTAGCTTTTGGAGTGTCCTTCCTGCGTTGCTATGACATATTTTAGGGCACATCTTCATTTAACGAAATATCGCTTATGAAGCGCCGTGTTTCCTTTTCCCGATGATTTCTCTACAACATGGGTTTGCATACAGCGGGCTTGAATCGTGCGCAGAAGTGCATGGTTGACATGCATCCTGTGTGCTTGCCTTCCCCTTTCTGCCTGTCAACGTGTGCGTCTGCGCCATTAAAGGACGCACGGGTTCGGCATAATCACGTAAAATTGAAAGCTGGAGTGCTCCTTATCAGTTAACTGGTTAGCAGAAGAATAAATAAATAACAAGAATAAATGAACGCCTGTCAAATTATACGTGCACGTAATTTTACAGTGTATATATCTGTTATACGATATATTCTTTTCTGCCAATTCGATTCTTTTGCGTATCACCCATCGAAACGAGTGACTGATATCGGTAATAACATAGGCGTGGTGTGATATGCCAGTCAATGACGAATCTCAAGATAAACAGCGAACGAAAGGAATCGTTACATAATACGAGCCCTGGTGTGAAAAAAGAAAATGCGCGAGGGGCAGCTCCGTCTGTTCTGACGCGGAAATTAACAATTTGACCATAGGTTACCAGCTACACACGCATACTGAAGCGAGCAGGGTACAACAATGCAGTGGAGAAGGCGGCACATTCTAGGTTGCGTTATCAAAACTGCAGTTTAGGAGGACTGGCAGCAAAACCTCGACAAGTCCCAGTTTCCGCGGTCAGACGAGCCGCTTCCTCTAGTGCTACGCATGGTGCTACGCGCTCGTCGCGTCCAACAGGTACTGCATGCAAATTGTTTTGAAAAGCCACCCCTTTTCTTGTGTCGCGCGTGTAGCACCACTACACGTGTGCGCCAGTGTCCCAAGCACATGCGACGGCTGCTGAAAAACAATAAGTACGGTGCACTAGTACCGTTTTAGAGTGCCTCGAGAGGATGAAAATATCGCCTGCGTGCCAAATTAGCATGCGGGGTCCGAACCTGTTCTACAAGCTGTGTGGCTACGCAGTCGCGATCCACCGCCGTTAAGCGCCCTGCCAAAGAGATAACGAGTCGCAAATTTGCTCTTTTTTCCGTGTAAAAAGCGGCGGAGGCGCTGTAGAGGCATTGCAGGCATTGCAGGCGCAACAGTGCAGCCTATCTCTGGTTCGGTGTTCGCTTTCCTGTGTCTCAGCCGCCGTCGGCTCGTTTCCTGAGAAAAGCATCTGCGAGCGCAGACCGTTATGAATGAAAACCGCTGTCGGGGTCATTGAAGTTCGAAGCTTAAGAAGAGGCACTAACTAGAGCCTAAACCAGCCTTGAATGATAAGCTTTCAAAAGTATATTTTCGTTAATTTCGCGGCCATAGGTTTATTATTGGTGCCGTGGTGACGCAGTGCCGTGGCGTCAGCGAAACGTCATGGATTTCAAGGTATCTTTTCGCATTTGAGCCGTTGTGGCGCAGGAAAAGTTCTTCGAACTTGTTAGGTATACATGTCTATGGAACTTTTAGAATACAGTGTAGCGTCATTCTTTACCGATAAAAAGCTAGCTGTTGGCCGGCCGAGCAGATGCCGTCAACGTCCCTGCGTCGCGCCGAGCTGAAGCGGGAACTTCAAGGAGACGGCGCTACCCGCCTTTCGTTCTGGCGTCTTTTCTGGCTTATGAGCCTCTTCTCACGGAGACAATGGCTTTTTTGCTGTTGTAGACATGTAAATTATTAATGCGATGACAATTATATGTACACTCGAGGCGTATTTCTGCCGTCGGCAGAAATAACATGCTGCACTGGTGCCAGGATCGCCCCCACCAAGTCGTATTATTATTTGTAGCAGGCAGTGTGGGCGAATATTAGAAACTTCCGAATAACTAAACGAATGTTGGGTTATTAAATTTGGTCTTCGAATCGAATGGTCACTATTCGCAAATACGGGTATTTTTCCGAGTAGTTTTCGGTAATTTCGAGTCGCCGAGTGTGCGCAATATAGCATAAAACTGGAGCAAAATCGTGATAAGTTTCATGCTGGCGGCCACAGTCGACGACACAAAACACGACGTATACATATAGTATATCGGAACAGGCTACGTTACTCAGGGAGCCAGTCTTTTCGGCTAACACTCTCATTCACGCTCACCAACTTGTCCTGGATGTGCAAATAAACTGCTTATTTGCTTCTAGTGCTTCATTTGTGCCTTTGGTAAAATTACCAAGCCTTTACAAATGCAATATAGTCACATAACCTTGCTAAGGTTGTGGATATCGTAGGATATTCAAATATTTTTATGTATATATCATCGGTGACAGCGGCTCTTAAGTCATTTAAATAAATTATGGGGTTTTACGTGCCAAAACTACTTTCTGATTATGAGGCACGCCGTAGTGGGGGACTCCGGAAATTTGGACCACCTGGGGTTCTTTAACGTGCACCTAAATCTAAGCCCCCATCGAAACGCGGCCGCCGTGGCCGGGATTCGATCCCGCGACCTCTTGCTAAACAGCCCAACACCATAGCCACAAAGCGACCACTGCGGGTGCTTAAGTTATTCGAAAAGTGTCCCATATTTGATTCGATTCGCTTCCGCTGTTCGATTCGCATTCGATTTGATCGGTGTTGTAAGTTACTGTTCGCGCACGCATATTGATTACACTGTCTGCAGGCTTCGGAGGCGTAGTCGAAACTAACATCCCTACCTTCTCTCTTCATTGCCTCCTCCTCCTCCTCTACCTGGTGAATTTCCGTGGAACTGATTTGCGAACAGATGTTAATTACCACTTCTCCAACACGTCTGCCTCTTTGATCGCGTTTAGGATCTTCATATTTCAGGACACCCATCCGAAACGCAGCGAACGGCAACGAAAAAAAAAAAAAGAAAAAGTCTTGTCTCTGCCAATCTCTCGAGTATAGGTACTTAGGTAGTCCGGTCGTGTTCTGCGTGGTCAATTAGTTTCTTACAAAGCTTGTAAGCACGCTGGTTTACGCGCTTTCCGGAGGCAGGGTTTGTGGTGCAAGAGTGTATCTTACAACCGTCGTTCAGAGTTAATGCGCTCTCGTCTGCATACGACCCAGCCCACACCCATGCGAAAGGAGAGGCACCCTTAGGCAAACAGCAAGTTCGGTACTGAAGAAGAACAGAAAGTTAAGAAGACGGGGCAAGCGCAAAAAAAAAAAAGAAAGGGCAGGGGAAAAGACATCTCGGTGCGCCCCTGGTACACAAACACTTGGCAAAGACGGGGAGAGAGAGTCGGCTGGCAAGCCGCGGTTATCATCGCGGTAGATCGCGTTTGCACGTAGTCGCGATTAATGGCGTTGCCCCCCCGGCTACCGCACGGGTGCACATTGCTGCTACTGTGGAGCAGCAGCGTCGCGTTGAATGCAAAGTGCACGCGCGCGCGGAGCGGGGCCAAGAAAGCAGAAACGCCCTCCACGAGGTTCAGGTAGGAAAGAGCGCAAACTGCGCGTTGTTGTTGTGGCAGTGAGCAACGATGCAGTCTCGCAAGAGCTTGTCTGCGACACTCGGGCACAGGCAGTGTAAGAGCGGGACAGCGTGTATAGCCGCGGTCCGCAAATGGAGTACAACGTACATGCTGGTTCTGTCTCTCTCTCTGTGTGTGTCATTTGATTTTTTTTTTCTTCCGGACTCGGTTCTGCTTGCGGTTAACGGTTCGCTAACCTGATTTGATGGCGCTCGGCTGCTGTCTGGGTTTCTCGCCAGCCTGCACGGTGTGTGTAGGGCTGGCGCACAGATAAACCGTAGGGCGAAAAGAAAAGCAAAGAAAAACAACCGCAAAGTGAAACGAGACGGAGGACGACGACCCCTTTTAGCCATGCCGGTCACACCCTGAGAGTTGCTGGTCCACCGCATCAAGGAGAGCGAGATGACGAATCAAATTGCTACCCTTGCGCGTCCAAGGAGCAGCAGCGAGGCCGCGCTGCCGACATGTGGAGCGACCACGAAATGACGACGATTTCGCTTCGCTCCTGGAAGCACTCGGCGTTTTTTCTTTTTTTTTGCGTGTGAGCGGGAAACTCGCGTACTTCTCTGCGCGGAAATCTCGCGGAAAATTGGCAGGAAATGTGAATGCAAGTGTTCGCAAATCGTTGTGTACCTGCGCCGCGGGGCGCTTCTATGTGTCAGTGCTTGAGCTCTCTCTCTCTCTCTCTCTCTGTGTCTGTGTGTGTGTGTGTGTGTGTGTGTGTGTGTGTGTGTGTGTGTGTGTGTGTGTGTGTGTGTGTCCTCTTATTCTTACCAGAATGCTCGCTTATGCTTAAGACAGCTGAAAGTGGCTAAGCGACATCCACGTCAGGAAGAGGGGCTGACATTTTCACACTTTCGCTCGGGCTCAGCATTTTCGGTGATCGGCAACCCATACTGGCAATATTGGGTATATCCTGGAGCTCGAGCTCCTGAGTATATATAAACGTGGGTCCCCTTTTATTAAGGTGCGGAGGAATGGAGACCCATTAGCCTCCTTTCTCCCTTCTTTAAAACAAAAAATCTCAGTGTCTTAGTGTTTAGCCCTCATAATATGGGCCTTACATTTACGTTAGTCGTTTGGCTTGTGACTGAAACATTAGGCGCGAAAGAGAATCGGCAAACCTGTACTGCGTACCGTTTCCCAATGAGTGAACGCTATTCAGCTGACGTCAGCTAGTCAGGAGGGCGATCATGCAAGTGCCCGTATTATGCTGGCGAATCCCAGAACTAAACAGTGGCGGACATTGGCAAATAGCTGCTTTATATTAAGACTTCGATATTTTTCGAAATACAGTAGCCTTAAAAAGCAGAATAAGCAGGTAACCTCTAGCAAGCGCAGAATGATACGCCTGTATGACCGGCCTGCCCTCTAGGGAGCTTGCAGCGAGACAGTTGCCTGGACCGTCGCGCCATACTGAGAACCCAGTGCAAGACCCCGCCTCACCGAAGTGATCACGAAGTGAAATGCCCGTATGACTTCACGCAATACGCTCCAGAGCAGCTGAAGAAGACTTGTGATTTCATTCGTTCTTTCGATTTTTTTTTTCTATCTTTTGTGGATTACGGATATATACAAGGGCAAACTTTACGATCACTGCGAAGAATGCAAAATAGCTGTACCGCCGTTAAAGCTGAAGCTGCCGCTTACGTGGTCCTGCAAGTTGTAGCTATAGAACGTTCAACCTCAATCACCTGTGCAATATTCTAACGCTGTGGCAGATAGGGCATTGCCCAGGCCCAGGAACGCGTATACGTTCGCTCGGAAACTGCACCACAACATCCAAATGCTTGCATTAGTTTTTCGCATGACACGCCTGTAAGTTAATTGTTAAGGGTAATAAGGTAACCCTGACAGGAAAGGCTAGATCCATTTTAGAGTGGTGAAGTGTTTTTTCATGACTGCTCTCATTTACTTTTTGAAAAGGGGCTGATTAATAGTGACAAAAACTGCGGAACATCAATTTGTTGAATTCCACGCCGTAACCTCAGCGTCGATGCCCCCCACCAGTTGGCCCTCACGAATCTCAATGCATGTTCTCATATTTGGACTGTGTTGGTCTATAGGTTATCTGACACTTGTTAAATTGAGTGTTTAGCTTTGCGAATTGTAATGTATAGTTTTTTCTCCCTCGGTAAACAGTTACCTTGACAAGAATAGGCGTCGTCAATATACGAACTGCCGCAGGAAACTGCAGGGCGCCATAGGCGCCCGTATGTGTAGTAAGCAGAATGACAACAAAGAACGTGAAACACAAACTCAGAGAGGCTGAGACAATCTCATGGGTTGCGGCAATGGAAAAGAAACTTGCTATTAGTAACTACCTTAAAGGAAACAACGAAAAAAGGAAAGAAACATTCTATGATAGCTCGAAGGGAAGCTCCTTGCTTTTCGAAGCGAGATCAGGATGCCTTAGAACGTGTAGTTATAAAGCGAGGTACACCAAGGAAGAAGTATCTGATTGATGCGGTAAAGCTAGGGAAACGATGGAACATGTTTTATATAGGAAAAAAATAAACATGTCCGCAGTAGAGATTAGTAAGAGGGGAGTGGATGTTTGGTGGCAGAAAATGTAGGGAGACCACAAACGACGGAGGCGTACAATGTTACCAGTAGTGATTAAGAAAGTTTGATGCTTCGAATTATTGGCGTGTGGTTCTTTTCAAAGTTACAGGTAGGACATTAGGCAAAATAAGAAGAAGAGCTTGGTAGCGCAACCCACCACCCTATTTCAAAGCATCCATAGCATCCATCCATCCACGTATAGTTATGTTTTTTCTGGCTCACCAAGCCTCGTGTCACAGAAAAGATTGTATATTTGCCATTGCAGAAGCACAATTTACTAATACAATAAAGATTATTGCTTCCTTTTAAGGGTCCCTTTCTTCTCCGAAAGACAGTGACGGGAAGTTGTCAGTGACAACCCCTTTGAGTTGATATGCTGCCTATAGCCTTGCTTCTGTGTCGTCGTAGCGCAAAGAATAACTGTGCGGAAACAGCCTATGGTAGTAGACGTTATCGACGTGACCTAAAATAAGCATAAAGTCAAAGTAGGCCCCCTTTCGACGGTTTTGTGACATGGACAGTTAGGCCAGGACGGGCGTTTGACGTGGGCCGTCGCTCGGGTGTCCGTTCGGTGAAGCCCAGGAACGCCTACGAGGCACATACACATACACAGGCACTCATATATAGGAAGAGAAAGAAAGAGAAGGAAAAGAAGACCGAGAACAAAATAGAAGTGACACACATCACCATTGTCGCGTACAATGTCGCCGCCGCACAAACGCATAAAGCGAACTCACGTGCCCGCACCACGTTAAGTTTGGTTGTCAGGCGTATAGTTAGCGGCGCCGTCGGTCAAGCGCTTCAAGGCTTGTTTGCGTCTGCAACGCGAATGAACGCGACAACACAAAGAGAAGTGGCACCTAAGGTTGTCGTTCGCTGCGCTCCCCCCTCCCCCCGTTCGGTAACCACGAAGGTGCCCGCCTGTGCCTGCAACAACAGAAGCCCCGGGCGACCGGTCTCCGCCGTCTTCGGCGCGGGCCCGCTGGGCGAAAGGGCGGCCTCAGCTGCCAGCGGTCGCCGACCCGACGCCGCTGCGTCGTGCATATTGAGGCGTATAACGTGCTTCCCCCGGCTGCAGCGCCAAGCCTGCCGCTGGTCGCGAAGCCGTGCCTGACTTATTTGACTGTCGGCTCCCCCGCCCATCCAGCGCCGCTGTGTTTTGCTTTGCCCGGCCCGGCAGTCCTTGACAGCTTTCGCGTCTTTGACGTTTTGAGTGCGCCGTTCTTTCTTTCTTTCTTTCTTTCTTTCTTTCTTTCTTTCTTTCTTTCTTTCTTTCTTTCTTTCTTTCTTTCTTTCTTTCGAAACACGCGTCGCGCATAGTCCTCAGGACAACGGGGTAGTGTAAGATCGTTGCTCTGGCTGCTAGCTCGCTTTGTCGCTCACTTCATTTCTGCGGCTGAACATGCGACCTATTAAAATAGAGTGGCTGGATATTGGTTCAGCTCGTCGCTGAGGATGTGAAAGTGAATTTAGACATACCTAATGCAATGGATTTGCGCTTTTGTATGTTGGTACAGGCAAAACGCGCTACGATGTCTATTTTATTTAGTATTCATAGTCTATAGGCTCTCCACAAAGTGTTGAAGTGTGTGTTTATTCTAGCTTTGTCATCTGCATCTTTAGGGCATTTGTTTATTGGTTAACGTATTTTGGTGGCTTTTGGTAGTGAAGGAAGTCATGAAGATGTTCATGTCCCTCTTCGTGTCTCTAAACGAACACTGTCGATGTGCGCGATTTCTTTTGTATGCTCGTGGTCGGCAGAATATTCCCAGAGAAAGGTCATTAAGTTATCGACTTCTATTGGATGTTTCTGGTCCTTAGACAACAACTGTCAATAGATTTTCCTTTTTGTTTTCCTATATTAGAATTGCGCGTTGAGCCGGTAATGGTACTGGTAGCGGAGTGGTGTGACCTTAGCACTATACTTTGCACCGGTATGGTACAGTCTGCCGGTTACGGTGATATTGAGCTTAGCATTTCTGTTCATTTAGGAGCGTTGTCGTTGACGGTGTGATGGCGAACCACTTATGTTCCCATTATAGCAAAACTTGTGCACTATCACCGAAACAGTGAAGGTACGCAGCAGACGTCAGCTATACCATTTGAACTATAGGATGCACCAGGAAAAAGGAGAGCAAACAAAACAAATCGCAACTTTCTCACAGAATGCCGCGTAATAGCAGCACTTTGCGCTCCGGTCGCTTTATAATATTACAGTGACCCGCGCCTTAAAATATTTCCCTGGATACTACGCGCGTTCCTTTATGAAGGACCTGTCTACAAAGCGTGAATGTTTCTGCGCGAACATTAGACTATCGAATGTTGTGACGCGTCGTCGCCGAGAAAGAGAGGAACGGAAAACAGAGGCAATGCAGGTTATCCAGAGAGGCGTCCGGCGTGCCATACGTTGCACGGGGTGAAGGCGAAAGGATATCTGAAGACATGAAAGAAAGGAGAGAGAAGCAGAAATCGGGCTCACGATTGTGAGGCGGGCGCACATCAGTTTCACAGTATATCTCGCAGGCCCGCAGGGCCGCGCGAAGCGATCTAGCGCATCCTCGCGGAGTTCGAAAAAAAAAAATAATAATCTACGATGTGCCCGGCAGTGTAACCTGTAATAAACGGTCGACCTGGGCGAACCAGATGGCCGGCAGCGTAGTTCGGCGAGGTCAGCGCAGCATCGCCCGCAGCGCGACGACACCGACCGGCCTATAGGCTGCCCCTTCCCCAACCGCGAAGTGTGTCTGACCCCGTCCGCGGACGACGCCGGCTCCGACGATCTGGGGTGGCGGCGTTTCTCTCCCGCCAAGATCGCTATCTCCCCACGACGTCGCGGGAGGAAGCGACGGCGCTTTTTTTTTTTTTTATTGAAGTGAAATGTTAGGAGAGGTTGGCGCCTTTATGGTGGCACCGGCTACTCCTTGTCACTTGGCAAACGAAACAAATTTACGTAAAAAGGGTGAATAGTGACACTCTTCTTCGAGAGCGCTCGAAAAGGCTTCCTCCCTCGGCGGTCATCGCGGACGGCGTCCGGGCGCGAGCGGAGCGCGTGGTCGCATAAACGGGGCACACCCACGTGGACGCGCCGAGGGCGAGGAACGCGTGGCGAGAACGCGTCGAGCAGCTTGTGTCGCAGTGGTCGGGCGCCACTGCAACGCGTTAGGATCGCGTTAGAGTCTCACCGTTAGTTAGCGTTACTGATACCGGCTATACTACGACTGCGCGTGCGCGAAGTTTGCTGGGCTTTCGGTGTTTCACGCTGAAGCCCGCCAAACTTACCGAGAGTGCTAAACTGGGCACTGTAGAATTCGGCCGTATCGTCAAAGTCGGTAGCAGCAGCATTTTGAGCCAATCGGAGGCGCCGTAGCAGCCTTGTTGGCCAAGTCAGAGCTGAAAACGTGGCGATTTCGACAACATGGCGGACTTTGACGATGTTTATATAGAATTGCATCCCCGGTTTGGCGTGTACGACACTGGGTAGCACAAAGTGAAAATTCGGCGAACTTCTAGCCAAGACGAGACAAATCTGAAACAAATCAACGCGAAACACCCTAGTACGTTCGATTTCGGAGTACGCTGGAGTCCAAGCTTTCCAGGTGACATCGAGAACATGGAGTGCGTGGAGCCGGTCTACGTCTCAGTCCGTCAAGCTGAGACCTTCGGTCTTCAGACTCTTCACACAAATCGCGACACAATTTACCGCACACATGACAGCCTTAACACAGAACGTCTTTTCAACATTCGCACGAAGGAAAAAGCCATGACCTAGGCCCACTGTGAAGTCCGCTCATCAAACCAACCAACCACGGCTGCCTCGACAGATCCTCAGGCTGATGTATCACCACACGGCATAATATAACATCATCTGGCAGTGTAACTGCAGAGGCAGTAGACGTAAAAGAAACACGCTACATAAATGCATTAGCATCAACACGTCCTCCGTAAGCCAGACATAACTCCAAGAAACCCTCGCTACGATCACCTTTTCTGGCTATCCCACCTTTATGTCGGCTAGCTTACTACAGAACTGAAAAAAAAAAGGAAAAGAAGCTAGCACCCAACAAGCACTTCCATACTTCCACAATCACCATAGTCGCAAACTTCAATACAGCTGTATAGGTACCGCTCGGCCATTTTAACACGACTGACGATGATCGCGTGTTAGTCAAATACCGCTTCCTACGATGCTACGATCGCGACATCTTTACCTACTAGACTACATTTACTACATAAGCTGTCCTAGATAGACATCGTGTGGCCGGATTAGTTGAATTGCCAACACGAAGTTGCAACGACTCAACCACAGCTGATTCTCTTCTCATCAATGCGATTCTCCAACACTGCCCTACTCTTATCCACAATATTGATCTCCCCACTGTTCAGCAGTACCCGTTAAAGCAAATTGTTTGGTGCCATCACCGTACGCCTGGGTCTCGCAACTGCTTTTTATCCTTGCTGTAAAACATACAGGCAGGAACGCATGCAATGTAGACTTTCTTGTACACATTATATTGCACGTCGCTCTCAATCTTTCTCAAAAATAATCTAGAAACCTATTAACTAACACATTCACCCTGGATACGATTAAATATGCGTGCTCAACTGTATGAAAGTGGTATAATTACCATTATTTTTCTGTGCCAGGCTCCTAAAGAAATTGCACTTATTTTGAATAGGCAGTTGTGTCGTCACAGGCGACGAAGAGAGACCATAAAAAGTGTTTCGAATACCGTGATATGACCTGAAAATCCTAGCTGCAGCATCAGTACATGGTATTGTGTATCTCCTCTGTGTTTATACAATGAAAATCAGCTTTCACCGTATGAAACGCAAGAAAATGGATACTTCCTTCATGTACATGGAAATGCTACTTCTGACATATAAAATCGGCGTAGAGGAGGGGGGGGGGAGTTGCAAAGGAAGGGGGTTACGTTCGAAATGTAACACTCATCAATATGAACTGACTTGAAAAGCGAAAAGTATATTTCTGAAATGTTTATTTCACCAGAAAAAGAAGAGCACTATACAATAAAGCTGTGACGTGCGCATTTGGATCCATAGCCATTGAGCAGCGGATCCATAGAATACATACAATATACAACACGATCCGCTCTCAAATATGTGCAGAGCCCAGCGATTGAAACGCCATACTCGGACCAAATGGCGGCCGGCGCTTTTTTGCGTTGTCGGAGAGTGCTGGGTGATCGTTGAAGGGCCGAATGCATGTCACAACGCATCGCGAGCGCTCTCGCTTTCACGTGATACGAAAACGCATCAGCTCGTCGTCCCCAGTGCTCGCCGGTGGTGCAAGAAGTGCCAGGCAGCAAGGCGTTCCGAGTATGGCGATTCAATCGCTCAACATGTACATATTTGTGCAAACACACGAAGGTATACACACGTTTGCTATATATTTAGCGTTACAGGGTTATACTGTTTACACAGACATTAATTTTGCACAACTCTCACAACCAGGGATGGCACAAACTTTCTGTGAGACTTTTGGAGCACTGGTATAAACCACCGCATATTTGTTTTGTTTTCTTCTGGCGTTGCCTTGTTTCCTTCCAGCGAGGTATTCTGTAAGAGTCCACTTAGTGGACTTGCCCATTTCATCGGCTGTTGAACTCATAATCCAAATAAGGGGTAAGGCGTCCAGACACGGACACAAGAGAAGTGGGCAACACCAACGCCGGCGTTCGTGTTGTCCATTTCTCTTGTGTCCGTGTCTATAACGCCTTACCCCTTCTTTGCATTATGAATCCTTACCAACTAGCTCAGCTTTCTATCGTTCTAGGCTGTTGAACTGCTGATTGGCTGGACTTAGGTGCGCTTTAGCAGGAACCGTGCGCCACCACCAGTCAGCGCTCCAGCGGCAGATGCAATGGACGAGTCCACTAGGTGGACTCTTACAGAATACCTGCCCAGGTCTCAGGAGGACATGCTCTGGAGCCTGGCGGCGTAGTGTGGACGCCTACGCGTACCGTCCACGTTGAGTGAGGAAAGAAGAAATTAAGGGTCGCGACCTCTCGTAATGCAGTTCGCCGAGGTAACGCCTCGCCGCCGCAGCTGCTTCGCAGCGGTGGTATATAATGTCTCGCGCGAGCGCGTGGTCAGTAACCGTGTTTTTGACCCGTGACAAGGAGAGGTTGTGGCTTGCGCTTATGCATACGCTTTTCGAACTGGCGTTCACTTGAGCGACCGGCAAATTGTGGTAATCCGTGTTTTCGACAGGCTGATTGGTTCAGTGCATTCGGCAGCATGCTCCCTCAATCACTAAAACACACACACACACACACACACACACACACACACACACACACACACACACACACACACACACACACACACACACACACACAATATATATATATAAGCGAGGTGAAAGATACCGAGGCATCCCGATATTTATCAGTGGTATAAGAAGCCAACGTACAAGAGAGAGAGAGAGAGAGAGAGACAAAAGGGAAGGAAAGACAGGGAGGTTAGCCAGTGTAAATACCGGCTGGCTACCCTGTGCTGGGGAAAGGAGTAAAGGGAATAAAAGGAGAAGGAAGAGAGAAGAAAAAAAGAAGGAAAAAAAAGAGAGAAAAAAAAACACACAGTAACGCGATGTTACGCGCAACAATAGTCAAAGGCGTTCGCACAATTCACATGTCCTTAAGAACTTGAGCAACGCCCTTAAGGCCTTGAGTGCCGAAACCCGTCTGGACCAGTGTCCTAGAACTTTCTCTTCTGTGAAGGGGTGATTGTCCAGTTTTTCGAGCACGGTCACGAGCACTTTTTTTTGCGCATTGTACAATGACATCAAGGACAGCATAGGAGAAAAAGAACTGCAAATAATTGACCCTGTGTTATATATATATATATATATATATATATATATATATATATATATATATATATATATATATATATATATATATAACCTCAATTATTGCCGTATAAACATCGGCCATAAGCTACACCAAGGAAGTGGGAATCGAATAAGCTAGTTGAACAGGACTGATATAGCAAATACAAACTTTGTGTTTTTCGTCATGAAAACATACCTATAAATAACAAAGACAAGTGACACGCATCAATAGTAGAGGTACGTGAGGACGTAATGATGACAAGAAGAACAGACGTGGCATCATATTTATTGGGCGGACACTGCACATTCAAATGTGGTCGCCGTATGTATCAGATAAGAGGGTCGTGGCAGGCAAAGTATTCCGCTCTTCAATTGTACATGGAAAAGATTAATGCCCTAAAAATGTTTGTGCCTGATGAATAACTTAGTAATTTGCGAGAATGAATGTACTGGGATGCATCACAACAACAACAGCAACAACAACAACGACGACGATAATAATAATAATAATAATAATAATAATAATAATAATAATAATAATAATAATAATAATAATAATAATAATAATAATAATAATAATAATAATAATAATAATGTTCATTATGTGCCCAGTAAAAGCTTTGGAGCCTTCGTATTGTTGCACTTATAAAGTAATACGCAAGACAAAATGTGCAGTGAATACAAATGTTGTAGGCAAAACGATGTGAGATAGGAAACAAAAGAAACGAAAAGTTGGAAATAAAAGGGAACAATTCATACAGCGTGATTACATACATAGATGTGAAACAGAGGAACTGAGTACTAGTAGGGGGAAGCATACAGTAGAATACAATTTCAGAAAGGCAACAGGGGAGTAGAATTAAGTCATAGGACCTGTACGACAAACAATTATAAGAGTACGAAGGGCACGTTGTTTCGCATATTTAGCGAGTAAAGAGAAGCTTAAAGTTTTATCGAAGTACACAGCAAGATCTTTCATTTTATCGACACTTGGCAATGGAGCATCCCGGTTATATATATTGTTATATGAATATTGCACATGGTGTGTTTTCCGGTTATAACTTCATACCGTAGTTTTGGAAGCATTTAAGAGTAGCTTATATTATCTGCACAAGTTTGAGAGTGAAAGAAATGTCTTTTTGGAGGTCAATTCAGGGAACACTGTTGACAGTTTTGAACAGCTTTAAGTCGTCAGCATATAGAAGGAATGAAGAGTGTTGAATTGCTGACAAAACATCAATTATGAGCAGTAGGACGAGAAGAGGACCAACAACAGATCCTTCTGAAACTCCGCTAGTGACCTCATAGCCAGCAGGAGCTCTGTCCATTAACGCCAACGAAGCACGATCTATTGCCTAGGTAGAATTGCATACCAGGGCAGTGATGGAAGAAGGTATATGCATTTGCGTGAGCTTTGTGATGGGGAGCTCAAGGCAAACTACATCAAATGCTTTACCTGCTTAGGCCAAAGTAAAGAGCGTCTAATTGGCCCCAACTATATACCACACTGGAAGCATGGGTCATGAGTGCGACCAAGTTTGTTGTGGAGCGCCCTGATGCAGAGACATGCTGTTACCCTATACTAAAATGGTCTTAACACTAACAGAAAGCCGGGATCACATTGCAGATCCAAACACTTTTGGCGCAGCGCAGAGGATAGACGTAGGCCGGTATTTAGAAACAGCACCTTTAGCACCCGATTTGTGTACTGACACTATCTGTGCTACCTTCCAATTGTTAGGAAACGTACTAGACTTTAGGGAACTATTGAAGATGCTTGTGAGAACAGAGACAGGTATGCTCCCATACGTATTAAGCAGTGCGGGGAGGGATACCAACAGTGCCACAAGGGAAGGTTTGAGGCACTTTATGCACTTGAAAATAAAGTCTGCGTTGATTGATGGCCTACAAATCGTACCAGACTGAGAAGGAAGGTTACTTGAGGTAGAAACATCTTTTACACCATATCCAGAACAGATATGCTCTGCAAAGGTGTCAGCAGTGTTCGAGACGACACCGGCGTTTTCATTAACAAGACGTACAGTCGCGGACAGAATATTATGGACCATGAAATCTAAGAAAAAGCAGAATATCTCCGCAACCTCACAACGCAATCTGGTATTTGCATTTTGGACCTCGACTAGAATATGCGAACAACGTTGTCGTGGGCAGTTTTACTGGTTACAGCTGTCCCATCTACGAACGACCAGTCCACGTGTGTTAATTTATTTATTTATTTATTTATTTATTTATTTATTTATTTATTTATTTATTTATTTATTTATTTATTTATTTATAGTGCAGCCCAGTATAGGGCTATAGCAGGAGTGCGAACATTATGCTTTACTATGCATTACACATTAAAAACATACATGTACACATAAAGATGAATGATAAAAAAAGAAGCGCTTTACATGTTAGCGAAGTGCTTACCAGTGGTAGCTATAAAATGTTTTAGGGATAGTGAACGAATGTTATCGGGTAGAGTTCTATTGTACGCGGAGAAAAACTGTACTTGAACGTGTTAGTACGGGCATAGATAGGTGTTATGTTCAAGGCGTGGGAGCTACGGGTACAACTTGGGTTAGTAAATGTGATATATTTACAATCAGAAAGACCAGAGGTGGAGTTATTAATTGCATATAAAAGTTTTAAGGCTTCAGTGCGATAACGTGAAATTAATGGCTCAATGTTCAAAGATTGTTGAGCCTGTGTTGGTGAGAAACTGCGGCTGTAGTTCTGGCAAATGAAACTGATAGATTTTCGTTGAAAGTTATTAGGCGAGCTTACTTCACATTGTTTGTAGGGGAACCAAACGACAGATGCATATTCTTGAACAAGGCGAATTAACGTTTTATAGAGTAGCATTTTACTATTGTGGGGATGTTTGGTAAAGTGCGGCGCAAAGAATATTTTTTTTAGGGCTTTCCCGTTCGCATATCGGATATGTTTAGACCAAGAAAGATGTTCTGTTGGAATGGCACCTAAGTATTTATAATGAGGTATGCTTTTATGTTGGGTGCCATCTAGATAATAATCGAATGAGAGAGGGCTCTGTCTATTGGCAAATGACATCACGATTGTTTTACTACAGTTGATGTTCATTTGCCACGTTTTGCACCAAGCGCAGAAAGACATAAGGGATTGGGCGACAAGGTGGTGATCATCAATGGAGTTAATAGATTCGTATAATACGCATTCATCTGCATAAAGTCTGATTTTAGTTGAGGTGCTACGAGGTAAATAATTGATGTATATTAGAAATAATATAGGGCCTAAAACGGATCCCCGTGGAACGCCTGACGTAACGTCGACAGGAGTTGATTCCACTGAGTTAAATGAAACAGATTGTGAGCGAAAACGAAGAAAACTGACTATTTAAGAAGCAAGGGAGAAATTATTGAATATGAGGTTTAAGTGTACCAGTAGTTTAGAAGGAATCACAGAGTCAAAAGCTTTAGAGAAGTCAATAAAAATGACATTCACTTGATTACCTATGTCTAGGTTAGAAGCGATATCATGAACAAAATCGACTAATTGCGTTACAGTGCTATAACCACGACGGAAACCATGCTGGGCAGATGTTAGAACGGCATTAGAGTTAAGGAATTCGATTATATGTTTGTGAATAATGTGCTTAACATATTGCATGACTGGGGTGTGAGAGATATCGGCCTGTAGTTAGAGAGAAGTTGTTTATCACCTGATTTATACAAAGGCAGGACTTTGGCTGTTTTCCATTTAGTTGGTACTTCACCAGAGTCTAAGGATTTTTGGAAGATTACAGTATTCACAGTAAGGTACTGCGCTATCCATGGAGAGTAACTTACAAGGAAAGAATTCAGGATATACCATCTGAACCGGTACACTTTTTAGTGTCGAGATTCAAGATTAGGTTTAAGACACCATCAGAACTTATTACGATATTGCCTAGTTGATTAGGCTTTGCATCATAACTAAACTTTGGAGCTACATGGTTATCGAGTGTGAAAATAGATTGGAAGTACGAGTTAAAAGTATTCGAAACTACTGTGGGGTCTTTAGCAATAGCGTCGTTAATCTTGAAAGAGGTACTGCATTTTGCACTAGGTAAAATTGATGTCCAGAACCTGCGAGGACTTGATTTAAGTAGTATAGGATGTTGCACTGAAAAGATAATAGTAATCTTCAAGGAAAAAGTTGAAGTTCCGCTTCGTATCGATATCGGATCGTAATAATAATAATAATAATAATAATAATAATAATAATAATAATAATAATAATAATAATAATAATTAATGGTCGCTCCACAATGGCTACCTGCAGCTTGCTTCACCAGCGGAATCAGCGTCTTCATTCAGCTAAGGGTGGAAAAATGTTACGCCGTAGTGACGGTGAACAAGAAACAACCCCGGAAGCCTGAGTTAAGAGTCTAACTATTTTATTATGCAAAAAAGAGGTGAGGCGTTCGTGTTGTCCACTTCTCTACTCTTGTGTCCTGTCTGCACGCCTCACCTCTTTTTCGCATAATGAATCCTTACCAACTATCTCAGCTTTCTGTTGTTCTAACTAATTTGACGAACTTACGCCGAGCAAGACAAGCAACGCGCCAATCACAACCAATTCCTCGGTCCTCGTATGCCTGTGGTAAATACGCCCCCCCCCCCCCCCCCCTCACTTATGTGGCCCCTATTTCCAAAACCCCCTGTTATGCATCCGTTATCTCAGGAGGTGCGAGGAAAAGAACGAAAAAGAAAGAGAAAAGAGTCGTTTGCTGTGCACGGTGAAGAGACCTAATTGTCCGTTGACGCCGTATTTTCGGATGATCTCTCCACTTTGTGAAGGAGTGGAGCTTCTTACTGTGCGTAAAACGCACCGTAATTAAGAAGCCCCGAAGAGTGAATTAAGCGGGTTGTTAGCCTGCGTGCTCTAATCGGCGAGCGGCGCACCCATCTTGCCGTTTTTATACTGGCTTGTGTCCACTTCAGCCTCCTCTTTCGTTCGCGCGAAATTTATTGCCCGCTTAACGCCGGGAAACACAAATGAGCGTAACCGTGACAGCCTCTCAGGGAGGGCGTAGAATGGAAAACAAAGTGTCTGGTTATAATTAGGACGGGGCGGCTGCTAATCAGCAACTGGCCTACGTTTATGACGCCCTTGATTAGCATGCTGGTTACAAGCTTAGTTTTCTGTTTCTTTTTTTTTCTTTTTTGTTGGCGTCAGTGCTTCCAATTGTCTGCTGCTTCTCGGTAATAAATCCTTTAGTTTTCGTTAGAGAACGTCCAAGGTCTTCAGCACTTGTATAAGCGCCGTTATACGGCTTGCCGTGAGCAGTATGCCGCTATAATAAAAGAAAAAAATAAGAAAAAAAGGGAAATAAATAATGGAAATAAAAGAAAAGCTGGTTGTTGGTTCAAATGAGCTGGTAGGAGGTGGCTAAAAAGGAACGCCAGCTGGTAATTTGTGAGTTCTACCGCATATTCTTCTTTGCTGAACAGGCTTATGCGTTCTTATTTTCGGCTCTTTACTCTTACGAAATGTAATTTCACCGCTTGTAATTGCTGTACCGGATGTCTCTTGAGCAGCATTGTTTTGTTGTCGGAATCACGTGAACAAAGCTAATTAAGTAACCGATGTTTTACGTCTTGAAGCGGCGCAGGAGTGCATGAGAAACATTAAACAATTGAATTGTAGACCCATTAGCTTGCCTTTAGTATTGTATAAAATATTCAGCAAGATTATTTTCAATAGAATCAGGGCAACTAGACTTCAATCAACCACGAGAACAGGCTGGCTTCAGGAAGGGATATTCTGCAATGGTTCACATCCATGCCACCAATCAAGTAAGTGAGATACCTTCGTAGTACAATAAATCTCTCTATATGGATTTCATATATTCTGAAAAAGGCATTTGATTCAGTAGACATAGGAGTAGTCATGAAGGCATTGCGTAATCAAGGGGTACAGGAGGCATGCGTGAATATCTTGGGAAATGTCTAAAAATATTCCACACCTACCTTATTTCTCCTGCAGAAAAGTAGGAAATTACGTATCAAGAAAGTGGTCAGACAACGAGACACAATCTCTCCAACACTATTCAATGCGTGCTTAGAAGTATTCAAGCTATTAGACTGGGAAAGTTTAGAAGTGAGGATTAACGGTGAATATCTCAACAAACTTCAGTTTGCCGATGATGATGTCCTGTTCAGCAACACTAGCGATGAAATACAGCAAATGATTGAGGACCCCAACAGAGAAAGTATAAGAGTGGGGTTGAAGAACAACATGTAAAAGATAGAGGTAATAATGTTCAACGGCCTGGCAAGGGGACCAAAGTCGTTGAAAAGTTTGCAGTCATTGCATTCTATCGGTGCTGACATATGGGGCAGAAACTGGGAGGTTAAGAAAGAATCTCGAGAGCAAGTTAAAGGACCGTACGAAGAGCGATAGAACGAAAAATGTTATGCGTAACGTTAAGAGGCAGAAAGAGATCGGTGTGGATCAGAGAGCGAACGAGGATAGCCGGTATTCTAGTTGACATTGATAGAAAAAAAACAACAACAGCTGAGCAGGCTATGTAATGCGTAGGGCAGATAACTGGTGGACCATTAGAGTTAGGGAATGAGCGCCACGGAAAGGCAAGCACAGCCGAGTATATACGGCAAAAAATTAAGTGGGGTGATGAAATTAGTTAATTTGCAGGTGCTAGTTGGAATCAGCTAACGCGCTAGACAGGGGTGACTGGAGATCGCTGGAAGAGGCCTTTGTCCTGCAGTGGACACAAAGGAATTGTCTGATGATGATGATGAAGAAGAAAAGCGGGAGATAGTGGGCATGGCGTATACGCAGGAGAATGCACAAGGCTACTGCATGCAGACAGTCACGTAGACCAGTGTAGCCTTGAAGTACTATAAATAGCCCGCGCATTGATTTTCTGCGTTGCGAACGATGTGGCCATCGGTGTCCGAATTATCGCCTCGGGCAGTGCGCCGACCAGAAGTTCCGCCCTGTATCTCCAGGGTCAGCCGATCATGAGCTGTGTATGATAAAATGAAATAGAATCGAGTAAGAGACATCCTTACAATGTGCCAGTCCTGCCTTCCATAAATATCTCAAGTGGGGCAGTCGACTATCCCAATTCGAAAAGGATGAGCGTTTGTAAACATCGCAGCGGGATGGGCTCTATAGTTGAGATTTACAGTCGTAGCCAAGTATCTAGGGCAGGCAGATGGAAATTAGAGACGCTTGAAGAACTCGAATTTCTTGTGCCGTGGGAGCACACGTAGTTCGCTCTCAGAATTTGTCCTCCACAGAGTGACCGGCACCGGGTGCCATCGTGGGCAAATTAGGCAGCCTCGTCAGTGCAGTCTGACGATGCCAAGACGACCGGGAAGCCGCTAAAATATGACGTCATTCCCTTTTTACGGTGCATGATGACGCATATCTATTATTTCGGATGTCATATGGTCGTATGTTGTGCGAAGAATGAAGCTGATTGGCGGCTCTCGAGAACGGTATTTTTATTCACAAAACACAGCCCATTTTCGCCTCCTGTATTTCGGGGATATACTAGTTCATAGCGGCACGGATGGCAGCAGGTATTTTTGCTGTGGATGTCGTTATGAGGAGACCCCTCGAAGGTGGGAGCGTCCTTTTTCGGTGAGATGATAACAGTAGATGTTGAGCTGGTAGGCAATGTGGAACAGTTGATGTAAGAATGCATACAGTCTCCATAGGCCTGGTTGAGTGATAAAAGCGTCATCTGCTGCAAAGTTATGCATTGACGAATGATCGTCTTTCTTCGCTGTTGCAGGCATATCGAGGCGTGAGTGAGTAATTTATTTGGATCAAATCGGAAATGTTGGCAATTATTGTGTCACTGGCAAGAAATAAAGTTTTCAATCCATTATCAAATAATGATAGCATGCGGTGATATGAAAAATGTTCCGACAAAGAAGCACATTTCTTAAACGTCCTTACGCAGTCGTGTGCTTGAGGCTGGAACCTCAAAGGTGTGAAGAACAGGCTTTGTCCCTGGTGTATTTGGTCGTACGCAGTCGTGGCGAACGCTGATCAGTCGCAAATAGGGGTTTAGAGGTCTGTGGTGAATGTCGACAAGAAAGCCAATTGACGGCCAGGAATCCTCGAAAAGTGGCCATTGGGCGCCCTGAGAGAATCGGCAGCTACGTGCAACAGGATGGCATGGAATATGGCGATGGCAGTTGTACGTCCAGAAGAGACACTGTGGCTATGAGGAACGCCGTAGTGACACGTGTACTTGTTTATCGAGTGACCACGTTTCATCGCCTAACAAACGTTATCGCTCAGTGTCAGGTGACAATAGTTTAAGGCGCTCCAGGTGAATTTCCACCACCTGGCGTTCTTCAGCGTTCACCTCTATCAATGTTAAGAAGCGCTCTTTGTTCAGTATTCCTCCCTTTCCTTTCCTTTCTTCTTTCTTCCTCTTTACCACCGTGGCCAGGAATCGAGCCGGCGACCACGTAGTAGGCAGAGATCTCCGAGACCACTGAATCACCGCGTTGCAGGAGCACGTAAACTATTACTACAAAGTTTTTCTAATTGATATGCGTTATTATTACGAACTTGCGGAAGCGCAATTAAGGGAACCGTTTCTTCAGTCGTAAAGGAGAGAACGGTAATACAGCGTTGAGTTATAATGCAGAAGTTAGCGGCGAAATATTAGCCACGTGAATGGGTGCCATATTGGGATCATAATGAGTAGCCTGGGTTTATTTTGTGCTCCCCACTGTTCCCGCAGGAAATTCGCTAGCGAAGGGAGAAGGAACACCAGAAGGCTAACATTACGATGCTGGCGTTACGTAGCCACCGCGCCGTTCTTATTACGCTGTGTGCTTTGCTTTCGAAGAGAACGAAAGGACCGTTACGTGTGTCGTTAACAATATTAACGGCGAGCCGTTACCTCGCAACTCCTTAGCTAACGGGCTTGAAGTAACAGACTCTGAGCCGGGCTTCTCTCTCCATGGTGCGATAGAAAAAGAGTCGTTAAGGTTATTTGTAAGAGAACTGCTGATTTTTTTTCTCTTTCTTATTCTTCAAAAGAGGGTTTCCTGTCTGTTATATAGCTTTCTTTCTCTTTCACGTTCTTTGTCTTTTTTTTATATATGTATGAGCTAAGCTAAGGAAAACGGTCCTAAGGCCCTCGGGAGCGATCGTTCGCAGGCGTGCCGACACAACACCACGGGATGTGTAAAAAAAAAAAAAAGAAAAGCACGCCAATACAGAGGAAATGAAAAAAAAAAGGGTTTGGAGGCGAGGCAGCTGTTTCGGAAATGGCTTCCGAGCAGACGGCGGCATTGCTGGGTCAGGAGCCTTGCGGGCTCCGGGCGGAAGCTGGGCACGGCCCCACCGTCAGTCGCCTCTCCGTGTTTCGAAACCCCTCTTTTTATTTTTCCCTTTCTCCTGTTATTTCTCTCGCTCTTTCCTTCGTTGCCTGCGTTTTCTTAGACGCGTCTTCGGCGCGAGGAAAGAACGCAATATAGGAAAGGTATGGAGAGAACGCCTTCCTTTCGCGAAGGAGCGTGTGCAGTACGGCGTGAAAGTGGGCCCAGCCCTCCCTCGGGAACCGACGTTTATTTGAAAGGGGGACGACTCACGTGGCCATAGGCTGCGCTTCTTTCTATACGCCTTAACCGAGTTTGGTTAGGGCATTTGGTCTATCGGTATTCCAGCGCTTCTTGCAGACGAGGGATTCGCCCTATCCCCCGACATATATACTTTAGATAACAATGTGGATAGATTGTTTCGAAACGCAGAGCATTCTGCCTGCATTTACGTAACCGCTGACCGGCAATCTGCTCTGGCTAAGGTGACGGACCGGGGAGAAAACGTATTTAGGAAAAGAAGGGGGTCGGGGTTGGTAAAGGAAATTTGAGGACGAGAAAAACAAGGCCTAATATGTAGAGGTGATAAAGCAATACGGACGAAAACATTCCAGTTCGTGTAGTTATAAGGAACGAGGACAGCAAATGTAAATATTGATGTTGTTTTCAAGCAATAGTCGTCTGAGCTGGTGTCGTTCCTAAATCCAGTGGTTTGGGGAACATTGAGTTCATTCTCTCGTACAGCCAGTCCTTTCGTTCGTGAGCTGAAGACCCCTGTGCCGTCTTCAGCTAACCACCAACCTTGATAACTCTGGCGCTTTATAAACATTAGAACATACGTTACTGAAATGCTTTGCTTCAGAGGAACACGTACGCTCGAAAAACAGTTGAACTTTTGGGGTGTGTATTTGCCACACAGAAATTATCGTCATCTGTTTTGCTTGTGTTTACTTTCTTGAAAACGTTGCGCTCGTTACTTTCATGTCGAGAATGCTCTGTCATGCTGATAACGCGCATGCTCTTCGTGACATGGAAGTCCAAGCTCGCAGCGTTAAAGAAAGGAAGTACGTGCAAGGCTGACGACAATTATTGCTGTGTGGAAAATATACGCCTCAAAGGGTGGAACTGTTTTTAGAGCGTGCGCGTTTATTTGGTCATTCTATGCTGCTTTGATGTCGGATGGATACGAACTTCGCGCTTCCGCTTCTGTCCAATTTTGTCACTGAGGAAGTGGTCAGGACTGTGCCAACGTTTCCATGCGCTCTGTGCACCCGAAAGAATTATACGAAGTCCAGTTTTCATAATTACGGATCTGGAACGAATGAAAAGTCGCTGTAAGGTCGCCGTAATCTCGGTAAGATGTGGTGGTGTTGGTGGCGATGATTTGACTACAGGTGCCATGGGGTTAGCGTGGCAGACCTGTCCGGCAATTGCTCCGTCTGTGCGTCTCTTTGCGCGTCATTTTTTTTCGCGCACTCCCCGCATTCCTTTCGGGAAGCCTAACTGTTCCTACACGTTCGCGTGGAAATCCTGTTTTTCTCATGCTGCCCTGAAATCTCCTCCTTGCAGTACAAAAGCGTTCTTTTGGACCATATCAAGTGATCTCTATATATCGCCAAATTCTTTGCACTCAGTGCAAGGCAGAGAAGAAGCACTGCTGACTTCGAACATGCATGCTGATATGCAGGCCGATCCTGCTCTTACCCTGTATAGGAGGGTCGTTCTTTTACAACACAGGGCCGGTGCGGCGATTTCAAAGCGAACGAAAGAGGCATCGACTTGTCTCCTTAGGGAGTTGGTGATTCACCGGAGCTCTGACTGGTGGCTGGCTCGAAAGTGCTTTACTACCTTTAGTGTCCCTTTAAGGCGTGCAGTTTCGTCGCCTCCCCCCCCCCCCTTTTTTTTTTCGCCTTTATTTATATCAAGACAAGCCTGCGAAGGGTCTGCACGTCACCCAGCGCGAACGCAAGAAGACTCGTATACGACTGACTTTTAAAAGGGATATTCCGACAATAAAGGGTGCAGCGAAACGGGAAAGGAGGAGCCGTTAGGGGGAAGAGTGAGAGGAACCACATTTGGGTGCCGCGAGGCCCGTGCAACAATCGAGCCGAGGTTGTTCTTACGTGCCGGCGCCGGAAGCAGGTCGGATCCCGAGCCACGGAAAAGTGGCAAACAGGAAGTTCCCGTCGCACCCAGCGGTCCCGGGGAAGTCGCGCCTCGCCGATCGTGGAAGCCCTGCTGGAGGGGAACAACTGGGAAAAAGCTGAACGAACCACAGAAAGAAGATGTGAAAAATGGAAGTGGATGGAAAGGAGAAACTCTTCCCACTACGCTTTTACTACGCGGCCATTCATGGGGAGAGCGCCGGAACGCTGCTGTTGTTCCTATTTGTTAACTTCTCCCGCACGTCTCCTTTCCTGCTTTCCTGCCGTAGGTAGGCTGCTGCACTGAGGTCCGGGAGCCCGAGCCTGTGTGTGCGGGCAAATTTTGAAACTGCTGTTGCCGCTCGGCGCCATCGGGATGCGCCATACGGCGCGAACGTGATCCGTTGGAGGCGGGGAGTTGTGCACCGTGACAGTTTTCTTTTTTTTCCTCACCATATTTGCCTTTTTAACTTTAAACTTTCTTTCTTTTTTTCAGATCCTGTGGCTGGGCATGACGTAAAGGTCAAATTGTCACCGTGGCTAGCAACTCGAAGATGCGCCTTCTGTCGCAACCTTGGGAACAGGGCAGCTTCTCGGAAGATATGTCGATATGTGCTTCTTGCCCTGTCTTTTGGGCAGTGGGGTAAGTTATGGACTTTACGGTACTGTCCCGGTGCGCGTCCTTTGTAAGCTATTGCCTCCTTAAAAATTAAGAAGCGCGCTCGGTTGGTTGTACGTTACTTTAATTAAGGATTGTGGTTAGTGTCCTTATGTTGTTAAGGAAAAGAGCTTCATATGTGCTAGGAAACATATTTGACTCGAGCATCACCACCACATGTCACGAGGCCATGAGTGTAAGTAAATGCCGAAAAAATTTTAACAATACCTGCCCGTGTGGATAGGCTACCGTAAATTATGGTAAGCTTCGCGATTAAGAGCTACAACGGACACTCTGATAACGAAGACGCGCTCATTGCAATGTGCACATAAGTGAGGGAGGGAGCAGTACATTTTTGAGATTGGAGGAAAGCGACAACCTCAACTATCAGTCCACGAAAACGTGTGGCCGAGATATATCGTCGAAGTTCCGCAGGCTTAAGCTCGGATACAAATAAAGTGCGCTTCTTTCCCTTCGCGCGCGCTGGCACTGCATACCAATGCGCCACACATTAGCGAAGTAGTGAATCGGCGTAGAAATCAATCAACAAATAATAACAAACCAGGACGTATTCAAAAGTCATGGTCGGAGGATTAATTGAATCAAGCCCTCTACGTGGCCAGGTGCGCAACGTGAACAAGACGTACACTAACTGGCGTCCTACTGTTGCCTAATCAGTAGTGAAAGTTAACCAGTAGCGTAGGCGGCGATGAATCGGGCGTTGTGCTTGGCAGGCGAAATCGCATTGTTCGCGCTGGCGTGGTGTCGGGCTTCGATCGAGTATCGGAAAAAAACCGACGGGGTTCTTTGTTCTTTTTCTTCGGAGACCACGCTGTGCGCAGGTGCGACAAGCACGTCACTCGAAAAGCACTCACACCACCTGTGGGGCTCTCGAAGAGGTATCTGGAAAGGCATCCAGCTTTGCCTAAAAAAAGAAAAAAAACGTAAGAAATAAAAGAGAATCGTTTTCGGGAAACAATGTGTTGTGATATACCAGGGCACCGTGCTCTGACTGACAGTTTTGTTTTCTATCAATTGTTGCGCTCGTGCTGACGTCATAGCGGGGGATGCGCAAAAAGAAGAAGAAAGAAAGCTCGGTAATAAAACATGGCAGGGCTGGACAGACGGTTAATGTTCATAAGGTTACACAAACGACTTGTACGCCAGCAAAGTCATATTGCATTTCGCCAGCGAGTAGTCTGAAGGGGCTTGGCTTCTTGATGAACTGGAGCATTTCATAAGGAGTGTCTATACCATTGTTGTGATAACAATGTAGTTTCTCTTTATTTTTGTGTTACTATGTCGCGGCTTATTTCCCGCGAACACTATAGGGACGCAGCGAGGACTCGGCCTAACGAAGCGAAACATAACGTAGTGTAATGGAATGAAAACTTTACGGTTGCCAAACACTAGGGAGTGCCTTGTAACTAAGTCTGCAGTACATCGGCCTGCGCTTTGTTCGGTCTTTCCGTAATCTTGGCGTTCGCTTTTAACCGTGACTGCACTCCCCTTGTTCTTATTGCTTCTTCATTATTCGTGTAATATTCGTGAAATATAAGGAGAACGATTTTGTTGGCTTCCGAGCCGGAATTGTTCTTTTTCGGTAACATTAGTCAGGACAAGAGCCTATAATTGGGCTTATTCGTTCAGTGGTTCCTCGTCCCTAGTGTATTCGATGTCTTCATAGTAACGCGTCACATCACTTTTTCACTTCCTTACGGTGACGATATATGTGGTTCAACGTCCCACAGTAATACTCGGGCTACGACAAACACGATGGAGGGTCTTAAGTTTAATCTCGATTGTCCATAGTTATTCGACGTGCATCTATTACTCGTGGTACACGAGCTGTTTTCTGTTCCGTTCCCGTACGAAAATGCGGCTACGGAGACCAGTGGGATCGATCCTGCGACGTCGAGCTGAACAGCATAACGCCATAGTCACAGAGTTAGCTGTTCGAGGCTCTCTCTCTCTCTCTCTCTCTCTCTCTCTCTCTCTCTCTATATATATATATATATATATATATATATATATATATATATATATATATATCACACGCACGCGCGCACACACTTCCTCCTCCCTTTTCTCTAGTGGATTGGCAGTAATAGGGAATGTGGTAATAGCTGGAGACGCAAGCTTTGCCGCAGGTTTGACACTCACATCCGTATGCCCATGATGAGGGATAAAAGAGACCAAAGGAAAACACACACGTGCGCGCGCGAAACGCGCCGATATCTCTGCCTTCGTGAGTGAACACTCGTTCTTCCCAACGTTAGTTCTTATTGTATGGCATAATCCTGCACATGTATATGAGAAATCAGTATTCGAATGAGTTGCGCGCTTCGCTGGACGTCACCGCGTATATATATATATATATATATATATATATATATATATATATATATATATATATATATATATATATATATATAACGTAGAATGTTCACAACCAGCTACTCATCTAACAACGCAGCTCACCACCTTATTCGCGGCAAATTTGACAGAAAATATGATGCCATGTCTTACGTAACAACGTTGTGAATGTATAAAGACAACGTAACAAGCGATGGAGCGCAATATTGCTTGCGTTTCATTAGGAGATGAAACGACGGCATTGTGGATCAGATATACTGAGAGCGCCGGCAGCTGATATTCTAGTTGATACTGAGGGAAGTGGAGTAACAAGGCGAAGGTAATTCCATACATGCGGAACAGCCCTTCTCCTTGCAAATGGACTGGAGAATTGGATGGCGAGGTGGTAATTACAACTACGATTAGGTGTGACTCAGGCATGTTAAGTAATTGTTCGGATTGGCTAACCAGTGTTCCCCTCTAGGAACAGAAGGACTGGAAAACGCAGACCAGAGTGGCGTAGGATAAAATCGAGTGATGAAATCATCGTCACGACGATGAGGATGTCAACAGGCTACACTGGGCTGTCCCATCTGGCCCGGCGCTCGTAAAAGCGGAGTCATTGGTCCCGAGCGGGACGTCGGCACCAGCACTTCTGAAGACGACATTGCGGTGACAGATCGTCTGTCCCGGCGTGATTTATGTCTCACTTTGGCCGACTGGCGGGAAGCCACAGCGGCACGATCAACTCCACCACGTGAGTGCCTGTCGGGCGCCGCCTTGTCCGCGCTAGCGTTAACGTTGGCCTCGGGCGAGGAGGAATGAATGCGGTCCGGCGGAACTCCCATCGTCCTGTTTACTCGCTAACTCTGCGCGCTCCTGTCTCGTTCGAGTGCTGCGTGACACATGCCGTGTCTCCTTCCGAACCCTCCGACCACTCTCGCTCGGGCGAAGGAGCCAACGCTCGCATTGTCAACATGCGAGCACCGAAATAGAAAGCCTGGCCACCTGCCTTGGCCGTGGGCGCTGGCTCCGAAGAGCCTGCACGCCGTGGCGCGGAGGAATCATCAGGCACTCGCTAACAGAGGAAGAAAAAGAGGGAGCGAGAGTATTGTTTATTGTCGATGGAAGCTGAAAACGTGGAACCGCGGTTTAAAAAACACCGGTGTCCTCCGTCGAGAAGGCGCCTCTGCCGGAAAGGAAACACTTGCGAAGAGTAGCGACAACTATTTACGTACTCTGCTGGACGTTTCAACGAACACGTCAGCTTTAAAACATAAAAAAAAACATTTAAAAAAGGCATCGCCATGGAGAAGTGATGAACTGTGGCAGAACGAGGAATGTCGCTTGCGGCAACGTTTCGACGAGGGGACTTATTTTAGGGCATGCAGCAATTCAGAGCATCAACCGAAGCAATTATTATTACTTTTTTGTCGTTGTATTCTTAGGCCCATTGAAGCACGGGAGTGGACGCTTCTGCCACGGCAGTGCGCCAGTGAGATCTGAGAACATGGCCGGTGTAGTATCACGTGTGCATTAAACGCAATGTCCTCCAACATGTGCTACAAACCCTGGGTTGAATTGCGTTGGGATGTCGAATTCTCCACCCTGTATAAGAGGTGCGCATCGCCGTAACCGGCGCCTTTGTCGCAGTATTATATATACAAGGACAGTAGGGAAATTCAATGACTTTGTTTATTCGTACCCTCAAGCTAGAGCATATTACATAACAGAGTGAAGCGGTTGAACTATACGAAGAAATTTAAAATTGACAACAACAGAATACAAATAAAGGTATCAAACATACAAACTTACAAGAAAGGTCCACATTTAGAAAGCATGACAATATAATAATAACGCGAGGTGATTACTCTATCAAGTTGCGAGTGACATAACGAAACAAAGAAACATCTTTGGTTGTGGCAACAGTAAGGGGAAGGCAGTTCCAATCGTGGCATGTGCGGGCAGTGAATCAATCAAAATGTTTTTGTGCTAAAGGTTTCCATCATCACGAAATGCCAATCGTTCGGGTAGGGTCGCAACGCGAGTATTGCAAATTGATTGGAAACTAGAGAAACAGTCTGACATCGCAGGGGCTCCATGTGGTTTTGCGACGGCTGGCGTCCAAGCGAACAATCGTGTTCGTCCACCCCGAGTTAAAAATTTTTGTTTGGCAATTTTGAAGCACTGGCTTTTATGTCGTGCAGAAAGCTATCAATAATGAGAGTGCTCGAAGGGAATATATATATTGCGCCAAGGGAACAATACGTATGCGGGCTCTTCTCAGAGAACTTGACATGCTCGTCGCAGCAGCCAGCGGCACATCGACTATGAGGCATTCATAAAAAGGTGACTCAGAGTCACCGACTATATGACTCCTCGAGAAAGGGGATTGGTAAAGTAGGGCATTATACGTCTTGGCGGTGCCGTTGTTCTATCTCGAGAAGTACGTGCGGGGATATATACTGTCGGGCGTTGTGAGGTGAAGGTCACGGGAAATGAGAAAATGAGTAAAATAACATAAAATGGCGCGCTTAAGAGAAGCTTCTCATGCACAGCGGTTACCAGAATGCAAAGGGGTACAAAAACTTCGGCACACAAGAACGCCCGCACGCACATTGTGGTGTGCGTGTGCGCGTCTCTGTCGAAGGGATCGGGGCTGATAAACCGCCAGCGACTGCTTCTAATTGTCTCATATCTTCCGAGCAGGCAGGCCGACCGGCTGGCCGACACGCCTCTCGTGTTGAATCCCTTCAGGCCGGGTGCCGTTGCGCGCAGCGCTTGAAACAAAAGGAAAGCCAAAAGAAAGGCGTGCAAGAAGCAATGCAGACAGGAACCTGCAGAGGAAAGACACCACGAAGCGCCGAAGGACACAACAAAGCGCCGTGGACTCCGTCGGTCCCTGTCGATTTATTGTGCGCCGTGATGAAATAGACACGTATAACCAACTAGCCCACCAGTTTGTCCCGTGCAAATGCAGAAAGGATAGAAAAAAAAGAGAAAAAAAAAGAAGGAGGGAGCGGGCGCGCCGGATTCCGAGAAAGCAGCGGACGGGGATCGCTTCTGCTCGCAGGAGCAGCGGTGTCGTTCGTGTAAGGCGTCCCCAATACCAGCCCGGCCGTGCTCCCACGGGCCGGGCACTCGGACCCGGAGGCTGCGGGGAGCAGCAACCTCGTATTTAGGTTGGCCTTACACCACCGCAGCTTCGGCGAGCGCGCTGTCGACTTTGTTTCTACGGCGGCGAAGGCATCCGCCGCTAGCTCCGCCGATTTCACTC
Organism: Dermacentor albipictus; assembly: GCF_038994185.2. NCBI lineage: Eukaryota > Metazoa > Arthropoda > Arachnida > Ixodida > Ixodidae > Dermacentor > Dermacentor albipictus. The sequence goes on along the minus strand of NC_091825.1, from coordinate 139,262,764 downwards.
GGTTCTGTCGCGTGTGCTGTTCGCCGGCGTGGAAGAAAGCCCTGTGAGCGGCGCCCAGTGGGGCCCGCGTGACTTTGGCTTTTGCTGGCCCTATTTCTTTCGCGCGAAGTGCTCGTTTTCCGCTCGCGTGACCCGGCGTGCGTGCGTGCGTGTGTGTGTGTGTGTGTATGTGTGTGTGTGTGTGTGTGTATGTGTATGTGTGTGTGTGTGTGTTTCGCTTTATTTGCGGTTTGCGGCTCAGTTCGCGGTGTTCTTATTTAATATGTATTTTTGATGCAACTCACGGTGAGTACGCCGCTATTGCTTGGGCACTATGGTCTCTCCGGACGAAATTGAGGACGAAGCTCACTCACCTATGATCACTGCCCTCAGACTGGTTCGCGACTGCAGATATGTAAATAGTCCCCACACCCAACGGCTCTCATTTTTGTTCGGAACTTGTTCGACTTCCCAAGCCTCTTGCAATTTTGTGTATTGTTACGCGAATCTTGTTTGAACTCCTATAAATGTATTGCGGTGTGCTCCAACGCTTCGAATTCAGTGGAACTTACTCCACGTTTTTGAGACTTGCTTGTTAAACACCTACTGCCCACGGATTCTTTACAGCATATGCTATGTTATGCGATGCCTCTGCGCGTGATCGGATCACCTGTCAGCTTTTGGATATATATTCTCGCGAAATTTGTGACAACGACATCGTAGCACGAGCCTAACCGTAAGCAACCTTTGTGGGATGCAGCACAATCAGGCTGAGCACAATCCGTGCGCGAAATCAAAAACATGCTGATGTGTGTAGTCGTTCGCATATGCACTTGTCCGATGTATGCGCGCTGTCTTCCGCGCTGACAATTATGGATCTTCTATGGACGTAATGATGGCTTGTGAGGCATTGCTACACTCCAGGGGTGCCGGCCCTGCAATCAGCACATCGAGTACATACATTTTAGCAGATTCAGTATTCTGGGGCAGCAGAGTAAAAATACAAGAAACGCCTTAGTCTATTTTTATCCACGTACGCTCACTAAAAATTCCTAAATAGACCTCGCAGACCCCATTCAGAGAAAAAGATTCTTCGACCATGGCCCCTAGCGTCGCAGGGTTACAAATCGATTCTGGCATTGCTACGGTTCATGAAATCGACTGGCGTCAGTGACTGATTGTAGGCGTGAAGTAACATACAACCGCACGTGTTCACATTGATATTATCTTCCTCCCTCACTCTCTTTTATTTCTTTTCATCCCTAACCCCCTTCGACACGCGTAGGGTAGGAAGCAGGATGCGCGTATTGTTGAACTCCCTACCTTTCCTTCCTTCTTCCTCGTCCTTCTCCTCCTCTATAGACGTTCTATTCGCAAAATCACGGAGCGTTGCTGATATTGCTGACGTCAGGTGTCTCCATTTACTATACACATTCCTACCACTAATAGATAGTCTATTTGTTTGCCTCTAGAGCTCATTGACAAATGCGTCGCGTGCAATGCATAGTCTCACCGAAGTGTGTATTCTCCGGGTGCTCTCGTGACATAGTGCATCCTTGAAAGGCGATGCTGGCACAAAGGGTGCTCTGGATAAATGTCCATGAATATGTTGCTTGTGTAGCGCACCAGTGTTGACAGGCTGGTTCTGGTTATTTCGCATGGTAAGCCAGAATTGGACAGCGCTCTGGAATGGATCAGTGTTCCCTTGTTCTTCGCGCGACGCTTGGTGACGTATACGGTTGTCAAGACACTTGTCCAGACAGCGCGAGGCGCGTGCTCCGTGGACGGCGCTGGCGGTATTGGCGACAACACGTGGTACGACAGCGGCTGTATGTGACCATGCTCGGCTACTTTTACGGGATGCCTTGTATCCTGTCGCCTAGTTGGTCGCCTCATGCCTTGGCAGGTGCCTTAACCACCAGGAGCGCGTTCTATACAAGTGAGTTGACCTCTGTACGCGCATGGGTCGACACACTTCTCTAGAACGCGCGAACCACGTGCTCAGGAATGCGCTGTCGATATCTGAAGATGGCGTCTGGCGCAATATCGACTGGGTGTGAGCTCGCGTGACTCCACGTTCAGTTTCCATTGATTTCTCTCGGCCTGGTGGTCGGCTCAAGCTTTGGTGGCTGTTCGGCACTCAAATTGAGCGTGTTCTAGGCAAGTGCTTTGACCTCAACGTATGCAGCAGTGTTTCGAGATATTTTGATGCCCCATTCAAAATCAAATCATTACGTCTGTCTCCACTCTGGCGCTAAATTTATGTGTATCGTAATTAAAAGATATATAAGCGTAGCTTTGTGAGATGTTATTATCGCAAAGAAAAAAAACGCGCATATGTTTCCAAATATCAGTTCATTGTTCCGGGATCAACTCTTTATAGGGTTTCCAACTAAATTTTTTAGGACATAGGGAGCCATAAAAAGGGAGTGAATAAAATGGCGAAATGGAATCAAACTTGCGTCCGACTGAATCCAACGTTTTCTGTGGCCCTCTGGTGAAAAATGCTAGTGAAGCCATGCGACGGGTGTCGAACTGCACTGCGCCCATACCAAAGAGCCGGCCTAGGCTTCCGCCTTCTTCACATACAGGACCGCTCCTGAACATACTTACTAGTCGCGAATTAAGTATATGTAATATATGAACAGATGGTAACGAACATTGACACAAGAGCGACAGAAAAGACAAAACATACATCTTCTCTCTGTGTCACGTGTTCTATACACGCCTGCTTTTTAAAATCATGATTCTTTAACAAATAGCTCACCTCTTTATATCGCTCTATATATACCTTCTATCGCTGCGTGAATGGTGTTGGTGTATGTTGAAAGACCGTTAGATATGGTCAGTCGTTGAGTCTACGCTTCCTTCAACCACGGTAAAGAAGAATCGCAGTGTTTAACCCTGCTCATTACATCTGCCACCCCCGGCGTTATGAACAGGAGCAGTTGTATACCGCGTGAATTCGTAGTATATACTGTGCGTGAAACAGAGGTCAGTCAACCAGGTTTCGCCTCGTTTGCTGCCCCGTATTGGGGAAATGGGGAAGCGGCCTAACAGGAAGAAAAGGAAAGATAAGTGAAAAGGGATAACAAGTGAAACGCGCGCACACAGAACAGTGCTCAGCGTGCATAAAAAGATGGTTTCAGAGCTTCGTCGCATTTTAAAAAATTGCAGCGGCGTTCTGGTGTCCTTCTGTGCTAACGACGGTCGTGTTGATGGTTCCAGTACGTTTTCTTTCGTGAAAGCTCTGTCGTCCTCTTTAATTAAAGCAGCACGCAAAGCCCGTCCTACATCATCAAAAGGGCAATGTAGACTTATTATGGCTTCGTTGCAACTACAGTGTGACCGGCTTTTCGATTTATTTCCAAGCTGCGCGAATCGTACTGTTAATTGAATCATTGATGAAAGTTTATTATTGTAGGCACGTTCTGAGTGTACTGTATGTAGATTTAGCATCAAGGAGTACCTGACTTATCGCCAAGTTGGCATCTCCCCCTCTCTCTCTTTCGGTCTCTCTCTCTCTCTCTCTCTCTATATATATATATATATATATATATATATATATATATGTATGCGATGCTTCAGGAAATTAGCGAACCTTGTTTTTGTACCACCGCCTGTCATTTGTGCAGAAAAGCAAGCGTGTCTTTGCCATGACTCACGCACAAAATGTTTTACCGGGGCACGATGGAATAGAGCCGCGCTCGCAGGTGGTTTTCCTTTAGCACGGCGCAGCTGGCGGGAAGTGCGGCGCGTGCTTTTTTGCTCACGTATACTGCGCTGTATAGAATGGTTAACTCGTGCCATCTGTTGTCTTTTCAAGGAACGGCTTAGCTTTGTAACACTATACGAGACTATCGATCTGTAGTTCAGAGCGACTGCACGGGCCTCATCAGGCGTCACGCTACGTAAAAGCTATACTCTCGCAAACAATTTGGTTAGCCCACATATTACCAAGCTCAGAAACCAACGTCTCATGTCTCGATGAAGCAATGTTGTAGTGTTTGCGCCGTCTATTAGCGTCATCGCTTGATTCGCACCAAAGCATACCAGACGGCTGATGTTGCCAGCGCTACGGTATACTTTCGGTATCGCTGGCCAACTGATGACGGTGATGCAGTGGTATTTAGTGGCGCAAGTGCCAGATGTGGTATAGTTGGAATCGAACGGTGAAATATTTCCTTGGCGTAGAAGTGTAGAAGTGCGCGTTGCGCACTAAGCAATAAAAAAGAAGGCTTCGATCAGCTGTTGTAGCTTGAGCGATACTTATTCATTGGGCTTAAACAACGCAAGGAAACGCGCGCGGAGAAGAGACAGTTCACGAGGAATTTCTTCCCGTTGTACGCTCTTCCTGGCACTGATTAGTCGCAGTGAATTCCTACCAACTAGCTCAACTTCGAACGTGGTACGCAGTATGGCCTCCTTCACAGCGTACCGCGACACCTGAGAAATGAAGGGGAAGCGGCTTTGCTTCTAGCGATATCCAGAGATGGTGTGCTCAAGCAACTGGGGCAGAATTCCTGTTGCAATGAACAGATTTCATCAACAGTTGTCGAACGAGGGACGTTAGAGAGCCAATGTTTCAACGAGGTTACTTGCCGTAGGCAAGTAATCTCGTCACAGCAAGTAAACCTCACTCCTTCTCTACCCCACCGTGGTAGTGGCTATGGCGTTGGGCCGCTAAGCACTAAGTCGCGGGATCGAATCCTGGCCACGGCGACCGCACTTGGAACACCCATATACTTAGATTTAGGTGCACATTAAAGAACCACAGTTGTTCTAAATTTCCGGTATCCCCGACTACGGCGCGCCTCATAAGCAGAAAGTTAATTCCGCACGTGAAACTCCATATATTAATTAATTTTTTAATCCCTCTTTTACTGCCCCTTTAGAAGGATACCGATACACATTTCTGAAGGGTTAGTAACTTTTCCACCCGCTTGAAGCGCGTAAAAAGAACGCACGTAAGTACGAAGGTTGGGAAAAACTTGCGACATTTGGGATATTTTAATTTGATACTGAATTTGTGTCGAAGTTACTTCCATGGCGTCATCGACGTCATCGTGACGTCATGACAAAGCAAAATATTGCGCCGTGTTGTGACATCGCTATATACGGTGCAAATAAGTGCATTGTATGTTTAGTGAAGCGCTTACAAATTCTCAGGTAGATTCCGAACAGTGGCAGAACAGACCTCTAAGACATCTCAAAGCTGTCACAACTCCTTTATGCTGCGTCGTTGTCTGAAATCTGTCAATCGCTCGGATTGGCATACGTCTGCAAAAGTTCTTTTTTAATTTTGCTATTCTAGTTTTTACAAGCGCGGACTTACTTTACGCAAGAAAGGACAATTCGCAAATAACATGTCAGTGCCCTCTTCTAAAGTAAATCGTCTAATGCCGGTTGATATCAACGCTTGTATTTATCAAGTGACATCCTGTCGGCGTACACACTCCAAAAATTCCTAGAAAACCTTCGCGTAACGCCGCCTTTCTTCCATAAAAAACGCTTAAAAGCCTCAGGCGTAGCTTCTTGGAAGTGTACGCACCTTGATAACGTTAATGACCGCGGTCGCATTGGAGTGTGTCCGCGATGACCTTTCGTTATCTAGTTCAACGTGATACGGTGAGGCGCTGTATAGAGCTCTGGCGCGGCTTTCATTGATACGGAGTTGATGAACATTATTGTATTAAGCAAAAAACACTGAGCTAGCTCACGTGAGAAAAAGCGATAGCCTTCTCCATCGACCTGCTTGGCGTTGCGTACAACTGTCCTGTTCACGGTTTTCGTACTTCTATTGCTCGTTGACTTTTTCAGCATCTCAAGGTATTCCAGCGGCCGAGGCAAACTCAAGTTGCCGAAGTCCTCTCCACTATGACACGGAGTTCCGGCGTGTCGTAGTGACGAACTTGTGTCACTTTGTGAGGGTTCATTAGTAATTGCAAATGAAAAATGCTACCGCATAGCTTTCCGGATATTGCTCCGGGAGCAATCAGCCGTCGAAATAAAAAGACAAAAATTAAAGAATGCGGCGAATAAAAATGTTGAGTGGAATCCATTTTCCATCCAACAAAATCCCGCGTTGTCTACATGTGGCCTGCTATAGTGAAACGCATGCTGACGGAGCCGCTACACTGAAGCCTTACCCAACAACGCCGTAGGGAAGCGCGCCTGTTTCGCCTGTGCAGGATGAAACGCGCTTGCATTTGTGTGTCATTCGCGTGTGTGTCACTTTTTGCAGTTTTTCGACTGTAGCGAATGTCGGGCTGCTTTCAGTTTCTACACCACTTTTACGATTGTGTCGTTTGCCGCCACGTCTCATTAAACGTCTACGAATCGTTACCCTGGAAACGAGCCTGTGCGTGCCTGGTTTCTTGTGACCTCCTCTGCGTGCATTCGTTTGCGACAGATTGTACGCGCCACGCTATACAATGTTGCCCTCTCGTAATAGCTGCCTAGTTTGCACTGCAGTGCCACGTATTTAGACTCCAGCGAAGTGATTCAATTTGTTTTCGTTCTTACTTAGAAAGGTCGCTGTCGTACGACATGGCGGAGTTCCTTCTTCGGCATCGTGGCAGTTACTGATAAATTGTAACTATGTATCTACGTGGCTCAGAGATATGGCAGGGCTTGAAGAGGGCGGTTTCCACGCCCTCGGTGAGCTGATAGAAAAGGAAACTTCAAAGAAAGAAACAAAGAAAGAAAGAAAGAAAAAAAGAAAGACAGAAAGAAAGACCAAAAAAAAAAGGAAGAAAGAAAGCTACGATTGGGGCTATGAAAAACATTATTCGCGAAAATGTTTCACTGTAGCAGCGTTGGCGCGTGATTAGTTCTCTTCGAAGCGCTTTACGCTGTTGTTTGTGCTGCTGTGAAACCCCTGGAAAGGCCGGTATTTAAAAGTAAAGAAGTAAGAGTCAGGGACGTTGGAAGAGTACGGGAGCAAAATAATTACCCGTCGTGTTAAGAATGCAAATTTGCATCAGCGCAGATGTAAAGTGATATTCTCACTACTTCTAAGCTTGAAGTTATAGCCTCGGTTCGTCAATCACAGAAGCTAGAAAAGAAAGCAAGAACCTAAATGTCGAATTTTGTACAAAAGTGAATGAGGACATTTGCGCGCGAAATACGCATTGGAAAGGAAAGCAAGTACTCCAGTGCGTGTCATCCTCCCTACGGGATATATATATATATATATATATATATATATATATATATATATATATATATATATATATATATATATATATATATATATATATATATATATATATATATATATATATGAGATGTATATATGCGTGCGTGCGTGTGTGTTGGACAGACAGGCAGGCAGGCAGATAGATAGATAGATAGATAGATAGATAGATAGATAGATAGATAGATAGATAGATAGATAGATAGATAGATAGATAGATAGATAGATAGATAGATAGATAGATAGATAGATAGATAGATAGATAGATCATCCATTACCAGCGCCAACTGAGTTGTCTTTGGAAAGAGGTGTAATTGACCACCGCCTCCAGCAAGTGCGAAGTAGGGGGCAAAAGAAAAAAAAAGTGCGTTAAAAGCAAGAAGAGAACAATCTGACTGCTCCATTCGACGCCCATGACGTACCTGTCATATATAATGGACGTCGCGAGCAGACGACACCGATGAATGCTCACGCGCACGCACCGATGACCGCTATATCGAGCCGCCAGTTCATAACGGGGCGAACGGCGGGGGACGAGCGATATTAAATTAGCAGAGCCTGCTTGCGAAGCAGTGGCTTCTTCAGAATCGAGGGCAAGAGGATGCTTGGAACTGAGTTTGGCCTATTTCAACACGACGGGCGAGACGCAGTTGCTTAGGCGTCGTGTCGCCCCCTGTACCCCCGTGCCCCCAGCGTTCTCTACCCGTGCTTCATTATGCATGCATGCAGGGCGTGGTAACGCGAAGCGTCAACGGCTTTACGTACGGCGCTGCTCTGCCTCTGGTGCTGGGTGTAGCGTAATTATCTGTGAGTGAAGCGAGAGCGACGGGGGGAGCTTTAACACCGCGATCGTGCGTGCGGTCCGTTTTCTAGATGCTGAGACCTTGAGCACTGGACAGTCGTTGAAGGAAGTGTTGATTACATAGCACTGGAGACGCTTCTGTGCAATCAACGCCGCCTTGCATCTGATCGGGATGTGTTCTACGCAGTCAAATTCTACGTAATCAAGACATGTTCTGTTCCCCAGCGCTTCTTTGGTGATAAAATTATTTACGTTGTGCCTGCATTACCTCGAGGAGATGGAGTAAGCGCTCAGCTTGTGAAACTGGGGGACTTATAGTGCGTCTACTTATTGGTGATGTTTAATGTGTACCCTTGGTGACCGGAGGCCACTTGCGCAAATGATTAAAAAAAAGAAGGAAAGCTCACGGAGGCAGAATGTGATATGAGAGGCATTAATTCTTTAATACGATCTCATCGGTATTATGCTTCGACTGGTTGTTTAATCAACAGGTTGCCTCTTACACGATTTGCTGCGGTAATAATCGATGAGTGTGTATATATATATATATATATATATATATATATATATATATATATATATATATATATATATATATATATATATATATATATATATATATATATTGCTGTAATGTGTATTCATGTTGCAGTGAAACCCGCCACTCAAGGAAAGGAAGGAAAGGATACGCTCGTCCACTTGTCTTTATCATTTGCATATACATGCCCCATATTTGTACTGAAGCATATCGCTTCTTTGATCTGAGGCCTATTCCGAGCGGGGATAACCGTGCAAGGTGCATGATTATTTGTTCCAAGGTTTGTATGGGATTGTATACGCGTTCCTGCGATCCTGTTGCTCATTCATACGCTGATAGTCCTTGGTGGGACAACGAGCATCGTAACATGGTTACCACCGGGTCGCCGCTTGTCGCCGTAAAAGCAGTCGTAACTTCTTGCTTCCCTCATTTTATTCGCAAGCGTACATGTCTCGTCCGTGCAATTGGCGATCTTATGTTTGTCCACGAGAGGGAAGCGAGCGCCGGAGGAGGAAGGTGCGTGGAGGTATAGAGAAGAGAATCGCGCGCCGGCATATAAGCAGCCAGACGTCCCATGGTGGAGATCAATGTATCGTCCGAGACCGCGTTCGCGCCCTTTCCGTTTGTGCTTCGACGCCGCGGTGCTCGCTGCGCATGCTGGAGGCGTCTCTCTTTTTGTGTGTGTTTGTAGGAATATGCGCTCGGCAAGGAAACGCCACCTAGATGAAAGTCTAGGTGGTGTTGAGCGACGCGGCGAAGGAGAAAGGATGCGAAGCTTTGCGGAGGAGGAGGGTAGGTGGAGGTGCGCTGGGTTGAGCTCCTCAGGCAGTTTCCACGGGTTATGTGGGCGCTATGGACGCACGTGGTTCGTGTCGTGGTCAGCCGAGCGCCAAGCGAGAAGGACGAAGCAGCGACGCAAGCGGCAGCGGGCCGAGCACGATACGGCTGACCCCGAAGTCGTCGCCAAGCTCCGGGCATGAGCTGAGCAAGTCCGGAAAAAGGAGCAGGTTCGGCGTGCCCAGGACGCTCCCGAGGAGCGTTCTAGGCGGCTTGCCACAATGCAAACAATCGACACGCAGTGCACAAAACTGGTATTCAGAGCACCCATACGCTTGCGCGTAACCCGTGCTGATGAAGTGAAACGTGTGGTGTTCACCCGCGACGCTAACGGCGCGCCGGACGACCACCACTGCGGGTTCGAGCACTCCGAGCGCCGCGCGCGCAGGGCACCGCGCGTCCGCGCCTATTCCGGCCCGATCCGTGTGCCGACGCGCAGCTGCGCGCGTACGCGCCCCGCCGGCCCCACAGCTTAGGGGAAGGCGAGACCGCGCGCGCGCAGCAAGAAGGACCCTAGGCAAAGCTCTCAAGAAACAACAAAGAACATTTATTAACCGGGGACTCAATACAAACACACGTTTTAACATAACTTCCGAATATGGATCACACAAAACATGGCCAAATGGTCCCCGGTGGCCGCTAACGGCGCACCGCGACAGAGAGAGAAACAAAGAACAAAGAACCCCCAGCAGTAAGAATTTGCCTATCCTTCGGTCAGCGCCTGCCATCGTGCGCCCCACAGCAGAGAAAAGGGAAATAGAGAGAAATGACAGACGAACAGACGGGGGCACGATCGGCAGACGCTGCCTCAGGACATCGAGACGACGGAAGAGTGCGCGCACGCCCGCCGAGGCCGGGACCCCGACGAGCCGGAGTAACCATCGGCCGGCGGCGGACAAAGGGGGCCGCCGCCGGCAGAGAGGAATACGTACGCACCTTCCGACGCCCCGATGTGGTCTCTCCGGGCGCCCGTCTTGCGCGCGCTTACCCGGAGTGCACGCAAGCAGGGCCCGAATCCCGCCAAAATGTCGGCCAATAGGCAAAGCCTGTTGACCTTCGCGTGGGCGGGGTGACAGCAGAGCGACAGTGTTTTATGACCCGCTGCCACCCCGTCCAGGCAAGGAGGAGAGGGACACGGAGCCCCCGGCAACACAACGCAACGGCTTTACACAACCACCGCGAGAACCGGAAACCCCACAAACGTCACTGTAAATTTTTTCTGTACCCCTTTGGCATATACTTGGTTTGCAGCGCGAAATGCACAGACGCAGACTAGAAGAAGACACGGCGGGCGCTAACTCTCAACTAAATCGTCATTAAAGCTATCAACATATAGTTAGTTTGCTTGAGAGTTTACTTGAGATTTTCATTTAGTTCAGAGTTAGCGCTCGTCCTGTCTTCTTCTAGTGTGCGTCTGTGTCACTTAGCGCTACAAACCAAGAGTGTGTTACCGTGCCAGCTCGCCCAACTCTCCAGCCTCTTTGGCGCTTGTGACGTCGATTGTACATTTCCCCAGGGCTTATACTTGACTGTGAGCTTTGTGGCGTGCCCCTGCACTACCTTAGAATAAGGAGCGTTCCGTGCACGAATTGTATGTGCCACGGCGTGGATATAAAACCACGCGGAGCGTCATCTATACGTACTGGCATACTTAACATAGCCAAGGCAGAGTACCAGCTTCACGGCTAGTGCGGTGGAAAAAGACTGCGGAAAACTTTTGTCGAGAGTGCTTGCCGAAAAGATAACAAAAGAAAAGTACAGAAGAGCAAGCTGCGTGCGCTTGTAAAAATAATGAGTTCAAGGTATAAGGTGGTTGGAAGGACGACTTATTTTTCAGTGCGCAAAGAAAGAAAAGAAGAGAGAAATAAATATACAGATCTGTTAGAAGAGGGGATAGAGGGGGGGGGGGGGGTGTAGCATGGGGCGAACGTACGACCTGTTAACCTCTCGCTCGGCTCCGCCATCTCCACTCATTAAACGCGCGCGTCCAGCATCTGCTGATGATCCGCTCGGTCGTCCCGACTGTGTACGGGCGACCTCGCAACGAAATTTATGGCGTCACATTTTCGCCACTCAAAACGCGGCCGTCGCGACCGCCGTCATTAGCTTGTTACTTTATTTTTTTTCTTTCCCGCATTTTTCTTCTTTCAGTGTAATGTTAGGCTCTCTCGAAAACGGCTGTTTCAAGGGATGTCGTCGAGCAGGGCGTAGACGTGATGTGCAGGAAGCCGGTGACACGGATATGGTGAGAACGATCATAGTCTTGGAGCCTCCTAACAAATTCACGCTTGTATTCTCGCACTGTGGTATGCGACAAAGAAAGAACCCTACGAACGAACCGACAAAAAAAGAAGAAGAAAGCATTAAACAAACAGACAGGCAAGCCAACATGTAAGCAAAAAAGTAGACACGCAAACGAAGAAACAACAATGACAACGACATCTACGAGAAAAAAAAAAGAAAAAAATGCAAACAAACAAACGACTGCAACAAGGTGAAACATACAAACAGGCAGCGCTCCATACAGGTAAACCTGCCAGCAGCGACGGCGTGCGATCTGGCCCTTCAGTGTTCTTAATAGGTCAGGATCGCTCTTTGCGTTGAAGGCTATTTGTGTGACGTCAACAGATAAAAAAAAATGAATGCTACTTTTGAAAGAGGTCAACTAGTCTGACGCAAAAACACACCAAGGTGACGTAGCCGGTATGATAAACTTCCTCTTGAACAGAATAGAGATCGCATAAAAATTTAAATGTGCCGATGCAGAATGTATCTGATCTTCGTTATCAGGGTAGCGGTATAGCTGTAGAATTCTCTTGCTACCGCGCTTTCACATTTAGCGTCCGTGCTCTTTCCGCTACTGCAACCTGTATTTCTCGATGCTGATTTTACTAGATCGTTTCTTTTTTTGTTTTCTTCTCGGAATGGCCGTTTTAATCTGCTGTGCCCATTGAACCCTACGTCTGGCTTCAATCACCGGCATCACATGGCGCCACGACGATCTTGCTTCAAATTACTGCGACCATTTCGTTTTCATTTGGCCAGACGCCTCCATGCAGTAGTAGCACCGTTACAAGCGCCAAAATAGCTCGTTTGGATATTATTTTGCATCCAAAAACAAACCTTATAAGATATTCACTGACCATGCAGTAATGAGGCTGCAATAACATACAGTAATGCGAGCCTATAACATCAGCCATCTTGTATTCTTGTGTTGTTGTTCTTTTGAAATCTGTGGCACATACCCAAAGTGTGCGCACTTGAATCGAGGAGTTGAGAGAAGTGGACGACAAAGTGGAGATTAACAGTTTCGAAGTTGTCCCATGATCATGAGCAATATATTGAGGCTGGTCCCGCGGCCGTGAAAAAATTGTAGCGCGACCCGCAACTGTTATGTAATAGGTGTTAAACGGGACTCGTTGCGTCCGATTTTCGATGCCGCGTTATCAATGGGTCTATTTTAACTATGGACACACGTCGTGTATATAGCTTTATTTCGGCGATACGCAGTATAGTTCATTCTTTTTCCCCACTCTGAAGTTGTATGGCTCTTCGCTTGCCTCTAATTTAAGCGCCTTGAAGCTGCCGTTGCATATAAACGCGTCGCGTTATCGAGACATTTTGGCTGCAAGAGGCTTCCGCGGGGGCCGCGGATCATTAGACAGTTTTAGTACTGCGTACGTAGCGTACGCAACGGCGTTGCGTACGTAAGATCGCTGCGTTCTGCAAACTGCGCATGTGCAGAACGCAACACAAACAAAGAGATGCGTACGCGGCCGCTGCGTACGCACGCATCCGATTCTTGCGTGCGTACGTAGGGAGCCTTGCGTGCTGCTCTCGTGGTTCTCGTTCGTTCGGGAGAGCGCGAGACAAGAGTTTCGAAAAATGGCGGTGTCTAAGGCGACCAGCGGAAGGCTGTTCTTTTCCGGGGCGTACGACTTGGCTTTGCTGCGCGTAGTAAACGCGCAGAACCCTTTCCATGATCCTGCAAAGTGGGAATGTATAACCAAAAATATGAATTTTGCTTTTACGAAAGTCTTCAGCGTGCGCTGTTTGCGCGAAAGGCTCGACCTACTCTTGGCGCAGTTCATCGGAAATGACCGTGCCAGCCCCAGAAAGCAAGTGTTTGGTCTTTATTTTTCTCTATGTGATTCGTGCATTTCATCCGCATTGAAAGTAGAGTCTCTTAAAGGCCTAAATATAGTTCGACGAAGCGGGAACGCGCCCACACGTTACATCACGTTAGTCAGATCAACAGCGTCTAGTTTGGCCGACGGTTCGACGTACTGGTGGACACGACCAATGCGCTCCGACGCGCCCGGCGTCTAACGCTCGCCCTCTTACGTACGTAGGCATTTCGCAGTACTAAAAGCCCCAACGCGACACGCGCTCCTACGTTCCGCAAAGCCCTTGCGTGCTGCGTACGTATCGTCATGACGCAGTACTAAAACTGTCTATTAACAAGCTGCGCGCGGCAACGGGCTGCAAGAGGACAGCACCGCCGTCACGGCCGCCACCCATTATACCACGGTCGCGGTACTTTTCCAGCGTTGCCTTGCACAGTGTCGGCGGGGCACGCGCGTGTTCTCGGAAATGGAGATCGCGGCACTCCTCCGGCCGCGGCACGGATCGGGACTCCCTCGGCTTCCCTCCAAGGACGCCGGACGCCGAGCGCGTGAGTGCGCGCGCCAGACTCGAGGCACGTCGTCCGAGTCGTCGAAGACGACGCGATGACGACCGGAAGCCTATTGCCGGCGCGAGCTCCGTCCGTCGAATCGACCGCTGCTGCTGCCTCCCTGCCTCTTTAACCACTCTTTTCTACCCCATCCCCCCTGTGCAGCGCGGTTGAGGTGTCCTCATCTGAGAGACAGTTACTGCGCTGCACTTTACCCCATGTTTCTTCCTTCCCAAACAAGAATCTCTCTCTCTCCGTCGAATCCACGCTCTCCGGAAGAGGCAGTCTGGGGACGCAGCCTCGAGCGATGATTTCCGGGCCGTCAGTGTATCCACTGTTCTAGAGCTGGTACAGCGCAACGAACAAAGGAAGAAACAAGCCGAGCCGGCCGGAATTTTTAATATTTATCATTCAGCGCTCTCTTCCTTTATCTGGCCTGCTCGGCTTGTTTCTTGCTTCGTTTGTTGCGCTGTACCAGTTCTAGAATGCAATACCAACTCGCCCAATCCTCAACCCTAGTGTATCCAGTGAGCGTTGACGAAGCGCATTTTTTTTAAGAATGAAAACAGTAAATAATTAAGCAGAGCGTGTAACCAGAAAACTGCGTGTTAGTGAATGTATTCAGTGAAGAATGAGAAAAAGGCTAGCAGTTCTTTGATTAAGGAGAAAATGTAGCCTTAAGGCTGCTAGGTATAACTTAATAATGGTAACATTAATGGTAATAATGGTAATGAGGTAACATTAATAATGAAGTAAATAAATTTTGAGCGTTTTGCTTATAGGAAGATTCGAAGTGCTAGTAAATTATATCCAGCAGGTTCACGCGCGAGCATCCAGTATCCACAACTAATGGATAAAAAAGTTAACGCAAAACAACAAGAGGCAATTGACCAAGCTCTGCATTGCGTGGCTCAACGTGCTGGCTGCGCATGCTATCGAAGGGGACGTGCAGTAGTATTGCCGATTCAACGAAATGCTCATTCTGCCGTTTTATGACCGAATGGCCAGACAGCATGTTTAAGGAAATTTTTCGGGAATACAAGTCGGTGAGCTAACAGCAGACGTCACCGATGTAAAAAGGAATACTTTTTTTATTAATATTTCCTTAACCAATGCTTCCCATGGATTTACTGGAATCTTCTTTAAAATATTCGTGCATCTACGAGCCTTGGGGGTATTTCATTGTTTTTTAGAGAGAGATAACTTATTTGAAAGAAGGCAGAGAGTTCGGCCTGAGCTAACGCGCTGTAGCCTGCTACTCTGCACAGGGGGAGGGAGAACGGGGACACAAAAGTGGGGTGAGGGATGACGCTGAAATAAAAAGAGGGATGCACAACGGTGAAAGCAAGTTCAACACTGTGATGATAAACATATAGAAATATCATCCATGAAGCCACTATCAGCTTCCGCATCAAGTCTGTAGTCACCGATTCAAGTGAGCTTAAAGATAAAGGCGCTAGGTCGAAGCTGGTGTGTGGGCTTCCCCTGCCTGATCAGCACAAGCGCCAAACAAGAGAGAGAGAGAGAGAGAGAGAAGATAATGCAGAGAAAGGCAGGGAGGTTAACCAGAGGTAGCTCCGGTTGGCTACCCTGCGCAGGGGGAAGGGTTAAGGCGGATAAAAAGAGAAACCGAGTGGAAGGGGGAGATAGAAAGAAAGAGAAACAAGCACGAACAAAGCGCGTACACTACAGAGCGGTAGGGGGCGGCATTCTTAGAGTCTGTCGTGAATCCCCGTAGCATGTAGCTTTATAGCATGTAAAGAGCTGCGATAAGCGGCTCCAGCACGGCGAGTACCTGCAGGACACCTTTAGCGGTCGGATTATCGAGACCACCGGGAATCCCGCGCATTGTCTCCCTACCAGGTGCTTTCAGCATTTTCTGTAAGCTCTCTTTTTCATTGTGTCAATCTCCTTGCTTGCCCGTATAGTGTCACCGGTTTCAGTGGCCCTATAACTCTTTCCTTCATGGCGCTGAGGACCGCAACGGCCCGCTGGCATGGCCGTGGGCCTAGAGGACAGCAAAGGCCATTCCGTGTCAATATCAGCCGGTGGAGGTGAATGTTTGCCGCGTGCTGTCATCGACCTTGAATTAGCAGTAGGCGCCGTTACCGTCCTCGATGCACGCACAGGCAGAGGTGGTCGTGGCGCCTGTGCCATGATATATGTGCTTCTTCTGAAATGGCTTTGTGACGCTTCTTTCGCGACCGTTGGTCACATTGGCGAACAGATTAAGCAGCCTCTTTACTTGAAGATCGGTCTCTTGCCATTTTTCGAAGAATACGAACTTCTTGTTTCATTTTCGGGCATTCCTTCGAAGTCGCTTCGTGAGAGCCAGTACAGTTGGGATACCTAAATGAAGACGCATCACATCGTTTTTAATTTCGTGACAAATACATTAGACCATTATACATTAGATGTGCAGCCTGTATGTTGAGCCACCAGTGCAAAGCGTAATCAATTGCGTCTTGTTGTTCTACGCTATGTTTTTATCCTTTAGGGGGAGGATACTCAATGCTTATCTGAGCCTGCTAGCCGCTGCGATTGTCAGTCGTCTCCGAGGGCTCGGTTCCTGTAGCCAACGCGAGAAATACCTGCACACGTTTTCGCACGACATGGTCCTATGCGCTCAACTTCAAAATGCTGTACACTCACTTTGGTTACCGTTACCGTGTACAAACGACACTTCGTAGTACGCAATTGTTTATTAAGCTACCTGGATACTTTCGAAGGTGTGTCATGGGCCCGCTTTTTCTGGAAGCCGCTCCGGTGACGTTCGTGGGTCGGCTCTTATCTCCACGCACTGAGATCACGAAAAAGTGCTAACAAAGGGCTCGCCTCAGCCGTGATCCAGTTTCGAGGCCTCACACGAGGCGAGCTGATAGCGAGAACAAAGTTATCGGCCGTGCACGTGCGAGAGAATGGCGCCGCTGAGCAAGCGCAAGTTTGGACACCGTAGGCACTTCCCTTCCACGGCACGTTTCTGCATGTTGCGTGCCACTTGCAGATTATTTGGAGATAACAAACGACGTCACAAAGCGTCTCGCAGGGTCGGGGACGTTTCTTAGTGCGCCGGTCCGAACTCGGGGAATGGAACTTGGATTGCTCGCTCGCTCACTCACTAACTCACTCACTCACTCACTCACTCACTCACTCACTCACTCACTCACTCACTCACTCACTCACTCACTCACTCACTCACTCACTCACTCACTCACTCACTCACTCACTCACTCACACCGACCAGCAGGCCAGCAGGTGCCTATTAAAAACTAGCTTCTGATATTTTGCATTTTCATTATTGTGTGGCGTACATGAATGAAAAAAAAAAAAAGCTACGGCAGGTAAAAGCGCTCTATACGTTTCCCTCTGTGTCACGGTTCTTGTGTCGTACTCTAATAACTTTACACTGTCACCGCTTGTTATTGTCGGTTCGTTACTGTTATCGCCCTATATTCGGTGATCTAGTGCTTACATTTCTTGCGCTGGCACGATAAGTTGTGGAGGTGAGCTCGGATTTCGTCTTTGCCACTTTCGCGTTTGATTAAAGCACGGCGGGACTGTTCAGATGGGGAGCGCTCTTTTGAACAATGCGTCGCTTGTATTCCCTCTGCGTTCACAATGACATTTTCACGAAGAACAGGAGCAACAGACACGTCTGGCGTGAATTTGTGAATTCTTAAGCGAATGTTTTAGACGTTTACTCTTGAGTCCGATGTTCAGGGCATGGCTTTACGAAATTGAGTGAACTGTTGACGCATGCATTCGTTCAGCCTTTCCTGACGTCTCTGTCGGTGCGGCACTCACGACGCATCTGTGCTGCATTGTTTGTTTTTTTTCAGCCTTCAATGTTATTCACCTCCGGGCGGAGTGGAAGTGTCCTTTAAAGCAAACGCCGACTTTTGTTCCGATTAGCCAGAGCAAACAAATGACGTGGCCGCGTACACAGACCGTACCAAAGAAATTGCGAGGCATCCTACAGCATACTTTGGAACGCTCGCGCATTATGCCGTGCATGATAATTCGGAGCGCAGATCGTGATAGTCACGCGCAACTTGCAGTAACCGTTCCGCGACACCATACTTTGCGCTTTCGCTTCGGTAGGCCTAACGTGTCAGCGAGGTTGGCCCAATGTTCATCATTGTGCGAGGCAGACCCCTGCGGGGACCTTCGCTGCTGATTTTGACCGCGGCGCGCACAAAAAAAAAAAAAACCCGCACTGTGGCCTCGCACGGGAAGCGGTCAGCCCGTGGATCCCCTGTAGCAGCGTACCGCAGAAAACTGTTAGGACTGATGCTGTCGCAACCGCCTATTAGAGGGGCGCGGGTGACGGCTCACGTAGGCGTTGCGAAGGCACCCGCTATTTCAAGCGCAACGGTTCGTTTTCTTCTCCCTTCTTTTCCTTCGGTCTTCAGTCGATGTCTCGGACACCGGGGCTGCCCACTTATTGCAAGTTCTTTTTTTTTCTTTTTCTCTATGTCTCGCGTTTTCCCAGAGCTTCTGTTAAGTGTAGAGAGTTAGGGAAACAATAAAGAAGGAAAAAAAGAGAGAAAAAAGAAAGAAAAGACGGTAAACGGCTTCTTCTACCGCACGAGGCGCAGACTGACTGCGAAAACCGCGCGTTTGGGTTTTCCTTTCCTCTGCCTCGATGGTTGCCGATAAGCCCACGCACGGCGAGAGTGACTTGCTCGCCTTAATTCGCAGTCACGATCTTTCCCTTTGCAGCGTAATCACTCGGAGAAGACAAAGCACAGCGAAAGGAGAGCTCCCCGCGGACGAAAGCCATAAATGTTGCCCGATACGCGAGGCTGTCACTCGTAGGAAAAAAAAAGGAAAAAAAAAGAGAAGAGGAAAATGCCAGCACAGAGTATCCACCGTCAATTAAAACTTCACGGATCAATTAAACATTTCCAGGTTGCTCTTGCTCGCTTCATAAGGCTGCAAAGAGAAGCCCAGCCGTGAGATTAAAGGTTTGAAAGCACATCGCGTTATCTTCACCGATTTTCGCTTTGCGTGCTTGCTGGGTGGACGTTGTCTTTTCGTTGGTCTGAGCCTGCAACGGCGCAGGTAAGGCAAGGAAGAACGTTTAATAATAATAATAATAATAATAATAATAATAATAATAATAATAATAATAATAATAATAATAATAATAATAATAATAATAATGGTATAACTTTTAGCGGTTAACGCCCGAAAGTTCCACCGTGGGATATGGGAGGTGCCCTAGGGAAGGGCTTCGACCTCCGGACTCATTTTAACCGCCTTGGGTTTTTATCTATCTATCTATCTATCTATCTATCTATCTATCTATCTATCTATCTATCTATCTATCTATCTATCTATCTATCTATCTATCTATCTATCTATCTATCTATCTATCTATCTATCTATCTATCATTGCGTTTTAAACGTACGTGTCTAACCATGTGTATAATTACGGTTGCCTGTTGCTCCTAACGGCATGGCGCTTGCCCATTACGGTGGATTGGCTTAGAAGTAGCGGTTAACGGAGCAATACAAATATCGCACACACACACACACACACACACACACACACACACACACACACACACACACACACACACACACACATACACACACACACACGCATATATATATATATATATATATATATATATATATATATATATATATATATATATATATATATATATATATACACACACGACCTTTGCTCTGTAGTGTTATTTTCCTGCGTGCCTGTGGCTTGAAATGCCCCGTAATATGCAAAAATGAATTAGTATACTGTCGTGTATTAGTTGCTTACAAGGCCATGGTAGTAAGAGAACTCCCCCCGCTCACCCCCCCTCTTTTTTTTTGTTTTTTTGTCAGTGCGTCACCTTTTACACTTGCCGCTGTCACAAAATGGTTGCTAATGCAACAGCACAAAAGATACGGCGAAGGAATATAACCAAATAAATAAGTAAATCAAGGAAACGTGAAACCGGTTAAGCGTCGCACCGACAAGCAGCGACTAGCCGATCGGCGGTGCGAAGTCGCCTACGTGAGGATCGAGGGGCTTTGATGTGAGGAGATACGTGGCGACATCTGTCGCCACTCGCAAAACAAGTGGCGCCGGCCTTTTGGCCGCGGACGTCCGCCGACTCGGGGAGTCGCTGCCTGTACAAGCTTTATTTGCATAACCTTCGTTATCTTCTCCGTGCACTTGTTATTTCGTCTTCTTCTCCTCCATTTGAAAACGCGACCGCAATTTCTTCAGTTTTATTTTTGCTTTTTCTTTATTGTCACATCGAGATAGGGCGCGCACGCAAGCCCTCCTTCCCGTGGCCATACCCTCAGACACGCGCGGAGAGCGCTGTTTTGACACCGGACACCTTGAAGAGCTTTCTGCGGCTGTCTCGTCTTCGGTTGCCCTTCGAGGTGACGAAGAGATTACCCGAGTTCAGCGACTCGATCTGTAACGGAACAGAAAACCCCATGGACCCGCGAGTTGGTACACGCCTCCCCCCCCCCCCCCCCCTTCCCCACGGAGACGTCCGCCCGACTTTTGCAAGCTAGTGTCGTCTGGACTTTATCAGTGCCCGAGGTTCTTTCCTACTTCTGAGAAGCGCTCCGCAGTGCCACATGGGGGGCGCGTTATCGCGACCCTCCTCCACTTTCCTCTCCCTTCTTATCAGATTATGTTACGCGCGGAGCGTCTAATCCTTTTCTCTTTCTTTTTTTTCTTCAAGTTTTGAACTTGCCAAGCAACGTTCCTATTATAGATTCCTATTATATCCGCTACGAAAAGCACAGTCTACGCGGAGAAACCTGCCAAGGTTATCAATGTAATAACCGTGATACCAGTAATAAACTGTATAAGCAGAAAACAGTACACTTTATGCGTGAATGAATGAAATCGCAGAAAAAGAAGCAAGACACTTGTTGAGACCCTTGTTCCTGAAACATGGTGAAATGAAAACTGAAAGTGGGTATTTCCAAAGGGCGCCCGTACACGCTCTATATGTTTGAAGAACGCCGAGTCATCCAATCGAGCGAATGGACGGGAAGAAAAGTAATCTATTACGCATTACAATAAGAACGAGTTAAGCTACTGTCGCCCGCTTCACTACGGTATTTTGACATACTGTAGCGAACCAAGCCTGGGATACTAAGGAGTATCTCAACTAAGTCGCTCCCCCTGCTTCAGGTTTCGATAACCAATGAAGGAAATGAAAACCTAGACGATTTGCGATCCATGCCCCTATTTATTTATTTATTTATTTATTTATTTATTTATTTATTTATTTATTACAGCGAAGCTGTCTACGACTAGGATCCCGGGATTATTTCGTGGTGTAACGTCGACAGAGAACAATGCTATGCCGATCTCGGCGACAGTGCAGGGCAGAGCAAAGTCTAATACACCCGCAAGGCACAGGCTACTAGCAATGACTCGTCAATGGCTCAGACCTCCGCAAGCAAGCAAAAATGCAATGGCTCATAACCCCGTCAGGCAGAGGCTACAAGCACGCGGCAAAGTGAAGCTAACAGCTGGTGTCTAAGATCAACGAAACTTGCTATTGCGCTTCTGAACGAGGACATGACATCATCTTTCAGTGGCTGCGGGGACATTGTGGCATCATTGGTAATCACCTCGGTGATGACGCTGCTCGACGTGCCCAGGATGGCGAACCGACACTCCTTATACATTTATCGAGAGTAGACGCTGCAAGAGAGCTTCGCCGTTTGGCTCGCACCATCACATTAAGTTACTGGCATTCACCACAGAACTCTAAGTGTCGTTTATACAGCCTCGACCCTTCACTAAAACCTAACTTACCAGGAAAGCTTTCACGACGTGACGCAACACTGCTGTGTCGGCTGTGGGTAGGAGTAGCATTCACCAACTCCTACAGCTATCGTATTGAAATGGCGGACTCACCAATGTGCGCTAAGTGCAAGTGTGAAGAGACCATCAGTCATCTAACTGTGCCACTGTTCTCACTTTGATAACCAACGTAAGACTCTCCATTGTGCCTTGAATAGACTGGATGACAGGCCATTTACAGAAGCGAAGATCTTGGGAGCCTGGCCTCAGTTCATTAGCCCAGAAAGCAGCTCGAGCGCCTCTTCACTACCTGAAGGCAACAGACTTGACTGCCAGATTATAGACATCCTACACCTAACTTAGTGCCTGTGAATGTGCGGTATAGACTTATGTTTTCTCTCTCTCTTTCACTCCCCATTCCCCTCCTCACGTGTAGGCTAGTAAACTGGACTCAGTCTGGTTAACCTCCCTGCCTTTCCTTCTTCCCTTCTCTCTCTCTCTGAAGCTAACAGTGCATACATTCTTTGGAATCACGTATACAACACACGAAACAGCATACGTTTCAATAAAGAACAAGCTCATAGCAAGCATACGAACAACACAATTGATGATAAGGCGCTATACTGATAACAATGGGAACCACGTAGTTCTCCCCGCATACGTTTCCCGGTAAATATTACTGTTGCGCAAGCTGCCGCGGCGACGGCAGCTGGCGACGTGGGCAGTGACGTCACTGGCCTTTCGTGTATAACATAACCAGCCTAGCAACTGATTTCAGTGTTGTTGTAGCACCGGTATGGGCGTCGGCTTGCTGTCAAAATTACCGTTACTCCCATTACTCTAAAGTAACATTACTACCATTACTCCAAAACCATAAAGCATTGCATACCTCCCTCAACAGTTGCAGTGGTGGTTTTCGACAGCTTCACTGGAAAACCACCACTACAACTGCTGAGTTTCGCAAGGCAGGGATGGCGAGAATTCTTTTATTTATTATGGACTGAAAATGTTGCCAACAAACACAGCATGCCTACCGGCTTCTCCGCAACCATATCTAAGTTGTTAAATTAGAGAGTAGTTAAGGATTATAGAGAGAAACATTTCAGCTATTGAGAAGTTTGCCGCCAAACGCGCCTTAGTCTTCTTAAAGCACGGACACGGCTGCCTCTCCGGAAAACTTTCCGCTTCGCTGCTGAAAGAACGGAAGCGTTCAGGAAGTTGATACCCGAACCATAAATCTTCCGCTTCGTTAGGAAGAAGCGGAACCTTTTCTAGGGTGAGCTGCATTGACTGTCATCACCTGCAGCGCCATTTCTCTTGCTCACAGACAGTTCGGCAACTTGGACGGACCCGCTTCCTCGCAGCTTCCCGGCTTCCCGCGCATCTCGGTCGCGCATCGCAGGCGTATACAAATGACCCCAACTAAGTGGAACACACAGAAACGAAAATAAGAGAGGAGGGAAGCGTAGAATCGTGGCGTTGTAAGCGGTAATGAAGGCGACGGGGTGGGATTGAAGAGGAGAGAGAGGGCACGGGGGAGGCATGACTCGGTCGTTTTGTGTTTAGGCGATTGTCGAAATGGTGATAAATGGTCCTGTGCACACGAGAACGCAGCTAGGCCGACCATAATTTGTGGCGTCGTTTTTTATTGGAGTTCACTGCCGTTCCATCGACAGCCCTGGAACAGCTCAATTTCTGCATGTTTGAAAGCGGGTCAAGAAAATTACACCGCGCACACTTCTGTCAGCAGAGCTGAAGCCGGCGCGCCCACTTCGTTGAGGATACGTTTGCGAGGAAGCTGAAAGATCACTAAAGGCGATTTTACTGCTCCAAAGAAAAAAATGTGAAGCGGTCGGGCAAAATTTCTATTCTTTGATTCACGAAGGCAGGACACACGTTTAAAGGGTTTGCGATTTGAAATACTTTGAATACGTGTTTGTGCGATTTAGACGCATAATTGCCGGCTTATGTTCAAAATCCAAAACGCTGCTGACAATTTTATGCGCAATGCGCGCGAACGATAACGGACGTAACTGGATTTCACTTAACCTATCAAACATTCGCATCAGCTCCGCTGGAAATATCCTATCGCAGTTCCTTCTATGCAAATACAGCGACTGAATCTTGCCGCCATGTTATGATCCGCAAGCCTTATTGTAGAAGCCACCATAGTGGCCTTCTTAAACGACTATGACATTTCTGCGCTTTCTCATCTGATTTGGCTCTCGCATGCGCACGGTGTAATATTTCTTGAGAAAGTATCAAGCTGCAACTGTGCGGTAATACTACCTTTTATAAAGTTCCCACGCAGGGTAAAAGTCTTCGATATTTTAATAATACTAGTCAGCTGCCATTACGGTCTTCCATGTTTTCGTTCTCCTCTTCTTCTCCATTTTTGTCGTCTCTGTTCTCGGTTCACCTCGGATAACTATATCCTCCCGAGCTTCTATTATCATCTCTTCTGGGATGACATTGAAGAATATCAGCGATCGACGCCTTTTCTATTTTTCCTCGGGGTCCTTGATGATACACGGTCTTCAGAATCCCTTGGTGCTTTGCTGTTTTCAATACAGAATACGGGCCTGTAAAGGGGCACCTTGAATCCAACCCCTTTCGGACCAGCACCATGTCTCCTGGTTGAATATCGGGCATCGTGGACTGGTGACGTTTGCCAAAGTTCTCTTTCGTTGGTTTACGACACTTTTCTTTCTGGTTCAAATTCAGCGGCTTTTCGAAAAGTGTTATTTCTACAACTATATCAAGTTCTTTGTCCGCAGGTAACCAACAGAGTTTCTGGAAAGTGACGAAGTAAGGGCTGCATCCCAATGCTGCTCTGTGAGATCGGTTATGGCGAAGTGCAGCTTCTTCGAGAGCGTGATTCCACCCGCCTTTGAAGTTGGGGTGTATAGCCAGGAATGTCTTCAAGTCCCGAATCACCCTTTCTGCAAGAGAATTCGCTTCTGGGTGATAGGATGCTGGAAAGCTCTGATCGACGCCTCTTGCTTCAGCCCAATGGCGAAGTTTTTCGCTGCCGAATGCCGGTCCATTTTACGCAACGATGACCTTAACATTGGAGAACGTATCTTTCTTTAGAAAGTAAGTTACGCAGTTCGCATCTTCCTTGCTAGCTTTAGCAGCCGCAAACCGCGTACACTCGTTCACTGCAACCAGGCATCCTTGCGTCTTTTTGACCCCCTCGCCTCTCATTTTGATTTAAGCAAAATCAAGATGTGATGTTTCGAAGGGTACATTCGAATATTCCGGCGCGACAAATTTGTTTCCACGAGGCCTGAACTTGACTTTGCAAAGTTGGCAGTTGTGACACGTCTTTGTGTATTTAGCGACATCTATCTTCATGCCTTTACAAGTGAATCTTTGCGTTAGCTTTCTGTAAGTTTTAGTGAATCCATCATGGCCTCCAGACTCCAGACTGTCGTGGTAAAGTCGCAGCACGGTCGGCATTGCTGTTTCGGGCGCTTTTAACTTTCCGTTTCGTACCCTCATGTACTGCGTTCCTTCCCACTGTTTGCTCATATTCACTTCTTCATGGGTAACTTCTCTTGGTAGATGAAGTCTAGACAGAGCATTAGCGTCCTGGTGCTTTTGTCCTGGGCCGTGCACAACCTCGGAAGCGTACTGTTCAATTTCGCTCACCCATCTTGCTACTCTATGTTTTGGCTCTGTGAGTTGTAAGAGGTGAGTCAGGGCATGATTATCCGTGAACAATTTGAAACTTCTTCCTTCTAGATAGCTTCTAAACTATTTTAGGGCCATGGCTACAACCAATGCTTGTTTTTCTGTCGTAGCATAGTTTACTTGGGTCTTGGTAAACGTATAAGAAAAGTATTCTATCACTCGTAGTTCCGCGACAGACTTGTTGACATGTATTTGATAAAGAATGGTTCCTGCAGTATAATGAGAAGCCTTAGTGTACAATTCTAAAGGTAGGCTAAACTCTGGTAGCGTCAGGACAGGGTCTGAAGAAATAATTTCGACAAGTTCTTTGTAACAGCGCTCGCAGTCTTCAGTCCACATACACAGGGCCTCTTTTTGGGTAAGGGCTGTGAGACATTTTGTTTTTGTCGCATAATCCTTTATGAAGGCCCGCAAATGTCCAGGAAGGCCTAACAACACTCAAAGAGTGCAGATCAAAGGGCTTGGGAAGACTCTTGATGCGCTGAACACTTTCTTATTTGGTACTCTTTGTATTCCCATCGAATATTCTGCCGAGAAAAACAAGCCTCTGACAGAAGAACTCACTCTTTCTGACGTTGATCTTAACCTTTGTTCTGCTCAATGCACCTAGAATCATTGATAGATTACTACTGTGGTCATCTCTAGTTCTTGAATAGACAAGTATGTCGTCGACATACACATTACAAAATTTGCCAATAAATTCTTTGAGCACGGAGTTCATCATATTCTGGAACCATGCGCCTAAGTTTTTCAACCCAAATGGCAGCCGGTTATATTCGTAGATGTTGAAGGGTATAATAGATGCAGTGAACATCTTGGTTTCCTCTTTGAGTGGTGCTTGCCAATACTTCTTACGTAGGTCTATCGTAGGTCTATTCTGGGGAACCACTGACACTAACCGGTCTCGTCAATTATTTTGTCAATTCGTGACCTCGGAAAAGGGAACAAGTCTGTCGGTTGATAAGTCGGTAATTTGTGCACAAGAAATAGGATCCGTCTTCTTTTGGCACTAAGGTAATGGGTGAGGCAAACGGAGAGGTCGGAGGTCTGATAATGCCAGAATCCAACATTTCTTGTAGTTTCTGTTTAAGTCATACTTTCTTTTCATGGCTTAGCCCATAGGCTTTCTTCCTCACAACACTTTTGCGTCGAAGTTCGGAAGGCACTTCGATTGCAGTCGTCGCGGGAGGGTAGGTGCCGACACACAAAAGTTCCGTAAATTTCAACGAAACCTCGTCAGAGCTTGTGATTGTTATATCTTGTGACTGAATAAGGTTGTAATTCTCGGTGGTGATTATGTCGTTCCAATGAATTTTCATCTTGAATAGCTTCATGTCAGGCAAGGATAAAAGAAATTCAAACACCACTCCTGACATGACAAGGCTCCTCACGATGAGCTCAAGATCTCTGAATTTCACTTTCGCGTCCGTCCATTTTGCTAGCTCTCGACAGTTTCCGCCGTAACCTTGAACTCTTGTCAGCTTTTCCGGAAAAGATTTCGTCTTTAACCACTCTTTTCTCATTAATTAGACTGACCGAGGCACCTGTATTGATGACCGCGGGCACTTCGATAATATTCACGATCATTGGTACACCCGCTGTGGTTGCTCAGTGGCTAAGGTGTTGGGCTGCTGAGCACGAGGTCGCGGGATCGAATCCCGGCCACGGCGGCCGCATTTCGATGGAGGCGAAATACGAAAACACCCGTGTACTTAGATTTAGGTGCACATTAAAGAACCCCAGGAGGTCAAAATTTGCGGAGCCCTCCACTACGGCATGCCTCATAATCAGAAAGTGGTTTCGGCACGTAAAACCCTATAATTTAATTTTTTTAAATCATTGGTACAAACAAAATGCTGGATTTCACAAGGAATATTTTCTCCTGCGTCTCAGATATCTTGGCGTTCACAGATTTTCTGAACGCGTTCTTAGCGGATTCCACTTGACTAGGGATGTGACAACTCATGTTGGCAGGGTAATCTTCTCTTCTGTTCTGTGTGCCTTCCCTCTTCATGATTTTTGGGAAGTTACCATAAGAAAACATGGGACTTGAAGAAAGCGACAACACGAAGTGGTACTGCTTCGTTAACCGCGCCGTGTTGTCCCTTTCTTCAAGTCCCGTGTTTTCTTACGGTAACTTCCCAAAATCATGAATAACCAACTGGCTTACACCAACACTCTGCTATGTTACCTCCCTTTTCAGTTTCTGTTGCACCTCGCCTACTGTCGGATGTTGAGGCCAGGACTCTAACAACGCATATCTTAAGCAGTAGAGCAGCTCCTCGGAACTAGACGGTGCTTGAGCCTGACCTTGTCTCTGGCAACCTTTTGTCATCCCGTGTATCAGTCGCGGCACGACACAGAAATCTGGAAGCGTGGGATCCGCCAATCGCAGTAGGCGCCTCTTCTCAATGTAGTAGTCGAGCAAATTGCTGTCTCTCTGCTTGTAAGAAATTGCTTTGTCCCACAAGTGGACTGTGTTCGATTGAAATGCCTGAATAAAGCTTTTTTTTTTCACGTTTCCCATGTTTCTGTCATAGGCACTGTGATGCACAAATCATAGCACAATTTAGTGTTGCCACATAGGTACGGGTGCATGTTAAGTATCCGTTCGGAGTCACTTAACCAGTGGTCCTGCTCACACGCGTACTGGAAAAAAATCCAGCCAGAAAGCGGCACAAGCTGTGCTACCATCAAACATTTCCGGCTTCACTGTATCTCGGCGTATCGCACTAACGGCAAGTGTACTCAAAATTGCTTGCTGTTGTTCCATGGTGTGCATTTGCGTTAGCGTGTAGTTGTCCTATCGCCTTTAATATGCCTTCAAGTTGCGGCAGTGCGTTCCCATCTGTATCGCCTTGAGCGGCACACTTATTTCCAGTTTGTTTCCTAATAGATTCAAGTTCTGCCAGCTCCATGTCGATTTTCGCAGTACCTCTTTCTGTGACGTCGCTAATTGGTTACTTGGCTTTGTTAGTGATGGCTTCAAGTAGGCCTGGTGTAGTCATTTCTCACCTTCAAATGTATTGGATTGGATTTCCGTCTTTCAATTATGCTCTTCAATGTTTTCGTTTTCTTCTTCTTCTCCATCTTTGTCGTCTTTGTTCTCGGTTCATCCCGGATCACTAAACCCTTTAGTATTTTCGCACACTTGCGCATCCATACAGGGGAGTACCATTATACGGGAACATAAAGATATCAAGGAGAAAAAAACTGAGCGAGAGCCAGAAAGTTAGTCATTGTAAGTACCGACTGGCTACCCTGTGCTGGGAAAAGGTGTAAAGGAAATAAAAGGTGCACACTCTCGACATAAAGAGATCAAATTCATTCGTTGTGGCTATTCTGATCCGCTGTGTTACCGTCTATATTCCAGCCGTTCATTTACACAGCGATTCCACAGTATCATTACTTCAATAATTAAAACGAGGTAAAATGCACGCATCATTGTTTCGTGCTTTTGCTCGCCAATTTCTTTTTCAATGGAACTACTGAGGGCCTTAACGAAGTACTCGAAGTACTATATCGTGAATGCGAGTTCGCGAGTGCGTTATAAGCAACACTATGGAGCCGAATTCGCTTCGTATTCACTGCAATCCTGTTGACCTTAGCGCTTCCACGCTGTTAACAAAGTTTACTGCCTCCGTCGAGCCGGCAAAACCAAGCCGCGCCGTATATGAAAAAAAAAAAGAAGAATGAAGCAGATCCAATGAGTTGGAATATATATACTTTGTGTGAGTGCAAGAATCGGGACACACACACACACGCACGCACGCACACACACGCACGCACATACACACACGCACACACGGCCTTTTGTTAAGCGGAGTTGCTGACTACTAGCGAGTACGACGGGCGCCTCGAATGCATCGTGGTTTCAGAGGCAGTATGCGCATATGCACGTTGCGCTATTTTAATCCATTCTACCTGCTGGAAGAATGTACGTCCTCATTACCGTGCAGCCGGGGATGCGCGAAGGCCAGCGTCATCTGCAGGTGCCACAAGGAACCCAGAGGCGCGCGTGCTCATCTGTGATTGGTTGGGCTATTCGGCAAGGGCCTCACTCAGGCCGCAGCGCCCACGCAGTCACGAAACCACGGCGACGTTCGCAAAGAAAAGCTTTAAAGATGCGCGTGTCGCCTGCACACGCATGACGCCACGTAGAAACTCCGCCAGGTGAGAGATAGC
The DNA here is from genome assembly GCF_038994185.2 of Dermacentor albipictus. Taxonomy (NCBI): domain Eukaryota; kingdom Metazoa; phylum Arthropoda; class Arachnida; order Ixodida; family Ixodidae; genus Dermacentor; species Dermacentor albipictus. The sequence goes on along the minus strand of NC_091825.1, from coordinate 139,233,062 downwards.
GTGCGATGGTCAATCACTTCGAACAAAGTACGTTGCGCGCTCCTAAGTGGCCATCGCGCGATCGGCCGTTTCGTTAAAAAAACGAGCCTACTCGTTCGCCCAGTGCCAATCTATAAGGCAAGCGGGTGCTCGCTGTGATTTGTAATTTGCTGGAAACGAGCTGCGGCGTTTGCACTGCAGGCCTCTGCTCCAAGATACACTTGCTGGTCCGCCTTTTTCTTCGCTTACCGAGGACCCCACGGGAGAGAGAGTGAAGCAAACGGAGTGGGCGTGCGTAGGATAGTTCGCGTCGAGCGGTCATTTGTTACGCCCTTCTTCGACAAGAGAAAATGGGCAACGCAATATAAGCAGGTGTGCGCGTCTTTATCTCCCTGTTTGCATTCATTTGTCTTTAGGAAAGACTGCCAACGAAGAGGTTTGCAACTGTGTAACAGTTTGGCTTCACATGGGATCGATTATGCAGAAGGCCTCCCGCGGAGTGCTCTAGAAAGGCACAGCTTAATCAAGCTGGGAGAACAGAGAACCTATAGCCGTGGAAAGAGCCCTGACGACGCTGTTGCGTGCAAGTGGAAGCTCTATAGCTCTCGGCTAAGCAAAGAGAGGCGTGGTTCTTACCGTGTTTGGGAATGCATGTCGATGAATTAGCATACTGAGGTCAGCTCTGACAGGTTGCACGAGGCGCACTGATAGTTCAGGTTTCGCAGATGATGTGTTTCTTTCGTGTCGTGCACGCAGTATTGGAAATCGAAACCACGAATAGCAGTAATGGCAACGAAAAGAGTAAACGGAGGGGGGGGGGGGGAGGGTGAAGGAAAAGTAATAAACAAAGCCAGCTCAAAACTTCAGTGACTTGCTGATTCCATCTTGCTGACAACGGCGGTTACATGCAGCGCACTTTCAACTGATATTCATACACGTTATTTTCATTATTTGCCAAGTAAGGTTTAACAACTACATTATGGGCGATGTAATTTTCCGCTGTAGCCAGTTAGGAGTCCTCGCGCTGTATTTCGTACGCTCTCTCCTCTTCATACGGGTACACAGAAAGCGAATTTCACCGCACTGAGAGTCTCGCTAATTATGGACATATTTCCATGTGGGAGGGCGATTTAGCAGTGAAAGATGTGGTCCGACCCAACCGAACCGTAACTGAACCAAAAACCCGAGCTCAACCGCTATTGTCATCTGCACCAGAACGGAACCAAACCTCCCCCCCCCGCCCCCCTCCCCCACGCCCCTCCTTCCTGCCTTTCTTAGAATCGAACCTGAACCAGTACTTATTGTAGGAACCATTCCGAATCGATTCAGCAAATGGTTCAGAAGGCACTGTATACGCTACGCTGTAGGGCACATAGAGGGGAAACGTTGGACAAAGGCTCGAAGCCTTCTGTAGTGTGCAAACTATTCCCACGCTAAAAGCAGCACTCAGATAACTTCAAATGACAATCAACTCAATTGCGAGTCTCGCGAGACTCGTTACGTTGTTAATTTTTGTGCAAAGCTGACCTTGATGCTGCAAGTACCATGGGCATTTTACATACGCTCGCGCGCATGTTGCTCCGGCAAAGGGGCCGGTAAGATTCTGTTGGACTTTCTGATATCCTTTATGGGCCACGCGGTCGTTTGAGCTGCAGTTGGAAGCTTACTACTCACGAGAAAGCTGTAGCCTTGAAACTCCAGAGGTTCCTTCCGGTGCTGCTTGGCATCTGGTGTGACGCGACAGTGCTTCCTGTGAAAATGGCGGTGAAACAATGAGGGAAAAAAAAGCCTCGCCCGCCCCTCCCTGTTGAATTCGCAGACCAGATACGTACGTGATATAGCGAACTTTTTTTTTATTTGGAACTGCAACAAATGTTTACTGCGGCGCACGTTGGCTCTGCTTGATATAGGTACTTGGGAGTGATACCAGTACGTCGGTGCAGGTTGATGTGACTGCGAAATAAGGTCACTTAACTATAGGAGAAACACTACCTCGGCAGCTGCTTTTTTCGGGTGCAGTGCCATCCTCGTCATGAAGTCATTCATTTACATAAACTATGTAGCAAGCTACGAAATAGCGCAAAAGCACGTAACGTAATAGGTGCGTTAATTCGAACTCGCAAGAAACATGTGACAGCTTCTACGCTTCAGTACTTTGAAATAGCCAAACTTGCATGTGTGCCTCGTTAGCGCTTGGTTGCGGGTTCTACAGAACAGAGCATCCGATGTAAGGGTGACTCCGGTCACACAGACCTGTATCGTTGCCACATCTTGGTATATAAATTCATCACTGCATGATACCTGAACGTCTACGGGCAATTTACACGAATTTTTAGGGCAGCTTACAGGGCTAACTACATGTAATTAAACGTTGTTTTTTTTAACGCACTGGGCACGGTGCGCTTTGATAAGAATGTTAATCAAAGCACGCCTCCTTGCCCTAGTTCATAGTGTATTCAATGTCCTGTTAGATATTAAACACCATGCATGGATACGACGTCTGTCTCAAAATACGCGCGACCGCCTTGCCACGCGCTTTCGCATTGTACCTCATACTGAGCGTGGTAGTATGTTTAAAAGAAGAATAACTTACGCAAACTTCCAGGTGCATCACTGTAGTCACCTTCAAAATACCTGCCCGTTGGACAAAATCCAGGGGATCCAGATCTTCACGAGATGGAGGGCCGTTCTGATATTGCATCGTCCTCGGTGTCATTACAACCTTTCCGAAAACGCTGGACCCACTTGAACGCACTTTTTTCCGTTGGGGTATCATTTCGATAGGTTTTCTGCAACATTTGATAAATTTCTGCACCGTTTTCAATCTTTTGTTCCCCGTCTGTTCCTCTATGTCCATTGCGACAAGGACTAAAGGTTAGCTGCACAAATTATGTACATGCATAAAATTGCGCTTTTTCCGCGTATTTTCCAGTGGTGAGAGCGGCGCCTGTACACCTCCCACTTTGCCGACTCACTGCATGTACTTTTGGGGTTACCTCGCATATATACTAAAGTGTCGTAATGGTTTGAGACGGCGTATCTCCAGAACATCTCATAAGCAATCGGTAAATGGGAGCGCGTCTTCGGGCATTTCTATTGGAGCCAAAGTATGGTTTTCATGAGCGTATCTTGTGTCAACCAAACCCCGTTCGCGGGCTTCCTTTTGCAGTGATATTTTTCAATGTAATTCTCAAAATGCTTCACTACACTGCCACTAGAGAAACGGTGTGAAAGAATTTGGTGCAAAGCGTAAGTCTGTTAGCAAAATACGCTGAACGCTAAACAAGTTTTTTCGAAAAGCTTGGATTTGCTGTTTAAATCATGACCTTTCGTACTTGTGACGGTTATTCCAAATTGCTTGCTTGCTTGACCACTGTCTCACTCGTTTGCTTGTTTGCTTGATTTTTACCTTGGACTTTTGTGCAGCTGATGCCATTTATTTTCTAGTTTACGGCCCCCATTTTTTTGCTGACTCACTGCGTGAACTTTTGAGACAGGCCACATACGTCGGTCCGCTTCATGTAAGGCTGGATATAATATATTTTTCGCTGAAATAAACTTTCGAGCGAGGCTGGGAAACGTTTAAACCACTTAAAAATGTTTAAACATTTTTAAACACTTTTTTAAACACGTTTAAACACTTTTTAAACACGTTTAAACACTTTTTAAAACAAAAACGTTTAAAACACTTAATTATCCTTAATTCTGAACTTTACTCGTATCAACCGGCTCAAACCGGCTCGAACCATTATATTTCCGCTCCACTGCTGCATCTGAACCAAACGAGAACGTACGTATAGAAGTCTGAACCCGAACCTCAACCGAACCTGAAAACTTCTCGCCTCGCTATCCTGACAGAAAGTGCTATCTTCTCGCAGTGCGCGAAGCGGCAGTGAAGTGAGTAGTGAGATCATTTTGCTTGAAACACGATGAACATTTGTATGTTCCAATATACGCGTTATTCGTTACGTCTTCTGTTATGTCGTGTGTTGCCTGAACCAAAGTGGGACGAACAAACACGATCACCTCCATTCCTAGTTCATAACTACTCTTTCCATAGAAGTTCCGGAGGGGTCTGCGCAATTTTCACCATATCAGTGAAGGCGTCGTACGCAGAAAACAGCTGGCTATGATAATGACACCTTTCTCGTCTTTGCTGGCTCGCAAATGCACCGTAAACTTGGTGCAGCCAGGGCTGCAGTGCGCATGTGCTTTACCTTCGGTAGAGATGGTGAGGGGCAAATGTTTGGGAAAAGAGACTCATTTCGAACTACAGACTAGACGGAGGATATGATAAGCGCCAAGTGCAGCAATGAAAGATAGAACAAAGAGCTGTTCGTCTGTACAGGCGCCCTCCTTACAAATATCAGTTGGTTCCAGCACGTCAACCGACCTCGCGTTGCAAGATTATGCATATTAGCTGTGGCTAACGTATCGCCGCCGCGCACCAAGAACTGTATACCGAGTTCCTGCCTTAGCCGACCGCATTTCGACTGCACAAGCGGCCGCGACCTCTGACTCGCCGCATTCCGCGCTTATCACATCAGGTCGTCGAGCTTTTAAGTTAACTAACCCTGCAGCGACTATACAACGCATACGTGCCCGCAAGCACGCCTGTCGCCGGTGATCCCGCTATGCAACGCGGGGGAGTCCTTGCGTCGCTATGCGCGGGGGACGCTGTCAACCGAAATAGCAGGGCTCGAGCGGCGCGCGCTGACAGAAGCCAAGGCTAACAAAGCGGCCGGCGCATCCTCCTTTGCATGCGGTGATCTCGGCCTCGGCAGTGCGCGCGTGGGGCCTCTTCGACACCGCCTCGAAAACAAGCGAACGCAGGGATTGCGGCGCCGCCGGGGTCTCCAAGGCCCTTCTCCGCGGAAGAAGCCCACCGTCAACGCGCCGGCGCTGTTTGCAGGCTCTCTGGATTCCGCGGGGATGCCGCGTCTCTTTGGAACACTTTGGTGCGACACATCACGCGCTCAGGCCAGGCGTTGTCAGCAGAGTGTTAGCCACCTCGCGACGCTTCAACGCTAGCACAGAACTAGTCCCTGAGGAAACGAAGGGCTGAAGATGTCTGGGCAACCGCTCTTACTCTTCTAGCAATTCCGCCGAAATGAAAGTTTGTCGTTCATTCTTTCACACTCGCGCCCTCGGCGAATGGACGCGTGAACCCAGCGCGGACCTTCCCCGTCGCTTCCCTCCTCTGACTCCTCCTTGCTTTCAAAGCCAATCTTTCTTTGCTGACCGTGGCCGCGGCGGCGGCTGCTGCTGCTGCTGCTGCTTTCGTCATGCCGATTAGATCAAAACAGGATGGCACACCCACAACGAATCGCTTTATACGTTCTACAGATCTCAGGTCTGCTGTACTGCAGGTGCAGCGAGTACGCGGTGGCCGATTTGATTCCCCACGGGATTATGCAGTTAAACTACAAACGATACCTAAATATCCTGACTGAAGCACGTATACCTCTACCAGCGCATCATTCGAATAGCTTGGCTCTGCTTCTCATTTTCGTAGTCGGAGGAGTATATGAACTCAATCGCAACCATTTTTTTCTCTTGCCAACGCTAGCTACAACTTTTCTGCCTTCCTGTCTTCTTCCCTCTGCAGAAATAACCGCTTTTAGTAATGCAGAGGAGCCGACTGACTGACGTTCAGAAGTCCGAACGAATTCATTAGAGAGAGAGAGAGAGAGAGAGAGAGAGAGAGAGAGAGAGAGAGAGAGATAAACTTTATTGTTAGACCAGGCTTCTTGACCCCAAAGGTGGGTGGCCGCCTCAGTCCAGGTAGCCATGGCTCGCTGCCGCCGCCCGAGCCCTGTTCACGAACCGTAACTGGCTGTCAGGGTCTTGCGTCACCAGCAGAGCCTCCCACTGGTCTTCCGCTTCTTCCTCTATATCCGCTTCTTCCTGCATGTTATCATTAGGGAAGAAAATTTCTGATTCTTCAACCTCGCGGTCTGTTGTCGATCGCCACTAGCTCGTATACGGGGACAGAACAAGGGTTCGTCGAGTGCGCTTGCGCGGAAGGATCCTGTAGCGGTGCTGACCACGCCCCTTAACATTGAGCATTCCTGAGAGAAAAGAAAGAGAGACGGTGGGAAAGCTAAGCAGAAAATAGCCTGATTGGCTGCCCTATACGTGCTGGGGGAGGGTAACAGAGGAATAGAAAAGCTAGAAAGAGAGGGGAATGAAGGACGCGGTGAATGATTGCCCGCGTTTGCAGCATCACGCAGTCAATGGTGCTATAACACAGGGTATTTATATTCAAAAAGACGATACACTGTCTTCTGGCCAGTCATCTGCGGGGATGGTGTTCCAGTAGCGTCTGCACGGACAGTGGACGATATTCTAGTCGCGACGATCAATTGAACATTGATCGTCTTTGTCGATGGCAGTGACTACAAAAAACAGTCGGTGTTCTCTACGCAATTGCAGACATCGCATGCAGCACTGCCAGACGCTCCAATTGGAGCTGAATAATTTCTCGTCAAGAGAACTCATCACCACACCTACTAATGAAAAATATATGTCTCTCATCGGTGCCGTCCAAGTGGAGGCTAGAGTTGCAGCGAATGGTTTGTTCTCAGTGGTTGCCCAGTCGCTGCAATATGACTGCAAATGCAGACGCAGACAATGCTGCTCGAACATCAAATCAGGAAGGTCACTGTGAGCCAATTCCGCTCTCTGGGATAGACGCGGCGAAGCAGCTTCGTCATCAGGCCCTCGTTATCCGAGTGGTCTACTGCAACTATAATCTGCGCTAAACTGCACGAACAAAATTATTTTCTTAGGAAGGCTGTGAGGTTGGGTTAGGGTTAACTGGGATGCACTAGAGAGGTTGTAAACAGCCCGCTCCATATCGCTTGACGGGGCAGCACGAATATGTGCAAACATAGTCATGCAAGCAAAATGCATTGTTGGAAAGTGTAGTTTCATCTATAAATATAGCGTACAGTGCATGTCTAAATTAGCCACAGGGAGCATGGACAAAATGAGCGGGCAGGAACCAGGCTATAGTCAGACATTACTTTTGCACAACCTCTTTCGCGGAGGGCGTTAATAGGATCGTCATCGAAAGCTCGATGATGTCAGAACATACGATTGCTCTTCGCCGCAGTCTATTATCGCACTGATTATCTGTTCGTGCGAACGTGGACGTCGAAAATAGTCGCTTGAAATTAGAGCCCCCGCTCTATTGAGCCGTACCCAATGAAATAAGGCCTTGCCAACAGTACACCACTCTTCTTCTATGGTCATTCCATACACTGCTGTCTATTCACAGTAATGTGTTTTGAAAGGAGCACCTCGCTATAATCTCTGTGCTGACGTTTCCGAAATACTGAAATTTCTACAGATAACACGAACACGTTATCTACACTACAATGCGTATATATAGTGCTAGAGTGAACTTTTTTTTTTGCTTTACTCTTCCGGTATTCCGACAAATGTGAAAGTGCCCCGAGTAGCCAGCTGTACGCTTATTCTGTATCTCCTCCCACGAACCGAAACAGAAAGCGCTGTCAAATTCCTCCGGACTATACTTGGCGAAGTAACGCATTTGTTGAAGCAGCGTCTCTGTACATTTCCATTCATTGCCTCAACAAGTTGTCCGCGAGTGCACCTTGAGATAAGCCCTTTGCACGAACGCGAGAAGCGGTGCAGTTTAAGACGCCGCACCGAGAACACTGTGACGCACTGGCTCTCGCCTTATCCGCACTGCACATAAATTTCAGCGCTCGCGCTTGGCAATATACGCGGAGGCGACAAAGGCGTTCCTCTGTTCCCGCATCAAGGCCCTTCTCGCACAGATGCGACGCGCGGCGGATGAGGGGGGGGGGGGGGGGGGGGCTGCGCGCTGTGTCGTTCTGCACTGCGTCCTCGGCGTGGCTTCTGCGAAACGGGCTGTCTTCTCCACTCACGGCCCAGAGACACGCACGAGACAAGCCGAGATAGAAGACTCGGGCACAAACCACCGCAGGCGGCCAAAGCTTTGTCTCGGCGGTTGATTCGGGGCCCGCGTACACCCCGTTTAGCTTTATTTATGGACTCGCGTGGGGGGCGGGGACGGGGAGAAGTAAGATGTGCAGGCGTCTGGTTACCGACGTCGAATGAGCAGATCGCTAAGTCAGATTAAGGCTACGCATTTGCGTGGGGAGTACAAAGATAACAGGAGAGGTCGAGCACGAGGGAAGTTATGAGAGCCAGGAAGACGGAAGACGGCGACTTTGTATCCGAGGGTTGAGTGTCACAAGCACGATACAAGTGCGACGCGTAATAGGAAACAAATATATATACTATTGATCTTTCGAAAAAATCGGAGTCAAAATCGCGAGGTGAACTGCCCGGCGGAAAGCACGTTGTCGTGTTCTTTAAACCAAAGACTTCTTGCAGGCGAAGTTATTATCTGAATTTGTAGTGCTTTTCTCTCCTCTATGTTGAGGGAGAGAGGAGGGGGGGCTGTGTCCTTTTCACGTAGAACATAGCGGCGGAAGAGGAACATTGAAGCAACTTGAGTGGTGCTGTCTCCATGCCTTCGAATTTAACGAAACTCTCCGCGTGTGTTACAACTTGCACGCTTACCCTCCTCTTTATGGGAAACGGAGCGGAGGGAGGTAGAAACAATACAAACTGTCAGGAATCCCGGAAAGCTAGCTTCTTACTTCAGCAAGGCTTGTATTACCTCACTGCTGCTGATTTATACAGCTGAGTCGCCAGCAATCTCATGCGAACATACGAGTTCATTGGACGCGGCCATACCTTTTCTTTTCTGTTCTTCTTTTAATACGCTTATATTTAGATTTGTGATGTTAGTGAGCAAACAGTCTTTTAAACAGGATTGTTGCATTTGGGTTATGAGGCGTGTGATTACATCACCAGTGCCCACTTCGCGACAATGACGCCCGTTCCATTTGGCGTAGTTGTAACAAACATGTGTGTATCAAGTTCACAAGTATTCCTATTACGGGTGCGTAGGCTAAACTACATTATAGATGCAAGTAAATTTTGTGTCACGTTATCCAACGAAAGAATACAGAGATCTCGCGAGTCACCCAGTAAGGGGCTGCTAGTTCAGGGTTATATCATCGTAACCACGTTCCGAGCCGCTTACGTCAGCGGCTCACCACCTTGGTCAGTTCCACTGTGGGCATCCTTTCGTCGAATCAAGGCCAACATCACCATCATCGATTTGTACTAATCGTACTAGGCGCGCGTGGCTTCTTCATTACGGGGCTTAACGGTCGATGCTGTTATCAGGTTGTCGCGTATAACAGCTTGTGTGCAGCGGATGGTTTCGGTCTATGTTTATCAGTGTGCGAAGCGTTCGATTCCTCTGGCGCGCCGAACAGCTGCTTGCTGAGAGCTAATCCGTAATATGGGAGGCTTGCGAATTATGATTGCGGCGTGCGTGTTCTGTATGCATTGAGCGGCTCGGGGTTTCGTTTAGCATCTGTTACTCGGACTGATTCAGACCGCGTACTTGCCGTTTCGTAAAGTTTGTTCCTTGCGATTCTCAAACGTGCGCTGGCTTTCAAGAATGGGTGTGCGCTATTTAGTTCGTGGGAAGCAGCTGCGATTTCCGTCTGGCCTGCAATCGAACGACAGTTGCGAATGTTTGGCAATAGTTATTTCTGCCTCTTTTGTCTTCCCATGTGCTGCCTGGTGAAGAAATAGTTGTGTCGTCTGTTGTAGTCTATCATATTTCAAAACACTGATGAAGGTGCCCGTCTTCTGTGCGCCTGTCATCTGTAGGTTGCATGTTTGAAAGGTAACTGTGTATTCTCTATAGCTGTGTAAAACTGTACCACTGAGGAAGAATTCTAGATACAGTTCAACTCGCTGTTTTATGGTGCTTCCTCTTTTTCTTCCGTTTCTATGTAAACGTTTCGTACACTGCATATATTGAAGCTTTGTCGGACGCCTCCATTCGCGAGTGCATTTATTTGGCTACTGAGCAAACGAGACGTTTTCTTTATCCATCCCCTTGTACGTGAGCTAACGAGGAGGATGGGTCCTCATCCAGGATTTACCCCGATTTCTGAGTATATCGAACATATGCGTAACAAACATTTGCTTTTTTTTTACCTCCTAAATATGGCATGGCATCTCACGAGATACTTGCGGAGGTAGGGCGAAAAGTTAATATTTACTGAATGACATCAGCCTACTGGTTCTCCTTATTCTTTTGAACCTCTTGTGAGACAAGCCACAGCCGATACATCCGCTCTACGCCGCGCATTTGTCTTGCAATTAATTAGCACGAGCACAGTTACTACATCAGCAGCGGGGCCAAAATAAGAAAAGAAAAATTATTTCCCTTTTCTTTGAGATGCTAACATGGTTCTTGTTGTTCACGGCAGACAGTTTTGTTTCGTATTCACACCTTCGTAGCGGCTGACGCAACTTCGACGGTGGTTTCAAAGCGTGTGGCCTGATCTAGAGCGACGATATATATATATGTATGCGCCAAGGATTCGTCCGCTGAAGAAAATCAAACGACCGTCCTAGAGCTGCCAGGACATCCGCACGGACGTCCTCGACAGATTGTTTCCGTCACCCTGACACGGCGCCTCTGTCACCGGCCTTTACGCCTTGCGCAGACCCAGTTCGGAGTGAGACGTCGGGCCTGCTTTATTTATTGCCCCACCCAAGCTGTTCTCGCAACCCACCCGCTGTTTCACAGGCGTCTGCAAGAAGCCGACTTGCCGGGAAGCGAGGCTCCATGGCACATTTAGTTTTCGGCGTACTATGTAACCTGCAGAAAACCCTGAAGTTTACCTGTGGTTTGATGGAAACATTATAGCTGCACTTTCTTAAAGGAATGCTGGCACATACTTTCGAAATTGTATAAGCTCCACCGCGCGCTTTTCGCGCGTAAAAGAATCGCATTTAGCGAGTGTGATGGCTTGTAAACACTGATAAGATATCGCAATTTTATAGTTAAGTCGTCTCGCAATGTCGGACCTGTGCGTCATCGACAACTATACTGACCGCCTGACATGCAGTAAAGTTTGCTGACGTCTTGCGGCGATGAGGCTAGGTATGATAGCGTTGCTAATAACAAAAAATTACCGACGATTACGTTACTTCCTAATGCGAAATTTGAGCGCAGCAAATAAGCTGTTTCACCTTTTCGATAGATTGAGGCAAAGAAATCGAGCAACACATGTATGCGCTGTCACAGAATTTTTTTTTTATTTTTCACACGTATTCCTTTAACAAAGACTCCACTAACAGTTCTTGACAGTCATGAAGGAAGCTTTGTGGTCGGAGAAATAGACTGATATATGTTCGACTTGGTACACCAATGCTTGATTCTCAAAGACGAGATCTATACAAGTGCCTCGCGAGGTTGTCACAGCCGTGGGACGCGTTACGAGCGAGAGGAACGGGATGTTCTCCCGCATAAGTGTTAGGAAATTGCTGTTTGTCTTTATGCCAACATTAAAGTCCCCCACTACTAACATCGGTGTGGATCGATGGACGGTTAATGCGAGTTGCAGGAAGTGCATGACGTCTTTCGTGAGTGCGGTAGCGGACTCACGAAAGCGGTATCAGTCGGTCGCTGCTAGCGCTGGGGGGATGAATTGGGGGCGGAGCTGGTTACGAGGCCGGCGATAACGCCGACGACGACGCGAAACCCAGGAACGGACGCCAAAGAGCCATTTGTGTAGCCAGCCCTCCTCCACAGTCTCTCCTCCTCCCTTCCATCATCCTCCCTCGCCCGGAGAGCCGACAGCGCGCATGCGCGGCGGCGGAGTAGATTCGTCGGCGAGCTGGTTACGAGGCCGACGACAACGCCGACGACGACGCCGACGACGACGCGAAACCCAGGAACGCACGCCAAAGAGCCATTTGTGTAGCCAGCCCTCCTCCGCAGTCTCTCCTCCTCCCTTCCATCATCCTCCCTCGCCCGGAGAGCCGACAGCGCGCATGCGCGGCGGTGGAGCAGCAGATTCGTCGGCGAGCTGGTTACGAGGCCGACGACAACGCCGACAACGCCGACGACGACGACGACGACGACGACGCGAAACCCAGGAACGGACGCCAAAGAGCTGCGCTCTAAAATATAAACCTTGGTGCCGTGCGTGTCTCGTCAACTTTCTCTCGTTCGCGGCAGCTTCACGCACAAGAGTGCGATCGCCAGTGTGATCTTGACGTCATGCATGACGCCTGCACCTCCTTACTACCGAAGCTTTTTCATAGATCATTATAGTTAATTATCTAGGGCGCTCTGGCCTCCGAGTATATTTCCTAAGGTTTAGATTACTTGGACCTTCATATAACGTAAAACAAAAAGAAACTGACAGATTCCATGTCGGTACTCCTTCAAAATTCAGAGCACAACGATCCCGCGCGGAGATATATTTCCGACACCGAGCGCGGATTCGTCACGTGGAATTACTCCGACGCCCGGAGCCGTGGTGGGCTGTGGCAACCGTGGCCCACTTGGCGCCAGCTATGAAAAATGTCACGGAACGAACTAGGGCTGTCTTTCGGAGAGGCGGAGAAAGTAGGCCGGTTGGCATTCGCGTAAACGTCTTCGCACCGGCATCACACTAAAACGACGCCGGCCTGGCGAACCCGTAGAGTTAGAGGTCTTCAGAGCTGCTGCGAACAAATGTTCGTGTGGAGGGCGGGGGGAGGGGGGGGGGGAGCGAGATATTCGGTGTTTACGCGAGCTGCGGCGACTGTCCTCTGGAAATTTCCCGTAATAATATGTTGCCGCGTACCTGAGCGACTACATTGGCGGGGTAGGCGTGCTCGCGCTAATCGCAATTCGTGGCCTGATTTTTACAGCGAAGCTGTATACATATACCGTCCAAGGAAAGTTTTGTGTCGTTGTAAGGAAAAAAACTACCCACATGTGGGCCGATCCCGGAGATAGTGAAATGCCGGCCCGACCCGCGGCGAGGTGAAGCAGGCGTTAAGCACTCCCCATATACGTGGGCCCATCCCCAAGATAGTGCAATGCCGGGCCGACCTGCGGCGGAGAAGCAGTTCGCCATTAAGGGGCCCACATACGCAGCTTCACTGGTCATCCTTCTTTGCAGACTGTAAGGGCACTGAGTTTCTTGGGAATTCAAGGAAAAAAAGAAAGTGAATCGACAGTTGACTCCTTTCACCCGCACCTTGCTCTTCCCATTCCCGTAATACATGCGACGTAATTTTCTCTTAATTATAATTTTTGTTCACCTTTTCTAAGTGAAGCTCAATAGAGTGAACACCGCACATGCCATGTTCAGCAGTTATCACCGTGCAAACGTGGCGATGACTATTATATTATATACTGAAGCGACCTTGGCCCATGTGCGGATGGGAACACTCTGTGTGTTACATATAAACGTATGCACCGTCGCATGCGAGCAAACCTGAAACCTCTGAAACGCGTTGGACGAAGCGGTCACCAAAGATCACAGCCCCGTCGCGCAATGAAGCCGGCAAGCTGGAACAAAAGACAACCGTCCTCAGACTTTCTTTGTTTTTTGTCTTTGTCTTGCGCATTGCTTTGGCTCAAGCTTTCGTTATTTCTTTCTTCGAGTTTGGGCTGATGGGTTGGAAAGTTAGTAATAAGTGTAAACTTTCCCATTTTGACTTTTGTAAACTGTATTTCGGGCAGAGGTTACATACTGAAAGCTATACACGCTCATCTAGCTAATATACCGAAAGGCGTACACGCGAACAGCAGCGCGACTCCCCAAATCTTGTGGCGCTGCTTTCGGCCTAAGCGCACAGAAGCAGAATTTCGACGAGTCTTCCGAATCGACGTGTTTTTACGATAAGACTTCCCGCCCATCTGCTGACATAAACGCGTCATCCCAGAGAAGCATCACAAAAACTATCTGTGCTGAACACATCTGCACATTTTCTTTCTCTATGAGACCTGCAACAGTCGCGCTTTTCCAGCGCGTTGTTCACAACTTCACAAGATGGTCGCCATTAGAGCTTCTGTCTCCCAGATACGCCCTCCACTCTCCCTGTGGGCGCCTGCGTTTACCACAACGCACACGCGCTAGCGCGGCTACGTTATGGTAAACACCCGTTTTAAAGATAATTGGGTTGGAACGACGGGTTCCGCGTGATTGCAGCCCCGGTGCAGCCTTCGTTAAACAGTTCGAGCCCCCGCGTCGACGACCCCCTCCCCTTCCGAGCGCCGTCGGAGATCGTCGGCACGCGCCACGCGTGCGTCCTCTGCTTTGCATCCCGAAATAGCGGAAGTGCTGGCACGGATGGCGTTTCTCGGCGAAACAAAACACAGCAGGCAGGGCCAGTGCCGCAATCCCCTTCCCCTGTTCTCTTCCACCGCCCTTTCTCTCGCTCTTCCGTAGTTCTTCCTGCGGTCGGCTAACAACGGTTCGTCTTCCTTCCGTCCTATCGGCGCGCGCGCTGTGCTTCCTCAGCCGGCCGCTGCCTGTTTCCGAGATCAGCCGGCGTACGCCACCGCCTCGTTCTTTCTTTTCTCGCTTCCTGCCCTTTCGCTTCTTGGAGCCTTCCGTAATATAGGCCTCTTAGAGGCGTGCTTCTCTTCTTTTCCGGAGCTCCCTTTTTAAAAGTTGCCGCGATGCTAAACTGGTTCGATCGGGTGTGTCCAGCGCGCTTGGATGACGTCCAAAGAAAAGAACAGGCACGCTAGGCACTGCACCGGCCAAGGCGGTGCCGAAATCTCAGGGGGGGGAAGGGAAAGAAAGAAAGAAAGAAAGAAAGAAAGAAAGAAAGAAAGAAAGAAAGAAGAAAGAAAGAAGACCTATGGGTAATGGCGTTAGAGGAAAAGGCGGTTGTTTTTATGTCTCATTACTCAGAATTTTAACGAGAGCAGTAGAACCTGAAGAAGTGGAAATACTGGAACAAATTGTATTTGTGGTGTACACTTGTATTCCTAGAAATGGCTGAATACGGACGGTTAACCAAATGGCTACTCTCTGTTGTACTTAGCGTAGCGAGTTGTGGGTGACTAGTCGCTTGTATGAATTTTTGAAACTTGATATGCTATTGTGAGGATCTGACCGTGCTACACAAGTGACGGCCATGCTCCCTGCTCCCCATTAGGGTGAATACAATTTCTTCTCTACCTTAATTGCACTAATATGCTTCAGTGGAAGTATTTTTGTCTCGTTTTTCAGATCGACTCACTAGTCTTGCTGCAGCTTCCAAGAGACGTTCGAAAGTAGTCATGGGTATTTTACATGCTGATTTTGTTTCCATTTTCGCCAGCAGGTGGCGTAACGATCTACAAGGCTCTGCGCCACTGGACAATCAGCGCGACGGGTTATTGATCCACGGGGCTCACGAAGCGTTCCCAAACTAGCATGATTGAAGAGCATCTGGTTAATGATGGCATGGGCATTAGGCTGTAGGACACTCGCGTAGTTGCACCCAGAACGTTCTGTCAAACCGCGGCGCAAAAAAAAAAAAAAAAATGAAGGCAGCAAGCAGCTGGCCAACGGAGCCACACTGTAGTCGTCACGCAAGTTACTTAACCGTTTTCGTTGTGCCTGGGAATCGCTACGGGGCGACTCTGCTAATGAAACGAACTTTGTTGCTCGACGCACCCTCATTAGCGTAATGAACCCGACGCTTGCAGCAACCGTGCTTGCTGGCTGGACAAAATTCATTACCGCAGGATGACATTTACCGAGCATTCGGATAGCACGACAGCAAGTATAGTGCGTGCGTGATAGGAAACAGTTGTGTGCAGCAGTAGGCTCTCACGTAGTCCTTCCAAGAATGTCGTAGTGTTAGCAGGCTGTTTGGATTCGTGCATGTCGGCGTCGTTCACTACTGCTCCGGCTTTGAAACCGACTTTTAAGCGCAACTTGTGATTTGGAGGCGGTGGTCCTTGCTGTGCTTCCGCTCCAACAAGCAGGAAAACTGCAGTAAAGAACGCTGTAGCACATTGTAATGAGACTCCCGAGACAAGCATCGGCTCTGCAGCAGTAACAAAGGAGGCATTGTAGCCATTGTCGATGCTTTCTTCTTTGTTGGAGAAAAGCAACGGGAAAGCGAGGAAAAAAACAATGAACCACGAAAGCAGGAAAACAAAAGACGTGGTCTATCGCTGTGCGCTAAAGCCACTGATCGCCGGTTTACGAAGCTTTGTTATTGTTTTTCTCGAGTACCAGTGTAGTGGCTGACCGTCGTAGGCAACGACCCTCACCAGACGTTCAAAAAACCTGTCTTGCGTTTCTTGCTGTAGAGTGAACCATGCTCCGGCTCCCTAGTTCCCTGCAGTGTGGCGGAAGCTGTGGACCGCGGCTGTGAATCAGAAAAAAAACAACAACCAGCAGAAGTGGCAGTCCCATTGTTCGCCTCGGATCTCACGCGGTGCGACGTCGACTGACTGGACGATTCACGGAATGATTAGCAGCTCACAGAGCTGCTTCGGTAAGCCTTCCCCCTTTCTCTAGAACACGCAGCCGGCTTTCGTTGCTTTCGGCTGAAACGAGCCCTAGCCTTTGCTGTCCTGCGCGGTGTCGGTGATATGCCCTCGTTGACGTGATAGGCTATAAAGGAAACCCTGGATAGCAGTGTGCATATATCTTGCTTCACCGTCTTTTGCCCCCTTCCACAGTTCCTTTATCATCCTTCTATCCCATCTTTCCCTCTCCAAACTCCCATTCTCACTCGTGTTTAGGAGCTACTCGCATTACGCCTACTTACTGGCTTTTCTTTCGAATAAACACTCTCCTTCTAATCCTCGTTAGGGAGCACACCTGCTACCTGCGATCGTATAGGCGCGATCGCGTGGTAAACGACGAAAATAAAGAAAGAAATACAGAGAAAGAGAGAGAGAGAGAGAAAGAAAGAAAGAAAGAAAGAAAGAGAGAAAGAAAGAAAGAAAGGAAGAAAGGAAGAAATGAGAGCGAAGCTACGGAGGTGACAGCAGTGCGATGTAAATTGAGTACTTGAGGGCAGAGAGAGGGCAGCGCGAACGAAGCGAAAGGACGCCTCCTTTTCTTGCCTTTCTGTCCCTTGTGGGTGGCCGTGTTTGTTTCTCTCGCTGTCGCCCGTTGCTTCGCATTCTGAAGGGGCTCGCGTCTCGTGCGCAGTTGACCCAGCAGCGCGGCCGCGAGGCCTGCATACACGCTATACACGCGCACTGCTCGCTGGTGGTGACACTGCGACGGAGCGAACGGGGAGATGTGTCGCGCAGCTGTCGAGCCCATTGCGGTCATTAGCCTCCTCTTCGCGAGCCAGGCGCGAAAGCGAAGAAACCTGGAAAGAACATTAAAAAAAGAAACGCAAGAGAATGTAGTGGATATGAAAGAACACGAAAGAAAAAAAATAGCGAGCCTGCCAGAAAAGATAGCCAAGCCCGTCGGCGTCTGCTTTCTTTCGGGTAGAAGCCATTCTCCATTTCCTTTTTAACTGCCTTAAAAAGAAGGCGCAGATGTGCGCACCCGCCTCCCATGCTCGCCTGGTGGTGAGCGCCCTGCTGTGAAAGGGAAGCTTGTGTTTTTCTCGATTCTCCGGGCCCTTTAGTCTTCTTCGAGCATTCGACTCGGCTGTCCTATATGATCGAAAAGCCAGAAGACGAAGGAGAACGGAGCGAAATAAAGAAAAAAAAGGAAGAGAGTAGGTGGCCAGAGAAAGCGTTTTGCGGAGTCTGATTGCGGATGACGAAAGAGAAGATGCGAGCGGCGTGGCCCGGTGACGCCCTTATATGGAATTTCGACCGAGGAAACGAGAGGTACGCTCTGTGCTGATTGCTTTTACTTTACGCGCTTTGCTTTCTTCTTCTGGCGGTGCAGATTCGCTACACGCCGTTGCCGCACCCCGCCTGCGGTGTTACGTGGCAGCAACGTACAATTAACAGTGCGTAATCGAGATCCACACATTAAATCGCTACGCGTTGACTAATTTAGCCTTGGAATGCGTGACCACCGTGGTGGTGGAGTTAAAATTATTGCATTTCTCTTTACCTGCTTGTGTCGTTTTTCTTGTTCTTATTTCAAAAAACGCCGCCGTGCCGACAGATCTTACAGAAAACACACGCTTCTGGTCGCTGACCAAGTCGAACAAATAGCCAACCCTGAGGCAATATGAATAAATATAATTGACGAGGTCTGAGGTTTATCTGGGGTGTAAGGCACGTCACAGTGGTCAGCTTGGAGCCCTCTTTCGGCTACGCTTCACGTGTACCGATACCTCTGCAGTCAACAATTCGGCAAAAAATTCGAACGGGACAGGGCCACAAAGAATACGACCACACGAAGCGCTTAACTGTTCATTAACAGTGTCCACTCATTACCATTCGGCAGTACACTCCAGCATGATCCTGATTTTCTTAACTGAATCACCGTGGCGATAGGGATCGTAATCCGACTTTGCGCGCAATAATCGAGCCATTTCACATAAAAAATAGAATAAAAAATAAACGAAAAGAAAAATAGAGATAAACAGCGCGCCATGTATTAGCCAGGCATCAGTTTTACTTTGCGGTAAAGAGTTTGCTTTCGTGACAACCAGTTGTCATGTTCCTTGAATAGTTTGCAATGATGGTTAAGCTACCATGTGTCCTTGTTATTTCTTTTTATCTCACGATTGTATATATTCGGTATTCCTACCTATTAAAAAATCAATTTGTGAGTTAGCGGTCCTGTTATAGCCTTTTCTTCGTACCCAGTCCCGTTCGCGCTCTTTTTTCCATTATGCCACCTTGCCAACTCGCCCAGTTGACGAATGTTCTGAACTCTAAACTTAATGACATTTCAGAATCCAAATGGGTTGCGGAAATAAACATTAACTTTCGACTTATTCACTGTCAGGAAGCCTCTTGTTTCTTTTTCCTTTTCTACCCTAACACGCTACTAACCAGACACGATTTCATCGAACTCGTGGCTACAGGGACATCTGTACAGTCCAGTGCGATTTGAAGGTTTTTGCGCGAGCGTCGACCAAGAACCAGAACAGCGCTATGGCCCAGAATCATCTTTCGAGGAGAGGGAGGTATCAGGCCAGCTTCTCTCACTCTTTTACAGCGAAGCTGTCTATAGTTAGGATCTGGAAGAAATGTGTACTGTCCCCCCCCCCCCCCCCCCGAGATGTTGATAAAAACAAATCATCATGTGGGCCAATCATGGTGATCGTTCAGAAAGGGTCCAATCTCAATGGCACGTACCCCTGTGGGCTTGGGGACCGTAAGGCGCCCTTCAACTACCCTTGTCATATGTGGGACCTAAGGAGGTCCCAGACACGAGGGCAAGATCATATATATATATATATATATATATATATATATATATATATATATATATATATATATATATATATATATATATATATATATATATATATATATAAAGGTTCTGTACAACTTTTTGAAATAGGATTGCTGAAAAATTCTCGGCGCCAACCGCGCAAACGCGCTTGTGCCACTGCTTGCGCGTTCGGCATCGTCTTCTTCCAATATATTTATATATAAACTATCATCACCAGCAATGGCTCGAGCGTCGTCTTCTTCCACGGCTGGCTCCGTTCCAGCGCACAATTTCACTTCTGACGTCGTAACGGGCAGACCGCGTTTACGAGGGTATGAGCCACTGCTTAAGGGGGTGTGAGTCATTCATTGTCTTACGTGACGGACACATTTTATCGCAGAGGTGATATGCGAATACGTGTGCGTACCTATATCGCCACGATGACTACAGATTAGTACACTTTGTATCCATATTCTGGGTCACTTCTGTGTCGTGCGCTAAACAGCTTCGCTGGTCATCCGCCTTCACAGAGTGGAATGGCTCATGAATTTTTTGCTGTTCCTTAAGCTGCGGTCACTCCCATCTGAAGAAGGCGCTTTTCTGTTTTCTTCAGCGAACAGACAGTGGTGGTATTGCGTGCAACGCATTCTTAGGTATTAGAAATAAAGAGAACGGGTGGCGAGTTCGTCACGGGAGTGATTGTTGCAGCATGGAACAGCCAACGAGGGAGAGCAGAATGCGAAATCTTGATTTCCACTGTTCCGAAACGGGCCGCTAGGCCGGTCGACGCTCGCGCGGTAACCTTCAAATCTCGCTAGACTACACGTCAAGCAAGTGCACGTGGTCGAAAGGGTGCTCGAAGCCGTGCGCATATTATAGCCGACGCGTCTCCTAGGAACACTAGATCTCATTAATTATCATTGCTGTTATTACTATCCCAGAGTGGGCTGGTTTCTTCGCAACAAAAGCTTTTATACTTCTAGCAGCTAAGGGACAGCAGCTACAGCAGCCTGAACGGCGCGTGCAACAATGGCGATCGTCTGAGGCTGTGCTGTAGCTGTGCCGTCTTGCGAACCGGCCGCCATTCGAGGGAGCGCGAAGAATCGCAAGGTCACTGCCATCATAAAAAAACAAAGAAGAAAAGAAAGAAAGCGCTGACGCGTCGACACGCAATTTACGATCGCCCGTGTTTTCTCCCGCTCTCGGCTCTTTTACGACGCCTACCTGTACTTCTGCTTTCTTTATTTTTAGGTGCTCTCTATATACTACAACTCCGAGGCAAAGCTCTTTTTTTTTTTCTGTGTCGCCGAAGCTTGGCGAAACCAGAAGGCTTCGTGGACTCTCACTACGCGTAAAGGTTGGGTGACGTTCTGCGGGGTATAGTTAGGTTAGGAGGCCTTAGAGAGATATACGACGTGAGTCTAACTTCCCGGCCAGACTGTGGGTGTCCGGCAGAAGGATCGGGCTCGCGCATGCGTAATGGCACTGAAGTCGCACTGCGCTCACGTAACGGATGAATATGTCGCCAGAATGCAACTTCTGCGTCTGGGCTGCAAATTGTATCGCAAAGCACGTTTGCGTTGCGTGTTGAACTAGATGGGAACAGGGGCTTTCCTGACCCGCCATGCTTAAGTATGTGTGACGTGGTATCAAAATGTTTAAGAGTATGACACTTTTCCTCAAAGGAAGGTACAGTCCGGGAGTGGGCCGTGCCCATTAGTGGCGCTAGCTAACACTCCCTAGTGTGCGATACATCTACGGTGGACGTTAACAGATAGAAAGCGGACCCGAGGAAGGCCGCCGTGACAGCTGGCACCGGGCATTGCGCGTGTAATGCGGGGAATGTGGGTTAGGCTTCTCACCTGGCGGTGACTTGTCTTTTCGCCCACTTTCATTTCCCTTTTCCGTTATTATTTCTTCGTTTATTTTAAACGCAACAATAATTTTTTTCCCGCTGTGCTTATTCTGGTTTCAGTGCCCGTTGGCTTCATCTTGATTGTCCGTTTCATTCGCCCTTGCCGCGTGCAGTTTTCATCTCCTCCTGTGCGGCCAATCCACCTCGCTGGTATCAGCCACGGTATGGGGTCACGACAACAACAGCAACGTGGCCGCATTTCTCGCAAACTCCTACGCGTGGCGCAGACGGCGCATTCTTGGTGCAACGTGCACGAGATGCATGTACATATCGCGTACGCGCATTCCCCGAGACGGGATATTAATGACGGAAAATTAAATAAAAATAATTTTAGCGTACGGATAAGAGGTGGATTCAAGGAGCAGGAAAGACAGGCGGGGGGGGGGATACCAGATCGTGCGGGCCCGTCTCGGTGCGGCCAGCAATCGCGCAACGTGTGTGGTGATCGCGTTTTAATTGCATGCTTCAGTTGCGCGGGCGCCGTATACGTAGCGGTTAATCGGGGCTTCCGATAAGACCGGCGTGGCGCTCGGCGAAGAATCTGCGAATGGCGAGGAAAAAAAAAAAAATGTCCCCCCGGGGCGCACGCACGACTTCGGCGTATGCGGGTTTGTTGTTGCGAGACTCGCTGGGCGAGTGAGGCACCGCGTTTGATGCGAGCGCGCGTATTTGCGATACGGCTGTCAAGAGGGTGGCGTTTGTAGGGATACCGCGCGTGCCGGGCTTAAGAAAAAAAAAATGCCAGAGACGCGGAGACTGCCAATGAAGCGAATGCGGTGTGACCTAGATAGCAGTGCGGCGCAATCTGTTTCTCTCGCGGCAGCGGCGATTTCTCTTTGTCGAGCGAACCCTTTGGTACGCAGATTAGGACGCGATTGGGGCGCCGGATATCTGGTTGGTTGTCCCCTATATAGGATGCGACCGAAGGCGGCAGCCGATTATTATTTTGCCGACCCTATCTCTCGTTAGGTTTTAGTGTGTCCTCTACTGGGGCGTATCGATCGGAGGAAAGGCTGGCGTTTGGTCATACCATTAGAGGATACTGACTGGTATTCCCCAAACTGGAGACGGGTTTCCATTTCCTACCTTAGTCCGTTGTATTACTACAGTGATTGTGATCCGCTATCTTTCTTTCCGTTTCCCAATCTTGTACTTATCTTTCATTTCTACCTTTGCATCACTTGCTACCAGAAGTGTAGGCAGGTGTTAATTGAGCCCATTCTGGTGGCAGCTACCCAGACTGCTCTAATCTCCTCGTCTTCCTCTACCACTGGTAACGTTTGTTTTCAAGCCAAATAGTAAAAATAATAAAATTATACAGATCCAACTCAATGTTCGAATCTAAATGACGCGAAGCCTGTATCGAGTTACCGACGTAGCAGCGGTGGCGGACCACACACGCATGGCAGCGTATACAGGTAGCTGTTAATTCTGTGTCTCACGGAGATGAAGGCGATCTATGGCGCTTGTCTAGGAAACAGATCATGGTGAGTGGCGCATATACAGAGGAGAAGCACGACGCATATTTAAACACACTTAAGGCTTCTGTGCCCATAGTCATAGTCACAGTGTCATAGTGCAACATGGACCTAAGTTGTCTACTCGTTGAGACTGCAACCGCAAAATGGAGGGAAGAGGCAAATGAAGCTTTCGTTTTATTACAATAATAATAATAATAATAATAATAATAATAATAATAATAATAATAATAATAATAATAATAATAATAATAATAATAATAATAATAATAATAATAATAATTCATGATAAGGGTGCGAAATGGCTCACGCATGTGAATGGAGGTGGAATGGTCCGGGCAAGGTAAAGGCACCGTGCGTTCAACTCTTGAGGCGTAATTCTGGAAGAAAGCGAAAGTTAGTTAGGCGCTTTTCAGTTAGGTTCTATTGAGCGTCGCCGCAGAAATCTCGTAGTGTGGCACTCCAGTCGTCAGCATGCTTCAACTGCATTATTTTTCAGTCCGAAACAGAGGTACCTGTGCGTACAAGGTGGTTGTCTCGAGGGCACAGTAGACGAAAATGATACCAGAGTTCACTGCGCTCACAGCGCCTCCGGTGTTGAAGAGTGGCGCGCAACGAAGAAGGAAGCTGTGCTCTGTCAGCTAAGATAGCGAGGGTGATAGCAGGTGGACTCCCTGTGGGTGGGCTTAAACCGTACGAACATGTAAGCTTTTCCTTGAACGACTCTTCCCGTTCACGTTTACTTATCTGGTTTTGGCCTGATGGTAAGTTAGTCTGGCGTAGAATTTGTCGGGTCCCGAGGTAGTCCTTTGCGTACGACATTCTAGGTAGTTGCCAAAAGTAGCCTTTCGCAAGAGTGATAATTATGGCTTACGTAGGCCGACGTGGCGGTTCCATAGCTATGGTGTTCTGCCACTCAGAGCCAGGTCCCCAGGTTCGATTTCTCGCAGCGTGGTTGCCATTCCATCGAGGAAACAGTCAAAAACAAACAAACAAACAAACAAAAATATGCAGATCCCACGCACTGTGGGAATCTCGATGTAAGCGAAGCTTTGCCTACTGTTTGCGTTCATTGACGTTATTTGGCGATGAGATATTGTCACGTGGTGGTGACGTTGAATAACACAGTAGCAATACTGTGAACAAGAAAACTAACTTTTATTGGGCGAACCTGTGCCCTGTTACGAACTGCGCCGCTGCACCACTATTACGACTTTGTGGTCCCGTAGCGCTCGTCACCCGTTTCGTGACAGAGCGTTGGTAGCGAAGACTCCGAGCCAGGCGTCGATGAGAATAACGAAAGGGATTTTATACATTATATACAGGTCATTGTACAGGACAAGATCGGATCGGCACTGGGGCCGAGAGCTCACACAAACGCTACTGTTCCCGCACGACGGCGTCCGGCGAAAACGCGTGACACATCTGACCCCAGTCGGGAGCGACACTGTCTCCCGGTGGGTCGGCGGATCCTGTTTTTCAGGTGGCGCGTCGCTGCTTTTATAATCCCCGAGGAACCATTGTCACTCAAACGGCCCAATACAAAGTCAGCACACGACGGTCGTCCGAGGGGTCCAACCAGCGACCGCGCTGGCCACCCGGTTCAAAGTTCGCGCGCGCGGTGACCTCCAGGTAAAGGGAGGTGCGGCGCCGGGCTGTCTGGCACACGCCGACACGTCCAAACATGCGGCTCGCCGAGGCTTCTCCCGCAGGACCCCGCTGCCTGCCGGCTCAGCATCTTGACTTGTGAAGGGAGAATTAGGGCGCTCGCAGGATAGATTCTGCATCTTGCAGATTCGGAATCCGGGCTTGTGGTGATGGCACAACAGCATCCCCGCCCTCAGATAAGGCGCCGGGAAGACGAGCTGCCTCCACGTGGCTCGGATGCCAGGCGCGCACGTTCGTCAGGCTCGTCCAAGTTCACGTCCAGTGTCGGGACGCCAGGTAACTTCACGTGCCCAGGTCCGACTCGCCAGGACAGGAGCTCTGCTCACCGCGTCGTCGCCAAGGCACCTTGACCAGCTCCGCTCGGGTCGTTCCTAAGACCTTGCTTCTCGCCACTGGTCCCGCTTGGTCGTTCTGCAGCTTGCAAAACCGACCGGCAAAAGGCAACACCCAACACGAACAAGTGCCCTCTGTCTCCCGTCAAACACCAGACAAGGCCATAATTCAAATCAACCTAACTAAATTGCTATCCCTCTTTTTGCTCCCGCTGCAACAAGAGGCAGGTGTACGATCTAGCACACAAGGCTCAAACAATCAGTTTTCAAATCAACAACACAACAAAATAGATCAGCAATAATAATTACAAATAGAATGGTCCCCTTGAAATCACTTGGACCGAAAACATACTTCTGAGGAAGCAAATGAGGTCATTCATTTTTCCCGGTGATATTTTCGCGGAATCCGAAGCTGCTTATATTTGCGACCCTGCTTATCCGTGTAGCGGCGGTACAATAAGCCAGATTCCTTGCCAAATGAAACCCTCTTTTTTTTCACTCCCCGTTTGACGCTCTTCCTCAGATCGGCTAATGAACAGCCTTCCTGTTGCTCGCGAATCAGACTTTCTCTTTCAACTGCAGCCTGCTCCTGCCGGCTGGCGGAAACCGGAGCGAGTGTGGAGCCCGCGTCGCCTAATTGCGGCGTCGCGTCTATATCGCGGCTAGCACTGTACGCGTCACTCCCACTCACTTCCAGGACCCGCTCGTCTAGGCCAGCCTCCGAGCTCTGCCTCTCCCGTGACTGCTCGCCACTCAAGTTACCCTGATCAGTCCGTGTGCCGCACCGCCTTTCGCTCACCGACGCTAAGTCAAGTTCCCTCGACAGCGGGCGCGCTTTGGATCGCGTGGGGGCCATGTACGCCACGTCGGCAAAGAATGATTTGCCCTGATACCTCAGCAGCTGCTCCGAGCTATTTGAGAAGAGGTAGGAAAATTGCTCCGGGAGGGCGGCTGACACAGCGGCTTCGGTGTTAAGTTTTCCAAACTCTCCTTCAATGATAACCGTTGCGATCGGTAAACAGACACTCTCCTTCTCGGCCACTTGCCGTATCCTAACGCACTCTCCCGTAAAATCACTCAAGGAGACGAAAGACGGGTGAACAACGTCCATAGTTGCTGCAGAGTCTCGAAGTGCTCGGCACTTCTTGCCGTTTACCTTAATTTCCCGCATATATGGCTCCAATAGTCGTATGTTTTTGTTAGTTTCCCGTATTGTCGCAAAAGCAATTTTCTCTGGGCAGCTCGCTGCGATGTGCCCTTGCTTTTTGCAATTGTAGCAAGTTAACGGCTTCCGTTTTTCAAAAGAACGCGTCGTATCGTTTCGCTGCTTGGGACCATCGTTAGCATTCTGAGATGCATTCTGTCCTTCCCTTACAGTTTCTTTGGTAAGAGACTCATCTTTCCGAAACTCGCGACGCGTGATTTGCTTCCGTTCGTCGGACTTCCCGGAAAACCCATCTCTTCTATCAGCTTTTTCTACGCGCACTGCCTTGCTGTGCAAGCTGCGGCGGGTGTAATACTCTTCCGCTAACTCTGCTGCCTTGTTTAGCTTAACCTCCTTTAGCCTATCTTGCAGCCAGAGCCGGACATCCTCATCAATGCAACGGTAGAACTGCTCCAACGCGATGCATTCGACAATTTTGTCGCGGTCGTCGTAAACCTCTTCGCCCTTCAGCCATTCCACCAAGTCGGCTTTTAGACGAAACGCGAAGTCAACATTCGACTCCTTGCCCTTTTTTGCATACCGGAACCTCTGCCGGAAAGCTTCGGGCGACAATTTGTACTTCCGCAGTAGCGCTTCCTTCACATCACTGTAGCTCTCAAACGCCTCTTTCGATAAGCAAGTTATTACGTCTGATGCCTCCCCAGGAAGCAAGGCTAACAGATTCTGTGCCCAAAGGGATCGCTCAATGCTATTCCGTTCACACACGTGCTCAAATTTCACGAGGTATTTGGCCATATCCTCTCCGACGACAAAGGGTGGAAGTTGATCGCGTATTCTTGGAACATTAGAAGTGAGACTAGGCGCCGGCGAGTTATTTCGGATCTCCAACTCTTTCATTTTAAGCTCGTGCTCACGTCGCTCCCTCTCTGCCTGCAACTCCCGACGTTCCTTTTCTCTCCTTTCCTCCTTTTCCTCTTCGCGACGTTCCTGTTCTCTCCTTTCCCGCTCGCAACGTTCCTTCTCCTCCCTTTCCCGACGTTCATTGATACCCGCCAAGGCCTCTGCGGCTTCCTTAGCCGTTACGTCCCCAGTCCTCATGACCTCAAGGATTGCATTCTTTCTTTTGGTTGAGCCCAACTCAATGCCCAACTCCTCACAAATTTCGAGAAGTTCCTTCACCTTGTACTTCTCCATCGTTCACACTGTCCTCCTGCTGTTTACCCTTTTTGAATATACCTGCCGTACGCTACTATAACACTACTAGTAAGACATATGCAAGTATTTCACACACTGCCCTGTTTACCCCCTCAGCATCCCCTGGTTTTCAAAACACTCTTACTAGGCTTGAAACACTCAAGGTTATCACAATGCAACACCAAATCCTTCCCTAAGCTACTATAACCTGTGTCAGAGAAAGTCTGGTGTTTGAGGTAAACTTCAGGCACTCACCGCGCCGAGGTAGCTGATGCCGGTCAATCCCGTAGCTGCCATCCAGTGTTACGACACCCAACCGGTGGCACCAGTGTTACGACTTTGTGGTCCCGTAGCGCTCGTCACCCGTTTCGTGACAGAGCGTTGGTAGCGAAGACTCCGAGCCAGGCGTCGATGAGAATAACGAAAGGGATTTTATACATTATATACAGGTCATTGTACAGGACAAGATCGGATCGGCACTGGGGCCGAGAGCTCACACAAACGCTACTGTTCCCGCACGACGGCGTCCGGCGAAAACGCGTGACACATCTCACCCCAGTCGGGAGCGACACTGTCTCCCGGTTGGTCGGCGGATCCTGTTTTTCAGGTGGCGCGTCGCTGCTTTTATAATCCCCGAGGAACCATTTTCACTCAAACGGCCCAATACAAAGTCAGCACACGACGGTCGTCCGAGGGGTCCAACCAGCGACCGCGCTGGCCACCCGGTTCAAAGTTCGCGCGCGCGGTGACCTCCAGGTAAAGGGAGGTGCGGCGCCGGGCTGTCTGGCACACGCCGACACGTCCAAACATGCGGCTCGCCGAGGCTTCTCCCGCAGGACCCCGCTGCCTGCCGGCTCAGCATCTTGACTTGTGAAGGGAGAATTAGGGCGCTCGCAGGATAGATTCTGCATCTTGCAGATTCGGAATCCGGGCTTGTGGTGATGGCACAACAGCCCACAAAACAGGCTACACTTATAGCACAACGATAGCGGCGAACACGCTCGGCGATAGTCGAAAATCTGATCAGCGAGTCCAGCGCGTCGGCTTTTTTACAGTAGTCATCGAATGTTCCAGACTAATCGTTGGGACCCGCGTGCCTTCCACCAAGTTCTATACCATTCGCGTCACGCGATGAAATCAGATAACACATGGTTCGGCGACAACAGACAGCGGATAGAAACATCGATAACTTTCCAGAAACTTCGGATACATGCAGGCGCGTCCCGTGCTGCGTGATAAGATTTGTTAGGCGGCAAAACGTGATCGCCTGATAAATATAAGTACACGTGTCAATATTAATTGACGGCATACGACAGTCGTGACGGGATGCGAAATGTTACCTTGTCTGCTCCGCAGAAGCGGCACTAAGTTCACGCTTCGGCGCCATTCCGGCTTGCAGCGTTGTAGCTCACAAAACTACATAATCTATCTCTATTTCCTCACTAACATTCTCCCAACCTCCTCCTTCTACTGTCGTTGCTGTTGAGGGTGAGCATGGAGACAAGCGCGGCAGCTCCTGCACAGCATTTGTGAGGGGTCACGCCTAGTTACGTCGTCCAGAGGGCGTTGTGCAGATGCGACGCGGCGTAAATCTTGACACGAGCTTCTATGGTCATGGAGAGCGCCGGACGCTGGCGTAAAAATAAAAGTTTTCTTTTTCTCTCTCTCTCTGGTCGCCTTTCCTTTGTGCCACACTCCTGTCGTGTGCTAACGCGATAGCGTCAGGGTCCTCGTGTCGCAGAGTGTTCGGTCATAGAGAAAGAACGTGTGGTTCGGTGTCGACGCCGCGGCGTCGCAACAATCTATTCTGAACCACAACCGCGCAGGCCCTCCGCGTGGCGCACGCATTGTCTTAGATTCTTTACAAAGTTAGTCCTCGGAATATTGAGAATGACAGCTCATAAGCAAATGTCGTAAAACAACACACCAGCAGTTCATGCCTTTTATGTTTTTTGTGACCTGGCCACTTCTCGACCACGTCCCGACGCTGCCACCGTTAGTGGCGTGCGTCTCAACTACGTCCTGACGTGGTCGGCGTTACAGCAGCAGCCGCAGCAGCCCACAGCAGCAGCAGCACTGGGAAAGCCGTCCGTCCGTCCGTCCGTCCGTCTGTCTGTCTGTCTGTCTGTCCGTCCGTCCGTCCGTCCGTCCGTCTGTCTGTCTGTCTGTCTGTCTGTCTGTCTGTCTGTCTGTCTGTCTGTCTGTCTGTCTGTCTGTCTGTCTGTCTGTCTGTCTGTCTGTCTGTCTGTCTGTCTGTCTGTCTGTGAGCCAATCAAAGTTCTTGTATCTTCAGAATCATGAAAAGCGTCTAGCTGAGAATGGATTGAGAATTTTAAATTCTTCGGCGAGTTTTGTCGAGTTTACGTAATGTGGACTCCATCCCAAGAACTCTGCAGGAAGTTCAGATATGAGAAATTCAACTCCTTCATGTAAAGCATACGTGAAAGCGTCTATCCATCCACTTGAAAAACGAGCCCAACGTAGGACACTGCGAGAAACAATGAACGTAGAAAACCCACCTTATGACGACATACCGAACACCGAGCAAACACCCAGCTTCTTACGTTCCAGCTCGTTTCACTAAAACACTTTACACACATTATTTAAAATTGCAGCACAGAGTCAATCGAAGGTGTTTGAAGATGTATGCAACTTGTTTTAATTGTCATTATTTTCATTGGTTCTCTTTCTCCTCGTGCACTACCCGCCGTGGTCGCTCAGTGGCTATGGTGTTAGGCTGCTGAGCACGAGGTCGCGGGATCGAGTCCCGGCCACGGCGGCCGCATTTCGATAGGGGCGAAATGCGAAAACACCCGTGTACTTAGATTTAGGTGCACGTTAAATAATTCTCATGCACTGTTTTGGCCGCGCACATTTGTGCACATAGCGCCTGAAAGAGTTAAGAATAAGTTAAGAGTTAAGAGAAGAAGAACAGTGCCACATTAATCAAATTGAGGCCATCCAAAAGAAAGCGATCCGCTTCATATGTCGTAGGTACGATAGGGATTTTTCGCCGTATACTGCGCTTTCATCCCTAGGCTTAGAACCACTCTCAGATCGCCGACGCACGGATTCACTAAAGTTTTTGTATTGCGTTATTAACTCTTCTTGCCGTATATCTTCGGATAACTACCTAACTCCTGCGAAACCATCTAATACTAGAAGTCACCATCACCTAAACATCTCACCTTATTTCGCCCGTACGGACACATTTAAATACAGTTTATTTCCCCGTGCAATTGAGTACTGGAATTCTTTGCCTGGTGCTACTCGTTCTCTTCCTTTAAACTTATTCTTGGCGGCCATTGAATAGTTTTGGTTTGTGTTTGTTTGTACTGTTCGTATTTGGCCTGTATTGTTTACTATTTTTCATTTCTCTGCCTTTCACACCCACTCCTGCAATAGCCCGATCGGGCTGCAGTATGTACAAATAAAATAAAAGAATGGTTGCAGGTAAGTGAACAATGCGGTCCGATACATTACAATGGCCTTCTGGCCGGTGATCGCTCTCTCTGAGTTATCATGCTTCCCCTCACATGACTGCTATCACGTTATCGTATCGACTCTTATCAACTTGTCGCTCACGCGAAAGACGCGCTCGATGTGCTTGAACCGTCGTAAACCTTGTCGACACTTTGATAACAGGACGGATTCATCGCAATCGGATTGTACGCGCATAGATGGAATTCGGTGCATTACATTCTCGAACAGACGCGAGCACTTACCGACAATCCTGAAATGTGATTCGATTGTACGACTGCGAGCTCGTGCTTGCTCACATTGTTGCGACTCGATGTGTTTCCTTTAATTTTTCGCTATAAGTTCGCCAAATAAACATATTTTCCCCATTCATAACTCCTGCCATGGTTTCTGCCTGGCTAGCATATAATAGATGGCGATAAATGATAGCCATTTTAAGGTCACAACCACAACCAAAGGCCGTTTAAGGCATTCAGTATTCCTCACAGAAAACTGTCTCTAGTTTTTACATTTTGCTTCGAGGTCAGCAAACTCGCTGACTCGTTGCACTGCTAGTCGCGTACTGAATGACGCGTATAGAGCAAACGTATTCACAAACTGTATTATTTCATTTGCCTCTTCAGGAACCATTTGCTGACCAACGTGTGTTCTACACCGTCGACAGACGCCAAGGAAGCGCTGACCAAGGATCAGCGAGAACACAGCAGTCGATTTTTTAACGAAACCATTAATAACCACATGCGCGCGTCAGGAGCCCGCCATCTACCCGCTTATCTGTCAGCTGGAAGCGGCATTCGGAAGAAGCGCGCGGAAGGAAAGCGAATTGACGACCCAGCGGCCTCGGCGGAAGTGCAGAAAAGTCGCGGCTGGCCCACAGGCTGGGCCTTCGCACTTTCTCCACGAGACGCTGTTCAGCGGAACAGCGCGTTACAGACGCACTCATGTAGTTGGCAGAGCGGCTACCCAAATTGTAACTGACGTATACGCAGGATAAACGGGCACATCGAAAGCAAGCGAATATCGAACAAAAATGGAAACCAATTATTGAACTCCTGGTTCCTTAGGCTTCCGGGGAGCCAATGAGCGCATAAGGAAAGGAAATGAATGAGACAAAAAAAAGAAGAAAAAGTAGGAAACATGCGTTCGTTGCTTCGTGTGTTAGCGAGGGTCCGCACCCTGATGCCAGCGTCAGAAGATTCCATCGATAACAGTCACAGAATTGTCTCTTCTCATCTTTAACGTATCTCCGTTATTGCAGGCCTTTATGATGAAGGAACAAACGGTGCTCTGGGAAGGGTGGGTGGAGGGGAGGGAGAGAAGCAGAGGCAAAGCGGTTTCTGTCACCGCAGTAACTACTCTGTTGACTTTATCGGTTTCGTGATTAGGACGGCTACGACGGGCGGAAAGTCTGGGCGCTCATTCCTGAAAGCGGTCTGAGTGGAAAACTTTCCCGCCCTTTGAACGACGACGGCAGTTTCCGCGTGGCCAGACTCTCGCTCGACGGTTTTGCGAGGATCGCAATTATAGCGGACGCCAACTCGCGCTCGATGGAGATGTGCGACAGACATTTAATTTAGCTCCTATCCCTGTGTAGCTTTTTATTGCTTTCCTTTCTTGACGGGCGTTATTTCGAACCTCCGCTCTCGTCTTCTGGACGTCTGAGTTAATTTAGGAACAGTGTAGAAGCGCCGTGTTTTGCGTTGAAGGAAGTCGCGAACGTATGTGAAGAATATATTGCTGGATGCAGCGGCCGTCATTTTTTAGGGTTCATTGAGATTTGAAAGCAGAGCCAACTGAGGCAGAATCGTTTAGGCGAAATGCGGCTGCGCGGTATCCACGACAAACACACAGGCTCGCAATTCAGTGATCTATCTGTTTTTCCACTCCATGACGTCACTTGCGCTGTTATCGCTGGTACTAAAATTGTGCACCGTGTGGTTCCGTTAAACAGCCTAACTCCTGACATTGCTCTGTGACATCGTTTAGCAAAGTGGTGTAATATTTCTAGAGCGTTGACTTATTCGCTAAAGTAGTGAATACAGCCCTATATACAGTACGTTTTCCACGGAATAGTACTGTTATCCTGATGTCATTTACAATAACTATCAGAATCAAAGAGGTACAGTCGCGGTCAAAAATACGCGGCCCACGGCTCCAGTCGGCGGAGCGGCCGCGAGCCGCACCGCGGCGCTCGCGTCGGCGCTGCGAGAGTTTGCGCTCTGACGACAGGTATCTCCCTCGCTATATCGAAACAGCTGAACGATGCACTTGAACTTTATCAACCGTGTTACGTATCCGCCCGAGAGCGAGGGAGATACCTGTCGTCAGAGCGGAAACTCTCGCAGCGCCGACGCGAGCGCCGCGGTGCGGCTCGCGGCCGCTCCGCCGACTGGAGCCGTGGGCCGCGTATTTTTGACCGCGACTGTACATATGTGTTATATTTGGTACATCTGTTATATTCGGGGATTCTCTTAGGAAGCAATTCTGTCCTTCCGGGATCGCCCAGATCTGCCGTGTATAGAACACAGGTACGTCTACTGATAGCAGGATTTTCGCTGATGCACTGAACGTGCTAGCACGTTCAGTCGAATAGCAGTGATTGGTGATTGCAGTAATTGCAGCATGCTGCAATTACTGCCGCAGTGAAATGACGGTGGCGAGAAGCCAATAGCAAGTGACGGATCGATTCGCAGTATCTGTGGGTCTGACTACCAAGCTCTCGAGCTGGACGTATCTGACACGCGGGGAATGCCGCGGGCTCTTATCGGTACACAGTTGTGCGCTCGTCAGCCCATAGTGACGCAGACAAACAAGCAGATAAGACAAAGCGTTATCGCCTATTGCAAACTGAGGTCGGGCTTTCGTTACATGGCTGCATAGAATTTTTTGTCAGGGGTGATATAGCATGGGATATGCTCGAGAGCCGCAGCGGGGCCATCGTTCATTATGTGTCACGCTCATGTTGAGCTGCGCGCTGAACAATGGGCAGCGACCGATATGCCGGTGCAGGCAATCCCTGTGCGCGAGCGTTCGAGTCGGTTCTAGCAGTACCAACATCACGCACGTTCTCCCCATTCGCGTGCCGCACACTTCTATCAGAGAGCTAGATTCCCAGGGTTCATCTGTGAATTGGCTCGAGATAGCGCGGACAATGGCCATTGTACCGTGACTACACTTAGGTAGGCATATTAGGTAAGTTGGTGATCGAGTCAAAATTGCATTCACTTGTGTCATTAGGAACGGCTAAATTTCTTTTTCGCATGCCTTTTCTCTTTTTCTTTCCACCTTCCCCCTCCTTTATTTTTTGACAGGTTAAGTGACCACAAATCCTGCACACTTCTACGCTTCCAAGGTTTAGGAGACACGTTGGAATGGCTTCCACATGTTTAAAATTTTGAATTGCGGGAAATATCTTTTCTTGCGTTTTATTTCATTAAACACAGTGGCGGTTACTTCCAAATTTTCAAGGGCATGTTAAAATGGCTTCTAAACTATTTCAAAGTTTAAATTACAAAGAAAACCTTTTTTTTTAAATGTGTTCGCATTAGGAATGTCAAAGTGGAAACAAAAGTGTACGTGTGTGAAGTGTGGAATGCTGGCCATGTGGTTGAGGTATACAGAGGGGAGGGGATACGGGAGCTTAGAAGAGCGTGTATGCGTGTATGTGTATGTGCATATGTACGCGTACGTCATGCTAACGCATTTCTCTCCCATTTAACCTCTAAATCGCTGCTGAATTTTTCTTTCTTTTTTTTCAATTTTTCTTTTCATGCGTCCAATTTAACAGCTGCAGTGGCTGTGGGGACGGTGTTGCTTGAGGCAGGGTTAGGCTTTCAGACTGAGCTGGCCAATCGCCCATCCTGAGCCTCTTTTCGGATTACGCGAAATGCGTCACTTCGTGCCAGTGAGCTCAGTTTCCTGTAGTAACGGGAGCAGAAGATCCCAGTCCTGGCTCACAGTTTACGGCTTGCTGCGAGACCGGGCCGGTGACTCTTCGAACTTCCGCATCCTGCAGGCACGATCGATGAGAAGACTCACGTGGGGTGCTCTGGACACATTCCGGGCGGAAGGAAGAGAGATATACTTGTCTGTCGATATATAGCGCCAAAGCTATCGATTCGCGCCTGCGAATGCTTCGTTATTTTTGTCTCAAAATCTTACCAACACGCTCAAATTGAGACGCTATTTACGGAGAAATAGAACTACAGGTGGCAGCACTGTTGCCGCGTTAGCGTGAACAAAAGCCCTTTCATCAGCTTGCGCTTTTTAGTAGTAATGTGAGGGGCTTTAGTGTGGTTAGGCTGTCGACTGGCGTGCATTGAAATGTACACGGCTGTGTTACGCCGGGGACGATTTGGCCCGATTTTATGGTAACGACACGCGCTGACTGCAGTGAACTGGTCGCATGTTGTCCTCCAGTGCCACATTTTTGCGGCAAATGCGCATGTTGAAAGAAGCGCATGATGTCATTAAACGGAACTCAGGCACGCAGACAATGTTTAGGCACTTTCTTGGGGCATTTTGCGGATGTTTCGCCTGCGTTTCGCCTCCTCCGTCAATATTGTTGCGCATGTTAATACCGAATTCTCTGCGAATCTTGCAGTAATTTAGATAAGTTTTTTATTCCTGTAAAAACAAAGGTAAATTAGAAACTTGCACTCTACATAACCAATTGTGCGCATACATCTCCGTTTCCATTTTTTCTGCTGTGAAATGTAAACAGTTCAAAGTTCAACTAGGCAACCTAAGCCAATGTGAGTGACAGTACGTCAGCAGGACCATCAGCTTGCTTCAGAAGAGATTATTTTTATCGCCCTTGTACCGTTACGCGCACGACAGCGATGCGACAAAGTTGTGGTTATTTGAGGAACTAACGAACCATTAAGTTGTTTTATTTCAGCTGATTGTGGCCACTGCCTTGGGCCAAGATAACAATGCCACGATGAAGAGCGAAATGAAATTATAGTAGCCGCTTTTCAATTCAATGTTCTGACACCATACGTTTAGATAGTGCCGTGTCACTTGTGATTCTAATATAATACCCTATATTAACTTTCATTCTGCAGCAGCGAATCAAAGTACAAATGCGCACGATTTAATTGCGAGGCGAGGTGAATTCACCGTATTGGCATCAGAACCACCTATTTAAAGAACACTTCTGGTCGCGTAACCGCTAAGCGAGAGTCATGCGATTATCATAACGCATTCATCGTAATATAAATTGTGTGACGCGATATCATATGAGTGCGTGCTTGTGATTCTGTTTTCTACCGCTGAGTGACGATCACGCCACCACGTTCACCTTTCCTGGCATCATAGACATTATGGAATTATATAACACATTGTGACAATTTAAAGCGCGGCATTCACATCTTGCTGGTACCACTTCATTCGTTTAGAATTATGTAAAATGCTTTTTGTCACGTACTGGAAACACGAAGCGGTAATAACATTGATATGCATTTGGGGAATGGGGATTCGGACAGTCACACATTGCGTGCTCAACACGGGTAGTCAGTGATCGTACTACAGCGCGAATAAACACAGCGCAAGGC
Organism: Dermacentor albipictus; assembly: GCF_038994185.2. Taxonomy (NCBI): domain Eukaryota; kingdom Metazoa; phylum Arthropoda; class Arachnida; order Ixodida; family Ixodidae; genus Dermacentor; species Dermacentor albipictus. Next base: position 139,197,100 of record NC_091825.1, on the reverse strand, counting down.
TAAATGCTTCTGTACGCCGTCAAAAAAATGCCGACCAGCATTTACGACAGCGCTACAAATACGGAAGAAATGATCTTTAAAGATATTCACGCCATACACGCACTTGTACAAACACGTACTGCCTAGCAGACGACGCGAGCGCAGTCCACGCTATACTTGGTTAGGCCAATGCGCACCAGGCGGCGAATCTGTTCGATATCGCGGCCGATCGCCAAACAGTTCCATCGAGAGGACCAGAGGACCACGCGCCTCAGCTGTTGGACTTCAATGAGCGACTTTAGATTCAATGTACGTCTCCGGACGAAGCGACACCTTCAGTGCTTGCTCTGCTTTATTTGTTTTTGTTTTTCTCCTTTGCATCCCCTTCCCCCCGTTCCAGGTAGTAAACCGGAGGTTCATCTGGTTGACTTCCGTGCTCTTCCTTCGCTTTTCTGTCTTTCACGAGAGGGCGAACATCGAAACCCGCGCGGTGGCTCCGTGGCTTTGGCGTTCTGCTGATGAGGGCACATCTTGGTGAGGGAGAAATGAAAGATTAAAAAATATATAGAGATAAAAAAGAACGGAAAAAGAAAAACGGGAGAAAAAAAAAGACAAATAAAAACGCTCGTTTACTACGGTGCATGTTAAAGAACCCCATATGACCAAATTTTTCTGTAGCCTTCCACTCGTAGCCCCGCTGTTAGTTTTGGGACGTTGTCAAATCCTGTGAAACAATCAATCAACGTCTCGACGGTCCGCATTGCCCTTTCTCACTTCTTTTTCGTACCGTTTACCAACCGTTATCACCTCCAGCGTTGCAGTGACTCAGCGTCTGCAAGAACAGAGCACGACAGTGTGCCCACCATCTGTCGTTAACACGGCATTGCATGAAACGGCCAGAGTCTAGAGTCGCCGCAGCGTCAGACGGTGTGCGGAATGGTTGCAGAAAACGGTGGCAGCGTGCGCATTCAGCTTCACAGTTTCTTCGAAAGAAACAATGTGAAGAAGCCGTCTTTCTTTGGGAATTATGCGAAACGTTCTGCTTTTCCGTGTATTCAGGGAGCACTTACAGCGCAAATAGACGCGAACACTCGCCCACTTCGACAGACTCTGAAAGAAGACTGTAAAAATGGTTCTTCCGAGTTCTAAAGTACGCAAGGTAAGGTGCCTTCGATGTATGCGCTACTCTCGGTGGCTTGAGTACGTTTCAGTTTTTAGCTTGAGTAGTAGGTTTTAGTTTTTTGTTGCAAGGATTGTCGTTGATGGCGTAAGATTCCTTTAGGGTACACACGACTGCCCGTTCCGGAACACTACGGCAATGCTGCTAAAGTCCTGCAGGGCAACTTTACAGCTCTGTTTTTCAGTTCTGTCTAGCGTGTCTAGTAGTAATAATATTGCTTCGTTATCGCAATTGCAGCATTTTCGTGCTCGCAGTACGGTTTAGTTGCTATGCTACGCAACTGCTTTAGCGTTATCGGAGTGTTCTGACGCAATCAGTCGAACGTCCCATTGATAACATACGAAACGCCATGTTACATTTCTGCTTACTACGTCAGCTCGCGAAAGGCACGACAAAGCTACTAATGCAGCCTTTGACATCACCGTTATTACTGTAAATGAGAAACGGGTCGCCAGCGGGACTCCAGCGTCGCCAACACCGGCCCGAAGAAATTTAGACGCGCTTCCGAACGATAGGGACCCACGAGTTATCACTCGTACGGCTGTTACGCAGAGTGCTTTGCTCAGTTGAATGTTCGCCCTTCTGATATATTTTGCAAGCATGCATCCAATTAAATTCTCATTATGCGCCGATCAATATTTTCACAACTTGTGCACTCTTGCCTCGTGATAAGCGATCGCGGGTGTCACGGCTATACTTTTGCCAGTATACCATAATCACGGCGAATGTTTAGCGCATCTCTCCCATTTTGGTTCCAATAGCGAGGTTGTTTGTTCTGACGCGATACTGTCAACTTTGGAAAGCTTCAGCGCAAGGTGCCCATTCGATTTCGGTGTGTTTACTAGTTCTACAGATTTCGAACGTGAGTAAGCTCAGATAAGTAACTGCGAATCGTATACCGGGCTTGATTTTTGCATGGTCACCGAACTGCCCGGAAATAATTCATTAATCGCAGGGCGAGTCGAACGAAACCTAAATGTTTCTGCTTCATATGTTAGCACAGGTAGAATGCAATGATTGTACACTTCTCAAAGACAGCGACTAGCTGCCAGTCATGATTTGGTAATGTCTGCGGCATCTACTGTGACCCATTTTTATTCTTCTGAAATTTTCTCAGTCAGGGTCCCCTGGGAGTAACTGACCTAGATAAACGTACCACGGCATAGGCCATAGAAGGTGACTGGCGATCATGAATTCTTTTTCCCTTGCCAGACGATGAACATTACATTGGTCTTCTGCATATTAATCTTCAACCCTGTTTTTACAGCTCCTCTGCTAAGGTTCTCAATCATTTGTTGCAATTCATCCCCAGCATTGCTGAACAGGGTAATGTCATCTGCAAACCTTAGGTTGCTGAGATATTCGCCGTTGATCCTCACTCCTAAGCCTTCCTAGCACAACAGCTTCAATGGTTCTTCTGAGTATTCAACGAATAACATTGGAGAGATTGTGACTTCTTGCCTGACTCATTTCTGGATCGGTACTTTTCCGCTCTTGTGGAGAAGTAAGGTAGCTGTGGAGTCTTTGTAGCTACTCCCCAAGATATTCACGTATTTCTCCTGTACTCTTTGATTACACAATGCCGCCATGACGGCTGATATTTTTATCGAATCAAAAGTATTTCCATAATCTATGAAAGTCATTTAGAGAGATTGGTTGTACTCTGCAGATTTATTAATTACCTTATTGACGTCATGGACGTTATCCATTCTAGACTACACTCTAAAAAATTTTACACCTTTATGAGTGCATAAAGGGTGTTCGGTTGTCCCATGGCAAACACCCTCACGTTTAAGGGTTAAGATCAAATTGTTGGTGGGAACCAATGATGGTATCTTGTTTGCCGACTTTTCCTTGGAAGTAAAATGGATGACAGCTGTGACAGGCGACATAAAAGTGCATTAAACTAAGTTTCAAATATGCCGCTATCAAATTCTCCTGTCGAGTTTCTCGGTGCGCCCAAGGCTGTAAGAATGCTTACATAGTTTTCAATTGCGTCTTTTCTCGTCGCACGTCTAGCTAGAGTTTATTTGACGTCCTCTATAAATTTTAAACGCCATAGTGGTAGGGGTGTTACTCATGGGACAAGCAAACACCCTTAAGGGTGTAAAACCTTTTACTGTGTACTTCTTCCTGGAGCCAGTTGACTCTATTGGTTGACTGAAGTCATGTGTACCCATAATTCTATTTGAAATTACCTTGGTGAATACTTCATACAATGCTGAAAGCGAGCTAATGGACATAGATGACGATTATTCTCGGGGGCCGAGAGATTATTGTAGAGTGCCTACATTCACTATCGTGATTTATTTCTGTTCGTGTGCACGTTTTGAACTTGGTGTGTTTATGGTCTTCCGTGTTTTTTAACGGGTGCTTTTTTTTCCCGACTACTTTTTCTTTCCCTGCTTCCTTTCCATTTCTCCCCCCACTTCGGCCGCATTACTGTTCGGGTGGCACTCGTGCACTGAGACACGAATCAATGGGCAAATTCTTAAAATTGTTCGTCCTCTCAACAGCGTCTACGCGACGGCGAATTGCGCAGCCAAGGGCTAATGACTGCAGGGTAGCCCACGCAGTCGAAACGAAGAGACCTGCAGCCACTCCACAGTTATCGGTGTGGTTCCACTTGGTGTATCAACACGCAGCTCTGGCGAGTCGCACGTGCCTATCTCACGAGGAGCTGCCTGAAATAGGTTCGCCTCCTTCCCCTGCGGCCACGTAGATGTACTAGTTTTACTACAACAAAGGAAAGCAAGAGCGAAATTCGACAACAAACACCTCTTCCCAAGTGGTGTGCAAAGAACTCTCAAGATTGGCAGGCGCGACAGAAGCCATAGAGTGGACGCCATGTCGTTTCGCCACAAATAAGTGTCGTCCTCCTCTCTCACTTTTCGCACCAAACGTATACGACCATATAGTAGACATCGTAGTTTACCGACGACAAAGCAGTGTACAGTGCACTCACTGCGCAAAAACTGCAATTTATGAATTTTTTCCTGCTGTCTTCCCATGTTTATTTTTCATCTCTACGTTTGTCATCGTCCTGATTTTTTTTTTCCTTGGGTGGAGCAGGCTCCCTCTAGCATTAAGGTACCTGTTCGCACACACACGCGCACACACGCACACGCACGCACACCCACACGCGCGCACACGCGCGCACACACACACACACACACACACACACACACACACACACACACACACACACACACACACACACACACACACACACACACACACACACGCACACGCACGCACGCACGCACACGCACACACACACACACACACGCACGCGCGCGTACACGCACACGCACACACACACAAACACACACACAAAAGCGAAATTATTGTTACATCTGACCCTCAGCCTGAGTGAGTCACTGAGGTCAGCTATTATGGAAGGTTTGAAAACAAGCAGGCAAAACACGAAGGAGAAAATACGGAGCCGTAGCATTCAAATTGTGCAGTCCTTGACCCTCTTAACTCAAGTGAGAACGAAGTAAAGTTACATGCTTACATCATTGCACTCAGCAAAAGTGAGTCGCAGTGAGGTGTACATGGAAGATATCCCAGCCTTTGAATGCAACAAACGTGAAAATAAAGCGGTCAGGAACCTCTCATGTAACGTTCTTGTTTTGCGTCGTTCGAAAACATTGTCCGTCCCAGCTATATTTGTGACTGCGCGCGCTCGCTTTTAAAAGCGAAGCTCTGCGAACCTCGCCGGGTTTCGTGACCGTGGGTGCTGCGTCCTGGCTGTTCTCTTGCCGAATAGCACAACCAGACACAGGCAAGTACGCGCGGCGGGCGCAACGCCGGGTTCTTTGCACCACCACCAGATGGCGCTCGCCTCCGCTCATCTCTACAATGTCTGAATAAAGCCTTCTGTGTGAGTTTGCGCAGACATCCAATAAACACAAACTCGTGTTTCGACTCTCTATGCACTCATAAGAAGCTGAATATAGATTTCAACTCGTTTGATCTGATGCATTTTACTTATGCATCTTCTTTTTTTAGCTTTCAAAATTTTCTAAAGCAAACCCGCGCATGCAAGCAAGTCTTGCAAGTGGAAAGCAGCGCCGCTATCTTTTAGCTACGCTTTCTGCTCGATTCTGAGCCAACATTAGAATCCGCCGATCACGTGGGTGGAGTGTCGCTCCTACCACTGACGTAGAGCGAGAATTAAAAGCGTCTGAAATGGAATCACTACAAAATCGTGCCCATGGCAGTTAAGAACTTTACAGGGATCCTGTGCTGACGTGCCACAACATGTCCTCTCATCACCGCTTAGAACTAAATATCATGTCTTAAGTAGCTTGGTCTGTGCTCATTGCCAAACGGTAGACGCACATGATTAATAGGAAGGCGTTTATAGGGGTAAGATATCGCAAGGCTTCAACGTATGGCTAGTACGCGTGCGTATACGATTTAGAGACCTTAGCAGGTGCGTTGTTACTTTTTTCTTTTGCAGAGACAACGAATGTAGCTTTTTAACGAATGGAATGAAAGACTCACCTGGGCTAACATTTATCTTGGTCGGCTGCTGTTGATAACTGGATGTCTCCATCTCCCTCTAACCTTTTGTCTTATATGCCTGTGTTAAGCGTTGCAATGCTTATTTCATAATAGTCTCTGTCATTGTCACTGAATTCCTTCGTGTCTATTCGATTACGGCTGTAAACAAGTCTTATCCAAGCGTTCAATGGTATCTGAGATGTTAGTGTTATTTACGACGTGAGGAATTTTTTTAGACGAACAAATTCCTGTTGCGCCCCTGATACAGTTCGCCTGTATGTCTGCTGTGGCTTATAAACCAACTTCCATGAGCATATTGTTGTGCAGAAGTATCAAGTCCCTTGATCCATGCTACGTTGCGGAATTCCGTGCCAAGCCGCAGCCGTATCAATGACATATTGTCGCTTTGTTTTGTCCGATATACAAGCGCCTCACAATGAATGGGCTATCGCCAATTCGGCAATGATATCAGCATTACGACTTTGCTGTACGTAACGGACAATTTTCAGACAGAAGAAGAAAATAAATCGGCAGCCTTCAGGGCAATTCTTCCAGCTTTGTACTCGTTTACCGCGATAGCAGCTTGATCTGACAGCGGACTATGCCATGTTGCGCCTTTGTTTGCTCTCCCAAATAATGGCGTTATCTTTCTTTCTTTCGTTTTTATTAAAAAAAGAAAACGCAGCTTCCTGTTGTTTCTTGCGATGCGTGCAACAACGTGCTCGTCCGATACGTTATTGCTTGTTGTGCCCTCCGTGACACATGCACAAACGCCACTGCTCTCGGAGTCTGCGTGGCGCACCAAGAGCGAACGTTGTGCGTCAGCGCAGTGTGGCAGCGGTTAGCGCCGTCCGGCTCCCCTTGGCAGGAACCCTCCTTGACAGGCGCTGCAGTGAAGCGTAGGGAAAAAATGCGCTGTAGAAGCCCAGGAAAGAATGATACGCAGAAACATGCAGGAGAGGCGCTTCTCCGTTGCTAGGCGACGCCTGGCTGGGTGGAGCACACGCAGCATGGGCCCATCTGGAATCTACTGCAAGGAACCTTTCGATCCGCGGTGACTGTCATGAGCAAAGTGTTCTTCTCCTTACCCGTATCGTGGGTGCGAAGCTGAGAAGAGAGATGCGGTCTAACGACGGCGATGTCTTAACGGGAAGTACAGACACAACCAACTCGGTTTCAAGCTTCTAATCGCTGTCGTAATAAAATGAGTTGGTTGCGTTCAAGGAGAAGTAAAAAAAAATAAAAGTAGTTTAGGTCACTGCACTTTTCTGCAATAACGCCGTTTCGTTGTAACCCTTGAACTGAACAGTGCAGGTGAGGGAGATATACGAGGGTTGACGGACCGCTATCAGCTTGCGTTCGCTATTTGCGTAGCGGAGTGTTGTTTACGAAAAACAAGGTTAAATGTGAGTTAGTTGCCTCAAATGGCTGGAATGCTTTTTAGCTTCGGTTCCCAGGTGTTGGTGGTTTTATCTTAGCCCAACAGGCGCTATTTTCAGTCTAAGCGAGGTTGTGTCTCCTATTCTGCGACTAGAAATAACAAGTTGCTTTAACGCGTGACAAACACCCTACACGTGTAGCGCAGTTGCCACGCAAATATGGCAGTCAGTCGAGATGCGCTATAGGTAACAGTTGCAAGAGGGCTGTAGTTGTGCGCGCTAACAACGGTAATTAACTGATGTGCATGAGAATGCAGCTCCTAACAGGAGTTTCGAGAAGCAATTAACAGGAAGGAAGCTCGTTTTAAGTTTTCCTTCGAGTCGTCTTGGCTACAGTCTTCTTTAATTATCAGTAACCATAATAAAGGTTTATATTTCCCATTTTCGGGTTTTAACTTTGAGCGATAGCTACAGTGCAGTGGATAGGATGTCGTCAGTGTTCTTCGACAAGAGAAAAAGAATACATTGACCCAAGCGCTGCAGCAAAACATAAAATTGTGCGTCTTCAATGAACGGTACCGAAATAAGAACCGACTCTCGTGTCTCAGCGCGGACACTTTTAAATGATGTCATCAATTAAGTATTCTGGACATTTGGGCATGTTGCGCCGGCCACGCGTGCGCGGTGAGGCGCGAAAATTTACACTTTTGTCCGGGGTATACTATACTGTATACTTAGAGTACACGTGCTCGTTTACGCTTAGTGCGTTCCCTCTTCTCAAGCAACTAACGTTGCATTTATATTTACGGCGCGCTTCTTAGTGGAAATGTTCGTAAGCAGTGGTTGGTATACCTGGATCACAGTATCGTTCGTACACCTACGACGAGCCTGCTGTTTACGTGACATTGCGTCATCTAGTGAGGCAACGTTAACGATTTTAACACATTCATCATTCTTTCAGTGCAGACAGAGAAGAGATGGAGCGAAAAAATAAATTGCAGCAAGTTGACCAGACTCTCGCCCATTGCTGCTCAATGCGGGGAAAAACGGTAAACTGTTGGAGAGAGAGAGAGAGAGAGAGAGAGAGAGAGAGAGAGAGAGAGATCTAGCTTTATGCGCACTTGCGAGACTGGATTTCCATTGGCAGAATCGGCCATCTGTGATGACGTCGCGTGATGTAGCAAGTTACCACGGCGGGAGGGGGGGGGGGGGGGGGGAGGGGTTGCACGCGGGCGTCGCGACCAATCAAGACCTTTCTTTCGTATCCGAGCGGCTTCGTAATCCGTCCCATAGCAACTACGGCGCACTTGTTTATGCGCTCGGCTGATCAAAATAACCGCGCGCACCTGGATGATCGTGTCGCTGGCGCCTATCGGCTTACTATGCGAAGGCTTTGTAGTCAGCGCCCGAGCCTAGCTCGCACGTTTCGTCGTCGCACACGTACTTTGTGCTGTTTTACTTCGCGGCTTGCGCGTCTCCTGCGCTTCCGTCTATTGTCGTCGTGGTACCAGGGCAAACGATACGCGGCTCCAGGAACAGGCACAACAAGAGCCGGTCGGTGGTCTTGTTCCATCGCGTTAGCCGACCGCAACGCGAGCAGGGTCTGGGTCCTGCGTCGGCCATCGTTTCCTTTTTCCAAGGTGTCCCTGCGAGGTGTTACTAGAGCCAACACTACCCCGCCACAGCCAACACATCCCTTGCCTCGCCACCCTCAGTACGAGGAGGAGGTCGTACCGCCGGCGATGGCACGTGCTTGCACCTGCGAGGACGGAGGCATCGAGAATCTGTCTAGACGGCTATAGTGCGCGCACTCGGGTCGGGTTGCACCTTATTTGACGTTCGTTTCATGCGGAACCACACCAGCAACCAGCATACATAAAGCTGGGAATACTGGGTAATGAAAATGGCTAGTGACGTCTAGTTGAGGATGCCAATTGGAGGAAGGTCTTAACCATCGAGTAACCACCCGACACTGGAGACCGTGGCAGTGACAACGACGACAACGCAACAGTGGTGTTAGAGAGTGAGAGAGGTATCGAAAAATGAAAGGAAGGGCATGGAAGTCAACCAGATGAGAATATCCGGTTCGCTACACTGCACTGGAGAATAGGGAAAGATAAAGAATATAATTGAACGGCGAGAGTATAGCACGAAGGCGCAGGAGCTATCGTTTAATCAGTCAGTCACTCCGTCACTTAGATAGTCGATCGCACATTATGTCTTATATAGAAAGGAAGTATATTGTAGGAAACAAATTCTTCCGCCCTCTCCACCTGAGCTACAGTAGCGCGCTCGTGTATCCAGTTTAATCGCCTGTACTGAGAGAGGAGAGGTGATGTAAGACTTCCACTGGCACGAATAACCGCAGCGGTACACTCGAACCTGGAAACTGTGTTATACACTTGAGCGCATCGCACTCGCACAACACGCTCGACGCACTCCCGCATACAGTTTGTGACTGTCTCCGTCTCTACAGAGGTGGCCAGCGCACTTAAAATTCAGCGGTTGACTCCGCGACAGGCACTCGACTTCTGTTTCCCGAGGTTAGATCTCCGCGTGCTTGATGGATGGCAACCCACCGCTTAAGCTCGGCACACACAACGCGTGCTGCCTTTGAATTTGAGATCGCTCCTTCGATTCCGGGCCGCTGAGCCCAATTTCGACGAGGTCGAAGTACGTGGCTGTGCACAAGGTATGCACGCACAATTTGTCGATGTACGCAGTGCATGCTAACGAGCATAGAAATGTTGATTGCGCAAGGGCTACGAGATTGAATATTGCGTGGATTAAATAGGCGGAGAACGGCAAGAAAGAAAGAAAGAAAATACCGTAAGCCCAACCGTGCCTCAGTGCTTTGTGATAGCATACGTCGAGCGAAGCGCGAGGAAATGCAGTGCGTAGTAAGCGAGTGAGGCAGCAGTGCACTTTTGTCGACACGTTCGCGCGAACAGCGCCCGGAAGGCAATCGAACTGGGCCAATGAAAGCGCGTGTCAGAGCATATATTGAGAAATCTTGGCCTGATTTAAACGACAGATACCGCCGGAAGCAAGACTCGGCGGCGTCCATTGGAGAAATTCGCGGTGGTTGGCCTTCTATACCGCCATTTCTCGCCGCGTGCAGTGAATGGGCACAGACTAGAGAGAGAGAGAAAAAAAAGCAATTCTGTGTAGACAGATAACGTATGCTTTCAGAACCGCATTTACGTTTATTTTGAAGTAAGAGGTTGGTTATTGGAGGAAATGAGGGCTAAACTACAGTTTCTTTAAATTTCTATCCGAACCTTGCCGAATCCACAGCGTCGGTTCGTGTGTGACGTCATTGATCTCGAAGCGCTTTCTCATATTTGGGCCTTTGTGGCGCAGTAAAAGTTATCGAAACTTGCCAAGTTCTGAGCACTTTCAGGGTACAATGTAGTCCACCTTTCCTATAACGAAGCTACCTAGGCCCGAGCAGACGACATCAGGGTTTATGACGTCACTGCTCGCTGGTGTGCGAACTTGAAGACGGTGTCGCCTCCCGTATTTTGTTTTTGCACGTTTCTGGCGTACCAAGCCCATTTTCATGATGAGACTGGTTCTTTTTGCATTCCCCCCAGTATTTGTTTTAATTATTTATTTATTCTAAAAGATAACTTGCTTATACAGCTTAGCTTACTTATTCTTTAGTGTCCATTAAGGTCTACAGTCGTTTTCGCATTATTCACTACATGCGATTGCAACTGTGCCAGAGGATGAGTATGAGCATGCATGTTTGTGCGTATTCTTGCACCATCTTCTGTGCTGCTTTCCTGGGCTCGCGCGCGGAACTTCGTGTGTGTTCGTGCTCTTTGACTGCGTATTACGCACAAGCAGGACAATATCGCACTGCAGGAATACGGAGGGTTAAAATTATCAAAAGTGGTCCATCAAGTAATGCCTCTGTAGCCAAGTTTCAACAAATGACAACACGTTGCAGAAAAGCTGGCCCCGGTGACATCTCCTGCTCGACGGCTGTTGGCTGTATGGCCAGTGTTCTTTGACGCTTTTCATGAGTACATTTTGTTTGCCACGCGGCGGAGGACTAGCTGGTGCCATCTAATGCGGCAACCTCTCTATGAAAACCATGCCAATAAAAAGCGAAGAAGATGTTAATATTCTAACTCGTTTCGGCAGTGCTTATTGCATTCTTCTGGGTGGTCACAGAGCAAACAAAATACGCGGTGCCTTTTGTTTTGCCGATAAAGCACGCTTTTTTGGAAAGGCATGCCTGTCACCAGGAGAGAGAGAGAGAGAGGGAGAGAGAGAGAGAGAGAGAGAGTCAAACGGGAAACAATACAAAAGAATGCGCAAAGTATGGTTGTCGTGATTGTGTGAAGCCAAGTAGGGAATAGTGTATGGAAGGCGACAAGGACGTCGCTGATGGCTTAGCATTGTGTGCCGATGGCTGTTGTCGCTTCTGTATCTCTCAAAAACCGCGTGCGAATTGTCTTCCTCTATGGATAAAGCTCTTCATCGAGTCAGTAGCTCGCCAAAGAATGGTGTGTGTAAGATGTGCTTTTAACATGATGTTTATCACGAAGTTACGGATGCTGCAGTATGCAAAGATGCAAATATAAGGGACACTATAGCATGCGCTTATGACATGATTATGATTACGTAATCACAATCACGCACCACGGCCGCATTAAGGCGATGCATGTGTGTACTATAACACATTCTGTAACGTTTATGCGTCTACGTCTTTCTTTTGCGCTAAGTGGTTCAAATGACAGAAACCTGCAAATACCATGCAAATGACATCATTCTAACTCGGTATGAAGACTGGGAGGAAATCAATTTCTGATCCTAATTTGAGTAATTACCCTTCCTAGTACAAATGCTCAATTATGGTCGGCCAGTAAACGTGTCGCTTTAGTGATGTGATTCGTTGCCGAAATTTGTTTTGCCTATACCGTAAACCGCAACAAATGCATGGTGTAAGTCATTCGGTGTGCGTAATGATGTGAGTAATGGTGCAGTCATTCTCAAGCAGCATCTATCGGGTTGAACGACCCCGGAAACAGCATGCTCGCAGCCGGGTGCAGGTCAGGCAAAGGTATCTACGCTGATATGCTTCAATGACCGATGAGCAAGACTAATGATCGTGCGACAAAAGTATATTTGAACAATGCAACCCCCCCTCTCTCTCTCTCAATCTCCCTTCCCCTCTGCACGTGTAAGGTAGAAATCTGAATGGAGTGTAAGTAACTTTCATGTCTTTTCTGCATCTTTCTCTCTTTTGATTGTCTAACGCACTCCTGACTAAGCCGTGCTCGCCATGGAGAGCGGCCTCGTACACTGACTCTAGCCCTACGACTACGGCCCAAGGCAAGCGGCCCAGTTGATTCCCTCATCCTCAACCCCTTTCCCCAAACAGGCAAAGAAAGCCATCCCTATCTCAAAAAGTCGCAGTTTCATCCGAAAGGCGAAGCATCGATTGCAATAGCAAATTAGCGGACAACTATGCGAAGTAAGGATTGTTGTTTTATCGGCCGTATAACCTTGCAAACGTAGGCATACTGTGATTGTATGTCTGTGCTGATTTCTTTCTCTATCTCTACTTTGTTATAACTTACTTACCCCCTCCCCTTTTTCCCCAGCGTAGGGTAGCAAACCGGATCTTCCCCTCTGGTGAACCTCCCTGCCTTTCCCCTTTCCTCTCTCTCTCTCTCTCTCTCTCTAGGCACACTAGCTAATTAAGAAACATGGGATCGCGCGCGCACAAGCAGACATTAACACATCTCACTCGATGACTGCGAAAACTCGCTGTCATTACGCTGGAGTGAGGAAGTGCGGCAGCAGCAGCGAGCGAATTGACCTTCGTGCTGCGTCTCGCATCAACGCAAACTAAGCCGCAAAAGTACAGCGCGTGGCAGACTCTGTACCCGTCGCGGACAGCTTTCGAGATACAGCGGCCCAGAGTAGAACGCGCCCCCTCTCCCGATCCTCCGCCCAGACCCTTGTGCGCGACAGAAGACGGCACCATTCCTCCCCTCTTCCCTCCCTTGCGCGCGCGAGATTTAGCCGCGATCGCCGGCTCACCCTCGCAAGCTTTCACTCGCACATACCGCATATGGCGCGCACCTTGGACTTTATGCAGAACCTCACGGCGACGGAAGATATGCGCCTGAAGTGTCCATGTGATTGCTATCGCAATAATAAGCATACTTCCTATCATTAGCTCCAACGGAACGGGCGTCGTTGGCGTTCCTATCGAATCGCTCCATGTCGATGTTGCCTCCTCGTCACAATCGGCAACGATCCGTGCGGGTCAGGTTTAGGTTTGGGCTTTTTCATTCAGTCGCCCCGCCGCGTACTTGGCGCTATATTGAGAGTTCTGCCCTCGTTGGCTCTTATTCATGTAGGCTCTGTACACATGCTAGTCTTCCCTTCGCCGTCAGAGGCCGCGCACAGGGAACGGGTTACCTTCGCTCAGCCGTCCTATCGACAAGATGGCGTCACTGCAGTCGGCGTCTGTTATCTTTTCCGCGAAGGGAAAGGCCATTCAGGTGTGAAACCTCGAATGACAGCGAAATGTGCGTACGGCTTTTTACTGCACTTTCGTAATCGCTACCACGCTAATTATGTAATTGTAGGCAGTAAACAGGCAAGGCAAGCGTCGCCTGCACGCGGCAGCAAGCTCGCATGCTTGTCCCCTCATGTTTGCTATCAGGAAGGCACCGGCGTAGCAGTTAACGAGCGTTGATACACAACAGGAGTATTCGTAAACAGAGCGTCGCTATATCAGGCACGGCGGACGTGATGGAATGATAATGATTATGGCTCAAGACCAGTAGAGAGAGAGAGATAGAAGGGAGAAAGGAGAGGCAGGGAAGGTAACCAGAGTCCAGTTTGCTACCCTACACGTGGGGAGGAGGAGGAGGGAGTGAACGAATGAGTTCTCAAAACCAATCAAAGATCGTTTAAGAAAGGCTCTTCTGCTTTAGCCGTGCAGCCACACTTCAAGGAGATACGAGCGCTTTACAGAGCTCGCACGCTAAGACACTAGTATGACGCTGCCTGCGCAGGCCAGTGCACATGTATGAACGAACAAGAAGCCGCAGACGACGTAGACGATGTCGACGCTTGCAGTTAAGTACACAAAAGCCGATGTGTGCATTTATCATTTTCGCATTTCGCAGTCATCAATGTTTATTGCGTAAAAAGAAAAAAAAAAGTGACACCTGGAGGAGTAATAGGTAAGGGAAGGCAGCAATGCAAAAGAAATCGTTCACAAGCAATGATTTGATGGATGAATTCAAATTAAGAAACAAACAATTACGTGCACGAATTGACGCTTCTGGCAGAACGAATCTTTATAATTATAGCTTTGCCAACATCTCTTCCTTCCTTCAAGTAAACTCTCCACCGTTCTCCCTCCCTACCTAAAAGTCGGGTGAGCTTGAATGTAACGCGTCAAGGAACGCTCGTGTACAATTGCAGCTGCGAAGAAAAGAAAAAGAAAAGCTTCGTTATTCGAGCGATGCACGCGTAGATATAATTACCGCACAGCGCGGCACGACATATAATCTAGCGAACACGCCCGAGTCGGTAGCGTACGTCATTCCCCCTTTGATGGATCCCGGTGTTCGTCTACGTACACGTGCAGCGCTCAAGAAAACCTTGAGTCACTGAGAAGCATGACGGCTTGCAAAAAAGAACAGAACAAAGAAAAAAAATGAACAGAGAGAGAGAAAAGAAAGAGATCCCACGGCCTTCTTGTGGTCACGAGCGGAAACGTGAGTTGTGTCTCGGGGCCACAAATATAGATGAACTAGACAGACGCGTCTGTTCTATAGACGTCCGTGGATGCAAGCAAGAAAGAAAGTTAGATCAACAAACGGCTTAAACATCGTGCAATGAAACAAAGATAAACGCCAACAGAACGTTGTGTAGCAGCGCACATTTACGTTCACATCCGACGCGTTATATTGCGCTGCAGAAGTGGCCACCCGTGGAATCAATGCCTCCCCGATTGTCGGTGGTGCCAAGTCGTGGGCTGTGCGCGTGCGCGAGTCATGGCCGACCCTGACAACAGACGAAGTTGTTCGCTGTGAAACATGCGATGGGTGCTCTCGCGTCGAGTCGTGCGCGGCGCACATACAGTGGACGTCTACACAGCCTCGGCTGAATGCAGCGACGAAAGCCTGTACACCGAGCAGGCGTGATGAGGCCTTGGGTTATTCGTGCGCTTATCCAATGCTGGTAATTACTGCTAATTGGCCCAGAGATAAGACGCGTGTACGTGCATGTGTGTATACTGTGCGTGTGTTTCGCCTGTGCCTGTGAGCGCGTACGTGTGATACTCGGTGGTGATGTCATCGCGCGAGGCCGCCCTGTCCTAATCGAGGAATCTATGCTGGACGCAGCGTAATGGCCTGTTCGGAGGAACGAAGACAATATTTGTCGGGCTGTTCTTGCGGCCCTCACCTACTGGCTTTCCTGTCGTTATCAGGTTTTTCGTGCGCACACCAGGAGCACGATAGTGCGTACGCGTGCGCGACGGACACAGACACAAGCACACAAACACACACGCATGCACACACACGCGCACACACGCACGCACGCACACACAGTGAATCGCCAGGTCAGCGCTCTGTGTTTAGCAAGTGGAAGAATCTTGTGAAGAGTCTTCTAAGCTATGTGTTAGCTAGCAGTGAGCGCTTTGTTTGGGCGTTTGCCACTCACTTGTCCCGTCTTTTGCGCTGTTCCCTTGAAAGATGTTGTCTTGCTAACTTGTTCGGATATATTTTCTTACTAACTATACCCGGAATATATATTTTTTTACCTGCTAGCTCGGTCAGCCAATGTCGGTTCTACTATGAAAACACTATCGTCCCGTTGGCGTAATGCAAAACGCAAAGACTGGATTTCATCGTCAGAAGAAGGGCAGGAAGATGAGGCATTGTGCTTCAGTGTCGTGTGGCACTCGCAGAGGTTGGAACCACAAAGTAACACTGCCGAATCCACCGACTCTTTTCGCATCGTCATGATTCTACCGTGGTACAATAGAGAACAAATTGCGCGCAGGAAGCCCTGCGAAACACACGGAGGTCATCCAGTGCCTGCGCTTCCGCGCTTCTGCGTTTCTTATAGAATCGGAGGAATAAAGTACCAGCAGAAAACATATAAGAGGCATGACGTGTACGTTCTCGTGCATGCGGCTGCGCTCTTTCGCGATGATGAGCCCTCGCCATAGTCTGCCTGCAACGAGAACCTATGGTGCGTGTATTGTTTCCGTATTTGACTCTCGGGTTATTCTCGTCTTTCACACCCGAGAACACCCCGCAGGGGCGTCTGCGTCAGCAGGCGTTTGGTGTGTTGCGACACCACGGACCCGAGCACACGAGGGTTGGACCCTCCCGCGTCTAACCGTGCGTGGCTTAGCCGTGTCTGGGGAAAGGGGGATCCTGGGGGTTGAGCTGATGCTGGGTGTTTGGACCTTTAAGGCCCCCCGGTGGAGGCAACACACCCCTTTGGCCTCTGCTTCACATAGACGGCACCCCCGGACTGACCCACCCGGGGGAAATCGGCAGTCGCCTTTTCCTGTCCTCCTCTCCAATCTTCGTCTTTCTCTCCCACTTTTCCATCTTTCCTGTCTTCTCTTCACTTCTAATTACTTCCGTATTCCTGGCGGCAAGGGTTAACCTGGTGTAATTATCCAACCTTGGGTATTTTATAGTAGGTTATAGTGGCGATGCATGGCTGGCGTCTCCAGGCTTCCAATCCTGTAGCGTCCCCTTGTTGGGCTCCGTGGTGGGTGGCCACCATCGCCGCCGAATTTTCCAATTTTTTATGGCAGAAGCTTTTCCCACATTACCTGATCGCTCCCTGAAGAGGGGGCGCACCGATGAACAGTTCAACTTTTTCATGAAACCGAAAGTGTCCTTCCCTAAATACCACGTTGTCCACAGCCAGCACGAAACCAAGACTGTCCGAATGATATCACCATTTCTTGTAGCTAAATCTATCACAGAAGCAATAGGCCTGCAGGTTATAAAGTTACGAAGATGGGAAGTGGCGATCTTCTACTAGAAGTTCGCGACAAGCCACAATATGACAAACTATCAAAACTTGTAGCGTTTGGGGACATCCCCGTTTCTGTAGGACCACACAGGTCGATGAACACAGTGCGCGGTGTCATCTCAGAAGATGACCTTATCGAACTTACCGAAAGTGAATTACTAGAAGGATGGCAAGAACAGAACGTCGTCAAGGTACAAAGGATAAAAATAAGGCGAGATGACAAAGAAATACCAACCAGGCACATAATCATCACATTTGGAACCAGCAACTTACCAGATTCAATAGAAACAGGATACTGCAAACTGCGGGTAAGGCCATACATTCCCAACCCACGCCGATGCTTCAAGTGTCAGCGGTTCGGGCACGGTTCGCAAAGTTGCCGAGGGCGCACTACATGTGCAAAATGTGCATCAAACGAACACTCGTCCGACACTTGCACTTCCGCCACACGTTGCCCTAACTGTCAAGGGGACCACCCCGCATACTCTCGTTCTTGCCCATCATGGAAAAAAGAAAAACAAATAATCGAAATCAAAGTCAAACATAACCTTTCCTTCCAAGAGGCGCGCAAGCGCTTCTCGTTGAACCAATGTAGTCCGTCCTACACCGATGTGGCGCGCCGGGGGGCAGCGCTACATCATTCGGCGGCCGCCGAAGTCACACGGAGTGTGACGGCGGTCACGCCATTAGCCCCCCCGGCCGGAACAGCCAGCGCTGTTCCAGCCCCCGCAAACAAGGAACAGCAGACCCTCGGGCCTGTTGAACCCAGGGCCACTGCTCGTGCAGATCGGCCCACCACTCCCGCGAAAATCCCCGCTCCGCGGGCAGTATCCACCGCCTCAGACGAGGTGATGGATACGAGCACAAATCCGGCGTCTCAGACGCCCAAGGAACGGCGCGGCTCCCTCGAGCGCGCCGGGAAGAAAGAGAGAGCTCGCATCAAGGGGCCTGGAAAGGCCTCGTGAGCTAAGCTATATTTCTTAGACACACAGCACAAAACACATAAATTATGGATACACAGATAATACAATGGAATGTGAGGGGTTTATACTCCACAACCTAGACGACATTAAGGAACTTTTACATAGGATATACCCCAAAGGTGCTGTGTGTCCAGGAAACACATCTTAAACCTTCACAAACAAACTTTCTCCGGCAGTATGCCATTTTCCGGAAAGACCGCAACGACGCCCTCGCCTCGTCTGGCGGTGTGGCCATAATTGTAGATAAGGGTGTTGCATGCCGGCAATTACAGCTTAAAACACCCCTAGAGGCAGTTGCAGTCCGTGCGATATTGTTTAATAAACTAGTAACAATTTGTTCACTATATATCCCCCCGAACTGCCATCTTTCAAAAACGGAATTACAAAGCTTCATTAATGAACTGCACGAACCTTATATTGTCGTCGGAGATTTCAATGCACACAACACCCTTTGGGGAGGTTGTCGTTGTGATGCCAGGGGACGCTTAGTAGAAAGCCTCCTCTTCACTACAGGTGCATGCTTACTAAATAATAAAGAGCCTACATTCTATAGCGTGGCAAACAAAACATTTTCATCGATCGATTTGAGCATTGCATCTGGTACACTCGTACCGTATCTAGAGTGGAACGTGCTTAAAAACCCATATGGGAGCGATCATTTTCCAATTCTCATAAAATCAACAAAACAGGATCAATGCTCCCCATGCGTCCCCCACTGGATAGTCGAGTCAGCCGACTGGAAGCGTTATGAAGAACTCACCCGCATGACTTGGGAAGACATATCTGCACTTTCTATTGATGACGCCGTGGCATATCTGACCGCATTTATTGTTGATGCAGCGTCACTGTGTATCCCTGAATCAAATGGATCATCCACTAGGCGACGTGTTCCCTGGTGGAATGCGGAGTGCAAAGAAGCTCGTAAAAATCAAAATAAGGCTTGGAGTCACCTTCGCGAATCTCCAACTGCCGAGAATCTTATCAATTTCAAGAAAATAAAATCACTAGGTAGAAGAACACGCCGCCGGGCCAAGCGGGAAAGTTGGCAAAACTACACCAGTAGCATCAGTTCATATACAGACGAACGGAAAGCCTGGAATAGGGTCAACAAAATAAAAGGCCGCCAAACTCACCCTCTACCTTTAGTAAACACACAAGGAGACACTATTGAGGACCAGGCTGATTCGCTAGGGGCACATTTCCAGTACATTTCGAGTTCATCGCATTACTCAGACACATTTCTAAGATATCAGCGACAAGCGGAACGGCAGCCTCTGAACCGGAAAGGAAATAAAAATGAACCCTACAACCGCCCATTTAACATGGTGGAATTTCAGGCTGCATTGAACTGTTGCAATAAATCAGCTCCTGGAGGCGATCGAATAGTTTATGAGATGATAGAACACCTACACGCCGAAACACACAAAACACTACTATCACTCTTTAATTCCATATTTTCTGCCAGTTACATTCCATCTGCCTGGAAGCAAGCAGTCGTCATTCCTATTCTTAAAGAGGGCAAGGATCCAACTTCAGTCTGCAGCTACAGGCCTATAGCCCTGACAAGCTGCCTATGCAAACTCTTTGAGAAAATGGTAAACAGACGGCTAATCCATTATCTTGAAAGTAATAATATATTAGACCCCTTGCAATGTGGTTTTAGGGAGGGTAGATGTACGACAGATCACCTTGCCCGTATGGAGGCGAATATCCGAGATGCCTTCGTGCATAAGCAGTTTCTATTAGCCGTATTTTTAGATATGGAAAAGGCATACGACACAACCTGGCGTTATGGAATTCTTCGTGATCTGGCCTGTATGGGTGTCAGAGGCAATCTCTTGAATCTGATCCAAAGCTACCTTTCTAATAGTACGTTCCGTGTGAGGGTTGGTAAAGTGCTATCTCGTCAATTTACACAGGAAAGAGGTGTGCCACAAGGAGGTGTACTGAGCTGCACGCTCTTCATCGTAAAAATGAATTCCCTCTATAGCGTCATACCACGAACAATGTTTTATTCAGTGTACGTGGATGACGTACAGATAGGATTTAAATCATGCAACATTTCTATCTGTGAGCGACATATACAGCTTGGCCTAAACAAAATATCTAAGTGGGCTGACGAGAATGGATTCAAGTTAAACCCCCAAAAAAGCGCATGCCTTCTATTTTCGAAAAAGAGAGGTATATTACCTGACCCTGCTATCTATCTTAACGGACAACGGCTATCTGTCAGCCACGAACATAAATTTTTAGGAATCATCTTAGACTCTAAACTAACATTTGTCCCTCACCTTAAATATATGAGAGCGAGATGTCTGAAGACAATGAATTTGCTAAAGCTCTTATCCCGCACATCTTGGGGAAGTGACAGGAGATGCCTTTTGAGCCTCTACAAAAGCCTTATACGGTCCCGTCTCGACTATGGAGCAATAGTATATAGCTCTGCTGCACCTAGTGCTTTAAAGATGCTAGATCCCATTCACCACTTGGGTATACGCCTGGCTACAGGCGCTTTTAGGACAAGTCCCGTAGAAAGCCTGTATGTGGAGTGTAATGAATGGTCATTACACCTCCAAAGGACATATTTAACCTTTTCCTATGCTCTCAAGGTCAAATCAGACGTTCAGCATCCATGTCACTCACTTATTCATGAAGAGTCTACAGCCAGATTATTTCGTAACCGCCCAGCTATTAGACCTCCGTTGAGCCTTCGTTTGACAACACTGGCAGAAGAAACAGGTGTCTTAGTCCCAGAGAATGTCCTAATGGCACCCACCCGCTTGCTCCCACCATGGGAATGGCAGACCATTGAATGCGACGTCTCTTTTGTAGAAGTATCTAAGAGGGCGCCAGAAGCACATATACAATTCCATTTTCGTGAACTTCAGGAGAAGTACTCCTGTAAAGAATATTATACAGACGCTTCCAAATACTCTAAAGGTGTTTCCTACGCAGCTCTGGGACCTTCATTTTCAGTATCTGGAGCACTAAATCCACACACAAGTATATTTACAGCTGAAGCCTACGCTATACTCTCGGCTGTTCAAAACATAAGGCTCACAAAACTTGCTAGGGCTATTGTATTTACAGACTCATTAAGTGTAGTCAGAGCCCTACTTAAACCAAGAAAATATAAAAACTCAGTTTTTAGTGAGCTGTACAGTATGTTGTGCTCCCTATATATGTGCAATCAAGTGACTGTGATATGCTGGGTTCCTGGTCACAAAGGTATTAAAGGCAACGAAGCTGCTGACGAAAGCGCTGGATCAGTAACTTTTAGCGATGCAGATTCAAATATCCCCATCCCTGCCACAGACCTAAAGCCTTTTCTACGCAGTAAATTGCGGAATCATTGGCAAGGCGAATGGGATAAACAAACAATGAATAAGCTTCACATAATAAAACCAAAACTGGGGAACTGGGTAAATGGGAAAATAGCAAGGTACAAGGAAGTACTTCTTTGCCGTTTAAGTTAAGGATAGGCCACACATACGGTACCCACTCTCATCTCTTGACTGGAGGCGATCCTCCAACTTGTGTTAGGTGCGGCGACAATCTCACTGTCCTCCATGTTCTTATTCAGTGCCCTGCTATAGAAACAGACAGGAAAAAGTTTTTCCCTGCTGCATATCGCGAGAACTTACCCCTTCACCCTGCATTTTTTCTTAGCGATGAACCGCTTTTTAATCTGCAAACAGTCTTAGAGTTTTTAGCTGAAACGGACACCCTGGAAATCATCTGGCCTGGCAACTTTTAGCACACGACTAACAGCCCTGCATTCAAGGGCTCTCTTGAAACTCTCTTGTCAGTGTTAAGTTTTATTGCATCATGTTTTAACGAAAGTCCATTGCCATAGCCCATCTCACACCCTAGTCATCGTCATTATTTTAGCACCTATGTATTCTACTCCACTTACAGCGGAAGTTTTTAGGCCCTTTTACAGCCATATCTCATCTACCATGACTAGTTCATTGCGCACGCCACCAACACATCGTCAACATTACCACCTGTCATGGCGCTCTTTGGCCAAACCTGGCCCTTGCGCCATTAAACACCACACATCATCAACACCCGAGAACAGACATCGTGTCTACTCTACGCGTTGAAGATAATCGGCCGAGCTTACGCGGGACTCCTCGCCTCGGTGGGAGGCCAGTGCTCGATGCGCACGCTGTTGTGAGCACCGCAACGTGCGCAGCCTCTGAGCACCTGGTGGAGAGACACGGTAGACTCGAATCAAGCGCTTATCACTCTTTGCGCTTGTCAGGCCGCCCGGCGGGCAAGATGGAACGTGAGCGCGGTTCAAGCATACAACACCTGGCGCAACGTGGCGCTCACCTCGACTCTGGTTGCGCGTTCGTGAAGGAAACGCGCGAAAAAGAGCAGGCACGGAGGAGTAGGAAGAAAGATGGAGAAAGAATGACGTGAATAGGGGCGCTGAATATTTCTCCGGGGGCACGGAAGGTGCACGCAGCGAAGTGTAGCTTTACAATGCAGAGTGAAGAACAGAAGGAAGAGACGCGCAAATGTTCCTGGGGCTGTAACGACCACGCATGCGTGCCCCTCGGGGAGGATCGGGTGAGGCGACGACGGATTGTTTCCTGGATCCTCGTATGAGCATATATACATTCAGCGTGAATTGCACCGCTAAGAGAAGGAAGAGCGGGATCCCACGAGGGAGGTGCGGCTCCGGGATGCCAGGTTGGTCGACACGTGATGCTTGAAGGATTGCCCGCTAGCGTGCTGCTGCTTACGCCGGGCGTGCACTTGTGGCACCTTGACTCGCTGCGGCGCATATTCACTGGTGGCTGCGTGGAAGCACTGCAGCGTGGTCCACGCTTTTCGTTCTTCCTAGCTCGCTTCTCGCGCTACCAACTACACAGTATATATGTGCTGATCAGTTCCCCGGAGTTTTATGAGCTGGAAGAGCATGAGGGTGGCTTTTATTTTTGGTTATGTGAGCCGTGAAACATGTCGCGAAGTTCATCGCGTCATTGCCAGCCGTCGTCGTAACGTTTTCCTCTCTGTCGCGTGAGAAATTGGCTGTTGTTGTTGTTGTTGTTGTTGTTGTTGTTGTTGTTGTTGTTGTTGTTGTTGTTGTATCCCGTCACACGTGTGGCTCCTACCCGCGATGGGGGATTGGCCAAGAAATGGGTGGAATATTCGAAATTAATATACAGCATAAATTTGCTAATATCTCTGGAATTAGTATTGAATTGGCTGTCAAGTCACTGGCAGGCATGCTCGTGAATCGCGACTTCCTCGTTTCCACGGTATTCACATTTTCGCATGCTTTGATTTCGCAAAGAATAAACAAGATAAATTGTAAATAGATATTCGACTAAGTCTGTGCTTTGTAACATCACGGTTGAGCCACGGTTGAGCCAAACCGAGCCTCTCCCCGCGACGCGGCGGACAGGCTCGGCCTCTCTGTCCCGACGTGGGAGCGACCCGCTGCGCGCTAGTGCGCGCCCTAAAGGACCCTAATAAAGTTTTTCATCCATCCTTTCATCCATCCATCCATCTTCGTTTTCTACATTCTACCTAGGTTCGTTTTGATGCGCACGCTTGCACAATAGGACTGCAGTTTTAGTGCAAAAAAGAAAGGCAAAAGTCGCAGTTTCGCCCGAAAGGCGAAGCATCGATTGGGATTGCAAATTAGTGGACAGATATACGAAGTAAGGATAGAAGCTTTATCGGCCGTACAAACTTGTAAACATAGACATACTAATTAAATTAACAAGCATGGTGTCGCACGCGGTCAAGCAAACATGAAAACTCTCACTTGATGGCCGCGGAAACTCGCTGTCAAAACGCTGCAGTGAGGAAGTGCGGCAGCGGCAGCGAATGAATTGACCTTCGTGCTGCGGCTCGCATCAACGCGAACTAAACCATGAAAACGCAGCGCACGGCGGACTCTGTCCCCGTAGCAGATGGCTTTCAAGAGTAGAATAGGCCTTCCCTCCCCTCCCCTCAGAGCCTTGCGCGCGACGGAAGACGGCGCGCTTCCTCTCCCCTTTCCTCTCTTGCCTGCGCGAGATTGAGCCACGGTCGCCGGTTCAACCTCGCGCACTTTCACTCTCGCATACAGCATGACCGGGGTAGTTGGAGAAGTATGGGAGAGGCCTTTGCCCTGCAGTGGGCGTAACCAGGCTGATGATGATGATGATGATGATGATGATGATGACAGCATACATCGCGCGGCGACGACTTTATCGCCCTTGAGCTTACACGGAACCACGCGGCGACGGTGACGCTGGCGGCAGAGATGCGCATGGAGTGGCTATGCAATAAAAAAGCAACTACTTTCCGTAAACGTGCGACAGATGGCAGAAACACGCGAAATTGGTGGCCTTGCGCTACGGCGAAAACATTTGAATGGAGAATCGCTATGGCACAGCAGGTCAACAAAGTCCGGAAAGCACCCTCCCATCTGGGAATGCGCTCTCCGCGCCGCGCAACCATACGCGCACGAAGGGGCGCGTTCCCCAGAGCGCTTAATGTCCATATTGAGCAAATCCAGAGAGGTGAGAAAAATGAGCTCCTAGAAGTGTAGAACAGATGGCGGAACTACCTCAGAGTTCGACAAATGTCTTGTTACTGTGCACACCCGACTGGAGAACGCACCGACACATCAGTGGCGCTGAAAGGGTTAATTGTCACTTGGGCAGTTATCGCTAAGTGGCTATAGTGAGCACCTGGAGACAGGTATTCTAAGCGTTCTTATAGCAATAACCGGCCTTGCACAAGGCGACGAGACTCTTGAGGTCGCTTGAAAAAGAGATGCAGTTTCTTTGCTTAGTGAGAGTGCAGACAAACGATTTGGATAAGCAAAAGAAGGCTTATCCAGCGCTTCCTGCAATATACGGCGAACGATGCAACGTACGTGACCTGCAAATGCACTAGAGATGACGATGTCATTTTGCTGGCTTTTTTTTTTCGTACGAAACGCTGCACAGAAGCAAACGAATTCCATGACATCACCAATGCACACGTTAAGAAAGTTCACGTGCTCTCCGCGTGCTTGCGTGTCCCTATAATTCACGACAGTCATGTAACGCGCAGTTCCTCTCTACAGCGGCGCACAACACAAAGCTACGGTCTCTCAATAGACGGCAGAAGCGGCAAGGGTTTTACCCAACGGGACGTGCGTATCGTGATTACGCGCTGAAGCCCGCCTCGTGGCAAAACCGTCATGGTTAGGCAAGATACTCGATTTTTCGGGCTGCAGCGATGTAACACCGACGTGTTCGCCCACAATTGTCTCGCGAATGCTGCTGAGGCTGCTATATTTCATGTCCGTGCAATGTTTCGTAGTGTATTTATAATTTGACGCGCCGGAGGCAAACGCAGGTCAGACAGATATACAATCGCCAGCTCATGAACGTTAATGTCGCTTGCAAACTTGTTCACACATTCACAAAAGAGAAAACGCGGTTTGCATCTCCTCTCTCTCTCTCTGTCTTATAGCCGACGGTTTGGTCGCGTAAGTCAACCATTTGCTTTTTTGAAAGTGAAACTTTACCGTATAGGGGTTTGTATGTTTATGAAGGTAGCGCCAGTAAGCAAACGCGTCGAGATACAACTATGTGTATCTGCGTGCATTTGGGCTCCACTAGCTTCCACGACGCTGTGTTGGTTGAAGGGGTTCCGGAATGCGTCTACTACGACAAATCATTAGTGTTCGAGAGCGCACGGTATAGAACTAGAAATGTGACCTCCTCATAGTGTTTGTCAAACGCTTGTTATAACTCATTTATAGATCAGGAACGGGTATGAGGAGTGAGTACACTTTGAGGGGCACTATCTCGACTAGCACAGTTGCGGTGGCCTCGGCACGAGACGCCCCCTTATTTAACGAGCGCCATTTCTGGTGACGTTAGCCGGCGCAATTGCTCTAAGAGAGCGAGACAAAAGTTTGATAAGAAGCGCACGAAGGTCGGCCTGGGTCACATGCATCAAGCCAGCTGCTCTGAGCTGCTGGAAGAGAGAGAGAGGGAAAAAATTAGGTACCTGATAAGTGACAATGTCGACGGAGGGAAGAGGCAAAGACCATAAGGGACAGGTGTGCTGATACACTATAGTCCGAACTCGTATTTAAAAAAAAAGAAGAAAAAAAGAAATATCAAGGAAGGCCTGCATTACCTGACGACTAGGGAGACCGAGAGAGAGAGAGAGGGGGGGGGGGGATGCTAAAGGCACGGAAGTTAACCAGGATGAGCCCGGTTGACTAGCCTGTACTGGGTGAAGATGAAATGGAAAGAAATTGGTAAGAGAAGGACACAAAGGTCAGTGTTGATGTTGCTGACATGGTGAAAAATCTGAGCGCTGTATCACCGACGGTCGCTAAGCCCGGTTGCCTTCAGAAATAGCAGTAACGCTTATCCGGCCCTCTGCAGCTGTTATATGCGAGGCAACTGTCCCAAGACCTTGTCCAAGGTGAAGGGTCTTCCGTCTAGTTGGTTTAGAATGGTGCGGTGGGCAGGCTTTTCATTTTCAAAGGACGGAAGGACGGACAAGGACGGAAGGACATTTCAAAGGACAGAAGGTTTTGAAAGTTATTTCGCCGCTATAGTCACACCACGTACCGAATGTAACGTCCTCTGATTAGAGTTGGCCCACGTGTTTCGATCACTACACAGGGTTATCATTTTGAGGTTTTATGGAATAAAAAAAAGCACTTGTTGCAGATACCATAATTGTAGTCCGTGAGCTGGGTTGTTCAGAGAGGCAGACGTGTACAAAAAAACTGTACACACATATAACGAATCAACAAAATGCATTACCTTCCTAATTATTTATTCTATGGCACATATTGCATTTACGTATTTTATCCTGCGCCATTGTCATGCGTGCTCATTTGGAATGAATTTCCAGAATGACCCCAGTTTGGAGACTTGCGCCATCAAAACCTACGTAGGAATGCGCTGTTGGCACACTCCCCTTTTTTTACCAATGCGCTCTTTTATACACTGAAGCACAAAAGTAACTGGAACGTCCGTGTATCTCGTCTCACACTTAGGAAAATAACATATCGAAACTGACGTAACCCTGGAAATGCCTTTCAAGTGGACGCGTCTTGCTAACTCGCAGGCTACAATTCGTAACTGTTTTAGGCTTGTAGCGCAGCTCGGAAGAGCAAAAAAGGAATAAGGTAGGGGTAACCAAAGGGAACGGGAAACAGAGTGAGCGCTCACTCTGTGCTCACTCTGTTTCCCGTTCCCTTTGATTACCCCTACCTTATTCCTTTTTTGCTCTTCCGAGCTGCGCTACAAGCCTAAAACAGTCATGACATACCAACTCGCCCAAACTGCTACGCTTTTGACCTACAATTCGTAAATTGCAACATGGGCTGTAAAGTAATTCATTAAGAAGATATTTGGTCAGTTTTTGCTCATTATATGAATATTTCTTTACATTTATCGAGCTGTAATGTCCGCCTCTTTTCTGAATTTTTTTTCATAATTTCGTAAAACTTGAAGAATGGTCACCCTGTACAGCGCAGCAGTATTGAAAGTGCGCATTCATACGCATTCGTTTTCTCCTGAAGACGAGCCTTTAGACAGTTTTGTTCGTTCACTACTCCGAGCTATCTGCGCGGTGGAAAGCCGAGAAGTGCTTGTAAACACGGATGCGTCGGGACAGGCTACTGTCCTTTTCCCGCGCAAGAAACGCCTCTGCTCTTCGCTATCGCGGCGCGTCGGACGGGACCAGAGTCACGAAGGCAGTTCGTCTCGAAGGAGGCAAATCTTTTTGTTGCTTATTCTTATTTGAGAGCCCGAAGCGACGATAAACAGGCGCCTGTAAAACGGTTCGTCCGCGCTGGTAAGAGTGGGAGCAAGGAACGCCGTGAAATTAAGACGACGTTGACCGCGCATAAATCTACTTTGCTATCCTGCACTGGCGGCACATAGAAATGGGACAAAAGAAGACCATGCTCTTAAAGAAACACTAAGGAGGTCAGTGACGTGTGTCTGCGCGAGCGTGCAATATACGTAGGCCTAAACCAGTGCGAAAAATAATTTTGGCACTTGGGAGTAATGTCTGAAAATAGTGCAGCTATGGCCAAACGTCTGAAAGGCTTTTGTGGTCGCACCTGTGTAGGTATTTATTGTAATATATTTCGAGCTGTTAAGCCACGAGGTGGGGGCTGAATGACCAACATATGGCTTTCGTGGGAACCTTATGGCATTGCACAGTGGCTCCTACGTGTGATGTAGCGCACTCCGCCATGCCTGTGGTTTGCCTTGTTTTCTGGTGCCTACTTTTCTGTATGCTCATACACTGTGGCCTTAGGGATGTGACTTCTGAGCTCGACAGCCAGCTGAGGCCCTCAGAGACGACACCAAGCAGACAAGCATGGTGCACTGCGTTTACGGAAACGCATCCACACTCTGCTGCGGCTGCTGTATAACGCAGCTCCCCGCGGGGCGCCTGCCCTGAAGTGGCCATAATGATGATGATGGGGATGATGATTATGGGTGCCGATGATGGCAGCGTTCTACAGCATGTGTGTCATGGAGATGGCCAACTATGGCTCTCTTACGCTGATCCTGCGGATGGAGGTAAACTTTTCTAGGTTCAGGCAGCCGTGCAGCGTCCGCTGGGACCTGAATAAGCGTGATATTGTGACACCGCAGTTAATACTTTTCTGTAATAATACTGTAGTAAGAACACTTTTTTTTTCTTTTTCTTAAGGGTGCTAACTTCGCCATCGCGTTATTTTCGTTGTCGCGTTATACTCATGTAAATAGGTTAAGTCGCGGCTCTTGAATACCATGTCAGCGTGGCCACGCCCTGATATATGCCCCGCATTTTAAAATAGACCATTAGGTAAAGGTGCAGCCATACTCCTGTGCTTTAGTTCTTGTGTGTTTTTCGACCACGCGGAGCGACGGGATCTGTATACAGAGAAGAGCTAAGTTACCCCAAGATGTTGCATATGCGGCGCACGCTGCGCTCTTATCTACTTACCTGAGTTGAACCCGCAAAGTCTCTTCTTGTGTCGCGCACCTATAGTGACACATTTACGCCCGCTAAATCGGTCGGCCACTCACCGTCGCACAAGGACCCTGGAACGCTCCGCCGAGATTCCTGCCGCGGCATCTCGTCTCCTTGCGACTACGCAACAGCACATGCAACTATGTGGATGCGCCAGAGCTCTTGAGACATTATGTATACGATCGATCTGAATCACGGCGACCGCATTCGGACGTGGCGAGCTACGCGGTGTATAGGCGTTAGCGCGCGCACTGTTCCCGGTGCACGTGAAATAACGATGGCATTTTCGATGCTTTCAAGTTTCCCGCTATGCTATACTGTACTCCCATGGCAGCAGATGTCGTTCCTCGGAAACGTACGGCAGTCTTGACTTGGCGGGAAATGAGTGGAGGAAGATAGCAGCGAAGTTATGTTTCGGACGGACCTCGACGCACGCACGACAGCGGGGACCCTTTGTACGACTTCCTCCCTCTTGTTTCGATCGGGTGCCGACTGATAACCGGTATCGTTCCCGACGCCGACGCGAGAGAAGGCTTCTTACGTCGATTTAAAGAAACATTGTCTCGCAACGTATAGCTTTGCGGCGCAACGCTCGATAACGACCGTCGCGCCAGTCGCTGTACGTGCAGTCTGGCTCTGGACGCATCGTGCAAGGGAGCATGTCTCGGAGGGATTGCGTGACACGCCGCCCGCCGTAAGTTGGGAGGGGAAAGAAAATGAGGCACGGTGCCCGGCAAGTTGAAAAAAATGCGGACTTCGAGGGGATTTTTTTTTTTTTTTGGCGTGGCCACTCTCGGCGATGCCGGTGATGCGGGACAGAAAATGGTTTTGCGTGGAAGCGTCTGTTGAGCAGCATTTCGGGAAATTAATGTAGAGGGTCGCGTGCTTGCAGCTGTACATACATACATACATACATACATACATACATACATACATACATACATACATACATACATACATACATACATACATACATACATACATACATACATACATGCATACACACATACATACACACACACGCACACACACACGCATACATACATACGCACACACATACATACATACATACATACATACATACATACATACATACATACATACATACATACATACATACATACATACATACATACATACATACATACATACATAGACACACATAAAGCCTAGAATTTAATTTTTATGTATATATAGGCAAGCAAAATTATATCCTGGGGTCTTAGGTACCAAAATCACGATATCATGAGGCACAGCCTAGTGGGGTATACTACGAATTAATTCTGATCACAAGGGGTCGTATAACGTGCAGCAAATGTGCGGTACACGAGCGTTGTTACACTCATACATACACATACGTACACATACATACCCATAATAGTATGCTGTGGATTCAAACCTGACAACTTAACATACACACCAATTTTGTTTAGGAGAGCCATTCTTCTCGGACACTTTATGTTCAATATAGAGGTTCAGCTGCTGTGGGACGCTGATTCCGTTGTTCCCGCTCACCTTGCTCGTTCATGTACGTATCCTGTCGCAACTCCTATGTTGAAGAATAGGAAAACACGGAGTGGCCGAAATGAAACCATAATCTTGAAATGGTGGTCGCTGTCACTTTAAAAGACAACCACACCAATAGTTATCCCGTCATTTTAGCTAACGGCAGCCGGGGTGATTGAGAATTCTGGGAAGGAGCCTTTCTCTTGCCCTGAGCTTTGATTAGGGTGACTGCGGTGATAATAAGATGGCGCGCCACCACGCTAAACACACTAACCAACCGCGCTTCGTTTCTTACTTAGAGATTCTTAAGAAAACTCAGTGCCCTTCCGCTCTGTGAAGGAGGATGACCTGCGAAGCTGTGGATGTGGGCCCCTTAATGGCGAAGTGCACCTCCGCCACGGGTCGTCCCGGCATTGTACTATCTCCGGGAATATTTTTCTACACGCGGACACGGTAATGGGGAAAGTAGGCCTTAACATCTTCGCTGCTGAAAAAAAGAGAAGAAAAAGAAAAAAGAAAGAAAGAGAAATGATAAAATGGGCGCCATAAGGTCTTAGTGCGGATGAGGAAAAAGAGGGCCCCGTAAGTCCGTACATTGAGAACGGCGCGACAACAACACACGGCGCTGCTTGAGATGCAAGAGCACTGTGACCTTACTTATATTTACGCCTCCCTCTCACACCATGATCGCATCGAGGGAGGCATCGCATTGCGTATTGGCACGACGCGCGACCCTCGACTTGCGGTACGTCGCTCACTGTTCTTTTTTTTTTTACCTTCCTGCAGTCTCGACGACGAGAGGAAATTCGCATCGAGCACCGCGACCGTCTTCGCAGGACAGCGTGCGATGACACGAGCCAGGACACGAGATACGACGCGCAGTTGAGAGGCGCCTTCGCCTCTGCCGCGGTGCGAGGACTTCGTCGCGCGATGCTCGGAGGCGGCGGGCCGGCTTCTCTCCTTGACCCAAAACGCGGTTTGCGCTCCTCCGGCTCGCGCGCTCCGTCTCCGAAGCCGCGTCTGTCATGTGCGCTACGCTCGCGGACAGATATTTCGTGGCAACGAAGGGAAAGCTACGAAGCGCGTGAGCCACAGCCGCTCCTGAAAATAGTCCGGCAGTCTCGCTCGCGTTTGTTCATTATAATTTATTTTTATTTGGAACTACCTCACAGTCCCTCCACAGAGACAATTCCACTACAAAACAGCGGAAAATAAACAAACAATCACGCAATCTAAAAAAATGGCTGTGGCTTAGGTAAGGTTAAGCCCAGGATGCGAAGCATACTAGCCTTTATTTTAGTTGTTGAACCACTGTTTAGCCTGGTGAACTGCTGTTGCTTGGCTATATTTGGTTCGGCTAGACGAAGAAACAACTCATGCGTTACTCTGCTTCGTCTTCAAGAGTGGAACGCGACAGCGTTCCCGTCGACCCGCCATTACAATGGGCTACGGCGCAGCGACTACGCGCCCCGCATTGGACGCGCTGAGCGTCGAGCAACGCAGCGTTCGGCGCGGCAACGAAATGTGCACCTGAGCAAGCGACGCACGCCTGAGCGTTAGAAACAGCTCGTTTCTAAGGCAACACCGCATTCACTAGAGGCGCTTTTGTACCGCTTTGAAGCATCGTACTCGTGGCTCAGTGGTAGCGTCTCCGTCTCACACTCCGGAGACCCTGGTTCGATTCCCACCCAGCCCATCTTGCAAGAGTTGAGCCAAAGCCACTTCTCCTCTGTCGTGACGTCATGGTGTCACGTGGTATTGAAGGCGACACCGCCGCGCCTGAGGAGCTGGGTTGAGCTCTCGTAATATGCTTCGCATAAAAGAATTATGGCATTGGGACATAGGTTAGCATGCTCACTCGCGAGTAAACTTACTCTTACCAAATGAGCAAGACAACTATGCCCCTCAAGGAGGCGGCAACGTCAGTGCAACACCGAAGGAGACGAACGCGTCGTCGGCGTGGACAAGCTGCAGGTCCAAACGAGAGCTCCCTGGCTCCAATTCCTCATGTCCAGCAGAGGGTAGTTGAGCATCGATAGATCTCTCCAAACCGTTGCTTCAAGCCAACTGCGCAAGCCTGGAAACGAATGTTTGGCCACGCTTGTCGCCACGCACACAGGCCTTAGACTGTCAGCGTGAGCAACGACAGTGCAGAAGGATAGGACGTTGGGCCAGTTGGTACGGTAACATTCGTGGTTTGTAGCGCGAAGTTACACACACAGTGTGTATGAACAAAACGAGAACAAGGTGAAAGCAGGAGCCAATGTTTCGACAAGTGGACTTGTCTTCTTCAAGGCGACATTTAAACATACACATACACACACTATGTGTATGTGTCACTTCGCGCTACAAACGAAGAATAAGGACATTGCACTCAGATATCACCATCGTACTCTGCCATCAAAGCCATGCTGCGACAAATAATCGACTCCCTGCAGCTGCTGCTGTCTTGTTTAAATGCGCCAGTGGCGATAACAGCGGCGAATTAAGCTATGAAAGCTATAGACAGTTTCCTAGCTACACTGCAGTAACTTATACATCTGCCCGCGAAGATGGCTGTGCTGTGCTGTGAGAGAGAGAGAGAGAGACAAAGAGGAGGAAAGACAGGGAGGTTAGCCAGTGTAAGTACTGGCTGGCTACCCTGTGCTGGGGAAAGGGGTAAAGGGAGTAAAAGGAGAAAGAAGAAGAAGAGGAGAAAAAAAAATTAAGGAAATTCACGCAGTACCGCGATACTACACGATACAACACTCAAAGGCGATCGCACAATTCGCAAGTCCTTAGATACTTCAGCAAAGCCTTTAAGGCCTTGAGTGCCGAAGCCCGTCTGGACCAGTGTCCTAGAGCCTTCTCCTCTGTAAAGGGGCGATTGTCCAGTTTTTCGAGCGCGGTTACGAGCACTGTTCTTGGCACTTTGTAGCTGGGACAGTCACAAAGGAGGTGCTGAATCGTCTCCTCGCAGTCGCAGGTTCCGCAAGTAGGGCTGTCGGCCGTGAAGTGTTCACGAACGCGTTGCGCAAAAACAGTATGTTGTGCAGCCCTCATCATATTCACCATACCACCACCCTCCTTCCTCTTCACATCCTCTGTTATTCCCCAAAACCCCTTCCCCAGGCTGGAGTAGCAGGCTAGAGGCACTTCACTCAGGCCGACCTCTCCACCTTTCTGCCATTAAATATTATCTATCTACTCGTACTCGCTGCACACACATTTCACAGGCGTGAGATAGAGCGTTAGCGACTGACGAAGGGCTTGAATGAACGTGAATATCAACGGGAGGGAATTTCAGTTAACGTGAGTACGATCAAAAGTCAGTGACGGTGAGTTGTAATGGACGACTGTCGGTTACTGTGAGTGTACGCGAGTATAGTATTTGCGTGAGTGTCGGTGAGTGCGAATTGACGCGAGTATGAGCGACAGTGCGTGATGACATGTGTTCAACTGACTACCTACGCGAGTGACAGTTGGTGAAAATGAGTTAGGAAGGTGAGTAAATGCCGACGAGTGGGCGTGCATACTAAGTGTGGGTGGGTACGTAAATTGCGAAAACATCGGTTTGCAAGTATATGAGCGAGTGCATCCACTCATTCGGCCGACTTGGGGCAGGGGAGCATAAAACAAACATCTTATCTCGACTAAAACAATGTTATTAAAATGCTGTGTAAAATAATACATTCTGCAATGTTAAATTAGCATATTTTTCGTTTTCGTTTTGCAAATGCGGCACCATCGCAAGCAACAAGTTACGCTAATAGGGTAGCTAATTGGAGAAACGAAAACATTAAATGCTGTCAGACTCTGCCAGACTGCTTCGCGCAGTAACAACACATGCGCGCGCGCGAAGCTCCGGCCCTGTAGCTTCACATTCACTGCCATGGAAAGTTGAGCGAGAGCTTAAGCAAGCTAGAGAGCAGCATTCATAGGGGAATTTTCGGGACAGTAATAATGATAACAAGGGAGCATTAAACGGCCAGCCTCTTCTCGCCGCCGTAGCTTGTCCGTTTCACTCATTTAAATAAGAATGTCGCATTGCTCGGTGGCATGACTCGGACGGACCATCTTATATAAGGATATATACGATATCTGGGGACTACGAGCCATCTTTCTGAATAAACTCCTTTGTCTGCGTCCCGTTAGCGCGCTCAACGGCGTTTCGCGAAAACATCGCCCTTTCTCTCGTGGTATATTTCCTGGTTGATAAATGCATAGACACTTCTGTCGTACTCGAGACAATGCGAAGCTCTGTGAACGACGCTGCCTGGACAAAACAACAATAACAACAAAAAGAGAAAACGCAAGGAGACTAAAGAAAGAACACGATGACTAAAAGCCAGGAGCAGAAGTCTTAAGGAGTGTTCACATAAAATGAGGCGTGTAGTGGGCACACACGGACGCATGCTCGCACGCACGCATGCACAGAGCTAGTCGTGCCGCTGGGGTCTCAATATTTCGCAACAAGGACAACAGTTTGCGCCCAGGTGGAACGCGAGGCGCAAGTCAGGTGCCTCGGTTGAAACAGTGCATTGCTGCGAAGCCAGACCTGTCGATAGCTAATCAGTAGATGAATTAACAAAATGATCCGCAGGCTTTTAATGGAATAATAAATTGTCGTTATTCCGGCCCTACTGCACTTAAAGTCAGGATGGCCAAGCCACGGGCCAGTCAGAAAGCACTGTCACGTGACGTGCAAACTTTTTTTTCTCTCTCTATAGCTTTAGCCGTCTCGGTTTCTTCAGTGGGGCAGGCTCCACCGGCCGGCCTTTCGGAACTCAACTTGACTGACTGGACAACAAAGACGACCGTCTTCTCCGCTGACGCTCGGCAACAATCGAGTCGAGGTCGTCGCGGCGTGCGTCAACTGCTCTGATCGCCGGTATCGCCAACCCTCGTAACGGCGTTGCTGCGCGGCCGAGACGAATGCAGCGACAGGTCTGTAATTACCGGCGCGCAGACGCAATAGCTGGCCGGCAGCTCTGTCGTCGGCAGAGACACGGCGCGGCGGCTGTGGGCTGTATACCTGTTCGGCTAGGCGGAGGACACGGCCGACCTCCGGGTGCGGACGCGAACTGACCGCGTCACCCGTCAGCTGAAAGTCGGTACGGGAGCTCGGCAGAACACACCGGCTCGACTGAATTGCTTCACTGTTTCTGGTCCTTCCAGTGGCGGCGGACGAAGTGACGCCCTTCTGCACCGACAGTGGCGTATAGCGCGATGTCATACTACATTCACGATGAGTTACGCTACGCCGCCGCTACTGCCGGTAGGACCAAGCGCTGGAAGACGAGGGCGAAAGAAGAAAGGACGAAAGTCGGCGCTACTCATAACTGACAAACATTTATTAAAAGAAAACGGTGCATATATAACCATACTGGTATAGCACCGCTTGCGCTAGTGTATTTAAACTAGCTCAAGTTTCGGTTCTTTTGGTACTGTAGTAATCCAAGCGGGCTCAGTGGCAGCTGTGGTAAGATGCGTGTTCCGTTTGTACCGTGGCAAACTTGACTGATTTCCCGAGACCAAAAGGCAGGGAGGTGAGCATAAAACGATCTTACAATAGTATAGTAGAGCTGAAGAGACACATTCCCGAGATTTCCCCAAAATTTAACTGGTAATATCGACAGGGACATTGTCCTCGGCATTATTCTAAATGTTGCCTCGAATCCAACTACTGCGGGAAAGGGGTGAAAGCTGCTGCTATCATAGCGACTGCAGAGCTGCTGCACACCAAAACGAGATGTGATTAGTCAGCCGTTCGTACACATGCAGCAATCATGTACAGTGGGCTCCATTTTGAATGATTTAGCATGGTGTTATTGTGAAAGTACATTTCTGCTTCTTTACTGTTGTTTGAGGCTTGCCTGTGCATTTCCCTCGATATTAGATCGTTTCAGAATAGATCGTTTCAGTGTTTATTGTTAGCAGGTAATACAGCTTTCGCACATTTTTAGCCACAGAAGTAAGTCATGATAGAATAAATGCGCTGCGATAATTAGGAGATATTTGACCGTGACCCTCAATATCAGGTAAATTCTCTAATGTTCGCAAGAATTGTGAATATGTTCGGATGGTAGCACTTGGGAGACCTGAAGATAATCATTGCTTTATAAACACTTTTCAATGGCAAAATAGCTTCGATGAGGTTAAAATAAAGATTCAAAATACTTTGAACCTGGAAGGTGAAAGTTCATACAAATCCGTGAGCGCCCCATTATCCACAGGCTGGGGCCGTGTAACGTAATACTATTTGATTCTGACCTTATTTAAGTCTCCTGACGTCAAACTTAGGTGACCACT
The DNA here is from genome assembly GCF_038994185.2 of Dermacentor albipictus. Lineage (NCBI taxonomy): Eukaryota > Metazoa > Arthropoda > Arachnida > Ixodida > Ixodidae > Dermacentor > Dermacentor albipictus. Next base: position 139,160,225 of record NC_091825.1, on the reverse strand, counting down.
GACGCAAGCTACGGACGCTGACCGGCAGCTTTGTTTGAACAGCCCAATCAAACTCTCTCCTCATTGATAGGTCACTTTTGTTTGCTTTCAAAGCGAACAGCATTACCTACATTCACAAGTTTTTCTTGTATTACGGGCTGACAAGGCACGAGGAGCGCACGTAAGTGGAGATGGTTTCGGTGGGTTCGAGCTAGTGCAGGGAAAGTATATAGACGAATGAGGAGGGCGATGCAAGCGTCTGCGATTGGTCCGCTTCCCCTTACTTAGCTTGCGGTGGCTATTCGAAAATCGCAGCGGCGTGCAACGGAAGTTTAAATACCGCTAAAGCTGATCCTCAGCGTAGAGGAGTTGGCAGATTGATGGCGTATACATGGCGAAAAAGCTAGAGAACGTTATAATGCCATACAATTTTTTTTCTTATGCGCAAACAAATCTATTCTTGCCGGCAGCTGCGAGTATAGGCAGCGTAAGAGTGATGGGCAGGCAGCCATCTTCTATTCTTTTCGGAATGGAGTCGCCTCCGAGTATTTAAAAAAAAAACTTTTTTCGGCATATTAGTGCACATTTACCACTTGCACATCATTTTTACCTGGTGTGTTCTTGTGGTATTGGTACAGGCGAAGTGTGCGCTGCCTGAAAAAATGTTGAGCATTAGCGGAGGTCTAATGGCGAAAAGGTGTAAAATTGAAGTAATTATCCTTCTTTGTTCAGTCTAATCACGCATAATCAGCGCGTACACGCTATGTCAGATGGGGTGTTTTCGCGGTTTTCGTGTCGTCGCGTGACAGACAGGCGAAGTTGGGATGACATGGAAAAAAAAAATTCTACCAGTTTTAGAGCGCTTCTGGCAGAAATGGAATGGAGGCATATTAGAATAGATTTATTTACCTTATAGCACCCCTAGTCCTCGACTTCGCTGGCATACTACGTAGATTACGCATCTGCTCCATGTCGAACTCTTCATCTTGCTAATCTGCGCATTTATGCCAGCATATCGCCATTTCTGTCACCTGCATCTTCTGTATGCTGAACTTGGTCACTAGTGTCTCTTTTTCATGCAGTATTGCTGGGCCGCATCAGTTCTCGTAAACACGGCCCTTGCATTTGGACGATAACTGCTTGTGGTGTATAACACGTTCCATCCAGTACTACCGGTTATTACCTTTGTAGCAAAGCAGGTAGTACAATCCAGTTACACCAGTGTAGATACTATCATTTTTCATTCGCGTCCACCAGGTGCCGACAAGGCCTGATTTCTGGGACAGCTGCAACCGACCAAGACGCCGAGCGAGGCCTGGGCAGATTACAATCCGAGGCGTATGAGATTATCGAAAGCACCTTCACTTGAAGATCGATTGCGGGTGGCGCCTTGACACGCTCCGGCGTCGCAGCCGGGAGGGTCGTTACACAACACCCAGTGCTGCATGCTGTTCTTCTCTTCGAGCTATGGGGCTGTACAAAGCGTGGGCCAACGCCACTGCGGTGGCGTTAATCGGACGCCCTTAACGGATCACCGTGCTCTTCTTGCTCGGAAACCCGCGGGCTATCATCAGAACCGAGTGCCCGGAGGGCCTCCGCTTACCCTTCACTCTAACCCACTCCCTTCCTCCCCTTCCACCTTTGTCCCAATCTTCGGGGCTTTCAGTGTGATGATGGATGCGACCGCTTCTTATACTGGACCGGCGCTGGCGAATCATGCGCGATCCTGTCGGCCCGTCGCTTCACCTGCGCCCGCTCCCGCCTCACTTCTCATCTCTTCGCCCCTCCCTCTGTCGTTTTGAGTGGCAATCTCGGTGACGGGAGCATACGACGACGCCGGCCCTCGGAGGTTAGCTTGACGACGTCGACGGACCCTATGACGCCCGTGCACCAATATTACAGCTTATTATGTGGGGCCCCCATACCTCCATCTTGAGCCCTTCGTTGTATAACTGCACCGGCCGGGAGAGGCACGGAACTGAACCGACTTCGATTATTCCTGTGATTTTTGTATATGTTCGGGCGCCACACTGGTCTCGGTTCCTCTTACAGGGACGGTACGGACGGCGGTTTCGAGAGAGGGCTTATGAGTGGCACACGAGTGCCGCTGGTGCAGGCATGGAAGACAAGACGAGGTATGGTGACGACCGCGCGTGGCCGTGGTATAGTATATAGTGACCCTTTTCGCGGCGATCACGTCGGCGCTGCCATGTTTGATTACGTGGTGATACGTCCATTGCTTCCCCCAACTCCTCCGCTGTCTCGATGTTTACAATTGGTGTGCATGACGCCGGTGCGGCTTAGCAAACCTTTGTTTCGGGAAATATTGTAGACGGTGACCGGATGGGGCGACACGAAGCTTTGGGCGCAGCGTAGGAGAGCATGAAAAAGTGCTTTCTTAGGTGATTAAGCTCGGTCTAAGCGGCGCGAGCAGCGTATATGATGCTTATTCTAAAAGCGGAGTTAAATATGTTATCCAAGCTATCCATACTTTCCGCTCATGAACTGAATCAGGATTAGTGTGTTTTGATGTTCGTTCTTTATATGGCAAATATTATCAGGCAGTACATGGCTTGCCACATTTCTGACTCAGTAAATTTCCTCGGTTCGGTCACTATCTTATTATTTTCTTCCTAATCGTTCGCTGGTGTGCTTAGTTCCGACAGATTTGTTCTTGATGCGCACTAGGACTGAAGCGTATCTGCTTTGTACATTCGCATATATTCCAGTGCGCATATATTTGTACTGCGCATATATTCCAGTGTGCGCCCATTCACTCACTACTTGACACGTTGGCAGTAGCGGGGGGCGTGAGTATTCGTGCCACTTGGGGTAGATGTGTGGAGATACTGTGCGGGAAACTAACTATTGCAGGAAGGAATGCTACTCCCGTTGTCATCGTTTAACGAGCGGAACTCACTCTTGCCGACGTTCCGAGGCTGAATTACTTTCTTTGAAGGTTAGCGATACAACGCTGGTGGATGAGCGAACTTCTGTACGCTCGAGGAAAGCCGCACATCTCGAAGTGCCAGTAACACGTACGGACAGTTGCAGCAGCAGTCCGCGAATTTGGCCACACAGATTCATTCCATCCCTTACTTGCTAGTGGGTATTTTTGCAGCCAACTACTGCACACGTCTTTAATCCACATGATTCAATCCAGCATGATCGGAGCACAGTGCGTTAACGAAAAATCGGTTGCATTTGGGACAGCTGATCGCACAGTAGCATGATGAAAGCGGTAATACCGTATTTACTCGATTCTAAGCACCCCCTTTTTTTCGTGATCGCGATGCCCAAAGTGAGGGGGGGTGCTTAGATTCGAAAAATCTGGAATGACCCCCCCCCCCCCTCCCCCTTTTCGCTGCGACATCAAGGCGAGACGGGTGCGAGAAATAACATTTTATTTTGCAAACATCCAAAAGAAAAATCGGTGCAGACAGTGAGCCCACCGCTTGTGTCGGATGCTTAGTCACTACCACTGCCACTCACGAGTCCGCGCGTCTCTGCAGTCCGGCTGTGCGGCAAGATCGCGCCGCGGACGCCGTTCCACCTCGGGACTCCGATGGCTCCGGCTCGATGACAGAGCGAGCAAGCGCGCTTGGCGGTCTTGGCTACGTGCTCTTCCTAACAAATAGGGGGGTGCTTAGATTCGCATGCAAACTTTTTTTTTCCAAATTCTTTTGCGAAAGTAGTGGGGGGTGCTTAGAATCGGGGGGTGCTTAGAATCGCGAAAATACGGCAGTTTCGTATTCGCGCGCTGTCGCTGAGGCCACGTGCGGCGCGCCGCCAAAAGCGCCATCTCGTTTCTCTAGAACAAACTACTCCGCGAAAACGGTCAATACGGTGCAACTCATCAAGAGAAGCCCGATCGGAGACGAAGACGCGATTCGCTCGCCTCGCTCATGCGTTGATATGAAGCCAATGTTTCAAGACCGGCCTCGCGCCGTGGTCGCACGGGATGTAACTACTCTACGTTATGGTTTTTCCTTCGTTTCTGTGTAACATCTGTTCGAACTTAAGACACCAGAACAGTTCAGATTACTTGTGGTGCACACATAGTGGAGAGAGAGAGAGAGAGAGTGTGGACACGGCCGGGATGTTGACCAGAAAACTATCTGGTTGGCTAACCGTCGCTAGGGGAACGGAAACGCAAATAGGAAGAGGATAGACAGACAGGACGATGGTTAACGTATGCAAGTGCTGCACTCGCACAAACGAGTCGATGCACTCGCACAAACGAGTCGTTTTCAAAAAAACACAAACGTGTCTTCACTGCCTTCTGGGTCAAAGATTGGTCGGGTAGGGTGTCGCAGTACCTTCTATACGGACATTGGACGATCGTCTAATCTCCGCAATGCAGTGGACATTGATTGTCCTTCTATGTTAAATCGAGGGCAGTGATAGAATAGGTGGTCTATGTTCTCCTCTCAAGCCGCCGACATCACACGCAGGACTGTCAGCAATTTCAATTAGAACTGTACATAGAAGTATATACTACCATTCCATTCGTGATGCTGGATATGTAGGTATCGAATGTCTTACAGTAGCCCTCCGGCAGACTGTGCGATTAGGCGCGCGCACATTGAATAGATTGGCATAACAATTTTTTTTCTGCTCGAAATAATTCGGAAGCGGCTCTTTCATTTCCTCGTTGCGTAGTGGCTTGGCTCAGATGCCGTTGTAACTACTCCGTATCCTTTGAAAAAAAAAAAATACCGCGCCGGTAACAAAAAGTAGAAATAAAGAGAAAGAGAGGAGTTGGCATATTTAGAAATACGCTTAAATATTATTTCGAAGTTTTGCACTGGTGGTCTGTTAAGATTAGAACTACTTAGAGGATGTGAGAAACGTGGCAGCATTTGGGAGGCATAGTTGTTGCGGCAGAAATCCCTATAAAATGTGGCGCACGACAATGACATGACGAGAGCCTGCAGTGCGGGTAAAGCACTCTTGCCCGCTCAACCTAACAATATCTAACTCCGCTTACTAGTACAATGCCGCTGGTTTTTTTAGGTCAGCGAGTGTTGCCGCGATGAAGGTGAAAGCGTATGCCCATGTGTATGCCGTGGTCGTTGCATCTGAACATAATAACACTACAGGCGCGTGTGATCAAACAAAAGACGAAAGAACATCGCCAACGAACGCATCGCTTCAAAACCAGTTGGAGCAGTGGGAACGATTGTCACGTTTAGATTAGTCTACGCAGTGCTCCCCACTCGAGAAGTCGGCGCTCGAACGCTAACTACAACTCAACTAGCTCGCGTGATGAGGAATCTTCTGGATGCTTGTGTAAACAATAACAGCAGCTTCGTCTGAAGTGCTAAGCTGTTCTCACCAGGTGGGTGTTTCACAATGGAAGACAATGTAGCTGTCGACGAGTTTCTGCAACAAATCACAGAGCTTATAGTCTGCAATCTCACGTCATGTATACGCAAGAAACAAAGTTGAGTGCGAGGTACTAACAGTGCCGTTACGCATCGGCGATCACAGTGTTTACTCGGTGTTTACGCTATCCTGCCTACGCAAGTCTTCTGGTACTTCTGTTCCGGCGTCTGTTCGAAGGCCGTCAAGTGTGTCAGCAGTGAAGGCGACGGAAAACAAGAAGAGCCACAAAGGACAGGCGGCCGCCCGCCGCTGCAAAACGGTGGCACTGACCGTAGAATCGAGTTAACGCCGAGGCGAGGACAATGGCTCGCCGAGTTAACTTGAATGAAGGGGGCCATTAACGTGAAAGAACCGCCCGCGATAGGGCGCCATTGCCACGCAAACGTTTTCTTTGCCGCGAACTCATTCTCGCAGTGTCTGTAGACAGCGCGGTTACCGGTCCCTTCAACGTCGCTAACCAGCTTGTGTCGTGCGCCGATAAAGCGAGAAACGAGCTATGTCGCAAGCTGGCCCGAGACTGGTGTAATGCCTTCCTTTGTCATGTTTACTGTGGTCGGTCAACGGAGGGAGGACACTGCTCGGGAGAAGCTGTGTGCCTGCTGGAAATAAAATATGGATAAGTAAGGACGAAGAAGAATACTTATCTTTTAGTCTACCACGCCATAGTCATCCTGATTTCCAAGGAGTGGTAGTTATATATGTTCCATTGTTTGACTTTATTTTACCATGCTGCTAAATTTCGTTCATTGTATTACGAGGATGTCCACAACACGAGCAGGACTATAACGCTGTCACCCGAAGAATTTGCGGGTGTCGCGGTGAAACAGAAGCCCTCAGTGGTGTATGGTCGGAGCCATCATAGCTACACTGGAGTTGGAACACAGCGGGCAGCACAACAGCGTGAAATAAGAGAGGATAGGCACAACGTGGTGCGAAGAAAAAAGGTCGAAGGAAGGTATTGGTTCTTTAGTTACAACTTGCCAATGATCGCGGAATTTCGTCAAGGTTTTCTTTTTTTTTTTCTTCTTTTCAGTCATTTATTGTATTCGTTAGACCCAAGCTGAAATCTATGCCTTGGCTACAACAGTGGAGGCATTCGGAAAATTTTAGGCGGCCAGGGCTTGTACTTGACGCATCAAGGCCCGCATTCACAAAAAGCTGTTCAGCTAGAACTGTTCCAATTAGCGAAGTCCAGATAATCTTGAGCCTGCACATACTATTAGCGATGCTGACCAGCCAATGGCTAAGAGTACTTACGACCAAAAACCTGTACGAATACGTGCCCACAAAGGTTTGACAATTTGCCCAATCACAATTAGCCGTGGTATCAGAATGCAGCCGTCGTGGTTGGCAATCAAAACCCCGCTTTCGTGTTGAACAAAGAAATGCCTAAGCTGCCGAGTGACCGCTACCAAGGGAGCTTTAGCGGTCCACTTATTAGAATAATCTTGCATGTACAGTTCACCAAATTGCTTCATCTACGGTTTGGATTAGACGAAATGAAACCGATGAACAAATATCGACTGCCAAGGCACGATAGATTATGCCTGGCAGACCGCACCCGAAAATACTATCGTCACTGTTCGTGACGTCTCTCAAGATTATTTTTTTTCGCTGTTATTCTCCTAGTAGGCACCGAAGCCTTGCCTCACCGCTGCCGACAAGGCTTATGAGAATCATCACAACGAACCAAGCAAACCTGAAACAGCAAAACTTGTACGAGTTAGAGCTCGAGAAGCATCGAGTTCTACTTCGTTTATATCTCTCTAATTTTTTTTTTGTACAAACCGCTGCTCCATGGCTACATAAGCAAACACATAAGCCGATATTCCGATGTCAACGTCTCTTAATTTACCATCGAACGTGCCTTCGTCACAGCATGACAGCAAATTAGCTTATACGGACTCAAGGCAGGTATATATTCCAGCGCTGAGTGGGCGTGCTAGCATCAATCCCCCGTTCGCAAAGCGCGTCCACCGTATGCATTGAAGAAATGTGCTTTGATCTCGGGGTCTTTGACAGAAACGTATCTTACAGCGTGCACGCCTAGCTTGACATGCAACTCACAGCACACATGCATCTTTCCCGCCGAGCCAGAGAGGGCTCCATCGTTCTCAGGAGAAGCAGGATTCTCGATAGAAACCCTCGTCGCCGAGGCCGCTCTGCCAAGAGTCAGATCAACGCCTGCTCGCCGGGCTGCACTACAGCTACAGCCACGACCGCCGGCGGCAATTAGCCAAAGCGTTCCGGCGTGACCGAGTAATTCAAGGAGATCGCCATGTGCCACACGCGGTGCCGAGGAGAGAAGGATGACGGGTGCACATAATTCGGAGAAAGGAAGTTAAGCGCGCTATGGCGTGCACGACCGTGCAGCATTATGTACCACGCGGGGGCCACGCTTTAGGTGTGCGCCAGCGGTGCTCACCAACTCGGCAATTGAGTTTAATAACCCGACGAGAGCGGGAAGTGAAAAATCGCCGCATTAAAGAAAACAGAGAAGGAAGAGAGAAACAATTTATCGCTACGCCTGTCTCGTGCAGGCTGTCTTCCAAAGCCGCCACGTGAGCGGAAAACAAAGGCCAGTCAGACGTCGCCGGGCGTTACCGAAGTTGTACGTGTGTGACTTTGGAAACCGAAGCGGGACAGTTGTGTGCAGTATAGAGTAGCTAGCCGGACAAGTTGGTGCACCTTTACGTGGAAGTGAACAGCAATCTGAGAAAGAGACAAGGCTAGCGGTGCCGATTTAAACATACAAATGAAGAAAAAAATAGCGGGGGAGGGGGGGTCGACATACAAGGCAAGAATCACGTTATCTGCAGTCTCGAAACATGACTTCCTGTTCACGGAGAGCGACTGAACGCTTGTCTTCTCTACTTTTAGGGTCCGTTGTCGATTCCGCTGTCCACTTCCGTGTGATATTGTGTGCAGCTCGAGCGGTACGGCATGCCCGTCCTATGTACCTCATGATTCTTCTAGAGTTACCTCAGAAACTATCTTACAGTTTTCCATTAATGCAGACTTAGTTAGATACAAGGGTGTGAACGGGCGCTTCGGACAAGAACCTGTATATAATCGTATGCTGCTGTGATCCCCGTAATCTCTACTTATACGCCTCTTTTCCTCGCCTTAACCTTTCCCTGGATCAGAATAGTAGGCTAGCGGACTATTAGCTCAACTTCTCGTTTTTTTACTGTAATCTCTCCCTATCTCGTCCAGAATAAAAATGAAAGAGTCGAAATGGTCTCGCGGTACGACCGCCGTCCATGAATTTTGCGCTCGTTTCCATTTATCTGCCGTAACTATAGCGTGGTAACACGTAGGATTCTGCTGCCAATGGTTTATATATAAGACAGCACATCTATTTTCAATGTTTTGAGCACCACTAACAGGTTTCATCTACAGTACACAGTAGTTGGACGCTCGACTATCTAGCAAATGGAAAAGAACAAACCTCAAAAGGTTGCTGTCTCTATATAGCCAGAGCATTCGCTGGTACTCCTGCCGCAACAACAACAACAACAACACACACACACACACACACACACACACACACACACACACACACACACACACACACACACACACACACACACACACACACACACACACACACACACACACACACAAAAAAACCAATCAAATGCAGGAATGCTGTTACGTTCCTATGGCCGCGTCACTTTGTGTTATTTGCTCCACTTTTGTTGTCTGTTCCTGAATCAACGAGAGGAAAGAATGAATGCCTGCCGCGTATCTCATCTTTTATCAGCAGGAAGGTGGCTGACAAGGTTAGCTCGCCTATACCTACATAGGAGATACAATATCGCAGGTAATCATCCTGATCCTGACCCCCGTGCAGCGCCGTGACAACTAGCGCTATGCGTCAGATCTTCGTAATCCTGTGTCAAGTGCTCTAGCTGTTGCTAGGCGCATGGGAATTCGGAACCTACAAACCCGACATGGACGATCATTTTCCGATGTATACTTTTTCATAGCATTCTAGCTTGAAAAACACCGCGACATCGGAAAATAGTAAGCAGCTGTCAGTCCGTGTTTATATCTCCATGTGTGGGGGTTCCGTAGCGTGCTCGCTAGAAAATCTACTGGAAAATAGTGGAGTGTTACCAACGTGTTCCATAAGTTGCATTGTTAAGATCGGACGCAGCTTGTACCACATGGCTTCAGCGCTCATTGCATGTTTACTTTCCTTCCGGTGTTATGCCGTCCACATTAGCGTACCTCACAGGCACCTTCTCACTTTACAGTGTTGCACCATAGGGATGTAGTAGTGAGGTAACAAATGACGCGGATAATGGTGATGCTGAGGCCTGACGTCAGGTATAGAGAGTGATGCCAGAAAAGACCAACGAAGAACAATATAAATTATGTCACTCTCGCAGGTATGCAGGTGAGTGTTCGCGCGTGTAAGCCGCCATCGCACCAAGAGAGGTGTTCTTTCTTTCAGTAGACGTGGCGAGGAAACTTATTACGCTTAACCACGGGCTATAAATCCGTAGAAGTCGCGATAGATTGCCTGCCGTGCAACAGTCAGATAGTGTAGTGCTTTTCGCTGTATGCTATCTGCCCTTACAAAGTTGGCTTCACCTCGTTTATAGGACTTCCCTCGATCTTTTCCAAGTTTTGGGAAGCAAGAACCTTTATTATCCTTGCCATCAAAGGACGAAAAAAAGATTGCGGTCACCTGCGAAACGTCGTACACCCGACTGAGCAGTGCGGATGGCACATTTCTGTAGACGCTTCAGACGTGCCGACTGGCCTTGTGCATTGACACTCGACTCTGCAGCGCCGTAATATTGTGTACAGACAAAGTTGCCGCTTGCGCGGCCTTCGACTTCATCCGCATCCACAGAACTCTCGTCGTGCTGATTTCGGGCCCGCGCATGGAGTCGCCTAAGCCCATGGCGTCCGTTCTCGACGCGCCCCCCAACCCCCCTTTCCCGTGAAGGGGGGTGGAAGGGTGGGGGACGTGATTTACGGTGTGCCGCCTTTCTGCGCGTTGTCTCTGCTGCGCCATGAGCGCGCGCGGTCGTGATATGCGTTCCGACAAACCCGGCCGAATCCAGCTGCAGGCGTGTGCTGGCTATGGCGTACCTTTTGTTCTTGCGCCGCTCGGCTTGCCGGAACGGGCGGAGGACGCCGCGCTGACACCGCCCAGCCTGAGCGTCCCGGTTTGCAGGTTCCCGCGGCTTTACTATGCGTTTCTTATCAGCTTGTTTTGATGTGATGCAATTGAGGTCTTGATTCTTTACCATAGGCCGCGCCCCTGTTCTCCTTAGCCATATCGCTTTAAACGAAGCGAGTGAAATGGGGAACAGTTTACAGTTTAGGTGTGCGGACTGAGGAGCTAAACGGATAAGGTGCAGGGATTATG